>NC_083404.1:57598170-58223170 GCF_020745735.1 Hemiscyllium ocellatum
TGTTACTTCTCCTAAAGTGAATGATCTCACATTTTTCTGCATTAAACTCCATTTGCCACCTCTCAACCCAGCTCTGCAGCTTATCAATGCCTCTCTGTAACCTACAACATCCTTTGGCACTATCCACAACTATACCGACCTTTAGTGTCGTCCGCCAATTTACTATCCTATCCTTCTCTCCCTCATCCAGGTCATTTATAAAAATGACAAACAGCAGTGGACCCAAAGCAGATCCTTGTGGTACACCACTAGTAACTGAACTCCAGGATGAACATTTCCCATCAACCACCACCCTCTGTCTTCTTTCAGCTAGCCAATTTTTGATCCAAACTGCTAAATCAACCTCAATCCCATGCCTCTGTATTTTGTGCAGGAGCTTAGCATGGGCAACCTTATCAAACGCCTTACTGAAATCCATATACGCCACATCAACTGCTTTACCCTCATCCATCTGTTTGGTCACCTCAAAGAACTCCGTAAGGTTTGTGAAGCATGACCTACCCTTCACAAACCGTGTTTACTATCTGTAATCAACTTATTCATTTCGAGATGATTATAAATCTTCTCTCTCATGACCTTTTCCAGTACTTTACCCACAACCGAAGTAAGGCTCACTGGTCTATAAGCAGAGTGGTGCTGGAAAAGCACAGCAGTTCAGGCAGCATCCAAGGAGCAGGAAAATCGATGTTTCGGGCAAAAGCCCTTTATCAGGAATACAGGCAGAGTGCCTGAAGGGTGGAGAGATAAATGAGAGTAAATGAGATTTATCTCTCCACCCTTCAGGCACTCTGCCTGTATTCCTGATGAAGGGCTTTTGCCCAAAACTTCGATTTTCCTGCTCCTTGGATGCTGCCTGAACTCATGTTCTTTTCCAGCACCACATTACTCCAGACTCTGGTTTCCAGCATCTGCAGTCATTGTTTTTACCTCACTGGTCTATAATTACCAGATGCAAATGTGTTGCTGGTCAAAGCACAGCAGGCCAGGCAGCATCTCAGGAATAGAGAATTCGACGTTTCGAGCATAAGCCCTTCATCAGGAATAAGAGAGAGAGAGCCAAGCAGGCTAAGATAAAAGGTAGGGAGGAGGGACTTGGGGGAGGGGCGATGGAGGTGGGATAGGTGGAAGGAGGTCAAGGTGAGGGTGATAGGCCGGACTGGGGTGGGGGCGGAGAGGTCAGGAAGAGGATTGCAGGTTAGGAGGGCGGTGCTGAGTTGAGGGAACCGACTGAGACAAGGTGGGGGGAGGGGAAATGAGGAAGCTGGAGAAATCTGAATTCATACCTTGTGGTTGGAGGGTTCCCAGGCGGAAGATGAGGCGCTCCTCCTCCAGCCGTCGTGTTGTTGTGTTCTGCCGGTGGAGGAGTCCAAGGACCTGCATGTCCTCGGTGGAGTGGGAGGGAGAGTTAAAGTGTTGAGCCACGGGGTGATTGGGTTGGTTGGTTCGGGCGGCCCGGAGGTGTTCTCTGAAGCGTTCCGCAAGTAAGCGGCCTGTCTCACCAACATAGAGGAGGCCACATCGGGTGCAGCGGATGCAATAGATGATGTGTGTGGAGGTACAGGTGAACTTGTGGCGGATATGGAAGGATCCCTTGGGGCCTTGGAGGGACGTGAGTGTGGAGGTGTGGGCGCAAGTTTTACATTTCCTGCGGTTGCAGGGGAAGGTGCCGGGGGTGGAGGTTGGGTTGGTGGGGGGTGTGGATCTGACGAGGGAGTCACGAAGGGAGTGGTCCTTGCGGAACGCTGATAGGGGAGGGGAGGGAAATATATCCTTGGTGGTGGGGTCCGTTTGGAGGTGGCGGAAATGGCGGCGGATGATACGTTGTATGCGGAGGTTGGTGGGGTGGTAGGTGAGAACCAGTGGGGTTCTGTCTTGGTGGCGGTTGGAGGAGCGGGGCTCAAGGGCGGAGGAGCAGGAAGTGGAGGAGATGCGGTGGAGGGCATCGTCGATCACGTCTGGGGGGAATCTGCGGTCCTTGAAGAAGGAGGCCATCTAGGCTGTGCGGTGTTGGAATTGGTCCTCCTGGGAGCAGATGCGGCGGAGACGAAGGAATTGGGAATATGGGATGGCGTTTTTACAGGGGGCAGGGTGGGAGGAGGTGTAGTCCAGGTAGCTGTGGGAGTCAGTCGGTTTATAATAGATGTCTGTGTTGAGTCGGTCGCCCGAGATAGAAGTGGAAAGGTCTAGGAAGGGGAGGGAGGAGTCTGAGACAGTCCAGGTGAATTTCAGGTCGGGATGGAAGGTGTTAGTAAAGTTGATGAACTGTTCAACCTCCTCGTGGGAGCACGAGGCAGCGCCGATACAGTCATCGATGTAGCGGAGGAAAAGGTGGGGGGTGGTGCCAGTGTAGTTGCGGAAGATGGACTGTTCCACATATCCTACGAAGAGGCAGGCATAGCTGGGGCCCATGCGGGTGCCCATGGCAACTCCTTTAGTTTGGAGGAAGTGGGAGGATTGAAAAGAGAAGTTATTCAGGGTGAGGACCAGTTCAGTCAGTCGAAGGAGGGTGTCAGTGGAAGGGTACTGGTTGGTGTGGCGGGAAAGGAAGAAGCGGAGGGCTTTGAGTCCTTCGTGATGGGGGATGGAGGTGTACAGGGACTGGATGTCCATAGTGAAAATAAGGCGTTGGAGACCGGGGAAGCGAAAATCCTGGAGGAGGTGGAGGGCGTGGGTGGTGTCCCGAACGTAGGTGGGGAGTTCTTGGACTAAAGGGGACAGGACCGTGTTGAGGTATTGGGAGATGAGTTCGGTGGGGCAGGAGCAGGCTGAGACAATGGGTCGGCCGGGGCAGGCAGGTTTGTGGATTTTGGGCAGGAGGTAGAAACGGGCGGTGCGGGGTTGTGGGACTATGAGGTTGGAGGTGGTGGATGGGAGATCCCCTGAGGTGATGAGGTCCTGGATGGTCTGGGAGATGATGGTTTGGTGGTGGGAGGTGGGGTCGTGGTCAAGGGGGCGATAAGAGGAGGCGTCCGCGAGCTGGCGTTTGGCTTCAGCGGTATACAGGTCAGTGCGCCAAACTACCACCGCGCCTCCCTTGTCTGCGGGTTTGATGGTGAGGTTGGGATTGGAGCGGAGGGAGTGGAGGGCTGCACGTTCTGAGGGTGAGAGGTTGGAGTGGGTGAGAGGGGTGGACAGGTTGAGTCGGTTAATGTCACGGCGGCAGTTGGCTATAAAGAGGTCGAGGGCGGGTAGGAGGCCAGCACGGGGTGTCCAGGTGGATGGGGTGTGTTGGAGGCGGGAGAAGGGGTCGTCCGAGGGTGGGCGGGAGTCTTGGTTGTGAAAGTAGGCACGGAGGCGAAGGCGGCGGAAGAATTGTTCAATATCTCGCCGCGTGTTGAACTCATTAATCCGAGGGCGTAGGGGAATGAAGGTGAGGCCCCTGCTGAGGACTGATCTTTCATCCTCAGAGAGGGGGAGATCTGGAGGGATGGTGAAAATCCGGCAAGGCTGGGAGCTAGGACCTGGTGTGGGACTGGAGCTGGAGCTGGAGCTGGGGGCGGGGCTAGGGGCGGGGACAGAGATCGAAGTAGGGGCGGAGTTAGACGTGGTGACGTTGCTCGATGTGGGGGCGGGGTCATGCGTCGTGACGGAAATAAGCGTGGGGTTGTCTCTACTCCCCTTCTTGAACAAGGGAACAACATTTGCTATCCTCCAATCTTCTGGAATATTCCTGTAGACAATGATGACATACAGATCAAAGCCAAAGGCTTAGCAATTTCCTCCCTGGCTTCCCAGAGAACTCTAGGATAAGTCCCATCTGGCCCAGGGAATTTATCTATTTTCATACTTTCCAGAATTGCTGACACTTCCTCCTTGTGAACCTCAATCCCATCTAGTCTAATGGCCTGTTTCTCAGTATTCTCCTTGACAACATTGTCTTTTTCCAGGGTTAATCCTGACAAAAAATATTCATTTAGCACTTCCCCTATCTCCTCTGACTCCATGCACAACGTCCCACTACTGTCCTTGATTGGCCCTAATCTTATTGGTCCTATTCCTGATGAAGGGCTTTGGCCCGAAACGTCGAATTTCCTGTTCCTTGGATGCTGCCTGACCTGCTGTGCTTTAACCAGCAACACATTTTCAGCCCTAATCTTAGCCTAGTCATTCTTTTATCCCTTATATACCGATAAAAAGCTTTAGGGTTTTCCCTGATCCTATCTGCCAACAACTTCTCATGTCCTCGCTTGTCTTAGCTCTCTCTTTAGGCTTTCCTGGTTACCTTGTAACTCTCATCCTAACATAAGCCTCCTCCTTCCTCTTCTTTAGTCAACCATGGCTCCTGTGCTTGACAATTTCCTCTCTGTCTGACAGGTACATACTTACCAAGGACACACAGTAGCTGTTCCTCGAATAAGCTCTACATTTCTATTGTGCCCATCCCCTGCAGTTTCCTTTCCTCATCCTATACATCCTAAATCTTGTCTAATCACATCGTAATTACCTTTCCCCCAGCTGTAACTCTTGCCATCTGGTGTATACCTGTCTCTTTCCATTGCTAAAGTAAACATAACTGTATTGTGGTCAGTATCACCAAAGTGCTCACCTACTTCCAAATCTAACACCTGGCTGGGTTCATTATCCAGTACTAAATCTAATAAAGCCTCGCCCCCTGTTGGCCTGTATACATACTGTGTCAGAAAACCCTCTTGCACACAATGGACAAAAACTGACCCGTCTAAAGTACTTGAACGATAGTATTCCCAGTCAATATTTGGAAAGTTGAAGTCCCTCTGCTCTTTTTTTCTATTCTTTTCTTTTTCATGTTCATCCAGCTTTTAGATTCATAACTTATTTAATTGAAACTGTTGTATAGAAGACTTTCACGATTACTGGAGTTTTGCCATACTTGCTTACATTCCCTTGCTTTCTTATTCCTCTTTCAGATTAAAAAAAAAACAAGATGACAAATGAAAATGCCAGATGCTACAGTATAGTCATGCAGGTGTCAGATCATGATTCTGAAGTGGGAGATCATGATCTGACTGTGAATATGTCAGTAAGACTGATTTTATTGTTTTCTTTGTGTTACTGAACAGATTAAAAGTAGAAATATCATTAACTAACCGTAAAAGGAAGTATGACATTCTTGTCAGAGATTGGAGGTGTGCTGTATTGATGCAAAACGAACACTGAGTTTATAACCATTGTCTCTTCCTCTCCTTCCCTCCCTATAAGCTTCGCACACACCATTCATCCTTGTGCAGCTCACCTTACTGGTCTTTTCACAGCAAAACTTTGAACAGTGATTTTTGAAATCCATTCAAATTCAATATTTAAGTTCACTAGCTCCAACTTTATTACGTGACAGATGCATTTTATTGGACATTACCATTATGCAATAACCTCCCTGATATGTTCCTATCTAGGAACCAAGCTACACAGATAACCCGTCCTTAGCCTGATCCCATTTTAGAACCTGGCCTACCGTTTCCCCATTCCCACTGTAGCCTATCATGTTCTCTTTACTCAACATTGGATAATACATTTGGAAAAGTCTTAAAATATCTAAAAATATTCACTTTTTTCACCTTTGCTGTTTCTGAATAAAACAAACAAAAGCTGCATTTACTTCTCAGAATAGAGAGGGAATGTTTGCCTTTCATCCTTCGACAAATTTACAGTCAATGAATGATTACTACACCAGGTGACATCTGTAAGAACAGGTGTCAATTAATTCCTGTCTAGGTTGTTGCATCTGACGCTTCGTACCGAAGGTAATGTTCCTCCTGCTCAATGTCTTCATCTTCTTCCACGAAAGATTCTCCATCTGTTCAGAGTCCATTACATCCCCACTTGCCTGCTCAGATATTGCAGCGCACAACTTATGCAGAATACTGGCTGGGCTATGCTGTGAGGCCTCCAGATCAATTCAGACATCAAGAAGTCTGAGGAGGTGTGGTTAGTAGGTTTGTGGATGACGCCAGAATTGCTAGTGTAATGGACAGTAAAGGTGGTTATCTAAAAGTACAACGGGATCTTAATCAACTCGGCCAATGGGCTGACACATGACAGATGAAGTTTAATTTAGATAAATGTGAGGTGTTGCATTTTGGGAAAGTAAACCAGGCAGCTAATTGTAGGGCCCTGCAGAGTGTTGTTGAACAGAAGGACCTAGGTATGGAGATTCATATTTCCATGCAAGTAGCATCATATTTTAGACATGCTGGTGAAGAAGGCGCTTGGCATACGTGCCTTCATTGGTCAGAGCATTGAGTATAGGAGTTGGGATGTCATGTTGCAGCTGTACAAGATGTTGGTGAGGCCACTTTTAGAATACTGCCTACAATTCTGGTCACCCTGCTATAAGAAGGATGTTGTTAAACTACAAAGGGTACAGAAAAAGTATTTTCCCCCTGGACCGGTGGAGACTGAGGACTGATCATATGAAGGTTTATAAAGTCATGAGGGTCATAGGTGAGGGATTAGCCAAGGATATTTTCCAAGGGTAGGGGAGTCCAAAGGAGGGCATAGGTCTAAGTTGAGAGGGGAAAGATTTAAAAGGGAACTGAGGGTAATTTTTTAAGACAGAGAGTGGTAATGTATGGAATATGCTGCCAGAAGAAGTGAAGAGGCAGGTACAATTACAACATTTAAAAGACATTTGGAAAGGTATATGTATAGGAAAGTTTTAGAACGATATGGGCCAAACACAGGTAAATGGGACTAGCTTGGTTTAGGAGACCTGGTCAGCATGAACAAATTGGACCAAAGGGTTTGTTTCTGTTCTGTCTGACCCTAGTGCGCTTATCATCTACTCCATTATGGCCCTGCATGACAAATGTATCTAATGGGTTTAATAGGCTCATCAGCCCCAGAGAGCCCTCATCAGCTCTTGTCTCCTAAAAACCATCCTTGTAAGATGTCAGGCCCTTGAAGCAAGATAGAAACATGAGCTTTCTCAGAAATATAGGCATTATGGCAATTCCAACTGTATCTCCTGCAGGCTTCTAAGCTGTTTTATCACAGATGACTTGTGCACTGATGAAATTGATTCCTTTTTTTGTTGTGGTTCTGTTCGCAGAGCTGGGAATTTGTGTTGCAGATGTTACGTTCCCTGTCTAGGTGACATCCTCAGTGCTTGGGGGCCTCCTGTGAAGCGCTTCTGTGATCTTTCCTCCGGCATTTGTAGTGGTTTGAATCTGCCGCTTCCGGTTGTCAGTTCCAGCTGTCCGCTGCAGTATATTGGGTCCAGGTCAATGTGCTTATTGATTGAATCAGTGGATGAATGCCATGCCTCTAGGAATTGCATCTGTTGATGAAATTGCGCGGGTATCCGTTTTTGGCGAATACATTGTGGAGGTGTTCTTCTTCCTCTTTTTGCAGTTCTGGTGTGCTGCAGTGTGTTGTAGCTGTTTTAAATAGTGTCTTGATGCAACTTCTTTTGTGTGTGTTGGGGTGGTTGCTTTCGTAGTTCAGGACTTGGTCTGTGTGAGTGGCTTTCCTGTATACCTTTGTGGTGAATTCTCCGTTCAGTGTTCTCTATACCATCATCAATGCCACACTCACAGGAATCAGATTCACTAGAGAGGAAGAAAAGGACAACCAACTCCCATTCAGAGACGTGACGATACAGAGAACACCGAATGGAGAAGTCACCACAAAGGTATACAGGAAAGCCCCACACACAGACCAAGTCCTGAACTACGAAAGCAACCACCCCAACACACACAAAAGAAGTTGCATCAAGACACTATTTAAAACAGCCACAACACACTACAGTACACCAGAACTGCAAAAAGAGGAAGAACACCTCTATAATGTATTCGCCAAAAATGGATACCCGCGCAATTTCATCAACAGATGCCTAAGGGAAAGACAACGGAATGACGACATGCCACAACCCAAAGGACTGGCCACACTACCATCCATCAAGAACATTTCTGAACTGCCAGCCAGACTGCTATGACCACTAGGACTCATAACAGCACGCAATCCAACAGCCACTCTCAAACAACAACTCACCAGGACAAAGGACTCGATACCCAGCATGAGCAAAACCAACGTAGTGTACAAAATCCCAAGGACTGCACAAAACACTACAAAGGGCAAACAGGAAGACAGCTAACAACCCGCATCCATGAACACCAACTAGCCACGAAACGACACAACCAGCTATCCTTAGTAGCCACACACGCAGGTGAAAAGCAACATGAGTTTGACTGGCACAACACTACTATTATAGGACAAGCCAAACAGAGAACAGCCAGGGAATTCCTAGAGGCATGGCACTCAACCACTGATTCAATCAACAAGCACATCGACCTGGATCCAATATACCGACCACTGCAGCAGACAGCTGGAACTGACAACCGGAAGCGGCAGATTCAAACCACTATAAATGCTGGAGGAAAGATCACAGAAGCGCTTCACAGGAGGTTCCCAAGCACTGAGGATGTCACCTAGACAGGGGATGAAAAGTCTGCAACACAAATTCCCAGCTTGGTGAACAGAACCACAACAACGAGCATCCGAGCTACAAATCTTCGCACAAACTTTGACCCCTTTTCTGTTCATGAATAATCAACCATGTTATGAGATGGCAATCTTGATGTGACATATTTGCAGGTTATGTTGCTCTACACCTGAGGGAAGCCAGCTATGTTGCCAAAGCCTATTGCCCGGCAGCAGCACTGACTTTGTCATGGGAAGATGAGATGAAGGGGTGTGAGGTGGCGCAAATTAGTTAGTAACATTTATGTGTTGAGGATTGTGTGATCACACACAGGTGGATCCAAGTGGATACTTGGAGGCTGACAACTATATAAAGATTTAACACAGCTGTAACCTTAATCCCACGGTTAGAATGCCACCCATTCCTTCATGTGGCTAATTCCACTCCAGTAGTTGGCATTGTTCTATGATCATGCCCTGGAACACCCTCAATCTACAGTGACACTGCATCTTGCTTCTCTGAGGAAATAGCATTAAGGATAAATAAATCTGAGCCTGTTGTGTCATCTCTATATTCTGAAGGAACCTTTAGCTGCAACTTCTTCATAAGGAGGCTGGTTGGCATCAGCTGGAAGTTGCTGTTGATGCTGAACTTTTACTTATTCACTTGTGAGATAAGGGTATCACTGGCTGGCCAGTATTTATTGCTGGACCCTAGTTGCCTTGAAAAGGTGGTGCTGAGAAGTGCACATGCTGGTGCATCTGGTTCTCATCCATTTCTCTCCCCTTTCATTGCACTGCAGCAACAATGATGAATACCTCTTCCGTAGCTAGATCCATCAGTCACACCTACAATCAAACTGTGTGGGGAATTTCAGAAGCTGAACAGGTCGTTAGTAATGTGGCAGTCAGCATTCACATTACTTGGAATAGCATGGTGTTCCATACAATGGGACATGGAGCCCCCGATGAAGAGGGCCATGGTATGAATCTTTCACATAGGGATTGATGGGAGTCCTTTAGTGCTGTAAATTGCTCTGTATGTCTGCCAGGTGAAGTTCCTGAGACACTGTGGCTGGCAGATGCCCCAAATTCTGGGCAATGTCCTCTGTGAACCTCAAAACTCTACCCAGAGTTGCTGTCATATTCAAATACATTAGTGTGAGATTATTTGCTGAGGTCAGGTAGCTCATTCTTGCAGTGATCACTGCAACAGTTGCAGCACCCATAATGTTACTTCCTAATTACTGGAAATTAAATTTTCTTTGCTAGGTATTTAGCAGTAAACAGTAATGTTGAGAAATTCTCAGTAAAACATTGGAGGGAGTAGAGTGAAGGTTTACCAGACTAATTCATGGGATGGCAGGGTTGACGTGAAGAGAGACTGAATCAGTTAGGATTGTATTCACTGGTTTTTCGAAGACTAAAGTATCTCATAGATACTTACGAAATTCTAACAGGACTAGACAGGGTAAATTCAGGAAGATGACTGGGGTGTCCAGGAACCAGGACTCGCAGTTGAAGGATACGGGGTCGGCTGTTTAGGACTGAGATGAGTAATTTCTTCACCAGAGCATGGTGAAC
Organism: Hemiscyllium ocellatum; assembly: GCF_020745735.1. NCBI lineage: Eukaryota > Metazoa > Chordata > Chondrichthyes > Orectolobiformes > Hemiscylliidae > Hemiscyllium > Hemiscyllium ocellatum. Next base: position 57,608,149 of record NC_083404.1, read on the forward strand.
CTGTAGAATTTTCTGCCACTGAAAGTAGCTGAGCTCAAAACATTGAATGTTTTCGAGAATGAATTCTTAGGCCTAACTGAATCAAAGGGTAATCGGCAAAATTGGGAACAGGATACTGAATTGGATGATCAGCATGATCAGATTGAATGATGGAGCAAGCTCAAAGGGCTTAATAGCCTACACCTGCATCTATTTTCAATGTTTCTATTAGTAGAGATAGTTATTGAAAATGCTTTAGCAAACCATAGGTATGGAGATCATTAATTAAGGAACAAAAATGTGTAAATGGTATAAAGATACACATCAGTCAAGATCCTACTGAATGGCAGAAGAGGTATGGGATACAGTTGGATCAGATGCTCTGCAGATATCATAGTATGTCTGCAGATTCAAGTACACGCCTTGTCTGTCTACAGGTACCTGAGAATGAATTGGGATGACTTTGTGCCCTATAATTGTGGTGAAGCCATGCTTGGAGCATAGGCACCTAGGAGGAACTAAACGTCCTGGTGGGGTATACTTCAAATAGGTGAGAGTGTCATTTCCAGTTTAGCTTGAAAATGCCAAGTTTATTAAGCTGCCTTATTTTAAGAGCACTCCCCCACCTCCCCTGGAACCACACTGTGCGATTTGCCTTGATGTGACAATAGTTCCATGGAATGTGTCCAGATGATCATGAGGTATCACAGCAGAAGTAGGCCATTAAATCCATTAAGTCTGCCCTGCCATTCAGTGTGATCATGGCTGATCTGATGATCCTCAATTCCATTTTTCTGCCTTTACCCAGGCAGACCCAACAGCTCTCTGTGGTACAGAATTCCACAGATTGACTACCCTCTGAGAGAAACATTCTGGACATCTCTGCCTTAAGTGGGTGACCTTTAAACAAGATTTTGTCCTCTAGTCAATACGCTAGGACTTTTGATTTGTCATGGGGAACCTGCACAATGTAATTTGCCCAATCCCCACAACTCCTCCTGGGATAGCTTTACATGCATCTCATTGTGGAATGCTACATATCACAGATGACCAGATGATACAGAACCAACCACTTCATGGGCTTACACTCATTGAGTGATGAATCTGTAAAATATGTAGTGTTCTGTATTTTTATGGTGACTTTATAACATAAAGATACAGCAGGCATGTGTCATCTCTTTAAACTTCTAAATAAAGCTAGATTGTAATTATGGGCCCTTCATCTGAAACCATATCTTCAGAAAGAAAATCCAGCCAAACAAACTGATGTCATGCTTTCCAGCTGTGGGTGTTTCATGCTGGTGGTTCTGTTTTGGGGGCCCGGTTCATGTGTCACTATTTTGCTGGTAAAGAATCCACAGAGATGGATTCCAAACACAGCATACTACAAGAATTCTATTTGTAAAAATTCCAAGGCGAATACAAGTCCCTGCTGCTTTTATGTATTGATACACTGAGTGTGTTATGTTGCACTAAATGATGGAACTATTTGAACATTGTAATACAAACTTGTTCAAGGTATTCATCTTGTAATGTGCCCAAATGCTGGAGCATAAGATAAGCCAAATCAGTCATAAATTGGCAAAATAATTTAAACAGATTTTGGTAATTCAAGAGGAATACATGAACTTAATCAAATTATGGCAGGATTAGCTTTTTATCCAATCTGCTTTTTCAGTGTTAGCTGCAGATAAAGGAAACCTTTACCATCCCCTATCAGTCCTGCTCAGAAGACAATAAGAAATTTGAAAAAAAAACACTTAAAAACTGAAACTAAAATATGAAATTGGATTGAAATAGTGTTTGAGTGCACCGTGAGCCCATCAACTTGTGCATATGACAAAATTGTTTTGTTCAGTCAGTTGCACTCAAGACAAGAATGCAGGTCACTTTGGTCTGTTAGTCATGTAAGTGAGGCCACTTCTCATCCAACGATACTTCATGTGTATCTTCACACATACCAGGTCAAAGCAGCATGTTTGGCACCCTATTCACCATCTTAAATATTTACTCCGTCTGCCACAGATGTGTTGTGGCAGCAGCATTGCTACCTACAGGATGCACTGTAGCAACTAACTAAGGCTCCGTTGACAAAATCCTCCAAACCCCCATTGACATCTGTTAGCCAAAGTTGCAATTGAGCAACCACCTCCAAGTTATATTGGAACAGTGTGGTGCTGGAAAAGCACAGCCAGCCAGGCAGCATTTGAGGAGGAGGAGAGTCGATGTTTCGAGTATGAACTCTTCATCAGGAAAGCTTGGAACATCGGTTCTCCTGCTCCTTAGATGTTGCCTGTCCAGCTGTGCTTTTCCAGCACCACACTTTTCGACTCTGATCTCCAGCAGCTGCAGTCCTCACTTTCATCTCCAAGTTATATGTCAGCCTGACTTGGAAATATATCATTAGCCCTTCACTGTCACTGAGTCATAATCCTGGAGCGCCCTTAATACCTCAAACACAGCAGCAATTTAAGAAGACAGCTCATCACCACATTCTCCGTGACAATTAGGGATAGGCAAATGCTGGCCTTTCAAGTGAGCTCACATCCTAGGAATGGTCTTTAGAAGTTTGGATTTGTCACTTGAGTTGTCATTGTTTTTATTCTCTTTGGTACATGGGCATTGCTAGCTGGTCAACATTCATTTCCCATCATTAGGGCAGCACAGCAGCTCAGTGGTTAGCAGTGCTGCCTCACAGCACCAGAGACCTGGGTTTGATTCTGGTCTTGGTTGATTGTGTGGAGCTAGTACGTGGGTTTCCTCAGGTGCTCCGGTTTCCTCTCTCAATCCAAAGATGTGCAAGTTAGCTTGAATTGTCCGTGCTAAATTGCCCATAGTGTTGAGGATGTTTAGGTTAGGTGCATTAGTCAGGGGTAAACATGGGGTTGGGGAATGGGTCTGGGTAAGTTACTGTTCAGAGGGTCGGTATGGAATTGTTGGGCCGAAGGGCCTCTTTCCACACTGTAGGGATTCTATGATTCTGTTAGTTACCTTTGAGAAGTTAGTTGTGAGCTGCTTTCTTGAACCACTGCTATCTATGTGCTAACCTTCAATGACATTAGTGAGGGAATTCCAGGATTGTGACCCTATGACAGTGAAGGAACGGTGATGTATTTCCAAGTCAGAATGGTAGGTGGCTTGGAGGGGAATTTGAAGATGGTGTTCCTATTTATCTGCTATTACCCTTGTTTTTCTAGTTGGAAGTGGTCTTGGTTTGGAGGATACTGTCAAGGACTTTGGGCAAATTCCTACATTGCCTGTGGTGCATTGTACACACTGCTGCTGCTGAGTAGTGGAGGAAGGGGATGCCTGTGAATCAAAGGTGCAGATCAGGCTGTAAGTCCATAATTAGAAATGTGATCTATTTCAAAATTCTTAAATGTAGAATAACACAGATGTTGTCATCCTGAATCCACAGCATGTTTATAATCATAATATATAACTTGTGTTGTATTAACATTTAATTCCCCACTGCTTGCCAAAAAGAGGCAGGGGAATAGAAAAAATAAATATCATTTGACTTTAAACACAACTCCAACACAGTGGGAATTCTTTTTTAAAAATCTTATTTTTATAAAATGAAGCTGTAAAAAAATGATATTGGATGGACATTGGTATCAGTGTTTGGGTGCAGCCTGGGCCCAGCCCACTTGTGCAAACAGTAATGTCTGGCACTGATTGAATCTTAATATTTCAATAAGAAAAGCTAGCTTGCTTAATAAATTGCAACAGATTGCAGAGTATAAACATTACCAATCTCAATAAGGGGAAATGGAGCCAAACATGTAGTTCAGAGAGTGACAAGGTACTTAAATACGATATTCTACATGTTCAATGACTTAGTGGTAACTACAACTTGATTTAGCCCATAGCAACACACCTTTAAGAGAAGGAGTAAATATTTAAGATGGTGAATAGGGTGCCAACAAATATGCTGCTTTCACATGGAAGTTGTGAAGATGCATGTGCTATATACTTGGATGAGAAGTGTGCTCAGTTAGGTGACTGTTGGATCAGGATGAGCTGCATCCTTATCTCGTGTGCAACTGACTAAACAAATTCTGCTTTAAATGTGCACAGCTTTCCAAACTACCACTTAATATCCTTTTTCCCCAGTGTATACCTATGTAGTAAGTCTCAAACTATTCACTCTGGCAAATGCTTTATTTAAGGTAACATTTGAAACAAGGTTCTTGTAACATGAAATGTACAGAATATAGTGTTTGAAATGTGTTATCTCCTTGAATCAAACCTCCTTGAATTAATATTAACTATAATTTTGTATCTTAATGATCAATTAAAATCATCTAAGCACTTTTCAATCCTCCCAACAATCATGTCCCAATTACTGACAACCGTCTGTCTACTGAGTAAATTTGTCTTGCTATTAAAATAAGTATTGTCTTGTGTTGTGGAAAGAAGTGTTTATCAACATATTTGGATGAAATTGGTTTGTTATGTTTTAACAAAGGTATTAGCATTTTTGAAATAAATGAGTCATCACCTCTGTTTAAAATATCTGTCAGAGAAAGTGTATGCAAACATGTTACTAACTTCACATGGTGAAGAATCAATTCAAAAATGGGATTCAAACCATTCATTATTCTCTGATTTATGTCAATGCATGCCAGCAATGTATACCACTAGAGGCAGAGCAGTGCTCAAAATATAAATGCATCAGTTCATTCTGAGCCCATTAATCACCTTTTAATATTTGCTGCCAGCATTAGCTCCTGTTAACCAATTGCTTCAAATTGGTGGATTTTTGATGGTTACTTCAATCATTATTTCCTTCAATTTACTTTTCATTGCATGTTTTATATTGGCCCATAAATATAAAACTCCCTTCCCGTAACTTGCTGGTAGAATTTAATAGATCATAATTGTCTCTCCTCTCAAGGATCAGGTGACATTGGAAGCTGTCAGTTTAGCTTCTTAATGAGAGCTTAATGCTGATAATTATTTGCCTTACTCAGGTCTTGAGATTGCACCTTGTCAGGAATCTATATGCAGTTTTACATTTAACTTGGCACAGGAGGCAACCTTATAATGTCCTAAAGATGGAACAAAAGGGTTACTAATCCCATAATGTAGAACATTCGCTTTTCAGTACATACTGAAAAGTAACTGCACAGCCTTATAAGGTTTTCAGTGAGACTCACTATTTTATATGAACTGTTATTTGAAGGGCTTCTTCTCAGTTCTAAGTACTTTACACTGATTCATCTACTGTGACTCTACTCTGCTTCTGAGTCACTTCAAGCCTTACAGTAACTCTTTTCAGCCTCCAGTCCATCCCCACTCTGTGAGCCTCTGTATGCCAGTGAACTGCTGATTTCTCAGTTTCATTTTTCTGCTGTGTAAATGCTAGACAGAAAACCATTCTGTCCTGGACTGAAGTTCCATTTGTTAATTGTGACCTCCAAATGTCATCCCTGTTGATTTCTTGTAATTCTAGTTTCTGACATATTCCTCAATCCTTTGCTTTCTGCTCTCCACTGGAACTAATAATAACAATTTCTTCCATCTCCTATGCTTAACACCTGAATACCCTCAGTCATTAACAATCCTTGGATTTTGTTCTAGCTGCAGTCCAATGTGTAAAATTACAAAAATGGAGTTTACTACAACACTACACAAAACAGAATCCCTTGTGCCTTTCTTCTGTGAAGGTAACCTATTTTTGTGTTCTTAACAGATGGCCTCCCAATGAGTGTAGCTTCCGAGCTGGAAGTTGGTTGAACCTCTGCTGAGAGCAGTTCTGATGGCTGTGTTGAGCTGGCTGAGGGAACTTTAATCCTAGTGACCCTAACTGCTTGTTGCTGGGGCCCAAGCATCATGACTTACCTGTCTGTTGAGCATCAATAAAAGAACGCAATTGCTCAAAAGCCGACCACTCGCTCCCTGGCAGTCCATAAGGCACTTCACGAGACACCAAACAGCTTCTGATAATGCATGAAACAAGTAAAAAAAAAGACATCATTTTCCCTGGGGAAAAGATGCATCAAATGGACAGGATCCACAATGATCACCAGATGGAGTTCCCATGAATTGTGCCCATTTAGGCCTTAGAGGCTTTGTGTCCAGCTGGTTGCCTTAAACAGAGCGTAGCTGAAAAATGTGTTGCTGGAAAAGCGCAACAGGTCAGGCCTTCTGAAGAAGGGCTCTTGCCTGAAACGTTGATTCTCCTGCTCTTTGGATGCTGCCTGACCTGCTGCGCTTTTCCAGCAACACATTTTTCAGCTCTGATCTCCAGCATCTGCAGTCCTCACTTTCTCCTTAAACAGAGCGTAGTTGATATCAGTAATTTTTAAGATAATGAGATACAGAAACATCATTATGCATCCCCAAAAAGCAGGACAGATACATTTGATATATGGTTTCCAAGGCACTTGTACAATTTGATGAAAGAAATCAAAAGAGAAATGGCTGGAAAAACACAGCAGGTTAGGCAGCATCAGTGGACTAAGCAGAGTTAATATTTTGGGTTCAGTGACCCTCCTTCAGAACTGTTCTTGTTAACAATGCTAAATATTTAGGTGGTGTATGTGAATAGTGGAAGGAGTGACAATTGATCTTTTGGGGAGAGGAGGCTGTTGTTCTCCAGAACTATACTATTTATCTCCTCCCAAACGATGCTGCTGAATATGGAAGAGTGGTTGTTCTTTGGTCATCAACTCTCAGTGGACGGGACTTCTGACCCCAAAGTCCTTGGTCCCTAGGGAAAGGTTCTTCATTGATCTAGGTTAAAAACAAGGACTGCAGATGCTGGAAACCAGAATCTAGATTAGAATGGTGCTGGAAAAGCACAGTGGTTCAGGCAGCATCCGAGGAGCAGTAAAATCGACGTTTCGGGCAAAAGCCCTTCATCAGGACTGAACGGCTTTTGCCTAAAACATTGATTTTACTGCTCCTCGGATGCTGCCTGAACAGCTGTGTTTTTCCAGCACCATTCTAATCTAAACTCTTCATTGATCTGTCAAGAGCCTAAGTGATATATGAAATGATGGGTCATCCCCATTACTTTCACGTGACTCCACCTTAGTGGCTTCACACTTTAAAGAGTTGTGAACAGAACAGCAATAGCTGGATTGTTTAATGTGACTTTGTCACTGGCAGTTGTTATAATGACAAGTGGTTGGCACTGCTTTCCCAATCATAAGGTGGTGCTCTAGAATTTGGATTGCGTGATCGGTGGACTCTGTAAAATGCGCTGCAATAGATTAACAAAATCGATATTTCTGAAGACCTTGGTACCTTTTGAAGGAGCTTGTATATTTAAATAACTGTTAGTAATACCAAAGAGATAGAGTAAACATAAAGAGACAGGAGTATGAGTAGGTCACCTGGCCCAATGAGTCTGCTCTGCTTTTTAGTATAATTACAGCTGATCATGAGCTTCAATTTCACTTTCCAATGTGTTCTCAAAACCTGTGGTTCCCCGAGAGAGCAAAAATATGTTTATGTCAATCTTAAATGTATTTGATGGTGGGGCATTAATAACCCCTTGGGGTGGAAAATTCCAAAGATTCATTACTCTTTGCATGAAGTCTTTTCTCCTCAATGTCAATCCAGATGATTAGTGTATTATCTTGGCACTGTGCCCCTATGTTTTAAATTCCTTGATCAGCAGCTGCAATCACTTAACAATGACAATGCAAGCCCTTTCAAAGTTTTGTGTGTTTCAATGACGTCACACCTCATTCGTTTAAACTCCAACGGCCCAATTTATTCAGCCTCTCATTAAAGGACAATCTCTTCCTCCCATGAATTTATCAAACCTTCCATACAAATTTTATCCTTCCTTAAGTATGGAGTTCAAAGCTGCACGTAGTATTTCAGATATGGTCTCACCAAAACTCTGCACAATTGTCAAAAGATTTCATTATTCTTATACTCCAATCGTTTTGTAATAATAGCCAGCATGCTGTTTGCTTCAGAATTGCAAGCTAACTTCATGCTTTCCTGGTAAGACACATCCAAGTCTCTCTAATGATCAATAATTACAAGTTTCATAGTGATGAAAACATATTTCATTTTTCTATTTTTGCAATCAGAGTGAATAACTTCACAGTTTCTACATTATAATCCATCTGCCAATTTGTTGCCCACTCACCACCTCTGTCTATGTCTCCTTGATCCTTCTCTGCATCCTTTCCACAGCTCATCTTACTACCTAGTTTTGTGTCATTAACAAACATACATACATCACTTTCTCTTTCCTCATCTGTTATGAATATAAATATCTGAGGCTAGCATGGAACCATGCGGCACTCGCTGACAATCTGACAATTTGAAAATGTCTTGTTTGCATCACAGTTACCTCTATTCCATTCCTCTATTTATGTCCCATATTACCCCCAGTCTGAGCCATTATCTTTGCTAATAACCTTTCATATGGCACCGTATTGAATGCCTTTTGAAAATAGGGAGTGTAGAACAGCTACTTGTATTCCTTTGTCTACTTGTTACATCCCCAAAACTCTTTAATGAACTCCAAACAATGGACAGGATCTTCCCCTCCCTGCAACTGGTTGGAAAGGTCAGGCAAATGATCAGATGTGTTGGCTGTAGATAGATACCCAATCCTTCTCAATACATCAATGACTAACATCTGGGTGGGAAGGATCACAGGCAGCTGATGAGCACACAATGAGTCTCAGCGTGCCACTGGCCCAGTTACCTGTCCTCCCAACAGGCTAGGATGGGCTGCCTCTCTGATAGAAAAACAAGGCGGTCTCTTTGCTGGGTTGGTGTGTGGTTTTCATCTGACCCATCTAGGGGCAGTTGAAATAGATTGGCCACTGAAAGCCACCTTTCTGCCATTGCTCCCAATCATCATCACCCCCCCTCCCAACTCCTAGTGACCCTCAAACTGCAAATATCACCTCCCCCTCTCCCTCACCAAAAGAAAACATACCTCCTCACCATCCCAGTCTTCAGAACATGAATAAACATAAAGCAAATGAAGAGTCTGATGAAGGGTCGCTGGACTCGAAACGTTAACTCTGCTTTCCACCAAAAGATGCTGATAGATCTGCTGAATTTTACCAGTAATTTCTATTTTTGCTGCAGGGTGTGCAGTCTCTGATGCTCCTGGTGGATGCTAGTGTCTGATTGGCTGGCAGCTTCCAGCAGGACTCCTCATTTGTGTGGTCTGAGAGTTCGCGATGCTGACGATTTCCCTCGCTGGTGGCAGTGGGTTGGGGTTTCTCACCTTTAAAGACTCTCGCCTCACACTTCAAACAAAACAAAGGAAAATAACAGCCCATGTTATGCTGTGTTCTGCTTTCCGAAGTGTATTATTAAGATTTCCTCAATTGATTTCAACATTTGCCCAGTGTGTTAAAGTTTCTGGTCTATCATTCTCTGTTTGCTCTCCCACTTCCTTTCTTGAAAAGCAATGTTACACTTGACACTATAATTTGATGCGACTAAATCTAAAGAGTTTTGGAAAATCTTAGCTAGTACATCAATAATCCCTGCAGCTATCTCTTTCTAGTGTATCATGTTTCAGGGATTTGTCAGGTTTATTGTCATGATTTTCTCTAAAACTTTGTCGCTATTGATATTATTGATGGGGAGCCATAAAGATATACAGCATGAAAACAGACCCTTCTGTCCAACTTGTCTATGCAGATAAATCTGGTCCCATTTGCCAGCATTTGGCCCATATCCCTCTAAACCCTTCCTATTCATCTCCCCATCCAGCCTCCACCACTTCCTCTGACAGCCCATTCCACATACATACCACCCTTTGTGTGAAAATGTTGCCCACTAAGTCTCTTTTAAATCTTTCCCCTCTCACCCTAAACCTATGCTCTCTAGTTCTGGACACCCCCACCCCGGGGAAAAGAGCTTGTCTATTTACCCTATCCATACCCCTCATTTTATAAACCTCTGTAAGGCCAACACTCCAGGGAAAACAGCCCCAGCCTATTCATCCTCTCCCTATTACTCAAATACTCCAACCCTGGCAACATACTTGTAAATCTTTTCTGAACCCTTCCAAGTTTCACAACATCCTTCCTATAACAGGATGACCAGAATTGCACATGGTATTCCAAAAGTGGTCTAATTAGTGTCCTGTAAAACCGCAATATGACCTCCCAACTCCTATATTCAATGCACTGACCAACTAAGGCAAGCACACAAACAACATTTTCACTATCTTATTTACCTGTGACTCCACTTTCAAGGAGCTATGAACCTGTACTCCAAGGTCTCTTTGCTCAGCAACACTCACCAGGACTTTCCCATTAAGTGTATATGTTGTTGTGGTTCTGTTCGCAGAGCTGGGAATTTGTGTTGCAGACGTTTTGTCCCCTGTCTAAGTGACATCTTCAGTGCTTGGGAGCCTCCTGTGAAGCGCTTCTGTGATCTTTCCTCCAGCATTTGTAGTGGTTTGAATCTGCCGCTTCTGGTTGTCAGTTCCAGCTGTCCGTTGCAGTGGTCACTATATTGGATCCAGGTCAATGTGCTTATCGATTGAATCTGTGGATGAGTGCCATGCCTCTAGGAATTCCCTGGGTGTTCTCTGTTTGGCTTGTCCTATAATAGTAGTGTTGTCCCAGTCAAATTCATGTTGCTTGTCATCTGCATGTGTGGCTACTAAGGATAGCTGGTCGTGTCGTTTCGTGGCTAGTTGGTGTTCATGGATGCGGATCGTTAGCTGTCTTCCTTTTTGTCCTATGTAGTGTTTTGTGCAGTCCTTGCATGGGATTTTGTACACTACATTGGTTTTGCTCATGCTGGGTATCCGATCCTTCGTTCTGGTGAGTTGTTGTCTGAGAGTGGCTGTTGGTTTGTGTGCTGTTATGAGTCCTAGTGATTGCAGTAGTCTGGCTGTCAGTTCGGAAATCCTCTTGATATATGGTAGTGTGGCTAGTCCTTTGGGTTGTGGCATGTCCTCGTTCCATTGTCTTTCCCTTCGGCATCTGTTGATGAAATTGCAGGGGTATCTGTTTTTGACAAATACATTGTATAGATGTTCTTCTTCCTCTTTTTGCAGTTTGGTGTACTGCAGTGTGTTATGGCCCTTTTGAATAGTGTCTTGATACAACTTCTTTTGTGTGTGTTGGAGTGGTTGCTTTCGTTGTTCAGGACTTCGTCTGTGTGTGTGGCTTTCCTGTATACTTTTGTGGTGAATGTGTTCTCTGTACCATCACGTCTAGGAATGGGAGTTGGTTGTCCTTTTCTTCCTCTCTAGTGAATCGGATTCCTGTGAGTGTGGTGTTGATGATCCGGTGTGTGTTCTCTATTTTCCAAACACTGAAGATGTCACCTAGACAGGAGATGAAACATTTGCAACACAAATTCCCAGCTTGGCGAACAGAACCACAACAATGAGCACCTGAGCTACAAATCTTCTCACAAACTTTGAAGTATATATGTCCTACCCTGATTTTCCTTTCCAAAATGCAGCACCTCATATTTATCTGAATCAGATTCCATCTGCCACTTCTCAGCCCATTGGCCCATCTGATCAAGATCCCATTATAATCTGAGGTAACCTTCTTTGTTGTCCACTACACTCCAAATTTGGTGTCATCTGCAAGCTTACTAACTGTACCTTCTGTGTTCACATTCAACTTATTTACATAAATGGCAAGCTGCAGTGGACCCAGCACCGATCCTTGTGGTCCCAAGCCTTCAGTCTGAAAAACAACGCTCCATCACTATCATCTGTCTTCTACCTTCGAGTCATCTCTATATCCAAATGGCTCGTTCTCCCTGTATTCCATGCGATCTAACGTTGATAACCATGAAGAATCTTGTCAAACACCTTACTGAAGTCCATGTAGATCACATCCATCCCCCTACCCTCATCAGTCCTCTTTGTTCCTACTTCAAAAAACTCTATCAATTTAGTAAGACACTATTTCCCACTCACACAAAGCCATGTTGACTATCCCTAATTGATCCTTGCCTTTTCAAATATATGTGGATCCTGTCCCTCAGGATTCCATCCAACAAACTTGTTTACCACTGATGTCAGGCTCACTGGCTATAGTTTCCTGTTTTTTTCTTACCACAGTGGCTCAGTGGTTAGCACTACTGCCTCACAGCATCAGGGTCCCAGGTTCGATTCCAGCCTTGGGTAACTGTCTGTGTGGAGTTTGCACATTCTCCCCGTGTCTGCGTGGATTTCCTCTGGGTGCTCTGGTTTCCTCCCACAGTCCAAAGATGTGCAAGTTAGGTGAATTAGGTAAAACCAATGACTGCAGATGCTGGAAACCAGATTCTGGAGTAGTGGTGCTGGAAGAGCACGCAGACGTTTCAATTTTACTGCTCCTCAGATGCTGCCTGAACTGCTGTGCTCTTCCAGCACCACTAATCCAGAAGTCAGGTGAATTGGCCATGCTACATTGCCCATAGTGTTCAGTGCATTAGTCAGAGGGGAAATGGACCTGGGTAGATTACTCTTCGGAGGGTCAATGTGGACTGGTTGTGCCGAAGGGCCTGTTTCCACACTGTAGGGAATCTAATCTAAAAAATAAAACCTTTCTCAAATAATAGCACCACATCCACCCACCTCCAGTCCTCTGGCATCTCACCTGTGACGATCGATGATACAAATATCTCTGCAATCTCATTCCTCACTTCCCACAGAGTACTAGGGTACACCTGATCAGGTCCCTGAATCAAGGGATTTATCCACCTTTATGCATTTTAAACCATCCAGCATCTACTCTTCTGTAATGTGGATATCTTTCAAAATGTTGCTATTTATTTTCCCATATTCTATATCCTCCATATCCTCCTCCGCTGTAAAAACTGATGCAAAATATTCTTTTATATCTTCCCCCATCTCCACACATAGGTGGTCTTGCTGATCTTTAAGGGGTCCTATTCTCTCCCTCGTTACCCTTCTGTCATTAATGTATTGATAAAATTCCTTTGGATAATCCTTAACCCAATTGCCAAGCTATATCATGTCCCCTTGTTGTCCTCCTGATTTCTCTTGTTAGTATACTCCTACTGCTTTTATAGTCTTCTAAGGATTCACTCAATCTCTTCTGTCTATCCCTGACATATGCTTTCTTTTTCTTGATCAAAACCTTGATTTCTCTAATCATCCAGCGTTCCCTACACCTACCAGCTTTGCCCTACACGTTATCAGGAATATGCTGTCTTTGGATTCTTGTTATCTCAGTTTTGAAGGCTTCCCATTTTCAAACCATCCCTTTATCTGTGAATGTCCACACCCAATCAAATTTTGAGAGTTCTTGCTTAATATTGTCAAAATTGACCTTCCTCCAATTTAGAATTTTTAGATCTGGTCTATCCTTTTCCATCACTATTTTAAAACTAGTAGAATTGTGGTCGCTGGCCCCAGAGTGCTCCCCCACTGACACCTCAGTCACCTGCCCTGCCTTATTTCCCAAAAGTAGGTCAAGTTTTATACCTTCTGTAGTAGGTATGTCCATGCACTGAATCAGAAAATTTTCTTGTACACATTTAACAAATTCTTCTCCATCCAAGTCCTTAACACTATGGCAGTCCCAGTCTATTTTGGGAAAGTTAAAATCCTGTATCAAAAGCACCCTAATATTCTTACAGATAACAGATCTCCTTACAAATTTGTTTCTCAGTTTCCCACTGACTACCAGGGGGTCTACAGTGCAATCCCAATAAGGTGATCATCCCTTTCTTATTTCTTAGTTCTACCCAAATAACTTCCCTGGACGTATTCCCAGGAGTATCCTCCCTAAGTACAGCCGTAATATTATTCATCATCAAAAACGCCACTTCCCCTCCTCTTATGCCCCCGTTTCTATTCCTCCTATAACATTTATACCTTGAAACATCAAGCTGCCAGTCCTGTTCATCCCTGAGCCACACCTATGTAATTGCTATGATATCCCAGTCCCATTTTCCCAACTATGCCCTGAGTTCATCTGCCTTACTTGTTAGGCCTGTTGCATTGAAATAAATGCTGTTTAATTTTATCAGTCCTAGCTCATTCTCTAGTTTGTTCCTGCCTGCTCTGACTGTTTCACTTGCACCTTTTTCCCACTTACCAGTCTCAAACTGATCTCTTTCCTCACTATCTCCCTGGGTCCCACCCCATCTTCCCGAACAGCTCTGGCAAAACTCCTGGCCAGTATTAATCCCCTTCCATTTCAGATGCAATCCGTCCTTCTTATACAGGTCGCCTTTACCCCAGAAGAGAATCCAATGATACAAAAATGTGAATCCTTCTCCCCTGCCGTACCAGTTCCTCAGCCATGCATTCATCTGCTGTATCCTCCTATTCCAACCCTCACTAGCTCGTGACAACAGGAGTAATCCAGATGATGCTACCCTCAAAAACCTACTTTTTAAATTCCTTCGTAACTTCCTATATTCTTGCTTCAGAATCTCACCCTTTTCTCTTCCTATGTTGTTAGTTCCAATGTGTATAACAACCTTCTGTTGGACCCCTCTCCTTTGAGAATATTCTGCACCCTCTCCAAGATATCCTTGATCCTGGCACTAGGGAGGCAACATATCATTCTGAAGTCTCGCTGTAGTTCGCAGAAACGTCTGTCTGTGCCTCTGACTAGAGAGTCATTTGCTTGGAACCTGGCATACCCCTCGCTACATTACACCCAGTCTCAGTACCAGAAATCCGGCCAACAGTGCTATATTCCCCTTAGCATCAATCAGCCCCTACATTTTCCTAAGAAGCATACTTGTTTGAGATAGGGGTAGCCACAGGAGACTCTTGCACCATCTGTCTCCATCTCCTCCCTTTCCTCAAGGCAACCCATCTACCTGACTGTATCTGTGGTTTTTCTCACTTTCTCCAATTACCATCCATCACACTCCCTAGCTCCAACTTATCTATGTGACCCAATAAGATTAGCAACCAAACACACATCCTGCAGACATAATCATTAGTAACATGTAAACTCTCCATAAACTCCCACGTCTGACAAGAAGAACACACTGAAGGCCATTTTTGCTCCGCAATAATCTACAGACTCAGAAAATACAAGTCGTACTGCTGTAAAAAGACACTGCACCAGGCTAACTTAGTACCTATGTTTAAATTGTTAATCAAAAGACAGATCTCAATAAAACAAATAATCAAAAAAGAACTGTCTACTGTAGCGATACAGAATAAACAGTAAGGTTACATTTTAAAATGCACTTAGCTGCTCCCCTGCTGTGAACCCTCCCACATAGGTTTCTCCAAGGTGTGCTGTGAATTTCGCTGTTGGTTAATTTATCTTAGATGAAAATCAAACAGCAATACAGTAGCTATGCAGATTTACTGTTGGGTCAGGCAACAGTGTAGCTGTCTTTCCCCTTTTGAATCTCTTCCCATGTGGTCACTCTCATTATCTGTCCTCCTTTTTTAAAGTGCAATTGTTTTCACAATGGAAACATCACCACCTTGAAGTACTCCTCCAAGTCACTCCCCATCCTAACTTGGAACTATATTGCCATTCCTTCAGTGTCACTGGGTCAAAATCTTGGAACTTTCTAACAGCATTATGGATCAACCTACAGCACATCGACTGCACTGATTCAAGGATGTGACTCACCATCACCTTCTCAAGGACAACTAGGGAAGTCTATAAATGCTGGGCTGTTCCAGCAATGCCTATATTCCATGAATGAATACAAAAAGTTCTTATCAATTCGATTGTCGCAGACTTGTATACAATTTACAGTTCCTTAGAATTACCTTTGGTAATTAATTCTACAGCATTTATCTGCAAACAAGATCATTGAAGAAACTAACAATGAATGCTTTTTGCTATAACTCTTAAGAGAAGTGACATTTTTTTAAAAAAATCTACTGAATTGTAGATATTTATAATCAACCTAATCTGATGTGTAATGCTATACCTCTTGAAGGATGGGACTTCAGCTTAGGCCTCCTGGCTCAGAGAGAAGGTATTCACCTCCATGCCACAAGAGCTGTCTCCTTTGAATTATTATCTGGTGATATAAATTGGATTGGAATAGATCATTATATTACATGTGTTTGACTTGATTAACAGCAATGATGAACTTTTTTCAGGTTTCCTCAACAAATAAAGCATGAAAATGTTTTGAGAAATCTACCTCATTAATTCAGTGCCTTTTTGATATCCAGTAAGATGTTTCTGCTGATGTGAATACGCAAGAGATCTTATTGGTAATACTTTAGAAATCTCTCAAATAAAGATCATCCTTTGGTTCACAAATATGAGAATAACTTACTTGTATCCTTCTTTCGTTGAGTGGCCCACGGATTATTTTGAGTATTTTCGGTTTCTATTTCCAGCGTGTTTTTTTTCAATTTCTTTTTAATCTTTGAAATCATGCATTTACAAGTCAGAAATATCTTTTTCCTTGGCAGATTAAATTGGCTCCCACTCTTAACTCTGATTTAAGTCAATGTTCTTTTGGAATTGTTCTGCAGCTGAACATTTTTAAGTTCAAGATGGGGAAGCAAAACAGCAAGCTACGGCCTGAGGTGATGCAGGATTTGCTGGACAGCACAGACTTCACTGAGCATGAGATCCAAGAGTGGTACAAGGGCTTCCTCAGGGATTGTCCCAGTGGGAATTTATCAATGGAAGAATTCAAGAAAATTTACGGGAACTTCTTTCCTTATGGAGACGCTTCCAAATTTGCTGAACATGTTTTTCGCACTTTTGATGCTAATGGAGATGGGACAATAGATTTCCGAGAATTTATCATTGCACTAAGTGTTACATCAAGAGGCAAACTGGAGCAGAAACTAAAGTGGGCTTTCAGCATGTATGATCTCGATGGAAACGGATACATCAGCAAGTCAGAAATGTTAGAGATTGTTCAGGTAACCCTTCATTGCTTCAGATTTGTTATACTTTGTAATGTATGCTTATTGTATCGATGATTTTGAACTCATTTAATGTCCCTCTTGATGGTCCTGAGCTGGGTTTAGATCTTATGCTAAAACAGCCATATTATAATGCTCCAAATCATTAAAAGGTGTGCTCTTCTTGTTAAGTTGTTAAGGATAAATGAACCTCTTGGAAATTCATTTATCCATAAGCATCATTGTCTGATACCCATAGAGATTACTATGACCTCCCATCTTTGATTATCTCTGTTTGAACACTAAAGGCTACACTTAGATACTGAGCAGCAAAAAGAATTAGGGAAATAGAATAAAATGACAGGCGATTGCTTGGTTTAAGTTGCTCAGTAGGTAATTTCTTGAGTTCAGGCATTGAAGAACATTGTATCAGTTATATATGCTTGCAGAACATGTAAATAATAGCCAGAAAAGGTAGGGAAGGCATAGGTGACAAAAAAAAATCATTTAGTAAAGGCTCGGGCTTATTCTATTACTGGTGACAAATAGGCAATGTGAATTGAGCCTCCCCCATCTTACAAATGCCAGCTATCATTCCAGGTAGGAAGTAAAACAAACTATCAGTTCACTATCATCTGGTTTCAATCCAGTGGTAAATGTTATAATTATACCCAAAATGTGTAAACTGAAATTAAAAATTACAGTAAATGTTTGCTGAGGGTCTGCTTTTGAGATTCAAGTTGAGGCACTTTGTCAGGGCAAATTTGATGGAGTGTCTCCTCAGCACATGGCAGTATACCTTACACTGTGTATTCGAGACAGATGTATGGTATTTTTAAGTTCCCTACTATTACCTCCAGAGCCAGAGTAGGGATTGTGGACAAGGCCACTCTTAATAGCAGGATTTCATTCGGGTGTTTTTGATCTAGTTCTTGAATACAAAACCCAAGCAGGAGAAAACACCAGCGGTGGCAGATCGCAGGTCACAACCCTGTGGCTGTTCCCCACCAAAATGGACTGTGAGAAGATACTACCATCAGGAGGGAGTTGAGAAACAGGAGGGAGGAGCTGGGTCTGATTGTCTGAGGGCTAGGGCATGTATGGAAAAATTGGCAGTTGGGAATACTGGGGGTTTGGAGAGAATGAAGGCTAGAATTACGGGAGACTGAGGAAATGGGTGAAACACTCCAATCGTTCAGGGCCACCAGCAGTGCTGTTAAAAATCACTATCGACGGGGTCGCTGGCTGCTCATGTCACTTTCACAGCTGGGTCTCTTGGAGATATGTGGGGCAGCATTCAGTTTTAAATTCAGCTCCCAGTTTTACCCCGGAGGCTGGATTTTAAATATGCTTTTTCATTATAGGAGGTTCCGTTGACATTTATCTATCAGGATAAACAATAGTCAGAATGTTGGAAACATGGTTCAAGTAAACTTACACTGATCCCCTCCTGCTGATGTACAGGGATTAGCATACAGGCCCATGACACCATTGAGCATAAATTTCTGTGTTTTGCTTTTTTTCTGATTGTTCACTGCAGTGCAACAGAAACTGCAGAGAGAACTGTCGTTTATGCCATTTCTTCAGGATCTTAGTCAATATTTTGACAAAGTCACAGTGAACCAATCAAGAGAACTCCTGAGAGAGTTTCCTCTAAAAGCTTGATATTAAAATTCAGATCCTGTTCCCAAATTTAAAAAAAAATAGCAGTCAGAAAGGCCCTCATGTCACCGTACAAGAAACACAGCCCAACCTTTCTATGTTTGTTAGGACCAACAAGGTAATTGACAATGAATTTCCTTGTGGCTTTCTGTGTACATTGTCACAGCCACTAAAGTTACAGCGGTGAAAATATCCTGTAGAAATTCTTCACGATCATTGTTTAATCTACATTAAGTCCATTGTGTTTGAATTGTTTCAATGATCCAATAGATCCTCAGTCTTAACTTTGGGGATGAAGCAGCTTGTAGCTTTAAAAATTACTTCTCTGTGAGATGTGGGCTGTGCTGACAAGACTGCATTTATTGTTCAACCTTAATTTCTCTCTGAAGATGAGGGTGGACCATACCTTGATACAAAGCAGATTATTGGGCTGATGGAGCTCCCAAAGTTGGGAATCCTAAGAAATTTGACATAGTGACAGGGAATGGAGAGTTATCACATTGGACTGCTTTGTGACTTGCAGGGGAACTTGGAATTGACGGTGTCCTCATGACTTGGCTGCACTGTCCTTCTCTGAGGTAGATGGTGCAATGGAGGAAGTTTCTGGTGTAGAAATGAATGGAGCACAGTTTAATAAAGTTTGTTCTTCATGAAGATTTGGTAAAATTACCATTTAGTTTGGTCTTCATGGCAATTGCAGCCATTGTCATCTGTTCTTTGATTCAAAGATGATTTCTGTCAGTGTTGTGAGTTTCTGCTGTGGGTCTTCATGTGACTGAATAGGCTGATTTTCAACACATGTCTTTAGGCAAATGGGGCAGGATGTCCCACAGATGCATGGGTTCCAGGTGCAGGATTTATTTTGTGTCCTTTCCTCCTCTGCTGCTGCTCTGCTGATCATTGAAACATTTGGACTCAAAATATGATGCAACTTGATGTACAAGTTGTTGCCATTTTGAACAATTGGGTGGTGAGCTCCTCTGAGTCATTAATGCCATGCTTCAGTGTG
Source organism: Hemiscyllium ocellatum (assembly GCF_020745735.1). Taxonomy (NCBI): domain Eukaryota; kingdom Metazoa; phylum Chordata; class Chondrichthyes; order Orectolobiformes; family Hemiscylliidae; genus Hemiscyllium; species Hemiscyllium ocellatum. The sequence continues at coordinate 57,627,582 of NC_083404.1, forward strand.
TCTTTATGGTGTTTTCTTTGTCTGCCCCAGAACATGGGCCATCTGGAAGTTGAGAAATAGATACTGGCAGGAAAATACATCTCAAACATCTGGATCCATTATTTGGTAGTTGGTTTTATTGGAGTTTTGCCTCAATGCTTGTAGAACAGGCTTCAAGAATGTCACTAGTATTTGATCTATGATCCTCCCATTGAATCTGGAGAATGTAGCAAAGCTATTGCTGATGAAATTCCTCTACAGTGTGTAGTGTAAAGTTTCACTGCTGCACAGAAATGTGATGATGATAATTAATCTGTACACTAGAGCATTTAAAGAAAGGTAGAGAGATCCTTTTTGAAAAGCACAGTTGTAGGTGGCTGGGCTAGCAGGGCTGATCTGGTATTGGGTCCCCTCGATCATGGTGACATTCTCAGAAAGGTTGCTGCCAAGTCTGGAAGAGGCTCACCATATTCCAGAGTCTGCCCTTCAACACGTGGGAAGTGAAATATTTGACAGACCAGGTCTATGTTAATATGGGGTTTGTTTCTCTTTATTCAATGGCAGGCTGAGTCTCTCATGAGCAAAACCGAAGAGCTTGGGAAGGTTTGCAAAGCCAATGCGGACTGACTAATGACACTGCAGTCATATGTGCTATATGTGGGCGGCACGGTGGCACAGTGGTTAGCACTGCTGCCTCACAGCGCCAGAGACCCGGGTTCAATTCCCGACTCAATTCCCGACTCAGGTGATTGACTGTGTGGAATTTGCGCATTCTCCCCGTGTCTGCGTGGGTTTCCTCCGGGTGCTCCGGTTTCCTCCCACAGTCCAAAAATGTGCAGGTTAGGTGAATTGGCTATGCTAAATTGCCCATAGTGTTAGGTGAAGGGGTAAAGGTAGGGGTATGGGTGGGTTGCGCTTCGGTGGGTCAGTGTGGTCTTATTGGGCCGAAGGGCCTGTTTCCACACTGTAAGTAATCTAATCAAAAAAAAGGTCATGTATGTTTGTGGTGGTCAGTTTAGTTTTAACTGAGGTTAAAGAGTTTCTATCTAGGCAGTGTTTAATAATCTCACTCGGGGCCTCTTTGAATACTAATAGTCAGGGAGATTGTAAATAGTATGGGGCTACCTCTCAGCCTTAGTTGATACCAGTCCAGACTTAGAAGTGCTCTGTTTTAGGTGTCCCGCTCCCAACAGTTGCAGTCATATCATCGTGAGTTATAGGATTGTGAAGAAGTTTCTTGGACATCTAAATTTCTGGAGCACAATCCACACAGCTTTGTAATTTACTGAGGCATATGCTTTTGTAAAGTAAATAAATTAAGAGTTCCTGTTGGTGTTCTTGTGGTTAACCAGGCTGATTTCTGGGATGAAAGGGTTGCCTTGTAGAGAAAGTTTAAGTAGGTTGGGCCTATACTAATTGCATTTTAGAAAAGTGCGAAGTTGCACACTTTCCAGTTTAATAACACCCTTCCCATAACAGGACAACCAGAATTGTACGCAGTACTCAAAATATGGCCTTACCAATGTCTTGTAAATGATGTCCCATTCTGTACTCAATGCTCTGACCAATGAAGGCAGGTGTTTTAAGTACCTTCCTCACCACCCTGTCTATCTATGACATGACTTTCAAGGAACTATATACCTGCACCCCTAGGTCTCTCTATTCAACAACACAACCCTAGGTTTCTCTATTCAACAACGCTCCCCAAGACCCTACAATTAACTGTTTTAAGTCCTGCCCTGGTCTGTCTTATCAAAATGCAACACCTTGCATTTCAGAGAGTCATAGAAATAGGATAAGTAGACAAGGTATTTTCATTGGAATAGGGGAGTCCGGAACTAGAGAGCATAGGTTTAGGGTGAGAGGGGAAAGATATGAAGGGAACCTGGGGGACAGCATTTTCACTTAGAGGGTGGTGCATGTGTGGGGTGAGCTGCCAGAGGAGGTGGTGGAGGCTGGTACAATTACAACATTTAAAAGGCATCTGGATGGGTATATGAATAGGAAGGGATATCGGCCAGGTACTGGCGGGTGGGACTAGATTGGGTTGGGATATCTGATCAGCATGGACAATTTGAACTAAAGGGTCTGTTTCTGTGCTGTGCATCTCTGTGGCTCTATGATTATGACTCTATTGCAGGGAAACTGGAATTGCACAAAGTATTTCAAAAGTTTCATAGATTTGTACAGTGCAGAAAAGGCCTTTTGGCCTGATGAGTCTGCATTGACAAAACTGGTACTAAAAGTATGCTAATCCCAATTTCATGCTTTTGTCCCATATTCTTTAATGTTATGATATTTGAAGTATAAATCCAAATATTTTTTAGAAATTGTAAGGTTTCCAATCTCCACTACCTTCTCAGGCAGTGCATTCCAGATTCCCACCATCTACTGAGTGAAAAAGTTTCTTTCCTAAATCCTCCCTGCATCTCCTGTCCCTTACCCTGAAACTATGCCCTCTTGTGATTGAACTCTCAACCAAGAGAACCAGCGGCTATATTCACCCTGTCCATTGACCTCAACCTTATATACCTCAATCATGTCTCCCCTCAGTCTTTTCTGCTCTGAAGAAAACAATCCAAGACTTCCAGGTCTCTCCTTATAGCTCAATTTCTCCATTCCAGGCAACATCCTGGTGAATCTCCTCTGTACTCACTCTTGTGTTATCACATCCTTCTTGTAGTGAGGTAACCAGAACTGCACGCAGTACTCCCGTTGTGTCCTGTACAACTCCTCTTTACTCTTATACACTATACCATGACTGATGAAAGCAAGTGTCCATTTGCATTAACTAAGATTCTGAAAGGGGAGAGCGAACAGCCAGAAATCATGTTACATATTGGCACCAATGATATAGCCAGGAAAAGGATTGAGGATATAAAAAGTGATTTCAGGGAGTTAGGGTGGAAGCTGCAGAGCAGGGTGAACAGAGTAGTGTTCTCGGGTTGGCTACCGGTGCCGAGAGCGGGCGCAGCTTAACACGTGCCTGCGCAGCTAGTGTAGGAGGGAGGGCTTCAGATATGTAGATAATTTGGATGCCTTCTGGGAAAGGTGGGATCTGTACATGAAGGACAGATTGCACCTGAACTGGAAGGGGACCAAAGTCCTGGGTGGAAGGTTTGCTCGAGTTGTTCAGGAAGGTTTAAACTAGTATGGCAGAGGGGTGGGAACCTGAGCCATATACTGGTGGTGAGAGTTGATGGAGATGAGGCAATAGCAAGAATTAGCGCAGCCAGTGGGAAGGAATTTCCTGGGAAAGAGCCAAGGGATCGGTTGAAGTCTGTTTGCTTTAACGCAAGGAGTATCAGGAATAAAAATGATGAGCTTAGAGCATGGATCATTACTGGTGCTATGATGTTGTGGCCATAACAGAGACGTGGGTTTCTCAGGGGCAGGAATGGTTGCTGGATGTTCCAGAGTTTAGAACATTTAAAAAGAATAGGGAGGGGGGAGAAAGAGGAGGGGGTGTAGCACTGCTACAGAAGTTACCATTGTCCAGGAGGGTGTGCCTACTGAGTCAGTATGGGTGGAAATTAGGAACAGTAAGGGAGCAGTCACCTCATTAGGGGTTTACTACAGGCCCCCCATTAGCAGCAGGGAGATTGAAGAAAGCATAGGTCGGCAGATTTTGGAAAAGTGTGAATGTAGTAGGGTAGTTGCAATGGGAGAATTTAACTTTCTCAATATTGATTGGAACCTCCTTCGAGCAGATGGTTTGGAAGGAGCTGTTTTTGTAAGGTGTGTTCAGGAGGGTTTCCTAACTCAGTATGTTGACAGGCTGACGAGGGGAGAGGCCCTTTCAGATTTGGTGCTTGGCAATTAGCCGGGGCAGGTGTCAGATCTTGCGATGGGAGAGCATTTTGGGGATAGTGACCACAACTGCCTCACATTCTACATAGCTATGGAGAAGGAGAGAAGCAGGCACAATGGGAGGATATTTAATTGGGTAAAGGAAACTATGATGCTATCAGACGTGAAGCATGGACTGGGAACAATTGTTCCATGGAAAGGGCACTATAGACATTTGGAGAATGTTTAAGAAACAGTTGTTGCAAGTGATGCACAAATGTGTTCCTCTGAGACAGGCAAGAAGGGGTAAGATAAAGGAACCTTGGATGACGAGAGCGGAGGAGCTTCTCATCAAAAGAAAGAAGGCAGCTTATGTAAGGTGGAGGAAGCAAAGGTCTTGCTCAGCTCTAGAGGATTACAGGCAGGTGAGGAAGGAGCTCAAAAATGGTCTGAGGAGAGCCAGGAGAGGACACGAAAAAGGCTTAGCGGGAAGAATTAGGGAGAATCCAAAGGCATTTTACACGTATGTGAGAAATAACAGAATGATCAAAGAACGATCAGGGATAGCATAGGGAACTTGTGTATAGAGTCTGAGGAGGTAGGGGAAGCCCGAAATGAGTTTTTTGCTTCTGTCTTTACGAAAGAAAAGGACCTTGTAGTGAATGAAACCATTGAGGAGCAGGTAAGCATGCTGGAATGGATAGAGATTGAGGAAGCTGATGTGCTGAAAATTTTGACAAACATTAAGATTGACAAGTTGCCAGGGCCAGACCAGATTTGTCCTCGGCTGCTTTGGGAAGCGAGAAATGTGATTGCTTCGCCGCTTGCCAAGATCTTTGCATCCTCACTCTCTACCAGAGTCGTACCGGAGGACTGGAGGGAGGCAAATGTAATTCCTCTCTTCAAGAAAGGAAATAGGGAAATCCCTGGCAATTACAGACAAGTCAGTCTCACGTCTGTCATCTGCAAGGTGTTAGGAAGGATTCTGAGGGATAGGATCCATGACCATCTGGAAGAGCATGGCTTGTTTAAAGGCAGTCAGCATGGCTTTGTGAGGGGCAGGTCATGCCTCACGAATCTTATTGAGTTCTTTGAGGATGTTACTTGACAAGTTGATGAGGGTCGAATGGTAGATGTGGTGTATATGGACTTCAGCAAGGCATTTGATAAGGTTCCCCATGGTAGGCTCATTCAGAAGATCCGGAGGAAAGGGATACAGGAAAATTTAATTGTCTGGATACAGAATTGGCTGGTCAACAAAAGAGAGCAAGTGGTATTCTGCCTGGAAGTCAGTGGTGAGTGGTGTTCCACAGGGCTGTGTTCTTGGGCCTCTACTCTTTGTAGTTTTTATTAATGACTTGGATGAGGAGATTGAAGGATGGGTTAGCAAGTTTGCAGGCAAGGTGTCGTTGACAGTATAGAGGACTGTTATAGGCTGCAGTGTGACATTGATGGGATGCTGAGAGGTGGTAGATGGAGTTCAACCTGGATAAATGCGAAGTGATGCATTTTGGAAGGTCGAACTTGAAAGTTGAGTACAGGATTAAAGACGGGATTCTTGGCAGTGTGGAGGAACAACAGTATCTTGGTGTGCAGGTACATAGATCCCTTAAAACTGCCACCCAAGTAGACAAGGTTGTTAAGAAAGCATATGGTGTTTTGGCTTTCATTAACAGGGGGATTAAGTGTAAGAGCAGTGAGATCTTGTTGCAGCTCTATAAAACTTTGCTTAGGCTGCACTTGGAATACTGTGTCCAGTTCTGGTCACCCTATTATAGGAAAGATTTGGATGCTTTGGAGAGGGTTCAGAGGAAGTTTACCAGGAGGTTGCCTGGAATGGAGGGTATATCTTACGAAGAGAGGTTGACTGAACTCAGACTTTTTCATTGGAAAAAAAGAAGGAAGAGAGGGGACCTAATTGAGGTGTACAAGATAATAAGAGGCATAGATACAGTTGATAGCCAGAGACTTTTTCCCAGGGCAGAAATTGTTAACACGAGGGGTCATAGTTTTAAGCTGTTTGGCGGAAAGTATAGAAGGGATGTCAGAGGCGGGTTCTTTACGCAGAGAGTTGCGAGAGTATGGAATACGTTGCCAGCAGTAGTTGTGGAAGCGAGGTCATTGGTGATTTTTAAGTGACTGCTGGACATGCATATGGTCACAGAAATTTGAGGGTCCCTACATCGTTTACCTTACATGAGGATCAATGGTCGGCACAACATTGTGGGCTGAAGGGCCTGTACTGTGCTGTACTGTTCTATGTTCTATCTTTCTGGATCATAATAGCAAGATATTTATACCATCGATAGTCACAGGTGAGGTGCCAGAAGACTGGAGGTTGGCAAACATGGTGCCACTGTTTAAGAAGGGCGGCAAAGATAAGCCAGGGAATTACAGACCGGCGAGCCTGACCTCGGTTGTGGGCAACTTGTTGGAGGGAATCCTGAGAGACAGGATGTACATGCATTTGGAAAGGCAAGGACTAATTCGGGATAGTCAACATAGTTTTGTGCGTGGGAAATCATGTCTCACAAACTTGATTGAGTTTTTTTGAAGAAGTAACAAAAAAGATTGATGAGGGCAGAGCAGTAGATGTGATCTATATGGACTTCAGTAAGGCGTTTGACAAGGTTCCCCAGGGGAGACTGATTAGCAAGGTTAGATCTCACGGAATACAGGGAGAACTAGTCGTTTGGATACAGAACTGGCTCAAAGGTAGAAGACAGAGGGTGGTGGTGGAAGGTTGTTTTTCAGACTGGAGGCCTGTGACTAGTGGAGTGCCACAAGGATCGGTGCTGGGTCCTCTACGTTTTGTCATTTACATAAATGATTTGAATGCGAGCATAAGAGGTACAGTTAGTAAGTTTGGAGATGACAGCAAAATTGGAGGTGGAGTGGACAGTGAGGAAGGTTACCTTAAATTACAACAGGACCTTGATCAGATGGGCTAATGGGCTGAGAAGGGGCAGATGGAGTTTAATTCAGATAAATGTGAGGTGCTGCATTTTGGGAAAGCAAATCTTAGCAGGACTTAGACACTTAATGGTAAGTTCCTAGGGAGTGTTGCTGAGCAAAGAGACCTTGGAGTGCAAGTTCATAGCTCCTTGAAAGTGGAGTCACAGGTAGATAAGATAGTGAAGAAGGCGTTTGGTATGCTTTCCTTTCTTGGTCAGAATATTGAATACAGGAGTTGGGAGGTCATGTAGGGGTGGGACAGGACATTGATTAGGCCACTGTTAGAATATTACATGCAATTCTGATTTGCCTATCGGAAAGATATTGTGAAATTTGAAAGGGTTCGGAAAAGATTTACAAGGATGTTGCCAGGGTTGGAGGATCTGAGCTACAGGCTGGGGCTGTTTTTCCTGGAACGTCAGAGGCTGAGGGGTGACCTTGTAGAGGTTTACAAAATTGAGGGGCATGGATAGGATAAATAGACAAAGTCTTTTCCCTGGGGTTAGAGAGTCCAGAAAAAGAGGGCATAGGTTTAGGGTGAGAGGGGAAAGATATAAAAGAGACCTAAGGGGCAACGTTTTCACGCAGAGGGTGGTACGTGTATGGAATGAGCTGCGAGAGGATGTGGTGGAGGCTGGTACAATTGCAACATTTAAGAGGCATTTGGATGGGTATATGAATAGGAAGGGTTTGGAGGGATATGGGCTGGGTGCTGGCAGGTGGGACTAGATTGGGTTGGGATATCTGGTCAGCATGGACAGTTTGGACTGAAGTGTCTGTTTCTATGCTGTACATCTCTATAATTCTGAGGGGGCTTGACAGGCTAGATACTGAAATGGTATTTCCTCTTGTGGATGAATCTAAAATCATGGGATCTCCCATTTAAGACAGTGATAAGGAATTTCTTCCCTAAAGGGCAGTTATTATGGAACTCTCTTCAACAGAGTATTGGCGTTTGGGACACTCCATATATTTAAGGCTGAGTAAGGTAGATCTGTGATTGTTAAGAGAACTTAACACTTATAGGTGATGGGCGAAAATACGGAGTTGTGGCCACATTCAGATCAACCATTATCTTATTGAATGGTAGAGCAGACTCGATGGGCTGAATGACCTACTCATCTTACAATCACAGTTGAACACTTAGTCTGTTCCGGAAAGATGTTTTATTTTCCCATATTAAGTACGGATTAGCAACAGTGTCTTTGCACTCTCAATAAATCAGCAGAATGACCTGTTTGTTTTGTACGTTATTTCATTTTTCTTTGTCCCAAGCACTTTTCCTTTTGACAATGTACAGTCTTGCCAATTGTCCAGTCGGAAACTGCAATTTTACCAACGTAATATCCGCCTTTTTAATACATTTCTTATTGTCTCTTGTTATTTTGAATTTTTACTCCTCCACCACTACCCTGCTGACTTCCCCAGAGGAGAGGAATGGTTAGATTTTTTTGTAGATTTTAATCATCGCTGCTCCAGTATGAAGTACAAGATGAAATGCAGTCGAAATGAGGCAATAGATAATTCATCAGTTTTTACCCTTCCATATGGTACTCTATGTAGTGGTCTAATGAAGAATTCATAAATCTCATCTGAACTAAGTCAAATCATTTGGATTAATTCCTAGACCTTGCACTCCAGATGGATGCAAGGGAATTACATCCTTGGCTCTATCAAACACAGATTGTGAAGATAAGGTTGTAATTTGTGTTGCAGTCCTAATGAAATACTTTGTTGTTAAGTTTTAATTTAATATGAAATCAGCAAGCAAAATCTTGTCCTTTTCTGATTGGAATGAGTTGAGTCTTGTATTTTTAGTTTTAGAATGGTGACCTTCCACAATTACATTGGGCCTTGAATCATAAGCTCGCCTCATTTGAAATCAAGGACTGGATATTTATGCCTCCGGTTGTGTTAGAAGTTAGGCAAATATTAAAAATAGTGGGCAGGATCCAATTCTGGGAATTCAGCCTCCATTTCCATCTCTCAGATTTCTATGGCCTGAGGATAAGAGCCGTAATACAGCAGAGGGTGGAAAGGTATTGAGCCCACATGCAGCAATCCCCGCCTATGTCTATACCATTTTAACGCCCTAGTTAAAACAACTGACAAATCTGTTTCCAAATAACTCCAGTAGGACTGCCATATCTTACAAAAATGGTCTGTTGGTGGTGCACCATGTTTGTAAAAAAACATCCAAGGGAATGTGCTCCATAATTAATTTCTGCCATCCCAGCAAGCCCGGTGGGTTCTCAGACAACCAATTCATCAGAATATTCTTCCGTGCACAGTATGCAAGAATATTAAATAGTTTCTTCCCATGCCCGTCTAAAGATGGTAAATTTGGTAGACCTAAGAGGAGAGATATTGGGTCTACTTTGACTTCAGTCCTCAATACCCTCCCTATTTCTCCTGCCACGTTGCCCCAATAAACACAGAGCCTGTGGCATGTCCAGAAGCAATGGGTAAGAGTTACCTGCACTTATTTTACATTTGGGGCACACTGAAGATGCCCCTTTTTTAAACTTCGCCAGACGGTCTGGTGCCAGATGAACCCTGTGCAGAACTTTTAACTGCACAGCGCATATCCTATTACAGATTGAGATCATTCGAGTATTCTCCCATCTGGTCTCCCATGTTTCAGAAGAGATCTCCACTCCTAGCTCTTGCTCCCAGACCTCACATGACCAGTTAATATCCTGCCAGGTCCTGCCACCCAGCAGGCAATAGAGGGCACTAACCGAAAGGGTGCATGTGGAACGTAGCAACAACCTCTCTGTATCGGGCTTCTAGGGCTCAGTGAGAAGGGTAGTCTTCTTCTGGATGAAATCCCTAACCTGAAAAAAACGGAAAAGATCTCTGCTGAGTAACCCGTATTTGCGGCTCAGTTGCTCAAAAGACATCACAACCTCCCCCTCAAACAAGTCTCCCAAACCAGAAACTCTTCTCACTGCCCATAGTTTGAACCCTGAGTCCATCATTCCTGGTCGGAATCCTGGCATGCCAACTATAGGTGTAAGTAGCGAAGTCTTGGATAAACAACCCTCACTCTGACGCATCACCCTCCAAGCCCTGACTGTACTAATGACAATGGGGTTCCAGCAGTGGTCCATAACTGTCCTTATCTTATTCAGGAACAACAGGTTAATAAGAGGGCACTTTACTTGGGAGGCCTCAATATCCAGCCATATTGAGTTTGGATAGTTACTTACCCAATCGCAGACAAAGGACAACAGGGAACTCAGTTGATACCTTCTGATGTCTGGGAAATCAACTTCTCCCACTCCTTGAGGCAACTGCAATTTAGTAAGTTTGATGAGGGGCCACCCACGATGCCAGACAAAGGAACCAAACCACCCCATAAGCTTCCGCAGCGTTGACTGGGGAAACATTATAGGGAGCATAAGAATGAGATAAAGCAAACAAGGAAGAACATTCATCTTAATGAGAGATATTCGGACTAGCCATGAAATTGGAAGAGCCTCCCATCACTGGAGACCTCGCCTAATATTGTCGGGCAAGTGAGCAAAGTTAGTCGGAAATAACAGGTTAGACTTGGGGGTAATAAAAATGCCTAGGTACTGGAACCCTGCCCGTGACCACTTAGAGTCATAGAGATGTACAGCATGGAAACAGACCCTTCGGTCCAAACTGTCCATGCTGACCAGATATCCCAACCCAATCTAGTCCCACCTGCCAGCACCTGGCCCATATCCCTCCAAACCCTTCCTATTCATATACCCATCCAAATGCCTCTTAAATGTTGCAATTGTACCAGCCTCCACCACTTCCTCTGGCAGCCCATTCCATACACATACCATCTGCATGAAAAAGTTGCCCCTTAGGTCTTTTTTATATCTTTCCCCTCTCACCCTAAACCTATGCCCTCTAGTTCTGGACTCCCCGATCCCAGGGAAAAGACTTTGTCTATTTACTCTATCCATGCCCCTCATAATTTTGTAAACCTCTGCAAGGTCACCCCTCAGCCTCCGACGCTTCAGGGAAAACAGCCCCAGCCTGTTCAGCCTCTCTCTGTAGCTCAGATGCCCCAACCCTGGCAACATCCTTGTAAATCTTTTCTGAACCCTTTCAAGTTTCACAACATCTTTCCGATAGGAAGGAAAACAGAATTCCACGCAATATTCCAACAGTGGCCTGACCAACGTCCTGTACAGCCGCAACATGACCTCCCAACTCCTGCACTCGATACTCTGACCAATAAAGGAAAGCATACCAAACACTGCCTTCACTGTCCTACCTACCTGTGACTCTACTTTCAAGGAGCTATGAACCTGCACTCCAAAGTCTCTTTGTTCAGCAACACTCCCATGGACCATACCATTAAGTGTCTAAGTCCTGCTAAGATTTGCTTTCCCAAAATGCAGCACCTCACATTTATCTGAATTAAACTCCATCTGCCACTTCTCAGCCCATTGGCCCATCTGGTCCAGATCCTGTTGTAATCTGAGGTAACCCTCTTCGCTGCCCACTACACCTCCAATTTTGGCATCATCTGCAAACTTACTAACTGTACCTCTTATGCTCACATTCAAATCATTTATGTAAATGACAAAAAGTAGAGGGCCCATCATTGATCCTTGTGGCACTCCACTGGTCACAGGCCTCTAGTCTGAAAAACAACCATCCACCACCACCCTCTGTCTTCTACCTTTGAGCCAGTTTTGTATCCAAATGGCTAGTTCTCCCTGTATTCCATGAGATCTAACCTTGCTAATCAGTCTCCCATGGGGAACCTTGTTGAATGCCTTACTGTAGTCCATATAGATCACATCTACTGCTCTGCCCTCATCAATCTTCTTTGTTACTTCTTCAAAAAACTCAATCAAGTTTGTGAGACATGATTTCCCATGCACAAAGCTATGTTGACTATCCCGAATCAGTCCTTGCCTTTCCAAACACATGTCCATCCTGTCCCTCAGGATTCCCTTCAACTACTTGCCCACCACTGAGGTCAGGCTCACTGGTCTATAGTTCCCTGGCTTTTCTTTACCGCCCTTCTTAAACAGTGGCACCATGTTTCCCAACCTCCAGTCTTCTGGCACCTCACCTGTAACTATCGACGATACAAATATCTCAGCAAGCGGCCCAGCAATCACTTCTCTAGCTTCCCACAGAGTACTCATGTACACCTGATCAGGTCCTGGGGATTTATCCACTTTTAACCATTTCAAGACATCCAGCACTTTCTCCTCTGTAATCTGGACATTTTGCAAGATGTCACCATCTATTTCCCTACAATCTATATCTTCCATGTCCTTTTCCACAGTAAATACTGATGCAAAATATTCATTTAGTTTCTCCCCCATTTTCTGTGGCTCCACACAAAGACTGCCTTGCTGATCTTTGAGTTAAAAGGGAGCTTAGGGCCACCTTCAACTTCTGGTACATCCTTAAGGTTCCCCAAAGGCATAGCAACCGATTTTGCAAAGTTAATCTTATATCCTGAAATAGCCCCAAATTAATTGATACATTGTGTCAAATGGGCTATGGAGGTCATCAGGTTCGATAAAAACAGAAGGACATCGACTGCATACAGTGTAATCTTGTGTGCCCTCGATCCCACTTCCGGGGCAGTTATGTGGACGTTCTGATGAATGGCCTCTGCCAACGGCACTATCACCAACATAAACAACAACGGTGAGAGGGGGCAGCCTTGCCGACTACTCCTACCATTCGTAAAATTCCCAGACTTCACCCCGTTGGTGATGACCGTGGCCAGAGGGTGGCGATATAAAACCTTCACCCACCTAGCAAAGACCCCACCCAACCCAAACTGTTCTAAAACATAAAAAAGATATGGCCATTCCACCCGGTCAAATGCTTTCTCTGCATCTAAGGAAATCTCCAACCCCTGAATCGATTGTTGCTAATAAACTTGGACCACATTCAGCAACCTTCTAATATTATTAGAGGACCTGTGGCCCCTTATAAAGCCTGTCTGGTCCTCTTTCACAATATGGGGCAACACCTTCACCAATCTCAGTGCCAGGATCTTGGACAGAATCTTGAAATCTGAATTTAATAGAGAGTTGGGCCTGTGTGAGGCACAATCCTCAGGAACCTTCCCCTTCTTAAGAATTAAGGAAATATTAGCTTCTGTCAAAGATGGTGGTGGGCATTCATGCATATAGGAGCGATTGTACATCTCCAACATCGGCTCTGATAAAATCCCTATAAACCTCTTATAAAACTCACCGAGAAGACTATTAAGACCAGGCGCTTTCCCACTCTGAAGTTGCCTAGTTGCCTAGCTGCTTCCTGTATTTCCTGAACTGTCAAGGCAGCATTAAGCAGAGAGGCCTGTTCCAAGGTTACCCCTGGGAGATTCAGGTTCTTTAAAAAGGTCTCAATTTTAGCCCTCCTGTCTTCACAACCTTCAGACAATATAGTTCAGAGTAAAAGGTCCGAAAAGCCTCATTAATCTTTTTAGCATCGTGCGTAAGGACCCCGGCACTGTCTCTGATTGCAGTAATGGATTGCGGAGCACGCTTTTTCCTAGTCAGGTATGGTAAATACTTCCCTGGCCTATCCCCATATTTGAACAGCTTCTGTTGAGCAAAAGCAAGTTCTTTCTTTGTGTTTTGTGTCAGTATTGAATTCAAGGCAGCCCGAAGGGCCATGATCCGCTATAGCTTAGTCACTGAAGGCCATGCAAAATGTGCCACCTCAGCGGCTTTCAACCGTGTCTCAAGTAGATGCTGCTGTTCCTCCTTCTGCCATTTCTGGCTAGCCGAATAGGAAATAGCTAATCCCCTAGCAAAGGCCTTAGCAGTCTTCCACAGCATGGACGGACTACTAGCCGTGCCTGAGTTGATAGTCAAGAATTCCTGAAACTCCTTCAAAATGTATTCCACAAATTTGGAATCCTTAAGGTGAAAAGGGTCCAAATGCCAGTGCTGCAAACCTAGCCCCTCACTCCTGGCCTTAACCTCCATATATACTGCCACATGATCAGAGATAGCTATATTCCCAATTTTACAACCCATAATTGAATCCAGAAGGGCCAAAGGAGCCAGAAAGAGGTCAATCCTCGTGTGACATTATTGTGGGTTTGAAAAAAAGGTGAAGTCCCTGCCGGTAGGGTGAGGACATCTCCAAATATCCACTCGTCCCAACTCCTTGCATAAATCAGTCACCTGCTTGGCCTGTGAAGAAATAGTTGGGGGCCCACAAGGCATCCTGTCCACTGTCGGATTCAAAAGACAATTAAAATCTCCCGCTATAATAATGTGCTGTGTTCCAAAAGCACTCAACTTAGAGAAAGCACTAATCAAGAATTTGAAGGGATACGCTGGAGGACAGTCGACGTTTAAAATGCCATATTCCTCCCTATGTATCAGGGCTTTAAGTATCATAAACCATCCCTGCTCATCTTTCATCTGCTCTAATAACTTCCGGAGCAGTTATGTGGACGTTCTGACGAATGGCCTCTGCTAGCGGCACTATCACCAACATAAACAACAACGGTGAGAGGGGGCAGCCTTGCCGACTACTCCTACCATTCGTAAAATTCCCAGACTTCACCCTATTGGAGATGACCGTGGCCAGAGGGTGGCGATATAAAACGGAAGATTTTTCTGGATTAGTACCACCACTCCCCTACTTTTAGTAGTAAAGGATGCAAAGAATACCCAGTCATAACCCCTGTTCTAATTTCAGGTGCTCCCCATCATCGTGGCACAGTGGTTAGCACTGCTGCCTCACAGCGCCAGGGACCTGGGTTCAATTCCCACAGGCGACTGACTGTGTGGAGTTTGCATGTTCTCCCCGTGTCTGCGTGGGTTTCCTCCGGGTGCTCCGGTTTCCTCCCACAGTCCAAAGATGTGCGGGTCAGGTGAATTGGCCATGCTAAATTGCCCGTAGTGTTAGGTAAGGGGTATGGGTGGGTTGTGCTTCGGCGGGTCGGTGTGGACTTGTTGGGCCGAAGGGCCAGTTTCCACACTGTAAGTAATCTAAGATGGGGTTCCCGCAACAAAGCAATATCATCCCTTTCCCTCTTAAGGCTAGAAAGCACTTTTTTCCTTTTAACAGACGAATGACTTCCCTTAATGTACCAGGCGCACCATTTAATAAGACACTTAGCCATATCCCCTTTCAGACACCTTTGAACCCCTCGGAGGGAGAACCCTGCTTACAAGGCGCCGAGCATAAGTAAATAAAGACTCATAGAATCGAAAAACTATACATACGAAAGCTACTCTATCATAACTATAAACAACTATTACTACCAAAAGACTACAAAGAAAACCAACTATAGAATCTTGAATGGAAGACTCTTCCCCCTGCCCATAGGTGGCACTCCTCCTACCCATCCCCTCCTTCACAGCTCCTTCAAACCCGGGCTGTGCCCCAGCATTAGGCCAGAAATAAAAACAAGGAGATGATCCTTAAATCAACAGAAAAAGAGACAAAGTCAGGATGAGCACTCCACCCATCTCTGGCTTCATATCACCCCTACTTGTGACGAAAAGAGAAACAGAACAAACAAAATAAAAAGGGGGAGAGATAACAAAGAACATCCACAAAATTTCCCATCAGAAAATGCAGTTTTTTAAAAAAAGGAACAATTTATTCCAAAGTCTTTTCCCCCCTTTCCAAAAAGGAAATTATTAGGGAGAAAGAAAGGAATTTAAAAAAAGGAAAGGAAAACATGGGGAAAGATAGAAAAGAGAACAAATATTAACCATATTCTTCAGGCCAATTGGTCTATTTTAAAGTGTCCACAAAGTTTTTAGCCTTATCCGCTGAGTCAAATGTATAAACTGAGTCCTCGTGGCTGAAATGAAGTACGGCGGGGTATCTCATGGAGTACTGAATGCCCCGGTTCCTCAGCCTCTTTTTAACTTAATTGAAGGACTTCCTCTTTCGAATTACAACTGCTGAAAAAACCTCGAAAAACTTTATTTTTGACCCCTTGTACAGCAGTGCCTGCGGATCTTTTCCCAGGGATCTGGAAGCTTCTATGACTTTTTGTTTGTCCTTATATGAATGGAAGTGCACTAGGACTGAGCGGGGGCGCTGCACTGGGCCTGACCTGTGCACTGTAAACCGACACGCCCTTTCAATCTGCAGCCTGCTGGACTTGATGTGAAGGCCCAAAAACTTCAGCAGCCAGGCTTCAAGGAAGCTGACTGGCTGCTCACCTTCAGGGAACCCGACAATTTGGAGATTTATCCTCCAACCTCGCTTTTTGAGGTCATTGATATGGTTTCGCAAGGCTCTCACCTCTCGCTCCAGCACCTGGATCTGACTGGATGAGGACTCCATCGCAGCTTCCAAGGCCTTCGCTCGACCCTCCACCTCCTCCAGCCTCTCCCTGAGGCCCTGGATCTCCTGCTCATGCTTTTGCAGCATGGATGCGAGTCATGGAGATGTACAGCGTGGAAACAGACCCTTCGGGTCCAACCTGTCCATGCTGACCAGATATCCCAACCCAATCTAGTCCCACCTGCCAGCACCCCGGCCCATATCCCTCCAAACCCTTTCTATTCATATACCCATCCAAAATCCTCTAAAGTGGTGCAATTGTACCAGCCTCCACCACATCCTCTGGCAGCCCATTCCATACACGTACCACCCTCTGCATGAAAAAGTTGCCCCTTAGTTCTCTTTTATATCTTTCTCCTCTCACCCTAAACCTATGCCCTCAAGTTCTGGATTCCCCAACCCCAGGGAAAAGACTTTGCCTATTTATCCTATCCATGCCCCTCATAATTTTGTAAACCTCTATAAGGTCACCCCTCAGCCTTTGACGCTCCAGGGAAAACAGCCCCAGCCTGTTCAGCCTCTCCCTGTAGCTCAGATACTCCAACCCTGGCAACATCCTTGTAAATCTTTTCTGAACCCTTTCAAGTTTCACAACATTTTTCCGATAGGAAGGAGACCAGAATTGCACGCAATATTCCAACAGTGGCCTAATCAATGTCCTGTACAGCCCCAACATGACTTCCCAACTCCTGTACTCAATACTCTGACCAATAAAGGGGTTGGACACGGGCACGAATCTCCCCACGGATTTCCTCAATCGCAGCCGCAACTTTCAAAGTAAGTCTCTCCATCGCAGCAGCCAATTCCTGCGAGTCTGTCAGGTCCCTGGGGGGTTCAGGAGAGGCTGCTGCTGCTGCTGCAGTTTCTGGTGTTGTAGGTGCTGCAGGGGAGTGTCCTCCCTCCTTTTGGTTCTTCCCACTCCCAAATATTAACAAATATGTGTTCTGTAAGGTTTTAAACTAATAATTCCACCACATAAGTTGGCAGGGATGGCAAAAAACAACGGTATGCCTTGGCTGTTAGGCAGAGCTGTCCACAGCAGTTCTACAGAAGCGCTGACATCTTGTCGAGTCCGAGGTTCAGATTTTAATGTATCAGCTTACCCCTTTGATTTCTTTCCTTTGATTGACAGTCCAGTCTTTGAAACAGTGCAACAGATGGCCAGCTCTATTCAGCTCCAGAGATTTTAGTAATGCAATTGTGCTTTAGGCTTCTATTAATAGTTTGATTAATAGATGCAGCTCAGCAAGAGTTGCTGATACAGATGTTGGTGGGACTGGAGGTTTGTTTTGGTAGTTCTTTGCTCTTCTAAAATGTTCATGATCTACCAAAATGTTTAAAGATATTAATTTTTGAAAACGATTACTCTTTAATCTAACAGTCTCATGAGCATCTCAAAGACTTTCCAATGTTCTTATAGGGCTGAAGAGATCAGTTGATATTAGATACTAGATGAGGCGACATGGGAAGTATGGAGGGGGCTCAGGGAATAGGAATAAGTGAGGAGTGAAGGATTGGGTGCCTAACAGCAATTTACAGAAGCAAACTGATATTCCAGTCAATGAAGTTGTCCTTCTAAGCTGCCTGTTATGGAAATCTGCTCTTGGAGATAGTCGCCCCAATCAGCTTGTTCCTGCCATGTGACTATAAAAATTACATGTTGGACCCAGAATTGAGAAATGGCCTGGCTCATGATTCCTGCATCCAGAATGAAAGTTTGAGCCTGATTCCTGTTGAGCCTCACTGCCAAATATTCTCTCGAGACACTTCAGATGACCAGTCGGACTTCAATTCAAGTGAAGTAAATTAAGATAATTGAGAACACTCACTACAGTCTTTTTCTTGGAGGATCCCAGTGATAAAGACATTTCATCCATGTAGGTAATTTGAAAGAATGTTGAATACTTCAGAAGGACAGTTATTCTTCTTGGTGTCCATTAGAATCTTGTTCAGGGCCAAAGGATGTAGTAGTGTAGGATTAAAAGGTCTAATACATTATTCCCACATTTATTCTCACTCTTTCTGCCATTCAGAATGTTTAATGGGGCAGGCTCAGTTCATTGGCCATGCAGTGTTTCAACACGCTGATCTTTAAAGAAGAAGCCTGATTGTACATCAGAACACTTTACGTACTTGTCTCTGTCCACGTTCAGTTCTCACTGCTCTCAGTATGCACATATACAAAGGTACAGCAAATTGCTAAGTCTGTACACCCAGTAGCTTTCAACCTGGAATCTCTACTCTACAGCAGTGATTACTTCAGCACTGAAGGTCGATTATAGCCGAACACATGTTTAGAGAAATCCACATCCAGCATTGGGGAAACAAGACTGCTTCGAATATGTTTTTGCCTCCTCTAAGTTTTTATGTTTTATTCCAGTGCAGTTGCTGTTAAAGTAAAGTCTACTTTATGATTATTATGTTATTCACATTTCGCCAAATTCATCATTGTCTAAACAAAAACACAATAGCAATGTTTCTTTAAGAGCTGACAGTATGTATTGAAAGTTTGCAACTTGTGTAACCAGCTAAGCCCAAACCATTTCCTTTCCCAGAAGGAGTATCAACACTGAACAGTAAATGATTCCATATTGTGATCCAAATTTTTCCATACACTAATTTTTGTTTTATTTGTCTCTCCCTTTTTCTCTGGATTATCCTCTTTAAACATGAGTGGAAATGAAAGCTCTAGATTTTGTGGCCCTACTTGGTTCTTGCTCTGTGAGACATCATGGTCACATTTCAACATGTTGTTGCACAGAACAGAGGTCACTTCTAACCGGTGAAACTGGCTCAATGGGCCTCAGTAATATTTTCCTAGTTTGGTGCTACAAGCACGAAATTTCACATTTTTTGCATTAATTTCTGGCACAAAATACTGTGCAAGGTTTACATTCACGGCAGAAACACTGGGTTTCGGCCCCAGTGGAAATGAAGGCAAGGGGTAAATATCCTTTCCTAGCAAGAATCCAATCAAACAAATAAAGGGTTAAGACTTTGTTTCTGCTTTTGTTATTCCTCCTACTTCATCTTACTCCACACTCCTTGCCCCTTGGTTAAACTTTTCATTGTTTACCACTCCCGCCACTCCTAAATCCACCTCCAGTTTTACCCCAAAATGTACAGTTTTCCTGCCATTTTCCCTCAGGTTCTGTCTTGAAAACAGCTTACTCTTAATGTTCAGGTCAGCTCCACTTTTCCAGTGGCCATCAGATGTCTCTCCTTCATATTCACCACCAAGCCTTCACTATTTACCAAGCTCATGTTACATCCCTCATCATCAAATTCCCAATTCTTTTCCCACATAAGCACCTTCTGCATTCAACCCTGGGAAATAAATTCTACTACAAATTACTTAAGGCATTATATTCAAACAGCCATTGCCTGGCCTTTGACCTTGCAATAGTTGTTCATGGTTTTATTGCTCCCAGATTGCTCAACTACCCCCATCTTCACTTTTGATGCACTGGCTCTCAGCCAAACTTTTATCCTCTCACATTTTGATTCCCATGACATCAGCCACCCAGACTTCACTTGCTCAAGTCCAAGGAGTGCAGACTTGAGTTTATCTTAGATACAACTGGTGTACCAACAGCAGCTGATCTCAATGCACATCGAGTGCTGTTGGGTCTCCATCTCCACTACTCTGAGCACCGTACTTTTTCTCCAGGTTTCTGTCTAAGCCCTTTTCCTGACTCCGTCCTTACTTTTTAAAAAATGCATTTATGGGATAAGGGCATTGCTGGTGAGGCAAGATTTGTTACCCATCCCTAATTGCCCAGGGGGCTTTAAGAGTCAACCACATTGTTGTGGATCTGGAGTTACACATGGGCCAAACCAGGGAAGAATGTTAGTTTCCTTCCCTAAAGGACAATCATGAATCAGATGGGCCTTTTCTGACAATCAACAATGCAAGACACATATGAGGAACACCAGAGATCATTGTATCTAAGAGGCCCTAAGTTACTTCTGCAGCTTGCTTTTGCCTCCATTATCATCAGAGTCCCTTCCTCTTATAGCCCTGATGCTGCCCTTTCTTGAGATTCTTCCAGCCATGAGACACCTCTTGCTCCCATGAACTCTTATCAGCCAAACTGTTGTATGTTATAGCACGTGACACCGTGTATTGATTTCTGAGCCTTAGTCACCATTTAGCACTGGCAGCCCTCCCAGCCACCATTTACCTGAGCCTCACTGATATCTAAAAGAAAAGCATCAGAACATAAGAAACAGGAGCAATATTAGACCATTAAGCCCCTCAAGCCTGCCCTGCTGATCTGACCCAGGCTTACCTCGTGTCCTCTCCTGAAAGCTGTCATCTCCTCAATATTTCGAAGTTCTGACTCCCTCCTGTTTAGATATTTTCAGCGATGTAGCCTCCATCACTCTCTTGGGTAGAGATTTCAAGACATTCACTAATTGGTCCAAAAAGAAATTCCTTTGCATCGTTTTAAATTAGAGATACAGAATAAAAAGACAATGCTGCCTCGTTAGAGACTCTCCAACTGATGGAAACATTGTCTAACATCATTATAATGAATACTGTTTAAAACTGAACATCCAGCTCACCTATAAACTGATTGTAATCACCGTCATTCTTACTGAGCTCTAGTATTCCACCTAACATCACCAATATTCATGATTAGAAATCATTTGCTTTGTATAATCCTCCTAATGGAATGGCTAGAGTGTAGGAAAAAGTTTTGCATGCCAGCTATTTGGATTTCTAAACGATCATCTTGCAAAATATATGAAATTACAAAGAAGTGAGAAGTATAAAGGAAAAATTAAGAAAGAAAAGGGGCAAAGAAATAGTATTAGATTGTTGAAGATCAAATTATCTCACCCCTAGGACACCACTGCAGGAGTTCTCCACCAGGCCCAACCATCTTCAACTGCTTCATTAATGACCTTCCCTCAATCAGAAGACAGTTTTGAAAATGTTCGCTGTGCAATGTTCATCGTCATTCATGACTCCTCGGATACTAAAGCATTCCATATCCAAATGCAGCAAGACTTGAGATAAAAAGTGCCAAGCAACATTTGTTACTATACAAGTACCAGGCAATAACCATCTCCAACAAGAGAGAATCTAACAATTGTCCCCACATTCAAGGGTCTGAGCATTGCTGAATCCCCCACTGCCAAAATCCTGGGGCTTGCCATTGACCAGAAATTGAACCAGACCAGCCATATAAATACAGTGGCTACAAGAATAGGTCAGAGGCTAGGAATTCTGTGGCAAGTAACTCACTTCCTGACTCCGCAATATCTGTCCACTATCTACAAGGTACAAGTCAGGAATGTGACAATACTCCTCACTTACCTGGTTGAGTGTAGTTCCAACAATATTCAAGAAATTTGACACCATTCAGGTCAAAGCAGTTCATTCGAATGGCACCAGTCTAGCACTTTTTATATTCACTTCCTTCACCACTCACACACAGTGGCAGCAATGTGCACTTATTCCATGTCGACAACTGACCAAAGCTCCTTTGGCAGCATCTTTCAAATGCACAATCTCTGCCAAAGTCCAGGGCAGTAGATACATGGGAATGCCACCACCTGCAAGTTCTGCTCCGAGTCATTCACCATCCTGACTTGGATGTATATCACCATTCCTTCAGTGTTGCTGAGCCAAAATCCTGGAGCTTCCTTCCTAATTGCACTCTGCACTCTGATTTTCCCATCGCTGCAAGCACTATACTGGTTCAAGAAGGCAACTCTATGATTTTATCTTGACATGAATTTTTGAAATAGATATGTAACTGCAATATCCTTCAGGATCCTGACCCAACCACAACTGAACAGCAATTATCACATTTAGAAACTAAAATTTGTAATCCTTTGAAGAAATGAACAAATTATTTTCCATTTGAAAGAATGGTGGCAACTGCCAAACGATAGATTTTAATTATCTTTCACTTGTTTTAGTTAAGACCTTACATTCCTAGTTATCAGTTAAGATCAACAGTAGGGGTAAATAATATACAGCAACTACTGTGTGGATCAGCTCATTAAAACTTCTTTCCACACTCACCTCTATTTACTAAGCCAGGTAGACCGGCTCAACTAATGTTATCATAGTTATCCTGCAGCCTTTAGAAAGAGGCATTAAATGATGTCACTTACAGTGCAAGGACAATGGAAACTTAATGGTGTCATTGTGCTGTTGGGAAAAATGTCAATATTCAAAATATTTTTCCTTTCCCAATGCAGTGTGAATGGTGGACTACAAATCACTCTGTTCACAGCCATACAATAAGATGAGTTCTGTGAAAGATTTCCTCTACTGCTCCATACTGTCTGCGTCCCTTACAGCAGCTAAGGGACCGTGAGAGACAATAGTTACTGACCATTTATCTCCCCTGCAGCACTTAGGTTATCAGGAAGATGACTGTCTACCATTGACTCCCTTCACTGACACACAGTGGCAGCGGTGTGTGCAATCCACAAGATGCATTACAGCAACTCACCAAGGCCCTTCTACAGCAACTTCCAAATTCATGACCTCTACCACCTTGAAGGGCAAGTGCAGCACCTACTAGTTCCCCTCCAAGCCACACGCCACCTTGACTAGGAACTATAACACCGCTCCTTCACTGTCACTGGCATCAAAATCTGCAAGTTCTTTCATAACAGAACCATACTCCAACTGGACTGCAGTGGTTCAAGAATGCAGCTCACTATCACCTTCGCAAGGGCAACTAGGAGCAGGGACTCAATGCTGGTCCAACCAATGATGGCCACATTATATGAAAGTAAAAATGTTATGACATAAATCTAATTTATCTGGATTGTCAAAAGGTCCATAATAAATGCTCCATAATAAACTAATAGTAAGGCCTGAGAGTGCAGAGTTGGGGTAGAGTGGATTGCTAGCTGGCTTCCATTCAGAAAGCAGAAATTGTGAGGAAAGAATAGTTATTTCAAGTAGCAGAACATGGGATATTCCACAAGGATCAGTGCTAGACATATTGCTAGACGTACAATTTACATCAATTTCGAATCAAAATCACTATTTCAAATCTGAAGATGACACCAAATTGAAGGGATTTGTCAATAAGGAGGACTGCATCAAATATCAGAACATTAATAAACTTTACAAAATGATTTACAAATAATTAGTAAATGAAGTTAAATTTGAGATCGTACATTTTGATAGGAAGAATAGGGAAGGCATTTATTCTTGGAATGTGCAGGTCTCAGTAGGATTGAAGAACAAAAGGATCTAAGAGCACAAATACAGAAATCATTAGAACTTGTTCCACAGCTTAGCAACACCATAAGAAAAACAAATGAAGCACTTGCTTTTGGGGATGGATAGAATTGGGGAAAAAAGAAAAGTTGAGCTCAACCTGTATTGCACCTTGCATTCCATATTATAAGCAAGATATAAAAACACTGGAGAGATGTACAGGGACAGCACCAGAATTGTGTACCAGAAAGGGTTGACAGGCTTACTCTCTTAGTAATAGAAGGCTGAGGGGTGTCTCCATTAAAATCTTTAAATATATGAAAGCTTTTGTGAGAGTGGAAGCTGACATAATGCTTTGTGTTGTTGGGGAAGAGCATGACCAGAGATCATCATTATAAGAGAATTGAAAATGTGTTGCTCTATTATAAGAGAATTGTCAAGAAATCCATTGAGGAAATTCAAAATAAATCCCTTCAGTCAAAAGTGATGAGAGAATGGAATATATCACAGCAGGGAGTAGTTGAAGAGAATATTATAGATACATTTAAAGGGAAACTATAGATGCAGATAAGATGGGAGTCAATGAATATAAAAGTAGAGAAAAGCTGGGAGGAGATATGACTGCTGCATAAACACTGGCATTGGGTCAAATGGCTTTTTCTGTGCTGTACATTTTGTGTAATCCAATGTAATTTAACAATTTAATGCGGTATAAGTTTAGTAGGATGCCATTTATTTCTCAAATATAAGCACAAACGTAGTGCCATCTTCAGTCTAGAAGCAGAAAACAATAATTGTGAATCAGTGTTTTAGTACAGTTCTTGCCCCAAATTATGAACAGGCTATGGGTAAATTACATGTTTTGCAAAAAACACTGAAACTGTATTGTTGTAACTCCATTGTGTCAATGGATATGTTGATCCATTGGTACACTAATTTCTGCTGTCTGAAAAAGTTTAACTTCGCAGAGCCATATAACGAAATAATAAATCCAATGATCAAAGTCTTGGTCAAAGTGGTAGGTTTTAAGGAGTATTATAAAGGAGCAAAGTGAGGTATACAGACAGATGTGTAGGAGCAGTTTTCCAGAGTTTGGGGCCAAGGTAACTTGAAGGACAGCCACCAGTGTTGGAGCAAATGGAGATATTCAAGAGGCCAGAATGAGAGGAGTGCTGTTATCTTGAGGGATTTGTGGTGCTGGAGCTGTTTACAGGAGTAGGGACAAGCGCGGCAAATGAAAACAAATAGGAGAATATTAAAATCATGGCAATGCTTAACAAGGATCTGTTGTATGTCAGCATCCAGCATAAGAGTAATATGGGAAAAGGACTTGGTGCAAGTTAAAATATAGAGTTATGGAAGTCTATAGCACAGAATCCTTTGGCCCATTGTGTGTGTACTGGTCAAAAACAACTATCTCACTATTCTAATTTCATTTTCCAGCACTTGCCCCATAGCTTTGCATGCTTTGGCATCACCTATATATCTAAATACTACTTAAATGTTATGAGGATTTCTTCCTCTACTTCCCTTACAAGCAGTGAGTTCCAGATTCCCATCACTCTTGGGATGAAAACATTTTTCCCCTCATTGTCTCTAAATCTCCTGCCTCCTACCTTAAAGGTATGTCCCATGGTCATTGGTCCCTTTAACAAGGGAAAAAGTTTCTTCCTGTCTACCTTATCTATGCTTCTCAAGATTTTATATATTTTAATCATGTCCCCCCCTCAGTATCCTCTGTTCCAAGGAAAACAGTCCCAGTTTGTCCAGTCTCCCTTGATAAGTAAAACTCACTAGCTC
Organism: Hemiscyllium ocellatum; assembly: GCF_020745735.1. Lineage (NCBI taxonomy): Eukaryota > Metazoa > Chordata > Chondrichthyes > Orectolobiformes > Hemiscylliidae > Hemiscyllium > Hemiscyllium ocellatum. The sequence continues at coordinate 57,652,591 of NC_083404.1, forward strand.
TGACAACATCCTGGTAAATCCTTTCTCCTTCACCAGTGCACTCTCACTAGTGCAATCACAATGCTCCTATAATGTGGATTCTAGAACTGCACAGTACTTTGTCTGTGGCCTAACTAATGTTTTATACAGTTATATAGACAGCAAAGGTTTAGTTGACTTCAAGTTTACAGAATGAAGAATGTGAGAAATCTGCCAAGAGTGGATTGAAATAGAGTATTGAGGTAAGAAAGGCGTAAATGAGGGTTTCAGTAGCAGATCATCTGAGAATGATGTTACAATCTATGTACACACTGATAAATTTTGTTTAAAAGTTAGTAGCTGTAATGGTGTTACAGCAAGATTTCACATTATAAGAGTTTTACTATAACAAAAGACTAAAAACACTATTGACTAAACATTATTTTGGTAGGCAACTTGTATTTAAATCACAAAACAGAACATTCTCTTGTTTTCTTTTAGCACAATTGAAAACATGCTTCATGAATATACTTTATACTGTCTGTCAAGTAGACCTTCAGTTCTCCTGGACTTTCCAAGGTGATTCTTAGCTCCCAGAGGTTTAATTATGGGCTGTGTTTATTGGCAAAACTGCTGTTACACATAGCTGTCTGTGAGTTTGAAAAATGAGAGAGCTGCACTTTGAATGAAAGTGGTTTAAAAAAAAACGACCGAGACAATTCTGCTAAAAATTTTTCCAAGCAGCAAGCAAGTAAACAAACTGCAACAATTTCAGTGACTTAAATTTTAAACTAATTGTAAGATTCATGAAAAATGACAACCATTATAATCCGTCTCTAAATGTCTTTACAAATTGTACTTCTGATGGCTGCTCAATCACCTAGTCTCCATAAAGGCATAGTGTGATGTTAACCTAACTCGGAGGCTATATTATGATTGTAACTGTATTTAAAGGTTTTTTAAGTTGAATTACTTTTCTTTCCTTTGCAGTCATCCTATCTTTGTGTTAACTTTTTCTGTTGATTTGCCTTTTATGTTGGACGTCCATTTAATCTACTGACCCTTTTAAGTTAACCTCCCTTCTGGGTTCAGGCATCCTTGCCAGCCACTTCCACTTCAGTTGAATGAGCCGGTGTGGCTACCTCGTTTGATGAGGACAATGGGCTCCGTTAGCCTTCATCACTAATACTGTAATCTATTAAGTAGTGGAATCCTGAGCCCCTCTGATTGTAAGTGTTGTTGAAGTACTCAACATGGTAAGTCTTCATTGCACAGTTGCTCACTGGTTAGCACTGCTGCCTCACAGCACCAGGAACCCAGGTTCGAATCCACCCTCAGGTGACTGTGTGGAGTTTGCATATTCTCCGTGTCTGTGTGGATTTCCTCTGGGAGTTCTGGTTTCCTTCCACAGTTGAAAGATATGCAGGTTAGTTAGATTGGCCATGCTAAATTGCCCACAGTGTTCAAGGCTGTGCAGGCTAGATGGATTGGTCATGGTAAATACAGAGTTACAGCGATAGGTTAGAGGTGTGGATCTGGGTGGCATGCTTTTCGGAGGGTCGGTTTGGTTTTGATGGGCTGAATGACCTCCTTCCATTCTGTAGGAATTCTGTAATTGCATCCACATTTATTCCTATGGGTAATCACTTTAGAGGCAGTGGTTCTAATAAAAAAAATTGCTGTATCAGGTTCTGTTCTCAAATCTATTTAAACACTCTTGATGTAAATTTGAAAGAAAACTATTTAGCCTATTGACCCTATTCATTTGGTGGAATATACTTCATAGCAGAGAAGCATATGAGATACACTTTGTATTTTGCATATTATTCACTCTTGGTGAATTGCTGAGAGTCATTGGGGTGAGGAATGTCAGTAATGGACAGTAAATGATTATCATTAGCTAGCATCAGCCTCATGCCCCCTGAGGGTCACACACAGACAGAGCCAGCAATAGTACCATTCTCACTATATTCAGCTCAATGTCAGGTAAGTGCCCCCAACTACACCACTGGGAGGATTTTCTTGACCGAGTTCTCTGAAGTGCAATTCAGCCAATCTGAATTGAATCAGATATTAAATTTATTGTATGAATCTGAATGTGTAATTTTAAATGGGGGCAATAATTTCTTCCTGATGCTATCAAGAAATCTTAGTGGTCGCACTTCCACAGCCTTTTTGTCACCAGTCTTACTAAAACAAAACTAGAAGGACAAGGAGCTGCAACAGAACAAAGGAATCCACAACCCGCTAGCACTCTTTTTAGATTGCATTGTGGAACATGAATGGAAACAGGTTAGGGCATTAAAATACTTCCTCGCAGAAGATTGTGAGTATCTTGCAGTAATGATATTGTGATACGAATTTGTTCCAGAAAAATTGTAAGTTCTGTTACTCAAAGCATATCATTGAGGTTTTGGAGTGGGATATCACACTCTTAGGTTTAGAATTGTGCTTCCATGGGAAGTATTGTGTAAATTACAAAGAGCAATACAGCACACTTTGGCCCACCAAGATTGGGCTGAGAAATGGTGCTTTTTTAAAATAAAAACCTCTTAACCTGTATGTGGACCGTATCTATTCCCTGCGTATTTATGCATCTGTCAAGATGCCTTTTAAATGTTGTTATTGTATCTGCTTCTGCCACCTCCTTTGGCTGTGCATGCTAGGCACTAACCACCCTCTGCATAAAAAGAACTTGCCTGTCACATCTCCTTTTACCTTAAACCTATGTCCCTTAATAATTGACAGTTCCACCCTGGGTAAAAGACTCTGACTCATATTTATCCCTGCCCCTCATAATTTTGTATTCAGGTTGTTGCTCAACCTCCGAAGTTCAAGTGAAAATAAACTGAGTTTGTCCGATATCTCCTCATTGCTAATACTCTCCATACCAGGTAACATACTGGTAACATCCTGGTAAACCAAACCTTCCACATTCTTCAGGTAGTGGGGCGACCAAAACTGTAGGCAGTATTTCAAAGGTGGCTTGACTAAAGTTCTATACAGCTGCAACATGACTTGCCAATTTTTATACTCTATGCCCCAACTGATGAAGGCAAGCATATACCTTTCTGACCTTTTATCTTTTGAGGGAAATGTAATTCTCAATGGGTTAAATTCACAAAGCAGCAGAGTTAGGAACAGTCATTCAAAATTCAGAGGAGACATCTACTTCAGAGTAATTTAGATAATTAAAGTTGTTTGGAATTCCAGTGAATGTTCACAAATATTGAGATGAGCTCAGTGTGAGGATAACTGCTGAGAATGGTTTCGTGCTGTAAATTCTATGCAGATCTTTATTTTAGTAATGATGGATTTCTGTGAAAATGGATCATTAATTGTAGTTGACAGGTTTGAGTTTCTGAGTGAGAGGTGGAGTGACAATCACAGTCTTTCACTTCTGCTCGGGAAGAAGAAAGAAGATATTTGGTCAGCCAGACAACAAGGCTTGGGAAGAAGCCGAGATCAGAGTGGTGCTGGAAAAGCGCAGCAGGTCAGGCAGCATCCGAGGAGCAGGGAAATCGATGCTTCGGGCAAAAGCCCCTCATCAGGAATAGAGGTTTCCAGCATCTGCAGTCCTCACTTTTGCCTTGGGAAGAAGCCTAGCCTAGCAAGGAAAACCCTGGTGAGATCAACCCCAGAGATAGTCACAAACAGCAGGCCAAATAGGAATAGTTAAGAGTAGTAGAGAGAGTGCAGTGTATGGTTCATTACTTGTTCTCTTGAATTCAGGCATTTTGATGAATTGAGGTGAGATTTGTTTATAACAGTTTTTCAGCACTTAGAGCAACGTGATTTTCTCTCTTGGAAATACTTGATGGTGTCTGATATTATTGTCTAATGTGTTTGAGATAATTTTTTTTATGCTTTCCGATACAATTGGGGCGGCACAGTGGCTCATTAGCGTTGTGAGGCAGCAGTGCTAGCCAAGTACCTGGGTTTGATTCCAACCTTGGGTGACTGTCTGTGTGGAGTTTGCCACATTCTCCCCATGTCTGCATGGGTTTCCTCCCACAGTCCAAAATTGTGCAGATTAGGTGGATTAGCCATGGGAAATGCTAAAGGGAAAGGTAGGGGAATGGGTCTAGTTTGGTGTTGAAAGGCCTGCTTCCACAGTGTAGGGATTCTATGATTCTATAATATGGCTGTTTTTACATTTAAAAGCTGACCTTATCTCACCAATGCATTTCTGGCTACCTTCAGTATGATTGGAGAATCATGCATAAGGCTACATGTGAGAGTGGAAATACTCAGCTGATCAAATATGAAATGCAGAAGCATCAAATTCAATTCAAATCATTAACTGTTTCTCTCTCCACAGATGCTGTTAGATCTGCTTAGTATTCCCAACAATTTCTGGTTTCATTTCAGATTTTCAATGTCTGTAGTATTTTGCTTTTATGTCAAGCTCAGATCATGGATATTATTGTTATGCTCCTAACTTTTATGATGATATGATTTGATATTGGGAAACATTGACCCATTAACAAATATAGTCCCTTGGAATGCTTATGGTAGCGACACATCACAAAACAATATCCAAAGCAAGGCCAAAGCTTGTAACAGGGAGCAGATTGCCTTCATATTATTTTAGCCTCTAAAAGGAAATGAAAATAATTTCATTCAAGTTTGTATTTAATGCATCAGCACATAACTCAACTCAATATTAGGCTGATAGACAAACTCTGCAGCAACTGGTGAATGTGAACCTGTGTCGATGCAAAACTGCTAGATGTACTTTTTAAAATGTTTTATAGGCAATCTATAAAATGGTTTCTTCTGTGATGAAGATGCCAGAAGATGAGTCAACACCTGAGAAAAGGACAGAAAAAATATTCAGACAGATGGATACCAACCGAGATGGTGAGTTCATCAGTTCTACAATAATCTCGAGTCTTCATCTCTTACAAAATTTCGCCAGACAGCTCATCTTTATGATCTATTACATAAGACATGATACTGTCAATAACCTACAAGTCAACATTTATTGACTGATAATGTTTATACAATCTCTGCAAATAACTTGGTTGATATCACTGATTAAAAACAGACCACAAGTAATTTGGTGCTAGAATATTCAGCAGTGTGGGTTGAAAGTATAACCCTTTATCCATAGCTCTCTTCATAATAGAGTATTTATAGAATATGCTACTGTGCACTGGCACTTACCTTTTACGGCAAGTATCTTGGAGAACTCCCAAAGGATGTATTTAAAAGGGGAAGCAAAACATAAACTGTAACTTTCTACATTTCTTACCAAAGTGACTAGTTGAAGAACACAAAATAAATGCTAAATGTTTCAGTTCCATTTACACATGTATGAATACAATATTATTAGCACTTTTTAACTTCACCATAAAAATTCCTATCTGGGCTGTTTTAAAGCTGCTGTTGATTCAGTGTTTTCTAAGCACAAACTAAGACTGTCCAAAGTAATGAGTGCATTAAAATAGCACAGAGAAATTAAATGTGTCTTTGTTTTGGTAGCCACTGATATTACTTTACCTTGAAAATTATCATTACATTTAATATTTCCTTCTGTCCTGCTGACCCATTAATTTATAAACACTGGCTATCTCTGATGCTTCGGCTCAAGTTGCTATTCTTCAAAAGTGTGTTAGATGCTGAAAGATTTTATTTTTCTCTCCACTTTTGTCTGCATTTCCTGAAGAGCTACAGTATTAGATTATTTTCAGTAGCAGCTTAAAATAACTTTTTATATAGATGAGCCTTTGGGCATTGACAGATAGGTTCATCATGAGGACAAACACTGTCACAGTGGAACCCACTGATTACTTATCTATTATTAACGCACGGACATTTTCTAATAGTGGTCACTGAATAGCAGTCAGGAGTGGCAAATTTCCCATCATGAGCACAGCCTAACTGAGATTAATTTGGGCCAGCAATAGGGATATTTTGTCCTGTTTAATCAGTTATACCAAGCTTTTAGAAACTAGGGACTGTCAGAATGCCAGTGTTGTCAAGTAATTTATTTGTGAACTAATATTACAGTTGAGCCTGATATCTTGTCTGTGAGCTCTGGTGTCTTTCTCCGTAAGCCATCCTCATATATCAGTTGTAACAAGGAGCACTGAAATTGGTTATCTTTATTAGTTCCCCAGTCTGGGACATGGACACTACCCTCACATGTAAATCTGTAATGAAAAGGATTCCAGCCTCTGGTGACTGTATAAACGCCACACAGACATTCTCCCTGTGACTGCGTGGGTTTCCTCCTTGCGCTCCGGTTTCCTCCCACAGTCCAAAGATGTGCAGGTCAGCTGAATTGGCCATGCTAAATTGCCCAGAGTTTTAGTCAGAGGGAAATGGGTCTGGGCGGGTTACTCTTCAGAGGGTCGATGTGGACTGTAGGGAATCTAATCTAATCTAAAAAGAACAATGAGAGTAGAATATCTGCAGGAGTTGAATTGTTATTTTCCAGAATGTACTTCTCAACAAATTTATTATACAACAATGTATTTTGATAATGTAGACTTTCATAAGCCTTTACTGATGTGATTTTTTAAAATATAAGCAATACAATCTTGTTGGCTGATGAACTTCAATACAGTTCCAGAAATTGGACTCAAGATAATGATGAAAGATGTGATATATTTTCCAAACCAAAAGACGGCTGAATCAGTCATTTCTTTGCATTATAAGCTAATAAGCAAGTTGGATTGATATGTTAAAACAATTTACATTTGAACACTCTTCTCTTGATGGTTCAGCCATTTAGATAGATTACATCTGTCTCTAAATTTACATATTTTAACCTTTCCAGCAACTGAAGCCACATTTGTGCCAGATTGGCATCATTTTGATTCTATAAATAAAACACTCGTTGCTTTTCAAAGGACCAATTTGGCTTTACACCTCAAAACCAAATTTCTTCATCCTGACCAATCTGATGATGAAAGAACCTGCCTGTAATTTTTAACATCCGGACTGCTATTTGAATTTGTGTTGAAAAAAACAGTTTCCATCATTACTGCAGTTACTTTTTTAAAATGGGTTCATCCAATATATCCACAGTAATCTGTGATATATAATATTGAGGTAAGCTAAATCATTGGAACTGGAAACATGCGGAAGAGAAATTAAACTGAGGGGAATATATGCCTGTCATGGTTACATCTCTCTCCAAAGTCCATTATTACTTACAGTGTCAGCCTCGAGTCTTTGCATGTTTTTCTCATGCTGTTTTGTACCTAACTCTACAATGCACTGACCTACATGGAGACTGTGGGAGATCTTCTACCTCACTCTTGACAGTTAAGATTTTTCAGCTAGTTATATGGATTAATTCACAATGAAAGAGCATGAAAATCATGTGGCATGAAGATGTGAGAGATGAAGTGTTGATTTAAGTGCAGATTTAGGCAGTTCAGTGGTGGAAAAAAATTTTGCTGAAATACACAATTAGATCTGATGTCTCGAGAAATGTAGTGCTTGTTATTGAAAACTTTTTAAAAATAAAAATATTGTGTTCAGAACTCTGCTGTATATATCATGTTCCCATTCATCTGTACTTCCCATTTTTCCAGTCTGCTTGACTACTCTTAAATTATCTATGTTTAGATATTCTCCTTTTTTTTCTAGGAAAGCTGTCCCTTGAGGAGTTCATCCGAGGTGCCAAAAGTGATCCTTCTATCGTCCGTCTCCTTCAGTGCGATCCCAGCACTGCTGGGCAATTCTAATTCCAAAATGAAGAATATGACATTTAGTGTGACTGTGTTTCTGCTTCCTGCAATTACATCACCAGTGGCTTGGCCACTTGTTTGTGGCTGAACATGCCATCTTTTAACCCTGTTTGCTTTTTAATTCTGAATTTGTAAATGGCTGTTTAATTAATTAAACACTGTGTCTGGAATTATTACAGAATTTTTTCAGCTGTGTGAATATATTGTTACAATGATTGTAGTTACTTTGATCAGGAATCTTTTAGGTATTTTTTAAATTTGGAATAGAGAGGGGATAATTTATAAAGGATTTGATTTTGTTTTTCTGTAACCTTGTGCCTCTTAGTTGTGGAACTGGAAGGAACAGATAATTACGTCTGTGAGAGATGAGCCCTAGCAGATCAAATGCTGGTTACTTTTCACCCCATTACATTCGAAGAGAAAGAAAAGCAAGCAGCATATAGTTTGGTGAATGTTTATGTTGTAACCTTATGTGAGAAATGTTAAGATTCAAGTATATTAGGAGTCAGTCAAATCCAGTGTTTTAGCATTAAGAGGGTGAATATAAATCTGAGATGGAATTCCTCTGGAGTTTATAATTAGGATGCTCAATATATTAGAGTTGCTAAACCCAAGTTAAATGAAGTTCTAGTCTGTCAAATTGAAAGATGTGGAAGGGAAATGTATTCTGTAAAACTACTTATTGTAAAGCTCTTTGTCAAAGAGCTTGTTGTGCTTTGTTATGCAGTCAGTCCCTGTTACAGTGCGCACAAGGTGAATTCTTAAAGTTTGACAGCAGCGTAAAATAGACAACAGCAAGGTAGTGTACCTTACCCCATTTTCCTTCCAGTTGACTTCAGTTGAAAGCTTTCCAAAGGGAGTTGCGATCAAATGTAGTCTAAAATGAAGAGAACAAAAGTTTATTAGACCAGGGCATGCAGATACAATACTGTATCCATTTTAAAATCATTTATTCCGTCCTTATTTTTAAATAGTACTTTAATTTTGTTCTACCATTTATGGTTAAATAACAAAACTTGCAGCAACTTGCAAGTTGGTGGATTGATGTCTCTTGGCATGTTGAGGAATTGGGAGATATTGAGAAGTTATAATTCCACCACTCATGGGAGACTGCACTTAGAGTTTGGTTAGTTTACAGAGGAAGGTCTGCCATAACTGTGAACAGCAGAACTTGTAATGGAAGAAGTAGTGCATAAGTTGTACATGTACATATTTTAATATAGTTTATAAGACACTATAACACACAAATAATTGTCTCCATTAAATAATGCTGGTAAATGTCTATCTGCAACCTTAACAAATCTTTTTTCTTGCTTTTAAGTTTAATCTTCCAGAGAATGCCTTGCAGTTCATAACATATCCTCACATCTTAGCATGACTATTTTCCTTACTGCTATTTACTGTTTCCTCAATACAGCTTACTAAGGGAAAGTCTCATGAAGAATATGCACAGACGATTGAGAGAACTAAAAATGTAAATACCATAGATCGTGCCAAAAAGTGACCAAACTTTTTATTTGTTTTAGAAGTCATGCTTTTCTATGTGCTCAAGTTACAAGTTGACTTTCCCAAATATTTCCGCTATACTTGCATTAGTGATTGGCCTAAATTTTTCATCCTCAGAGTGATGTGTTCTCCTCACTTTGAAATATATAAGTTTGGGACAGGAAATCAAGTAGATAATGCAAAGGAATCTAACTATCTGTTACCATGCCCACACGGAGAGGACCATGTAAGACATGGTGAAAGAAGTGGGTCCTGCAGTTAAACAAACAAAGCTCCAGGCTATTGCCAAGCTAAGAGTGGTAACATTTCCTAACTCAGCAAATAAGTGCTACAGCAAGGAAATTCTGTATTGGTGAAAAACTGATGTGAGAATAGAAAAAGGAGGATCTGACCTAAAGAAGATGCCCAGGACCAAATATGCCTTCAGAATAGGCACCAACTACTGGCCTGAATTTGAGCAATATGCATCAGAACAGGCTTCTAGAAATCATCAAATTGTTTATGCCAGCACCAGAAATGTAATTTTTATACATGCACTGTGTATATATGCAATGCTGCAAGATTTTCCGACCAACATCTAGTTGATGTGACTATGTTATGGAATAAAAACTGTCTAGTATTGTGGTAGAGGGACTAAATCACTTGGTGCCTACCCGAGGAATGGATGCCAAAATGGCCTGTTCCCAGCAATTTGTCATTAAAAAGTGGCAAAATCACAAATACCCATTGGGTCATGTTAGGAACATGGGCAAAATTTCAATGAAATTCAGATGCCAGTAGTCAAACTGTGCAATGGATAGGTTATAAAACAATTGATTCCAGTGGAACTTACAAGTCATGAGAAGACCAGATTCACATACTATCCTGCAATGATATTAAAATACTTGGTAATTTTCAAACTTAAAACCATGCTGACCTTCAAATTCCCTGCTTTCATTTACATCCTTGACAATGGTTGGATAGATGAAGATTGAATATAGTTATGGAATAGTCACATTTGGAATAGGTATCCCAATGGCCTATGTCAATATTCAGATTATTAGCGTGAGACTTGTTCAATTCCCACATGACTGGTGAGATCAGGTATATAACTTAGTTATATACCCAGCCAGGGTAGAGTGTTGGGTTATGATTGACTTCCATAATTCAGCAATTCAATACATGACTCACCATGTTCATGGTGGATGGTTGACGGACAGAAAAACCTTTGCAAAGCACGGGGAAATATGTATGTTGCTCCACTTGATGTTTTGTGTGAATTCAGTATCAAGTTGTGAAATTGAGTGTCATTAAATCATTCAAAAAGTATGGAAGTGATTTTATGTTGCGAGGTGGAAAATGCCACAACAGAGTGGGATCCTTACAATGATGCCACAGCCATAGTGACTTGAGAATGAACATTGGCAGATGCTGAGAACTATGAATTTAATGGTTTTAAAACATTTTGATAGTGGTTAGAGATATTTTTGTGCAATTAATTCACTAAATAATCCCTGTCACATTAAGCTAATATAAATTACTGGTATTCTGCTGTTTCTCACATTCAAAATAGCAACCACCTAAACCAGGCTTTCATACTTGCCATGTAAAAAAAAACTTCACTATTTCTAAGGCTTCACAGATCGACATGTACACCACAATCTATAGTATGCTCAAGTGCACAACCAGGAAAACAACTCGTGTCACAATTCAGAAACTTTAATTATGTAATGGGTCAGTGTACAGAAAGCTTTAACTGTCATTGTGAAGAAACATACTTTTCCTGCAATGGTCATCCCTCTGATCAATTAATATTCAATCACTAATGCTCAACTATCCTAACCAACAGATCAATAGTAAAGTAGCTTGGGAGGTTTATTTGTCTTGAATAGAGAATTAGTTGCAAACAAAATCTTAGTTGAGGAGGAAAAACAAAGTGTTGTCAATTAAAGCATAATTAATTTATTCAGATCACCTTCACTGAGAATCCAAGATAATTGACCAAACTAACCACAAACTTCAACTGATATTGGTATGTGTCTGGTTGTATGTTTATGAGGGATCCAAGTACTGAATTGCATTTACTAATGTTAAGGATAGGTGTTCTATGTTGGCATACAACACCAAGGGAGAAATATAAGTAATTTACAAATTAATTGGTTTCTGTAGTTTATGTTTTGCAAACAAAATCATTTGATGTGTGTTTTGAAATATACAGTGTTCGAAGTGTTAAAATTTCTCACTACAATTTCAAGTGGTTGCTGCTGTTTCTATTCCCTTAATTGAATTGTGGGCAGAATCGCCTCATCACGATTAGCATGTGCTATGTAGCTATGTTGTATAAATTTCCTGCAACATCATGGCATAAAAATAAGCAAGGTTTGTGTTGTGATTTTGTTTGCATGTATATTCTTGAACTTAATGTTTTTTATGTTCTATTCAAAATAGAGAAAAGAGTTTCCTTTTATCTCCTGTGTCATTTGGGTGTAATTTCCACTTGTATATTAGATTAGATAATCTGAAGTTTTACAGTGTATAGAATTCCAATCATTTACTTGCTTTAGGATTACATTCCATTCCCTCTGTTGTGATGTATTAGCGAGACAACAATGAAGTTGGTGCATCTCTTGCTCATTTTGCTGGAAGTTATATTATTATAAAATGCATGCACCTTCGTGTGCTGTAGTGTATGCAGAAAATCAGAGGACAATCCACTGCCTGTTTATGAAATTCATTTTGTAAGTATTGAATTGCAAGGAAAATTCAATTAGCCACTTTTAAACTTGCAAGAAATTTCATAATTGAAGATTAACCTCATATTGCATATTTCATAAGTATTGGATAAGTTTTGATCATGTTAAACCATTCTATTGTTTCTACACACACAAATGTTAATATGCCTATATAAATGAGTTCTTAGTTCATCTGCAATAGGAAGGTTATTTCCATAGTGCAACTGTATTCTAATGTTAAAGAAAGGAAATTGGTATTTGAAGATGCAATCTGAAATAATCACAAACTACTTATTTTTAATCTCGCTGCTGGTGTTCTGTTTATCAAGATTATGAAAACATTTCTGGATTACATATTTTGAGAAACCTATAATTAAAGGGAAAGGTCACCTCTGCTTTTGAACTGTGAATTCCTGAATGTTTTTTAACATGATGTGGTGACAAACAATATGGTGGTGGTCTTCAAACAGGATATCTTTCAATCTTGAAATATGTTTGAGAGAATTGAGAAGGCACTTTGGTTTGGTTAGATTAGATTCCCTACAGTGTGGAAACAGGCCCTTCGGCCCAACCAGTCCACACTGACCCTCCGAAGAGTAACCCACCCAGACCCATTTCCCTCTGACTAATGCACCTAACACTGTGGGCAATCCACCTGACCTGCACATCTTTGTGACTGTGGGAGGAAACCGGACCACCCGGAGGAAACCCACACAGACATGGGGAGAATGTGCAAACTCCACACAGACAGTTGCCCGAGGCTGGAATCGAATGTGGGACCCTGGTGCTGTGAGGCAGCAGTGTAACCACTGTGCCACCCCTACTTGAATGGCAGTACAGGAGCAAAGACAGAAATTGGTGGAAATGCTCATCAGGTTAGGTGCCATCTAACAAATGAGAAATAAGATTATGTGAGAAGTTCATCACCTTTTGTCAGAATGGAACAGAAAATCTCATCCTGCTTTTGGTTCACGTTTCTAGCACCTGCGGTATTGAATTAGTGTTAGGGATTGTCTACATGGGGAGGTGAGACCGTAAGACATGGGAAACATTCAGGTCTGCTCAGCCATTCACAAGATCATGGCTGATCTGATAATCCTTAACCTCATTTCCCTGCCTTGACATGTTTGATGACACAGCCTCCACAGCCCTCTGTGGCAATGAATTCCACAGATTATCTATTCTCCTCACCTCTGACCTAACTTGGTAAACCTTTATTTTGGGATTTTCATCTCTAGACCTCTACTCTCCCAGAAAGGAAAATAGCCTTGCAGCATTTATCCTGTCATTCTCCCCCCCACCTCCCAAAAAATCCTTTATGTTTCAATGAAGTTACCTCTCATTCTTCTAAACTCCAAGGAATTGTGGGATCATGATCAATAATGACCAAGGTCAGTGAATGATGTAGGCTATTTTAAGCATCCGCAGTAGCACAGTTCCAGGCAGTGATGGAATGCAAAGTACAGTTTAACAGTAGCCTCTTTATCCACCGTTTTTACATTAACATTTTAGCACTATGTTGTCACATGGTTGTATCTGTTGTACACACATTTGTATGAAGTCTATCCTGGAGAAGTAGGAGATGGTTTAAGCACTTGCTAAATGCTGGCTATTACTCCTAACAGGATTAGAGCATCTGTCCTGTCTGAGTTTGCATAATTAAGAGGTGTTTGTCCTTGTGCCTTTAAAGGTAGTAATGTTAGTAAAGATACTAGACCTGTATGATAAGTGAGAAATTACACATGTACTAAATAAAAGTATAGAGGATATTAAACTTATCTCCCACAGCTGGGTCATGAGATTTCATTTACTATTACTGGTTTTGACAGTTCTTACATGTTCATTCATGCGCTGTTTGGACAGTAAGTTTCTTAAAGGGGGTAGCGGTCCGATTTAATGTTTATTTAAAAAGTATAAATCCATTTGTTAGTACAAGATGGTAAACCTAAATAAAAGGTAGAATTTGGTAGTACAGTGTCGGAGAAGTCAGTTGCGTATAAGGAAATTTCAAAGAGATAAATAGCAGCAGACTGTAGGAACATGTTAGTGGAGAAAACTGCTTGATGTCCTGCAACCTATTCAGGTCCCGAGAAAGGATTCATAGAACCATAGAATCCCTATGATGTGGAAACAGGCCATTTGGTCCAACAAGTCCACACTGACATTCCGAACAGTAACCCACCCAGACCCATTCCACTATATTTACCCCTGACTAATGCACCTAACCCACACACTCCTGAACACTATGGGCAATTTAGCATGACCCATTCACCTAACCTGCACATATTTGAATTGTGAGAGGAAACTGGAACACCTGGAGGAAACCCATGCAGACACGGGGAGAACGCGCAAGCTCCACACAGACAGTCGCCTGAGGCTAGATTGGAACTCGGGTCCCTGACGTTGTGAGGCAGCAGTGCTAACCACTGAATCACCAGGGGCTAATTAATATAATCTTTCCATGAGTTATGGAGATACGACAGTGGAGTGGCATTGTTCTGAGTAGGTTATAGTATTAACACTTATTCAGGGGTAACCTTTGATACAGAATCAGATCTAATTGCTCTTTGTAGCATGGGGCCAATAAGAATTGAAAGATGTAAAGAAACAGTAATGGGTTAAAAAGTATGTTTAATATAGCTTGTAAGAGTAAATGTATGCCAAAAATGCAGTTTTATGAATGAGTGAATGGAAGTGCGGTATAGAGTGCTTGTAGGAGAAAAAAGTGAGGTCTGCAGACACTGGAGATCAGAGCTGAAAATGTGTTGCTGGTTTAAAGCACAGCAGGTCAGGCAGCATCCAAGGAGCAGGAAATTCGATGTTTTGGGCATAAGCCCTTCATCAGGAATAGAGTGCTTGTAAGTGAGTTAGTAAAGAGAATCATTATACAATATCTCTCAGAATACAAGCCCAACCTGCATTACTTCTCTTCATGATCCCTCCAGCCTTGTGATTCTGGACTGCCTCCAATGTCAGAATATCTTTCCTTAAATAAGGAACCCAAACCATTGTTTTCTCAATGTGATCTGACTACTCTCTTGCACAGTTTTAGCAAAGCCACACTACTTTTCTCCTACACTCCTTTTAAAATAAAGGCTAACATTCTATTTACTTTTCCAATTACCTGCTGAACTTGGGATGCTAGCTTTTTGTGATTCTTGGATGAGCACTCTCAAATCTCTCTTTTTTAGCTCTCTGCCAGCTTTTTCTGCTTAAATAATATTCAGCTCTTCTCTCCTTCCTGCCAAATTCCAGAACCTCATATTTTGCCATATAATATTCCATATGTCAAGATTTTGCCTATTCACTTAACTTGCAAGACTCTTTGTGTTATCCTCTTCTCTTGCCTTACTACTTATTTTTATGTCAAATGCAACTTTGGCTATAACTCTTTCCTCTTCCAAGTATATGAATTAAAGGTTGCCATCCTGAAAATGATTGACTTGCTCAAACTACTACTACTCTTTTAAAATAAATGATTTCTAACCAATAAGAAACATTTCTTTCTAAATTCTAGCCTATTATTATTTTGCCAGTCAATCAATTTTTCTCAATGGCTGACTGTTCAAATCCTACATTTTTTATGCATACAGGCTGAAATTTGTTATTTGCCTGTGGCAATTTGAAATAAGATGGACAGCACACAAAATTGGTACATCCACCACATTGCTATGGCCACAGGCTCTCATGCTACACCTTTCTCTGTAACATTGTTCATTGGGGCCAAATAGCAGGCAGCCCTTCCCTTTTATAGACCCTGATTCTTTAAACATGAATTTACAATAATGCACAACAGGCCTAATAACCTAATTAGAATTGTCACTGACAAGACATATGTCGCACCAGAATGGGAAAGGCTTCAGTGATGTGACTTTGAAGGATTTAGTCAAACAATTGGAGGCCAGATGCACACATCTATATTTCAGACCCAATGCACTGTCATCGCTTCCCCAACAGAATACCCTGGATTCGCCACTAATTCTTGTACAAATATCCTTTGGAGAAAGAACTCTGCCAAGTAAGGACAGCAAAATGATTGATTCTTAACTGCCCCAGATTCGATGGCAGTTACTGATGGGCACTAAATGCTTACTTGCTCAGTGATACTCACTTTGCAAGGGACAATATATAAGAAAGGAACTTCATCCACACCCCCATCATGCCACTTGCATGCACATCACTATCCATCATTACTAATCTACATTCCCTAATCAAACTGACTTGAGGTTGAATTTGATGATGGCTAGAAGGAGAGGAGGGGTGTGCAAACCCACTTTGGAGTAAGTGAGACCCAGGGCTACATCTTGTCAGTGGTAGGCATGGGGATGGTTGTCCCTATTAAGGGCTGTCCCCACAAAACCTGCTAGCTACCCAGGGGGCCAGCAACCTGACAACAGCATCCACAACTTGCTGAGGTCACTGCTGGGATTGCAACCACAGATTGAGGGCATATTGATGACCAGGTGCCCGGAGAGGTAGGTAGGTGGGCTCTGAGGATGTAGGAGCCAGTTAGGCAGGCTCAGATGGGGCTGTGGGAATTGCTAAGAGTTTGGGTACCATTGCCTTGTCATTGCCACCCAGTGGCCCCCCTTTTCTGGAAAGAGAACGCCCTAATAGGACAGAGCCTGCCAGGAGAGAGAATCTCCTTCCTCTTTTAGAAGTTGCTCGATCCCTGGAACAGGAGAGGTATACTACAGGATTGGCAGAGCTGTATTCCCACCTTGCTCTCTGTCAAGGCTCCCAAATATGGTTGTTAGATGAGATCTTGGAATTGTTAACTCTGAGGCAGCAATCGAGACCTTGATTCCTGACAGCTGTGATACCCCTTTAATTTTTGTTTTGTTGGTGCCTTCTGTCTAACAGGTTGCAGCAAAAATCAGGTCTTAGAAAGCAAAGAAAGCCTTTTCTGTTGAGATCCAATTGTCCTTCATTCAATAATCAGGATCAGCTTGCATCAACGATCAATGCCATATATCATTAATAATCAGGATCCAATTACATTTCCAACTGTGTTAACTATCATCAGCCTGTTGCGTCAATACTCAGGAAATGATTGCATCAGGAATCAAGATAATAATATATTCAAAATCAGAATTATTTCAATTAATAAACAGTACCCTACTGCCTCAATAGTTTAGATCCAGTTGTGGAAATAGCAAATTTCCAATTATGTCAATAACCATGATCGTAAAGGTTCATGCAAAATGATCCTCTCCAAAGTCTGCTCAGCATCTACAAATCACAACTCAGGAGTGTAATGCAATGCCCAACATTTACCTGAATGAGAAGTATGACACCATCCAAGACACAGCAGCCTACCTGGTTGGCAACATATCCATTACCTTCAATGTTCACTCCCTCCACCACTGACTGTCAGTAGAAGCAGTGTGTACTATCTACAAATGCATTGTAGAAAATCAAAAAGTCTTAGACAGTACCTTCCAAACCATGACTATTTCATTCTAGAAGGACAAGGGCAGCTGATACCAGGGAATGCCTTCACCTGCAAGTTTCCCCTCCAAGCCACTTGTCGTCATGACTTGGAAACTGTTCCTGGGTCAAAATACTGGAACTCCCTCCCTAACAGTATTTATGGGTCTATCTACAGGACATAGATTGCAGCAGTTCATGAAGACAGTTCACCACCACCATCTCAAGGGCAACTGGGGATGGGCAATAAATGCTGACTCAGCCAGGAATGCCCATATCCCACAAACAAATTTTAAAAAGCAGAGTCCAAAGATATGAATAAACCATATTTTAAAAGTTAATCAGTGAGGTGTTGCTTCAATAGTGTGGATCTTATTACATTAATCAGAATGCTCTGACATCAGTAACCCAGGATTCAGCATACTAATAATGAAGCTCATATCATTCATGCTGAGTCCAAGACTCCTGTCATTTTATAATTCAGGATAATACTACAGTCCTTTTCAGCAATCAGCACTCCCACTCCCACACCCACACCCACACCCACATCCACAACCACAACTGCCCAAACACCCAGGGTCAAGAACTGAAGCCTACTGGTATTACACCACCACCCTACCACCGAAGGTCAAGAACTGAAACCTGCCTGTTCTACCCCTCTCCACACCGCTCACTCCTTCCTTCCACCCTACATACCCCTCAGGATCAAGAACTGATGATCCCCATCCCAACAGCTGCAGTTTCTTCACTATCTCAACCCCCTCCCTGGCTTAACAACTAATGTAATCCCTTGATTTTCATCCTGGAGTTGCACGTTTGAAGCATTAATGAGGTGTTATGGTCCACAGAATTACAGAGCCATGTGTGACTAATGGTGCTGAGGACCCCGAGAATAATGGCAATGTGCACCCTCTCTGCTAATTTATTTACTATCTGTACTGAATATTGCATTTAAAGAGATCCCACTGATATTGAACATGCACCAAAGCCTAAAAGCACCCAAATAAAAATCATCAAATTTCATTCATGCCACTATTTTTGTTTGGTATAGCAAAGTCAGTCATTATTGCTTTTAAACCTTCTATAACTGTACGATATCATTTTGGCTGTATCAGAGGTGGTTATGGAAGTGTTAATAACTGATATTCCTCTTTTAAATAAGATCTGTGGCAACTGAACTAAAAATATTCCTCGTAGTCATAGACTCATTTTGTGAAGAAATCAAATATCTCAGTGGAAATGTTTGTCTTGCTCTAAACTCTAGTTTCAGTGTTGGCCAAGAAAAACTGTACTGATTGGTTTTGTTTGTAAGTTCACATTGTTCAATGTATTCTTGTACAGGACTTCACAGTAGCTTCAAACATTTCTAGTTAATATTAGCTATACTGCATACAGAAGTGACATGATGCCAAACATTTTGGCAATGCTGTTAACATGCATCTGGGGAGATGAATGTATTATATGCAGTTCACACTGACTGGTTGCTTTCATAGGACATACCTAAAGCTCTTTGTTATATGCAGAGAGTTTGTCCTGGTTTTGAGAGCGATCTTATGAAGTGTAAAATTAGAGCTATCCATATTTTGGCACCATGGGTGAAAAAGAACTGAGAATGGCATTTTTTTGTGACTATTTAATACTGGTCCTTCAGTGTACATCTTCTTGTTTGTATGATATCCAGTTTCCCGTACAGTGGTATTGCCGTAGTCTGCCTGATAGACATTTCCAGAGTGGGACATGTTGTATTGCCATAGTGTATATGATTATATAGCTTTCCATAGAGTGATAGATGTTGAATTGTCATAATGTGCATGACATAAAATTCCACAGCATGGTATATGTTGTATTGCCACAGTGTGTATGATATAAGTTTCCATAGGGTGGTATATGTTGCATTGCCATGGTATGTATGATATACAGTTCCATACCATGGTACATGTTCCAATGCCTCGGTATGAATGATGTACAGTTTCCCATACAATGGTACTTGTTCCATTGCCACAATGTGTATGATGTCACATTATTCTGGTTGTTACCTTGCAGATGTTGTAAGTCAAACGGCTGCAAAGCCCATTGATACTAAGTGCACATGTTCACCAGCAGTGTATTAAATGTCCTTTAATGCTTCACAGTATGACATAAGTGTTAAGCTGTAATTATTGACATTTTTCCTAAGGCTCACTTTTAATTAAATATCATTATGTATGTATTTTACAGTTCCTTTTCTATTTTTGATTTTGTCAGACGTGTTAAAACAGATGCTCAGAAAGCATTTTGTGACACTTAGCATGATTCAGTGTTGAACTGAATAATGTGCACAAGAGAAAGGCAAAGTTTCACCTGTACATCCACCAATGTCATTTATTGTATCCATTGCTCCCGATGTGGTCTTCTTTACATTGGGAAGACTGGACGCCTTGCAGAGCACTTTAGGAAACATCTCTAGGACACCCACACCAATCAGCCCCACCGCCCCGTGACCGAACATTTCAACTTCCCCTCTCACTCTGCCTGGGCCTCCTCCACTGCCACTTCCTCACCACCTGACGCCAAGAAGAAGAATGCCTCATCTTCCACCTTGGAACACTTCAACCCTAGGGCATCAATATGGACTTCACCACTTTCCTCATTTCCTCTCCCCCCACATTACCCCAGTTCCAACCTGCCATTTCAGCACCACCCTCATGACCTGCCCTACTTGTCAATCTTCCTTCCCACCTATCCACTCCACCCTCGTCTCTCTCCTATCACTTTCATCCCCACCTCCATCCACCTATTGCATTCTCAGCTACCTTCACCCCAACTCCTCCCATTTATCTCTCCACCTCATTCCTGATTAAGGGCTTTTGCCCAAAATGTTGATTTTCCTGCTCCCTGGATGCTGCCTGGCCTGCTGTGCTTTTCCAGCACCACTCTAATCTTGACTTTGATCTCCTTTCGCCTAGGCGATGCACATACCAGGCTTATTAACACATTAGGAAGACTGAGAAACCAGCACCTCACTGGATACTGGCACCTGGTGTAACCTGACTAAATGAAGAGGTCAGTAAGTGATCCCATGGACTGCATGGACGAACAAACAGCAAAGAGATACAGAGGAATTTATAAAAGCTGCAGAAAGGGAATGCAAGATTAACCTTGGAGAGCTATCAAAGCCAGCAGCACCATGCTCCATCAATCTCATACATACATCATCAGCCAGCAGCTTATGTGGCGAACACACTGCATGTGCAACAAGCAAGCAGCCGTCTCTCAAAGTCTTAGGGGAATAGTGCTCACCCAAGTCTATAAAGGCATCTGTCACTCAGGGGGTCCTGCCTCAGTAAGTCAAGGTCAGCCTCTGATATTAGTCCATGATTGTTCATCCAATTGGGATTTTCTCAGCTGTCAGAGAGAGAATCCTTGAATGTGGAAGCAGGCCATTTGGCTCATCGAGTGCATCCAGTTTTCATTGTCTCCTTCCTTCATGATGAAAGGAAGGAAGGAAAGATGAAAATCAAAATTACACAATAGAGAAGAAAATGGCTGTGGCCACACCCAGAGTGGGCTGGAGATGTACCTTGACTTTGGAGGGAAGGGGCTGTAAGATCCACTGATGTGAAGCCTTTTAGAAGGCACAAACATTATGCACAGACACTGGCACCATGCAGATCTGAGGGGTCCCTGATCACTGGTGATCTCAGATTCTGTTGGTTTCCTGTTGCTGTACATCGTCCTGCCCCAGACAGCACTGACCAGCTCGTTCACATCAACACTTTTCGACGCTGAGGTCAAGTCAAAATAGTGATGGCTGATTGTGAGGGCCAATGGTGTTAGCAGAATTCACAGCCCTGTACACAGACTGTTCCTCTTACCTCCAGATGCTGCAGTAGATTCTCAACACAGACACCGATCCATGGTACATTCTGCATGGACATTGAGTTAGGTATCATCCTGGCACAGTTACATTGGCAAGTACTCAAACACACTGATATAAGGTCAAAATAGTGCAATTTATAGAAATGTAATCGATCATGGGATAGTGCATTGTCATCCAGGCCACTAAATTGTCCTCAATAAGCCTCTCCCTCTTCTCTCCTCTCCCCTCCCTCTCCTTCCAGGGACCAACACACTGATTCCCTCAGGATTTGACTTAGGGGACCCAACACACTGATTCCCTTAGGACTTGACTCAGGAGTTGACTCAGGGGACCCAACACACTCCACTCCTCCCAGAGACCAACACACCCCCCTTGTTCCAGACCTAACCTTCCCTTGAGTCAGCCACTGGAGTAGATCTCCCTCTCCATCAGACTCAACTTGACCCCTGAAGATCTACCCCAGGCCATAATTCCTTTCTTGAGCCAGGTCCTATTATCCTCAACTCCTCAATATTTCAAGTATCTATTTACCACCTCCTTAAATACTTTCAGTGATCTAGCCTCCACAACTCTCTGGGGTATAGAATCCCAGTCATTCACTACTTTCTAGGTTGGTGCTAATCAGTCTAAGATTTCGGAAGTATGTACAGTAAGCTCAGAGAATACTTTTCAATCAAAGGGTTAAAAGAAAAGTCTAAATCAGAACACAGCACAGGTGCTTTTGAAATGAACTGGTCATTTCACATTTACATAACAGTACTGGCTTCATTTAAATGACCTTTTTGAATGCATACGCAGTTTTGATTAGGGTAAACAGTGGCAATGTTCATGAGCTAAGAGACAGCACTGCTATGCGACAATGTTTCAGCTTTCAAACTTGACAAAAACAGAAAGGTGTGAGATGGGAGAAGAGACCAGTGAGGGAGAATCAGCTAAGACCAATGTAAGAGAAACAAAGTGATGGTGGACAAGGGGTAAAAGCAATTGGAGGAGGTGAGGAGGGTGGGGGAGGAAAACAGGAAGGAATGAAGAAGGTTACAGTGGCATGGTGGCTCAGTGGTTAGCACTGCTGCCTCTCAGTGGTAGGGACCCAGGTTCAATTCCACCATCGGGCAACTGTGTGGAGTTTGCACATTCGCCCTGTGTCTGTATGGGTTTCCTCCGGATGCTCCGGTTTCTATCCAAAGTCCAAAGATGTGCAGGTTATCTGAATTGACCATGCTAAATTGCCCGTAGTGTTCAGAGATGTGTAAGTTAGGTGCATTAGTCAGGCGGAAATAGAGGGTAGGGGAATAGGTCTGGGTAGGTTACTCTTCAGAAGGTGGACTTATTGGGCAGAAGGGCCTGTTTCACACTGTAGGGATTCTATTCTATACAAATGAGCTGGGGAAATAGGAAGGGGATGGAGAAAAAATGAAGGGTTAAGATGAGAAGTGAGGGGAACAAGAGGAGGATACAAGGAACAGAAGTGGCAGAGGGGTAGTGGCTACAGAGTGCAAGGAAAAGGTGACGAGGAGTGAACAATTAGCTGTTGTTTGAACTTCTGAACCTAAGTATCTATATATTCATCCAGGGAGGTTAGGATTGGTCTTCTTTACAATTATCTCTCCCAATGCAGAAAAAGTATAACACATCTATTTACATTTGGAAGTTTATTTTGCTTTTTAAAAAAAATGTACAAAAAATAAAATACAACTGTCTTTTTATAGTCTGAAAAGACCCCGAATCCCATTTCCAAAAATATTACCTTGTCTACAGTTTTTTTTTCACAATTTGTAAAAACGTTCAAGTTTCCCAAATCCTTTAAATAGCCCGGAGAGTAGTTTATACAGTCAGTGTGTATAATCTCAAGATGTCTTTCAAACTTAATTATATAGACAAGAAGGAAACAGGTTTTATATTAAAAAATAAAAATACACAACTACTGTACCATGAAAACCCTCAACCCAAAGCAGAATGGCAGTAAACATGCCTTATGTAAAATTTATATTGCACATTATAGACATTTTTACAATTATATATGCTATTTCTATTTCAAGTTAGTGTCAAGTTCTACTAAAGATGTTGTTACTGGTCCTCAAAGCTACCTAAAGAACCCAAGTAAAAACACAGATATCTCTGTGCGGCCTGGAGTGTTGGGTGAATGCCAATTTCATCACAAATGCATTTGACTAAAATGCAAATGCAATCATTTGGAGAAGTTCCCATAATTACCGTAAAAGGCAATGGAACATATCTTATTGCTCTCTTGTTGGAGTAAGCGTTACTTTTTCATTTCACAATCTTGTGTTCTGAGGTGTTGCTGGATGCATCTAGTGTCGATAAACCAGTATGTGATTAAACTGGAACTGCCTATCAGCATGACAGAGTAAGAGAGGACATTACCAGGCAGCACTGTATCAAACATCCAGTTAATAGCTAAAATTTTGCCATCCAAGTACAATCACGATTTTGCTTATTCTGAAGTCTTTGTGATGATAATTTAGTTCCATAAAAAAAGTCAATATTTATACATGAAGTAAAATGCGGGAAGAAATGCCACTTATGCTTCATCGATTTCTGAAGTATGTACAGAGAATGTCCACTTGATTGAAGCAAACTCCTCTTAATCAGTCATTCATAGCTGGCTAGTGGTCACGTTTAGGTCTCCAAGATTGTCAAATTATGATTCATCTCTCGAAGAAGGATTGTCTGTTGGTTGATTCCAAAACCCTGTTAAATTTCAGTCAGTGTGATTTTGAAGCTTTCACCCAGATTTTCAATGTTGAGAATGAAAGTATCTTCATTGGAGTAGTGTTCAATGATGTTATCATCCATATTCACCAAAATTCTAGTACGATGGAAAAAAGGTTAATATTCAAAAGAAAACCTCTTTCATTTCCATTTCTAACCCATCCAATGCTCATTCTGCATGAAAGGCTTTAGCATCTCTTTATAAAATACCATTGTTATTACTATGGCATTGCTATTACTACCCCCGTTACCACCACTAGGCCACCGCTACCTCCTATAGTAATGCCAATGGTATGTCATCCTGAGGCCAAAGCCAATGCTCTGGAGGTATGGGTTCAAATCCCACCATAGCTGCCAATGGACTTCAAATTCGATGAACTCATTTAGATTAACTGAATAGGTCCATTAGTAAATGTCTATGTTCTATTTTGTGGACCCCTTGTGACATGTGATACTGTCCCTACCTCTGCACCGGTAGATCTGAGTTCAGGTCCCACCTGTTCTAGAGGGGCATAGTAACATTTCTGAATGGGTTGATTAGAGAATATCTATAACTAGGCTCAGTGACCTTGACTCTCATCAACTATAGTAAAAATCCATCTGGTTCACCAGTGTCCTTTAAGGAAGGAAATCCAC
Source organism: Hemiscyllium ocellatum (assembly GCF_020745735.1). NCBI lineage: Eukaryota > Metazoa > Chordata > Chondrichthyes > Orectolobiformes > Hemiscylliidae > Hemiscyllium > Hemiscyllium ocellatum. The sequence continues at coordinate 57,677,130 of NC_083404.1, forward strand.
CAACCTCACCCCAAGGTCAATAAGCGCAAACCTCACCAGTGACGCTCCCTCCCATGAAAGGAAAATTACATTTTTTTCTGTGTAGTGCTTTGTAAGCTTTTTAACTTCAACACAATTTTTCCTCTATAAATTTATAAGGTACAAAAAGCATCCCCAATCACTTCAGCAACATTAGAGCAAATGGACTATCAAGTGAGCTTCTACCACTAGCTGCTAATAGTGAACCAGTGTAAAGCTGCCACACTGGGTCAGTGTATTAGGGCATATCCCTCACGAAGTACAGGTCATTCTGTTATAATATGTGTTTCATCAAAGCAAATCCATTGTAACGTGATTGACAAATTGGGGACACCGTTTCGACAGCGCAAACTTTTAAAACGTGTGTTGGCTGTAACATGATTACATCGCCAACCCTTTAGGCGCTGTTTCTAAAGCGCAGTTTTTCTATAATGCAGGGTTGCACAAGAATGCAACCATCGTGTTATAGAAGAACAGACTGTGACAGTAAAGTGGCTTGGGAAATAAATCTCTGCAGCAAAGCTTCAATTCAGTGTGACATACCCTAGGCTCACCAAATCCACCTTAAAAATAAATTGTGGCAAATTATATTGTCACTGTCTTCTGTAGGATCATTGAAGGCTAATTCAAAATAAGTAATCCCATGTTTCTGTCTCTTTGTGATGGGGTTCATGTATGGCAATTACCTATGACCTCTCAGATTTTATTACAGAAAACATCCAGGAAATCATTGCTAAATTCCTGGTTGGCAAATGATGCCGCTGATTTCTTGAACCTGTGATTTATTCCAGAACAATAACTAGGTAAAAGAATGCTGTTTGTTGTTAGTTTAAAATCTTGCTTTTGATCATCAAGACATTCAAGTTTCCTCCCACCTTACTGGTTGCCATTTTGGATTTAAGCGTTCCTTACCCTTTTTTACTTTTCTTGTAAATCTTTCCAATCTTTTCTGCTGGAAATCCATACTTGTCAGATAACTAGCAATGCAAAGAGAAAGGAGGTACAATTAACATTGTTTGTTAATTAATTCTTTAGGTCAAGCTGTTCACTTTGAAGATTAGTGCCTTTGAAAGTAAAATATACTGAATTATTTCCAAAATGGACAGCTCGTCTCCTGGGTCCAGCAGGAAAATGAAAAAATTCCAAGGAAGTTCCAACACTTAAATACAATAAATCTTACTCCCGACCATTCCATGGCAGCTTCTGAGTGGAGAGCAGTGTCCTTTATTTTCATAGCTTTCTTCTTATACTTCTTAATCATTTAACAATCTAACAGAGAAATGGTGGGCTACACTTACTTAGCAGTTCATGCACAGGCTGGACCTGATATTAAAGTTGGGTTAGAGAGTGGGTGGGGTCTTAATGTGTGAACTGGGGACGGAGGGTTTGAGTTATAAAAGTAGGCTGGAAATACTGGGACTTTTCTCACTGGAGTGTAGGCGGTTGAGACGTGACCTTATTGAGATTTATAAAATCACAAGGGGCATAGACAAGGTGATTGACAAGAGTCCTTTCCCTTGGGTGGGGGAGTTCAAAACTAGAGAGCATATTTTCAAGGTGAGAGGAGAAAGATTTTAAAAGGGACAACTTATTTTACACAGAGTGGGTCGTGTGTGGAATGAACGGTGAGAAGAAGTGGTGGGATGCAGGTACAGTTGCAGCATTTAAAAGACATTTGGGTAAGTACATAAATAGAAAAGGTTTGGAGGGATAGGGACCAAATGCAGGCACGTGGAACCAGCTTAATTTGGGAATATAGTCAGCGTGGATTGGTTGGGTCAAAGGGCTGTTTCCATGTGGTATATCTGTGTAAAGCTTCTGGAATCCCACCCATTCCCCAGTCAGAGACCACTGGAGCCATGAATGGGAATGTGGGAGGATGGGAAACTGTCAGAATGCCATCCCACAGAACTGATCTGGTGGGACAAAGAGAGTGATGGAAGAAGGGGGTGTGATGCAGCTATTCAAAGAGTCAGGAGAGGCTGGGAAGTCCAGGGACTCTCTGGAACCTGGCCTGTGGGTATGGAGGACTCCTTTGGTCACACACAGAGTGCTGACAAGATATTTATAAGGTAACTCAGCCTCTCCCTCATGTAGTCCTGCTGCTGGACTCCAAATAGTACAACATTTTAGCGGACCTTTGATTACCACCAAAGCATTATCAGGCAAGATCTTTGACTTTACAATCCTTCCTGTAGTGGAAACCTTGGCTGTCTTGAAAATGAAGAAAGATAAAATGGTGCAGAGAGCAACTGAGGTCAGTGACTATAGTTCAGTAAAAGTCAGTAAGACAAGACAGGCCAATTTCAGCTCCTTCTACATATTGTTCTCTCCAGATGAGGGGTTTAAAACCACAGTCATACACTCACTTCTTTCTACTTTTGCCCTCAGTGCAGAAGCAGCTGACATTAGTAATGCCAACATGCATCTCACCGCCTGCACTGGGGCACTCTACACTTGGGAATTGAGCAGCTCCCCGATTTCAAAATAAACACGAAACTACCAACTTACCGCATCCATCAGTCCCTTCATAGTCGGAGACTTCAGCATCAAAGCATCAAACACTTCATCTGACTCTTTCCGGACATACAGCAGGACTAGAAACACAAATGTTTCAACGTTAAAATTACACTTGTACATTTATCTCAGCGTCACAGTGAAAAAAACTCAAAGTTCATAAACAATTTGATGAATAGAAACTCATTTGATGAAATTATGCTCCTGGAGTGAAGCCTTGCCAACTGGAGCACCTGTCAGCAATTGAAAAATGGCTTCTCCTTCATTTTCTGCCAATTGAATCTAATTGATGGAAGATCATGTGGTACAGATGTCCAAATTAACAACGCACACTGCCGGTAAGTGAGGCTCTGTAGCAAAGACTCTAATTTTGTAAAATTAGCCTGAATATCCTTTGATCACAGTTTGATTCCTGGATTCAGTCAGTATCCATCCAGACTAACCACAGACTGGCTGAGATTACACAACTCAGTAATACAGCATAGAGTTCAACTGCAATGCTCTCTCTCTCTCTTTTCTTCCCTGACACGCTTCAGTAGTAACAGCCCATAAATGAGATTGAAGGAGGAGAATATTTATGTTAAACTAATCTCTTCCCACTTTAGGACAGGCTCACTCCTCTCTTGAAAGTGCTGTGGTTTATCAGCAGCCATTCATCCAATTTATTGTTTTCATAACACAGAAAGAGACATCTGGTCACAAGCAAGAAACACAAACTGTGAAACGGAGATTTGCCAGATTAATCCCTGGGCCGCTGGGATTGTCTTATGAGGAGAGATTGAGGAAATTGGATTTGTAGTCTCTTGAATTTCAAAGAATGAGAGGTGACATTGAAGCTTACAGCATTCTTAAAGGGTATGACAGAGTGATAGGATAGTGACAGGATCTTTCCCTGGCTGGTGACTCTAGAACCGGGGCAATTATTGCAGGGTAAGGGCACTTAAGACTGAGGTAACAAGGAATTTCTTCAGTCACTGGGTGATGAATCTTTGAAATCCTCTAGCCCAGTCAGTGTGAAAGTTCAATCTTTGAGCAGACCAAGGACTGAAATTGCTGGCGGTTAATGACTTTAAGGGATATGTGATAGTGTGGGAAAATGATGTTGACGAACTGATCAGCCCTGATCTACAGTGGCAGGACAAGCTCGATAGGTTGAATGACATACTTTCTAAACAGGCTACACACTGAAAGTGGCCTCATAGTGTCAGTCAAAATTACAGCCTTCACCTCATCCAGATGTTTGAATTTTGAACCTTTACGGTTATAAAAATATAATGTAGCTGCAGAATGAAGGATGGGTTCTGGTCCAAAGACTAGATCAAATAAGAAATATAGACTTCCATTTATGAGGCCACTTGTAAGCAAATTATTTGAATTCTCATGGCTCTTGGAGGCTGGGAATGGGGAGAGGCTGGGAAAATATGGGTTAATCTGGTCTGGACAGCTCCCTGACACATTGGTCCCACTTGGGAACTTTCATACTTTTTAATAACATTAATGAACTAGATGTGTTCTTAAAAGAATCCACGATGATCACTCTTCTCACTATAGAGGTTAACTTTCAACTCCAGGTCCTATTAAGTGAATTTAAATCCCATCAGTTACCCTGGTGGGATTTGAACCTGTGGCCTCAGAGCATTAACCTGAAGCTCTGCATTGTGAATCTATTAAGCTACCAGGGCCCAATTAATACCAGTAGATCAGAATTTGGTGGTCATTCTGCAAGCATTACAGCAGCCCCTCCCCACCCATGTGTGGTGGTCACCAAGTCAATGGAACTTCCTTCCTAATGGCACTGTGGGTGCACCAACACAACACAAACTGGAACAGTTCAAGAAAATGGCTCACCACTACCTTCATATGGACAACTGGAATTGGCAATATTGGTCAAGGATTCTAATGTTCCAAGAACAAATAAAGAATGGACATGGCAGTATAGAAATAGCCCTCTGGTTGTATGCCAAAGGGCTCCAGTCCCCAAGACAGGGCCACAGGAAGAAAGGACCACATCTATGGATTAAACAATACCACCAAAGGGATTTCTCCTCCACTCCTGGGGACCTACCCATTTATGCCAGAGAACATATTGTTTCCATGCTAAGGCACTTCCAGATCCTGGCATACTCCTACTTCTGCCTGCCTCAGCAGCGCCCCCATTACCCAGTGGAACTGCAAGGCTCAAGAGCTACTAGATCCCTGATTGGGTGGCAGAACGCACTGGGTTGGACAGCAACCAATGGGAGGGAGCAGTGAAGAGACCAGGGAATAGCAGCGGGGAATGGGCAGAGGCAACAAAAAAAAGGGCGGACAATTGGCAAAGAGAGCAGGGGGAATAGGGTGGGAGAAAGTGAAGGCAGTGTGATGAACCAAAGAAAGAAGGGAGGCAAGTATCAAGTAAAGTGAGGAGGAAAGCAGTGAAGGAGAGGAAAAGAGAAGCAAGCAGGGGTGAAGAGAGGGAGAAAGCAGAGAAGAGAGCAGAGGAATGTGGAGTCACAGGGAGATAGGATAGTGATGAAGGCATTTAGTATGAGCTTTGAGTAGAGGAGTTGGGAGGTCATGTTGTGGCTGTACAGGACATTGGTTAGGTCAGTTTTGGAATATTGTGTACAATTCTGGTCTCCCTCCCATAGGAAGGAGCTTATGAAACTTGAAAGGGTTCAGAAAGGATTTTCAAGGATGTTGCCAGGGTTGGAGGATTTGAGGCATAGGAAGAGGCTGAATGGGCTGGGGCTGTTTTCTCTGGAGCATCGGAGGCTGAAGGGTGACCTTATAGAGGTTTATAAAATCATGAGGGGTATGGATAGGGTAAATAGACAAGGCTTTTTCTCTGGGTTGGGATAGTCCAGAACTAGAGGGCATAGGTTGAGGGTGAGAGGGGAAAGATATAAAAGAACCTAAGAGGAAACTTTTTCATGTAAAGGCTGGTGCGTGTATGGAATGAGCTGCCAGAGGAAGTGGTGGAGGCTGGTACAATTACAACATTTAAAAGGCATCTGGATGGGTACATGAATGGGAAGGGTTGAGGGATATGGGCCAAGTGCTGGCAAGCGGGACTAGATTAATTTAGGATAGCTGGTCAGCATGGATGAGTTGGACTGAAGGGACTGTTTCTGTACTGTACATCTCTATGAGTCTATGAGAGAGGGAAGTGGTAGAGAGGGGGAGAAAAACAGTGAAAAGAGAGAGAGAGGTGGGGGCAGGTGGTGAAAGTAAGATGAAGAAAGAAGCATTGTGAGGGAGGGACAGGGAATGGGAGGTGGGAGGGTCAAACATGCATGGCAGACAGGAACAAAACAGAGAACAAGGTAGGTCTGATAAATTAAACTGCATTTATTTCAATGCAACGGGCCTAACAGGGAAGGCAGTTGAACTCAGGGCATGGTTAGGAATATGGGACTGGGATATTGTAGCAATTACAGAAACATGGCTAAGGGATGGACAAGATGGCAGCTTAATGTTCCAGGATACAAATGCTACAGGAAGGATAGAAAGGGAGACGAGAGAGGAGGGGGAGTTGCGTTTTTGATAAGGTTTTGATTACAGCTGTGCTGAGGGAGGATACTCCCGGAAATACATCCAGGAAGTTATTTGGGTGGAACTAAGAAATAAGAAAGGGGTGATACCTTATTGGGATTGTATTACAGACACCCTAATTCACAGAGGGAAATTGAGAAACAAACTTGTAAGGAGATCTCAGTTATCTGTAAGAATAATAGGGTGGTTATGGTAGGGGATTTTAACTTTTCAAACATAGACTGGGACTGCCATAGTGTGAAGGGTTTAGATGGAGAGGAATTTGTTAAGTGTGTACAAGAAAATTTTCTGATTCAGTATATGGATGTAGCTACAAGAGAAGGAGAACAGCTCGACCTACCCTTGGGAAATAAGGCAGGGCATGTGACTGAAGTGTCATTGGGGGACCACTGTGAGGCCAGCAACCATATTAGTTTTAAAATAGCGATGGAAAAGGATAGACCAAATTGGAGAAAGGCCACTTTTGACGGTATTAGCCAAGAACTTTCAAAAGCTGATTGAGGGCAGAAGTTCACAGGTAAAGGATGGGTGGAAAACGGGAAGCCTTCAGAAATGAGATAACGAGAGTCCAGAGACAGTATATTCCTGTTAGGGTGAAAGGGAAGGCTGGTAGGTATAGGGAATGCTGGATGACTAAAGAAATTGAGAGTTTGCTCAAGAAAAAGAAGGAAGCATATGTCAGGTATAGACAGGATAGATTGAGTGAATCCTTAGAAGAGTATAAAGGCGGTAAGAGTATACTTTCGAGGGAAATCAGGAGGGCAAAAAGAGGACATGAGATAGCTTTGGCAAATAGTGTTAAGGAGAATCCATAAGGTTTTTAAAAATACATTAAGGACAAAAGAGTAACTGGGGAGAGAATAGGGCCCCTCAAAGATCAGCAAGGTAGCCTTTGTGTGGAGCCTCAGGAGATGGGGGAGATACTAAATGAGTATTTTGCATCAGTATTTACTGTGGAAAAGGACGTGGATGATATAAAATGTGAGGTAATAGATGGTGACATCTTAAAAAATGCCCATATTACAGAGGAGGAAGTGCTAGATGTCATGAAATGTATAAAAGTGGATAACTCCCCGGTACCTGATCAGCTGTACCCCAGAACTTTGTGGGAAGCTAGGGAAGTGATTGCGGGCTTCTTACTGAGGTATTTGTATCGTCAATAGTCACAGGTGAGGTGCTGGAAGATTGGAGGTTGGCTAACGTGGTGGCACTGTTTAAGAAAGGTTGTAAGGACAAGCCAGGAAACTATAGACCGGTGAGCCTGACGTCGGTGGTGAGCAAGTTGTTGGAGGGGATCCTGAGGGATAGGATGTACATGTATTTGGAAAGGCAAGGACTGATTAGGGATAGTCAACATGGCTTTGTGTGTGGGAAATCATGCCTCACAAACTTGAATGAGTTTTTTGAAGAAGTAACAAAGAGGATTGATGAGGGCAGAGCGGTGGATATGATCTATGTGGACTTCAGTAAGGTGTCAAATATGGATCCCCATGGGAGACTGATTAGCAAGGTTAGAGCTCATGGAATACAAGGAGAACTAGCCATTTGGATACAGAACTGGCTCAAAGGTAGAAGACAGAGGGTGGTGGTGGAGGGTTGTTTTTCAGACTGGAGGCCTGTGACCAGTGGAGAGCCACAAGGATCAGTGCTGGGTCCACTACTTTTTATCATTTATATAAATGATTTGGATGGGAGCATAACAGGATTAGTTAGGAAGTTTGCAGATGACACCAACATTGGAGGTGTAGTGGACAGTGAGGTAAACTTCTCAGATTAATGGGATCTTGATCAGATGGGCCAGTGGGCTGAGACATGCCAGATGAGAGTTTAATTTCGATAAATGCGAGGTGCTGCATTTTTGAAAAGCTAATCTTAGTAGGACTTATACACTTACTGATAAGGTCCTCAGGAGTGATGCTGAACAAAGAGACCTTGGAGTGCAGTTTCACAGCTCCTTGAAAATGGAGTCGCAGGTAGATAGGTTAGTGAAGGCGTTAGGTATGCTTTCCTTTATTGGTCAGAGTATTGAGTACAGGAGTTGGGAGGTCATATTGTGGCTCTATAGGACATTGGTTCGGTCACTGTTAGAATATTGAATGCAATTTTGGTCTCCTTCTTATCGGAAAGATGTTGTGAAACTTGAAAGGGTTCAGAAAAGATGTTGCCGGGTTAGAGGATTTGAGTTATAGGGAGCGATTGATTAGGCTAGGGCTGTTTTCCCTGGAGCGGAGGCTAAGGGGTGACCCTTACAGAGGTTTATAAAATCATGAGGGGCATGGATAGGATAAATAGACAGTCTTTTCCCTGGGATAGGGGAGTCCAGAACTAGGGGGCATAGGTTTAGGGTGAGAAGGGTAAGATATAAAAGGGACGTAAGGGACAACGTTTTCATGCAGAGGGTGCTAGGTGTATGGAATGAGCTGCCGAAGGAAGTGGTGGGGGCTACTACAAATACAACATTTAAAAGCCATCTGGATGGGTATATAAATAGGAAGGGTTTGGAGGGATATGGGCAGGGTGCTGGCAGGTGGGACTAGATTGGGTTGGGATATCTGGTCAGCATGGACGGGTTGGATCGAAGGGTCTGTTTCTGTGCTGCACATCTCTATGACTCTGTGACTCAGAGTGGTGATGACAGGACTGAGTGGTGAAAAGTGTGAGAAGCAATTGTTGGAGAGAGTTCAGAAAGGAATGTGTAGATAAAGAGACGTAGTGGCAGTAGGAAGAATTAGTGAGGAGACATTCGGCAGGGAGGGAGGTGGCAAACACACAGTTGTGACACTGGCTGCAGAAGAAAGCAGGGGGCTAATCCAGTTTGGCGGCAGATGTTTGACTGAACCTTATGTACAGGTTGGGCTATTCATGTAATTGATGAATGTAATTCATGTTCCCCGCAGACAATGAGCTGGAAACAGCCACCCAGAATGGAATTCTTGCCATCTGTGTCAGATGCTGGAGAGCAGCTGGTACCCGCAGAACTATACCTCAACCCCTCAGGACAATAGACAAACAGCACATCATCCTGATGAATGTAATCAAAGCTTGTGGCAAAGAAACTGTTTGCCTTTAGAAAGCGATAGGGCAGCTGTTGAGGAAATTAAATAAAGTGGAGCTTGCAAGAGCTTCCTGATGTCATTATGAGTAAGTAGATCAGAGATGGAATTAAATGGACAAAGAAAATTGGAGATGAAGAAAGCTCTGGTCTGTGTTTGGTTAGTGGATATAAACACCAACTTGAGCACTTTTTCTATCATCTTTGATTCAGTGTTCAATTATTTGGGTCCCCTGCCAGTTCCACCCCAACTTTGTGAGGTGTGTTCTAGTTCCATGAAGGCTGAATTTCTCCAAACTTATTGTGGTACATTGGTGACTCTATGAGTGCCACTTTCTACTCTCAACTGAAAATGGAAAGGTTTGTCAATTCACTTCCAAAGTTCCACCTTCCTCTCCCATTCACCTGATTGGCCTGTCTCTTGATTTCATGGACTGCAGTCCTGGAATTGACCCTTCATTAATGCTATAAATCCTGACTCCCACAACCATCTTGATTACATTTGCTCATTTCCCCCGTTTCCTCTAACGTTTCCCCCGTTTCACTGGCTCAATTCTCCACCTTGGTCTCCTGTAGATTTCAGCAAAGCTCTACACAAGCTTGAGGAACAACACCTCAATCTTCCAATTACAGCCTTCTGGACCCAGCAACTTCAGATCATCAACTCTGTCTTCCATTTTGACATTTTTTTAAAAAACCAAGTATCAGTGTAACAATTGTTTTCATGTGCTTGTTTTCAGACACAGTTGTCCATTATTCTACAATTAACACTCCCTCTGGATTAGCCTTTTTTTTGTTCACTGTACAATCACCATTCATTTTGCCCTTTCTTCCATTACACTTTTGTTACTTAACCACTCCTGCAGGCCAACCTAGCCTTGACTTTTGTTTTGGTCCTACTCCATCCACTCCCTTTCTCAACAACATAAAACCCGAAATGTTTCTACTTTCCTTCAGTTCTGAAGTCACAGCTTTTTAAAATTCATTCATGCGATGAAGGCATCACTGGTTAGGCTAGCATTTATTACCAATCCCTAATTGCCCTGGGGACAGTTAAGAGTCAACCTATGGATCTGGAGTCACATGTAGGCCAGACCAGGCAAGGATGGGAGCTTCCTGGATTCATGGTCATCGTTAGACTCTTAATTCCAAATAGTTACTGAATTCAAATTCAGTTTCTTTTGCTACAGATGCCATCAGGTCTAGTTTTTATTTCGCATTTCCAGCATTAACAATAGTTTTATACAAGCTCATTAATAATCAGTACATTATGTACTCAAGAGAAAACTGATGCCTGCATCAGAATGTGACTTCAGAAAAACATTGTGAACTAAGTCAGGTCACAGAGTTATAGAGTCATAGAGTCACAGAGATGTACAGCATGGAAACAGACCCTTCGGTCCAACCCGTCCATGCCAACTAGGTATCCTAACCCAATCTAGTCCCACCTGCCAGCACCCGGCCTATATCCCTCCAAACCCTTCCTATTCATATACCCATCCAAATGCCTCTTAAATGTTGCAATTGTACCAGCCTCCACCACATCCTCTCGCAGCTCATAAACGTACCACCCTCTGCATGAAAAGGTTGCCCCTTAGGTCTCCTAATCTTTCCCCTCTCACCCTAAACCTATGCCCTCTAGTTCTGGACTCCCCGACCCCAGGGAAAAGAGTTTGTCTATTTATCCTATCCATGTCCATCATAATTTTGTAAACCTCTAGGAGGTCAGCTCTCAGCCTCCAACGCTCCAGGGAAACCAGCCCCAGCCTGTTCAGACTCTCCCTGTAGTCCAGATTCTCCAACCCTGGCAACATCCTTGAAAATCTTTTCTGAACCCTTTCAAGTTTCACAACATCTTTCCGATAGGAAGGAGACCAGAATTGCACGCAATATTCCAACAGTGGCCTAACCAATGTCCTGTGCAGCCGCAACATGACCTCCCAACTCCTGTACTCAATACTCTGACCAAGAAAGGAAAGCATACCAAATGCCTTCTTCACTATCCTATCTACCTGCGACTGCACTTTCAAGGAACTATGAACCAGCACTCCAAGGTCTCTTTGTTCAGCAACACTCCCTAGGACCTTACCATTAAGTATATATGTCCTGCTAAGATTTGCTTTCCCAAAATGCAGCACCTCGCATTTATCTGAATTAAACTCCATCTGCCACTTCTCAGCCCATTGGCCCATCTGGTCCAGATCCTGTTGGAATCTGAGGTAACCCTCTTGGCTATACACTACACCTCCAATTTTGGTGTCATCTGCAAACTTACTAACTGTACCTCTTATGCTCGCATCCAAATCATTTATGTAAATGATAAAAAGTAGAGGGCCAGCACTGATCCTTGTGGCACTCCACTGGTCACAGGCCTCCAGTCTGAAAAACAACCCTCCACCACCACCCTCTGTTTTCTACTTTTGAGCCAGTTCTGTATCCAAATGGCTAGTTCTCCCTGTATGCCATGAAATCTAACCTTGCTAATCAGTCTCCCATGGGGAACTTTGTCGAACGCCTTACTGAAGTTCATATAGATCACATCTACTGCTCTGCCCTCATCAATCTTCTTTGTTACTTCTTCATAAAACTCAATCAAGTTTGTGAGGCATGATTTCCCACGCACAAAGCCATGTTGACTATCCTGAATCAGTCCTTGTCTTTCCAAATACATATACATCCTGTCCCTCAGGATTCCCTCCAACAACTTGCCCACCACCGAGGTCAGGCTCACCGGTCTATAGTTCCCCGGCTTGTCTTTACCGCCCTTCTTAAACAGTGGCACCACGTTTGCAACCTCCAGTCTTCCGGCACCTCACCTGTGACTATTGATGATACAAATATCTCAGCAAGAAGCCCAGCAATCACTTCTCTAGCTTCCCACAGAGTTCTCGGGTACACCTGATCAGGTCCTGGGGATTTATCCACCTTTAACCATTTCAAGACATCCAGCACTTTCTCTTCTGTAACATGGACATTTTGCAAGATGTCACCATCTATTTCCCTACAGTCTATATCTTCCATATTCTTTTCCACAGTAAATACTGATTCAAAATATTCATTTATTGTCTCCCTCATTTTCTGTCCTTGAAGGAGACGGATTATTTCCTTCTTAACAACATGCATGATATTCCAATGCAAATTAGATATCCAACTGAATATCAACATCTCCTACAGGGGCTTGAATACATTCCAAAGTCAAATACAATTAAGTCACTTGCGACGACATCACTAATCCTTCCAGGAGACTCCATGGGAAATTTCACAACACACACTCCGGAAAATCCAGGCCAGTGAGTCTTAAAAGCTCTCAGTCTTGGTTAACAACAATTATATTGGAACCAGATCATCAGACCACCACGTGCAACAGAAGCTGCCAGCTCACCTGGCACCTCACATTCTCTACACAAAGCTTGTTCCGAGCTCCCAAAGGGTATAATGCTGGACAGTCACTCCCATAATACTACATGTGCTTTAGCTAATAGATTAGGCAATAATGTACAGGGCTAACAAGAATGATCTCTACTTCTGACCTTAATTTGTTTCCCCTCTTCACCCTCAGCTCCACTCTCAGATCTTTTCCTCTACTTACTTCCCTCTCCTGCAGCTGAGCTCCCACATCCCAAACTGTTTGCCCCTCCTTAGGTTTCAGTGGAACAACCCAGCTGCAGCTTCTCCTTGTCTTTGAAGTGCTAATTCGAAGCAAATCAGTACAATCTATCCCAATCCTATCATTGCTGCATCAAAATGTTTTGAAAATAAGACCAATCCTTTCCTTATCTAACTAAGTTATCCATTGCTGAAAATGTATTGCTGGAAAAGCGCAGCAGGTCAAGCAGCATCCAAGGAACAGCATAAGCCTGAAACGTCGAATTTCCTGTTCCTTGGATGCTACCTGACCTGCTGCGCTTTTCCAGCAATACATTTTCAGCTCTGATACTCCAGCATCTGCAGACCTCACTTTCTCCTCTAAGTTATCCTTTGGTCAACCTTCTGGAAAACAAATACTTAAAACAATTTCACGAATACAATTACTATCTCTCCTGTTTAAAAACAAAATTATGATAATAGAGTAACTGTCATTCATTTCAGTACTTCTATTTTAGCAATTCTGAAAGAACAACTGCATCAAACAGCGATTGGATTGGAATGCAGCAAGCCAATGGCTGATTAACTATTTTGGAAGGTTACTGACAGTTTTAAATGATCAGATCATCCCAGTTCAAAAGGAAGTCTTGTTCGTAGATTGTTAAGGTTAGACCATAATGGCTACTGATTTACCATAGATCTTTGCTGAAGGTTGTGCACGATACTTGTGAGAACCGCATGTAAAGTGCAAAAAATGTATTTTAAAATTTCTCAAGTGGCTGTTGTCAAAGTTCACAGAGAACCATGTCTGCGATTCACAGATGTAACACCACGACCTGGCAAAACTCAGTGCAGTTTAATAACTTTGCTCCCCAAATAAATGCAGTTCAATGGATCACAACATCATATTTGCTGTGTGGTGATATTTGACAATTTCCACAGAAACAAGATCCTCACAGCACCATTTTAATCTCAAAAGAAGATAACAATTGAGGTCAGGAAAGCACCTTTTTTATGGATATCCTCCCTTATTTGTTTGGCAGCCGTTGGGGGATACTCATCTTCTAATGATCGGAACAACCTTTTTACAAGGACACTGCGAAAGAAAACACACAAAAATCCCAAGTCTACCATGGAACAACATTCAGTTATATTCAAACATTAAATGTTCATGTAATGACAACATGACCTTCACACAAAATGAGAATGAATATGAGAAGATCATTTGGTCCTTCTAACTTTCTGTACTCAGTGTACTGTCGTAGTACCCTGAACAACTTCTAATTGGTTGCTATCGTGTTAAATGATAGCTGTCAAGCAATCCATTGCATGCACTTATCATTTGGTGAAGAAAAACAGCTTTCACTGTTTCAACTGCATATCCCTGTTTTGATTTCTTTACAATTGACATTGAACGTGCATTTAATTACCAAGGAAGCATATTTCTTCTCTTCATGACTTAATACTGTGAGGGTGTAAGCATAATAGGCGGGGACTAACATTTCAGTCCCACTCATAACTCATCAAATTGTTAAAAGCTGACAGACAAGTATTGGCTGGTTTCTTGGCAATGACTCTAACATCCAGGTCCCCAGTCTCACCTCCTTCCAGCAGAGGTGGATATGGAGAATGCTGTTGGCAGGGAGGGGCCAGGCAGGTGAAATAGTTGCCAAGAGATTGGCACTCACCTATCAGTCAGTGACAGCACTCTGAGAGAAGTGCTTTGAACAGCAGTGCATCATCCCGATATGCCTGAAGCTCTTCATTGTAACTGATCAAAGCCTTCCCAGGTTGTCAGTTTCTCTGAAGAAGCTCTCCTTGCTGTGCCAGGTGAGGTGCAGGTACAGGTGCAGTGTGGAAACCAGGCAGCATTGGGAAAGAAGGAATTCACAGCTGAAAAGACATGCAGCTGTCTTTTTTTAAAATCACGTCAACTGCTTTCCTGCCAGATCGATAGGGTCCCACTCTCGAATCACACCCCAACCCAGAGGCCAACCTGAACAATGAGCACACATCCACTAACGGGAATACACTGAGTAACCCCCCTTTACCCACTTCCACTGGCTGGGAACACACTGCGTAATCCCCCTTTACCAACTTCCACTGGCTGGGAACACACTCTCCCCCAGCAGCAGGGACCAAAGTGATACCCCTTCCACTGGCTGGAAACATAATAAGCATCACCTTCCATTGGCTAGGAATACACCGAGCATCTCCCCTGCTACCATCCACCGGCAGGGTAAATTCTGCCCATTCATTGCAATAAGCCATTTAAGAGACCATTGGTCTGGAAGTGTTCACATTCATGACTGTCATTCTCACAGATACTTATAAATTCTGGAATCCCACATAGTAGCGTTATTTCTAGTCTCTATAATGGACTGGGCATCTTTCATTTTTAGCAATCGGATACATTTTATCTGGTTATTCAGATACTGTTGCAAACCTTCGGCTCAGATTGCTGAAATTCTCCGGAGCTCGGCACCTTTAACTCGCAGACAGAAGAATATACACAAACACAAATCAAAGGCTCACCCTTCTCTCTCCATGTCGTCAGTGGTGACACTGTACATCTACAAAAAGAAACAACATAATTTCAGAAACCTGACCAAAGGGAAATCTGTCTTTGTCCTAAAGTAGAAGTAAAATTCCAAGATTGTACAGATCAGTTTGAAACCTCCTCACCATTCATAATTTCCAGTTCTGTCTTTTCTTATAAATGTCACTCGTTTGTGGGCGGCACAGTGGTTAGCACTGCTGCCTCACAGCACCAGAGACCCGGGTTCAATTCCCGCCTCAGGCGACTGACTGTTCTCCCTGTGTCTGCGTGGGTTTCCTCTGGGTGCTCCGCTTTCCTCCCACAGTCCAAAGATGTGCGGGTCAGGTGAATTGGCCATGCTAAATTGTCCGTAGTGTTAGGTAAGGGGTAAATGTAGGGGTATGGGTGGGTTGCGCTTCGGCGGGTGGACTTGTAGGGCCAAAGGGCCTGTTTCCACACTGTAAGTAATCTAATCTAATTTTTGAGCCTTTGTAGTTCACCCTCTTGCTATTTTCTAACAATTGAGCATGCACGTTACTGGCTCCACTTCACTTGTACAGGTTTACACAATTCAGAGGCTGGGAATCCTGCAGTAAGGAATTCACCCCCTGACTCCCCCAAAGCCTGTCCACCATCCACAAAGGCATGAATCAGGAGTGTGACGGAATCCTCCCCACTTGCCTGGACGAGTGCAGCTCCAACAGCACTCAAGCAGCTCAGCATCTTGTTTGTCATGCCATCTCAAGCATTCACTCCTCCACCACCGTGGCACAGTGCACAGTGGCAGCAGAGTGCACCACATATAAAAGGAAGTACAGCAACTTGCCAAGCTTCCTTTGTGAGCAACAGTCAAACCTGCAACCTCTACCACTGAGAACAGCGACAGCAGATGGCACACATAAACACTATCACACAAAATTTCCCCTTCGTTTCACACCCAAACTTGCTTGAAACTAAAACCAATAATGCTGGAGAAATTGAGCAGATAGGCAGGTTCCATGTAGAGTTAATATTTCAGGTCAATGACTTTTCATCAGAACGGTTCATCAGTGTACTGGTCACTGTCACCACATCATACCCCCAGAATTCTTTCCCAATTGCACTTAAGTTGTATCTGCAGTGATTCAAAACATTGGCTACCATCAGTGTCTCAAGTGTAATTAGGGAAAGGCAATCAATACTGGGTCAGCCAGTAACATCCACATTCTAGAAATTAATTTTTAAGGTTTTCCAATAATTTATGTGCAGGCAGATATCATCCACTTAGGTTTAGCATTCTTGCACACATATAACAAACACTCATTTTGAGACCATCAGCCATTTTATTTAAAACCTTTCGAATCCATATTATATTTAAAGAAGACTAGTATGTGGCCCTTCTGGTTTTGGTGTATGACAATAGCAAGGCAAGGCAAATCATCTCAACATGTGGCAGAAGGTGAGAATGTAACATGGCTTTTTGCTCTTCACAAACAACATTTTCCCAAAAGACTTTTTGTGTATTGCAATCCCTCCGCCCCTTTAAAGTGTACAAAGGGAAATGGGCCATCAATGTAGGAATGATTCGATGCTCCCTCATTACTGAGCTCCTTTATAATGGATGTGAGTGATCTGTGCAACATCAGTTCACTGGACAGGTCACTTCAGTCCTCAAGGGAGTGAGTCCAGGAAACATACTTCAATCCCTGAGGAGCTTGGAGGAGAATTGAGAAGTGGCAGAGAAACTGGAAGAGGTCGTGGAAGAGGCCCTGGATGATGGGCGAATGGGAGTAACAGCACCCAATTCTCTGACAGGTAAAGAAACATTCTAGTCCTCTGTGACTCAATGAATCAACCAAGTTACTTCCCTGCTTAAATAGCAGGAAATCCTCATGTTAGTTTTGACTGAGTGCAGCCAATTATGGCACAGAGTGCATAGAGAAATCAATCATGAAAAAGGAGTCTCTAGTAGATGCTTAGCCCTTACTGGCAAATGGACTGATTTCATGGATTAAATTGTCTTTTTTAATCCTTCCTGAATAAACAAGTGTACAGTCTTCCTCTGACCAGAAACATAGGCGCAGCACTTGCTGAAGAGGAAGGTGGAAAGCATGCGCGCGCAACACACACACACACACACACACACACACTTCTTCAGCTCTGTCCACTACACTAAGGGTTTTTTTTTAAACAAAAGACTAACTAACACACAAATGCTGTTTATTATTCAAATTCTTCATCCTCTTCCCTGGACTCCTGTTCGTCACAGGACCCAGGGCAAAACACTATCCACTTAGCCCTCTTTATCCATTCCACCAGACATAGAAAAAATACAGTCTATTCTGAAAAAGATGATTTTAAGAAGAAGGTGTCTGCATTGGAACAATGAACACATTAGCTTATTCAAAAGACATGTGCCTGTGGAGTGTGGCACTTTTAAAAACAGTGCTTTGCAAACAGGCATTGATTGACTTTTCCAATCATGAACAGAAGTTGATAAAAGCTCAGGAACCACAATAACCAGAGTGATTCTTAACTTGACATTCCACCCCTTACTCCTCTCCTAAACATACACTTCACCGGTTCACAGCATTATTGCGTTACATAATGTGACAATGGAGATATATAGATTAAAATATCTTCAAACAGTGACATTATCAGCCAACCAATTCTACCGCACAGGGAAAGGGAAAGACAACTGGAGAAATATAAATGCAGAAATTAAGGAAGCATTACTATTCCATTCTTTAAAAACGAAGATGCTCGATGATGACTGGGGATGCAGGGGCAATTGCTTTTACCTGCCCACTCCTCTGCAGGTTCCCAAAGTGAATGTCTGGTATGAAGAGCACTGGCTGGGATTCCAGGTCAGTCATTGTCTTGAAGAAAGTAGCATCATTCCTCTTCTGCAAGGTTGCACTGTTCAGTTTACCTTCTGATGCTGAATACGGGGAAGAAACATATGATTATTCCAAAGGAATAAAGAGGTTTAAAAATACATTTTCAAGTCAAAATAAAACAAAGCTCATGACTGAATCGGCTTACAAGGGTTTACTTGATTTGCTGTTCCCGCAGCTTTTCCTTTCTTCCGGTTCTGTTTCCGCTCTTCATCTCGGATTTTCCTCTCCGCTCCCTGCAGAGAAATGATCTGATAGAAATCTCTGGACAACAACGGTAAGGCAATGAGTACCAAGCCACAGGCTCTATTTGGATCTAAAGTATAGAGACTTATTTTTAAGAATCAAATTCTTGAATTATTCCTCTTCTCAAAAGTGGTTCACTTGAGCCTTGCAACTACAGCAAAAGCTAGGAATGAGCCAGTACTTGCAATGGAATGAATGAATTAATATATACAGTAGTCTATTGATTAGTGCATTGGATTAGCAACTCAAAGATCATCATTTCACATCCCACAGTGAGGATTTGTTAACAAGAATCAGATAAGTTGTGCGTACCATTAGAAAAGGTAACCACAAAAGCTGTTGTACTGTCATAAAAAGCAAATTAGTTCAAAAATAATGAGTCACACTTTTAAGACAGAGGTCTGAGGGTAGTGGATCTGTGGAATTCCTCACTGCAGAGAGCTGAAGGGGCAAGCTCATGAGGTATATTCAAGGCTGAGTTGGAGAGTTTTCTTTATCTGTAAAGGAATAAAGGTGGAAAATGGAGTTGAAGGTTATCAGGTTAGCCATGATCTCCCTCAGTGGCTGGGCAGACATGATGGGCTTACTTCTGTTCTCTATGCCTTATACACTTATCTGCCATATAATTTCAATCCCACAATATGACTTTTGAAGTGATTTATAAACAACCACTAAGAGAAATATTCAATGGATCATTCAGGAGATAGGGGTTTAGGCAATCAACACTTGTCTTCATTGATGTTTAGGGGTTATTGGTGCCAAGGTTCAATGTGCAGTCCAGCAAGGAAGATCCAATCAACGATTTACATGCAGAGACATATCCATCAGCTAACCTTCCATTTCTCCACTATCATCCATTTACCCATTGGCAGGAACAACCCAACAAATTTAGGGGCACAGTAAAATACAGCTGAGAGAGCCTCATTGAATACTGACAGCTCCGTGACATTTCATACCAATTAAATAAAAGACCAAATAAGCCTCTTGCTAATTTCTGCCTCCTGCCTAGCCCCCAAAAATTACTGCTAAAAAGCAAGGGCATGGTTAAGAGTAAGGAATTTCAATTATGCATTGATAAAAAAATATTAGACTGCACATTTATCGGAACATCTAATGCAAAAATAGGATTAGGAGCAGGGCATTCGCCCCTTTGAACCTGTTTGGCCATTCAACAAGGCCATGGCTGAGTGCATTTCACTTCCCTTTTCTGCCTGACCCAACCACACTTGCACACTAACTCTGACTTGCTTTTAGACCAAAGACCTGTCCATTCAGCCCTGAATATGTTCAATGAATCAGCCTCCGATGCTTTATGAGGTCAAGAATTTCAAAGATCACCAACCTTGTGGGAGAAGAAATTCTTTCTTATTTTCATCTTAAATGAGTGGCCTTTTATTCTGAAACTACAACAGGGTTAGGGTATACCCACAAGCTCTAGGTTCCCCACAAGGGGTAAATCTGTATTACCCATACAGGCTCACTGTTACATTTTGTTTTGTAATACTTAGGTGAAATGTCTTGGGTTGTTTTATTATATGGAAGGTGCCCTAATACAAATAAAAGTTGTTATTGTTACACTGGTGTGTAGCACAGAAACAGAACTATGGGAACAACTTGCTTGAATTATAAAGACTCCTGAAGATGGTAAAATTAATTGAATTCTTCATTGGAGTTGCATCTGTGTCACTGCAAAAATATCAACACTAGATGGTGCTCTCTCATTGTTTCAACAAGTACAAAAAAAAACCTGACTGCTCCAATTCATTAAATAACTTTAGTCCCCATAAAGCCCATTATGAAAACTCAAATATTTGTGCAGGACTTACTATGCAATAGTATATTGAAGATGGATAAGCTGAAGGGGATCTTAGTTTGAGCAAGCAAATAAAATATGTTTAAGAAATGTTTAAGGCTCGCCCAGCCTGTAGGATTAGAACACCAATACATTTCATTTTGACAATCATCACACAAGCCATTCTTCCCCTTTGAGAAGAGAACTCCTGACGTGTATCTGCGATTGCACAAGAGCCTTCTAATGATAATAAACCGGTCGCTCCTAAACAATGCTCTGGGAAGTTGAGAAGCCTTTTTTTTTAAAAAAAAGCAGCCCCTTTCCAGCATGCTTTGTGAACCACACCTTGTCACAGAACACTTTGATCTGGCAGTAGGCCCTGTGGATGGGTTTGTTGCTGCGGTTGTTGTAGCTGTAGGTGTCGATCTGTATCATAAGGGGAAGTCCTTTCACCCCCTTTTGTGAGGAGAAGTCAGTGCTGAGACAATTCACGGTGATGAATATCTGGAAGAGAAAATCAGGAACTTAAACCATCCGCAACTGGTGTATACCGTACTGACAAAACACTGGCATTGACCAATTCAATGGCTCCCTAGGCAACAGACGCCACCCATTAACAGCTTACAAAATGAAAAGAGCAAGATGGGTCCTGCTTGTTTAGTAAACATTACAATAAGGTTTCATATTGCACAGTGCAGGTGCAATTCGGCTGTGAGCAGCAGGTCAACAAGGAGTCAACTCTCCTTACAAGGAAGGCCCTTCCCCCATTGGAACCCCCAAACTGATTGTTTAGTCTGAAGCCCACCACTGCAAACTCCCACAACCAAGAGACAGGATTAACATTCTCAACTCTCAATAGTCGCAGGTACGGTGCCGGAAGACTGGAGGTTGGCAAACGTGGTGCCACTGTTTAAGAAGGGCGGTAAAGACAAGTCAGGGAATATAGACCGGTGAGCCTGATGTCAGTGGAGGGCAAGTTGTTGGAGGGAATCCTGAGGGACAGGATGTACATGTATTTGGAAAGGCAAGGACTGATTAGGGATAGTCAACATGGCTTTGTGCGTGGGAAATCATGTCTCACAAACTTGATTGAGTTTTTTGAAGAAGTAACAAAGAAGATTGATGAGGGCAGAGCAGATGATGTGATCTATATGGACTTCAGTAAGATTAGATTAGATTAGATTAGATTAGATTACTTACAGTGTGGAAACAGGCCCTTCGGCCCAACAAGTCCACACCGACCCGACAAAGCGCAACCCAACCATACCCCTACATAAACCCCAACCTAACACTACGGGCAATTTAGCATGGCCAATTCACCTGACCCGCACATCTTTGGACTGTGGGAGGAAACCAGAGCACCGGAGAAAACCCACGCAGACACGGGAAGAACGTGCAAACTTCACACAGTCAGTCGCCTGAGTCGGGAATTGAACCCGGGTCTCAGGCGCTGTGAGGCAACAGTGCTAACCACTGTGCCACCGTGCCGCCCACAAAAGCGAAAGACTACCCAAATTCTCCGCAGTTGACAGGATTCGAACCTGCGTGGGAACGCCCCAATGGATTCCAAGTACATCGTCGTAACCACTCGGCCACAACTGCAAATGGACTAAGAAACCATGATGAGGCATTTGACAAGATTCTCTATGGGAGACTAATTAGCAAGGTTAGATCTCATGGAATACAGGGAGAACTAACCATTTGGATACAAAACTGGCTCAAAGGTAGAAGACAGAGGATGGTGGTGGAGGGTTGTTTTTCAGACTGGAGGCCTGTGACCAGTGGAGTGCCACAAGGATCAGTGCTGGATCCTCTACTTCTTGTCATTTACATAAATGATTTGGATGCGAGCATAAGAGGTACAGTTAGTAAGTTTGCAGATGACACCAAAATTGGAGGTAGAGGGTTAACTCAGATTACAACAGGATCTGGACCAGATGGGCCAATGGGCTGAGAAGTGGCAGATGGAGTTTAATTCAGATAAATGCCAAGTGCTGCATTTTAGGAAAGCAAATCTTAGCAGGACTTATACACTTAATGGTAAGGACCTAGGGAGTGTTGCTGAACAAAGAGACCTTGGAGTGCAGATTCATAGCTCCTTGAAAGTGGAGTTGTAGGTAGATAGGATAATGAAGAAGGCGTTTGGTATGCTTTTCTTTATTAGTCAGAGTATTGAGTACAGGAGTTGAGAGGTTATCTTTCGGTGTACAGGACATTGGTTAGGCCACTGTTTGAATATTGCGTGCAATTCTGGTCTCCTTCCTATCGGAAAGATATTGTGAAACTTGAAAGGGTTCAGAAAAGATTAACAAAGATGTTGCCAGGGTTGGTGGATTTGAGCTACAGGGAGAGGTTGAATAGGCTGGGGCTGTTTTCCCTGGAGCATCGGAGGCTGAGGGGTGACCTTATAGAAGTTTACAAAATTATGAGAGGCATGGATAGGATAAATAGACAAAGTCTTTTCCCTGGGGTCGGGGAGGCCAGAACTAGAGGGCATAGGTTTAGGTTGAGAGGGGAAAGACATAAAAGAGACCTCAGGGGCAACTTTTTCACACAGAGGGTGGTACGTGTATGGAATGAGCTGCCAGAGGACGTGTTGGAGGCTGGTACAATTGCAACATTTAAGAGGCATTTGGATGGGTATATGAATAGGAAGGGTTTGGAGGGATATGGGCCGGGTGCAGGCAGGTGGGTTCCCAGGCGGAAGATGAGGCGCTCTTCCTCCAACCGTCATGTTGTTATGTTCTGGCGATGGAGGAGTCCAAGGACCTGCATGTCTTCGGTGGAGTGGGAGGGAGAGTTAAAGTGTTGAGCCACGGGGTGGTTGGGTTGGTTGGTTCGGGCGTCCCAGAGGTGTTCCCTGAAGCGTTCTGCAAGTAGGCGGCCTGTCTCCCCAATATAGGGGAGGCCACATCGGGTGCAGCGGATGCAATAGATGATGTCACACCTCCACACACATCATCTATTGCATCCGCTGCACCCGATGTGGCCTCCTCTATATTGGGGAGACAGGCCGCCTACTTGCAGAACGCTTCAGGGAACACCTCTGGGACGCCCGAACCAACCAACCCAACCACCCCGTGGCTCAACACTTTAACTCTCCCTCCCACTCCACCGAGGACATGCAGGTCCTTGGACTCCTCCATCGCCAGAACATAACAACACAACGGTTGGAGGAAGAGCGCCTCATCTTCCGCCTGGGAACCCTCCAGCCACAAGGGATGAACTCGGATTTCTCCAGTTTCCTCATTTCCCCTCCCCCCCACCTTTTCCAGTCGATTCCCTTGGACTCAACACCGCCCTCCTAACCTGCAATCCTCTTCCTGACCTCTCCGCCCCCACCCCCACTCCGGCCTATCACCCTCACCTTGACCTCCTTCCGCCTATCACATCTCCATCGCCCCTCCCCCAAGTCCCTCCTCCCTACCTTTTATCTGAGCCTGCCTGGCACCCTCTCCTCATTCCTGATGAAGGGCTCTGGCCCGAAACGTCAAATTTCCTGTTCCTTGGATGCTGCCTGACCTGCTGTGCTTTAACCAGCAACACATTTTCAGCTCTGATCTCCAGCATCTGCAGACCTCACTTTTTACTTGCAGGCAGGTGGGACTAGATTGGGTTGGGATATCTGGTCGGCATGGACGGGTTGGACTGTTTCCATGCTGTACATCTCTGTGATTCTATGACTCTCCCAAAATAAGGGCCTGTACTTTGGGGCTTCTCATATTTGGAATTAGAATTTGATCTCCCTGTTGAGAACTCCACAAATCAAACCCTGCAAGAGGAGGGTGGATCCGTGTGATGCAACTGAAAATAGATTTGCTCAATTGAGATTGTATTTATATTAGGTCAAAAATCACACCACACCAGGTTACATTCTAACGCATTGATTTGAAATCACACAAGCTTTCGGTGCGCTGCATCAATTGCCTAGACGAAGAGAACTTAACAATATGCCAAATAGGAATACAAACTGGCCATTCAACCTCTCGAGCCTTCTTTAGATTCAATAACATCATGCCTGAACTGACTGCAGCTTCAAGTTCATTCTCTTGCCTGCACTCCCCTCCTCCCCTGTCATACCTTGGAGTCCCTTGGAGATCAAAAATTAAATGAAGATATTAATTGATTCAGCTTTCACTGCTTGCTGAGGTACAGAATTCCAACGATAAACAATATTCCTTCTTATATTTGACTTCAATGGGAGATTGTTTATTCTGAAACTATGCCTCCTGCTTCTAGATAACTCTATGACAGGAAACATTCTACCGGTCAAGCCCCTCAGAACCTTTTGTTTCAATAAAATCCCCTCTCATTGTTCTAAAATGCAGTAAGTATGGGTCAAAAGACAGACTTTTCATGCTTGGAATCAACCTAGTAACCTTCTCTGAACTGCAGGCAAGAGTGGCTCTCCTTAAATATGGAAACCAAAACTTCACACAGCACTCCAAGTACTCTCTCACCAACTCTGTCCAGTTGTAACACGATTCTCTTCTTTTATACTCAATGGCTCTTTCAATAAAGCCCATATTCCTGAGAGTCCTAATTACTCATTGTACCTGCAATGATTCAATGTAGGAAGACACTCCGATCCCTCTACACTGTGCCCTCTGTATTTTTTTCCACTTAAAAAAATGTTTAGCTTTTCTACTCTTCCTACCAAACTGGATAACTTCATATTTTCCTACTGTATATCCCATCCACCAAAACTTTATCCATTCTTACAACTCCCCCGGAAACTCTTTCAGCAGACTGATGTCTCAACATCTCAACTGACCAACATACACGTGCCTAGGCAAAACATGTTTATTAGTATGGGATGTTTTTCTTTTTAAAGAAAGGAGGATTTGTTGTGTCTCATGGTCAGTATACAATTAAGGGACAGTCATTATCCACTGTATCATAGCACATGACCTGAGGTCACATAGGCCATATACTCCTCTTATCTTGGAGCAACTGAAGCATGGCACACTAGAGAAATATGCTTCTCTTCTGTAATCTAAGAGTTTACATTCACATAGGCACTCATGTACATTATAGTTAGTCGTAATAAACTTGTTATGTTCTTCAGTACCATGTCCAGTTTCTTATGTCACGGGAGTTGAGCATTTCCGCATCAGATAGAACACCCTGTTAGATATAAACTCACAAGATCTGGGTATGCACAAAGAAAGGAATGTGAAGTATACAGCAACTGGCAACCTCCTAGTAACTGGTACAGTTTGTAAATCCATCTATGTAGAACCACTCCACTTACAGGCAGCTTGGTGGTTCAGTGGTTAGCACTGCTGCCTCACAGCGCCAGCGATCCGGGTTTGATTCCAGCCTCAGGTCTATGTGGAATTTGTATGTTCTCCCCATGTCTGAGTGGGTTTCTGCCGGATGTTGTGGTTTCTTCTCTGTCCAAAAATATGCGGTTAGGTGGATTTGTCATGCTAAATTGTGTGCAGAGATATGTAGATTAGGTGGATTAGTCATGGAAAATGCAGGGTTACAGGGATAGAGTAGAGGGATTATCAAGGTTGAATGGTCTTTGGAAGGTCAGTGTGGACTTGTTAGGCTGAATGGCCTGTTTCTACAGTGGGGATTCTATTTAAAAGATGTGTCTCAGTCCCTGTTTGTAAGGCAACCTTGCAGAAACAAGTCATAGTAAAATGGTGAAGGGCTGAATGATGTCAAGGTTGGTCTGAGGGCAGCCATGTTGATGTGGTGAAGCCAATGGCTTGTTAATGTCAACTTGTGTGAATGAAGGATTGTGGAGGATGGTTCCCATGGAGACGATAGGGACATTGTCTGAGGAAGCTGTTACATACTGGGTATGACACACATTCAGTGAGCTGCAGTCACCAGGGTCCTGCTCTGATTAACACCTTGGGGATTTGTGCCCAGTTTTTCAGTGAAGGATAGAAGAATTGGAAAGCGCAAGTAATAAAGATGCAAATGCATGGAAATTTGGCAGTCAATTGATCAAGGGCAAGATTCTGAAGTGACCATTTAAGACTTGTGGGGAAAGTTGAGAAAATGTTTCTCTATGTCAAGAATCCAGTTTCTTCATTCTCACAATACTTTCTCACCTCTCTTACCATTGCTCAAGCCACACCAGAAGCAGAAAATTCTGCCCTATGTATCCTCCTCACAACTTGCTTTCCCATCTATCTTTGTATTGTTAACACATTTGGCGATAATACACTAAGTTCCTTCACCCAAGTCATTAAAGTAGATTGTAAATACTGAAGGTTCCAGTACTGATCCTTGTGGTATTCTTAGTTACTGTTTGCCACCTAAAAAGTCCCATTATTCCTAACTCGGTTTTCCATTTTTAGTCCATGCCCCATCCAAGTTAACATATCGCTCCCAACATTATGAGCTCTCATATTGTGTAGGAATCATTTATGAAGCACCTCACTGAATGCCTGTTGAAAACCCATATGCACTACATCAACTCACTCCCCTTTTTGTGGCCTGCTTGATTTTTCCCAAAAGTAGACAAAAGTAAAAATGTTTTCCAATTCAGAAAACCATGGTGACAGCATATATACTTTTAAAATGCCTTGCTACTTCATTAACAATGGATTCCAGCATTTCCCTCATGAACACTTGTTAGCCTAATTAGACTATAGTTTCTACTTTCTATCTCCCTTCTTTCATGAACATGGTTGCTACATTCACAATTTTCCAATTACTGAGATCTTTCCAGAATTTAGGAAATTTAGGAAGATTACAACTAAAGCACTCACTATCTCTACAGTCAATTCTTTTAAGATCATGTGATGAAGGGCATCATTTCCAGAAAGTCTTTAGTTTCTTTCCTTTCCCCAGCAACTTTCTCCAGGAATTGTGATTCTTGGACTGGGAAAATCAGGTTGGTAGTGGATCTCAAGGAAAGGAATTTGTGGAATGTCTATGAAACAATTTCTTTGGAATAGCTTGGGGTAGAGCCCATTAGGGAAAAGGCAGTTCTGGGGTTTGGAGATGTGTAATGAGGCAGACTTGATTAGAGAGTTTAAGAAGAAGGAACCCTATGGGGCAGTGACCACAGTATGATAGAATTCACCCTGCAGTTTGAAAGGAAGATGCTAGAATCAGATGTGACGGTATTACAATTGAGTAAAACATGAGGGAGGAACTAGCCCAGAATTGATTGGAAGGAACAGAGAAGATGGTGGAGAGCATTAACAGGAATTTCTGGGGGTAATATGGAAGGCACAGCAGAAATTCATCCAAGGAGGAAGAACATTCTATGCGGAGGATGAGACAACAATGGATGACAAGGGAAGTCAAAAACAGCAGAATAGCAAAAGAAAAAGCATACCACATGGTGAAGATTAGTGGGAAGCAGGAGGATTGTGAAACCTTTAAAAACTAGAAGATAACTAAAAATACCAGTAAGGGGGAGAAGATGAAATATGAGAGTAAATTAGCTAGTAATATAAAAGAAGATTGCAAAAGTTTTTTTTTAAGATCTCCAAAAGGTAAGATTGGATATTCAACCACTGGAAAATGAGGCTAGAAAAGTAGAAATGGGGAACAAAAAATGGGAGAGGAACTGAATGAGTACTTTGCATCTGTTTTCACATAGAAAACACCAGCTATATACCAGAACTTCAAGAGTTGGAGGCAGAGGTGAGTGTAGTTGTCATCATTAAGGAAGTGCCAGAAAGTGTGAAGGTGGATAAATCAGCCAGACTAGCTGGACTACACCAGAGTTCTGAAGGAGATAGCTGAGGGGATTTTAGAAGCATTCAGATGAGATGTGATCTTTCAGGTATTACTGGAGTCAGGGAGCTTCCCAGAGAACTGGGAACTGGCTAATGTACCACCCCTGGTTAAGAAAGGAAGGAGGCAGAAGACAGGAAACTATAGGCCGATTAGCCTGGCCTCGATTGTTGATAAGATTTTAGAGTCCATTATTAAAGATGTGATTGCATAGTACTTGGAAGTGGTGGTAATTTAGGACTGCATCAACAAGGCTTCGTCAACTGTCATGCATGACAAATCAGTTAGAATTTTCTGAGGAGGCAATGAGCAAGTCAGAAAAATGAGAGCCAGTGTGTGATCTATTCCAAAAGACCTTTGACAAGTTGGCACACAGGAGGTTGCAAATAAGAGCCCATGGTGTTAGAAGCAAGGTATTGGGGTGGATAGAGGATTGACTGACTGGCAGAAGTCAGAGAGTAGAGATAAAGGGATCTTTTTTAGGATGGCAACTGGTGGCTAGTGGAATTCCACAGGGGTTCTTGTTGGGACCACAACAATTCATGTTATTAGAAAAAAGTGGGAAAATAATGTTTCAGGTCAATATGAATTCTAGTCATAAATTCAGGACAATGACTTACTTCCTTTTTGCAGAGATGCTGGCTGGCCTGCTGACTGTGGCAGCAGTTTAAGTTTGAAAATCATTGACCTTGATATTATTCTAATTTTAGCCCTTCATGATTTGAAGTATTTGTCCACGCAAGTTGAAAGTACCCATTAAAAAAAACACATCATTCAAGAAAAATAGGAATTGAAAAATAGTCTTCCTTTCCGTTTGTTTCCTGGTTATAGCTTGGGATTTTCACCAGAAACTTGTATTATAGCTTACAAAAGAAAAGCACAGTAAAATAATATGATACTCTAACTATCATTGAAGACACATTTCAACTTCCAAAAAGGACCTCTAAAGGGATTGCTGCTAAGCTTCTTGAGCTCATAAACAGCTGAGAGAAGTGAGAACCCAAAAATCAAGGCTCAGTTTACTCTGGGACATTGTGCATCATTTGTAAAATTTAGTCGACAACCAAGTCGTCCACTTTTGTTGGTTGCCATCAGCAATGGATCATATTGCTTCGACTTTCTTCTGGTTGTTGCTACTTACAGTTGGACAACATGATTAACCCAATTTCCTGATTAGTTGTTCAAGGCAGCTCAGAGCAGTTAGTGTGAAAAGCAAAACTTGAACATTCATCCATCGATGCTGTGTCAAAGAATATTTAAAGATTTATAGCACAGCCCATTGTGCACAACCCACTTAGGAAGAACAATCTTTGTACCTGCCATGTTTCGCCAATGTGTGCAAGTCAATGAAACATTGCTGTCAGGTAAGAGAAGCAGCATCCTATGTCAAATACTCACATATTTGAAAGGAACGATTGAAAGCGCTAGCTTTGTTAATAATATGTACCTGACAAACTTTCTTCCTGCAATAACCTTTCAAGTCAGTTCAACTATGACTGTATCCTAGCAACATGAAATGTCATAGTAAGTTTAATTGTAATGCTTAGTCATGCAGACAATACCTGTCTGGAGAGCTAAAGTGGAAGCTTAAAAGTTAAGCCTTATTTTAAGAACTGGATATAAAAGCACTAGTTTTGTTTAAATAAATTGATAATTTGATTAGCTTGTATTTTGAACAGCTACAGGCTAATATCCATCAATGGTGTTACAAACTATTTTTGTATAAGCCTGTTCAAAAACTTAAAAGTCAATAAAGAGACCACTGGCTATCCATTTACCAGAGGAATGCTCAGTCAATGGCAGTTATTTAATACTATCAAAACACAACCCTTCCCTTAATGGCCTAAATGGAACAGATCACAGGAGGAGGGAGTTGATGACAATAGGGACGTCTGTCAGTTTGACAGCTCTGCTTCATCAAAAACTAGGACATGTCCAACTGGGGCTTTCACAGGCCTTACATGTGTCACTTCAGCTGTGCATTTTGTCTTAGTGGAAAGCAGGATGGGTTTAACCCATTGACTTGAAATTTCAGAGTGTCTTCTGGATGTGGTAAATATTAGCTTCTTATGGAAATTCAGAGTGTGTGGCAGGTCACAGAAATAGCTAATTATTCTGAAGTGTATGTACATTGATTCAAAAACACTCCCACACACCTTTAAATGGGTCTAATGGTACATTTCTGTTTCTCTTAGACACTAACAACTCGGAGATTATATGAATTACTCCTGAGTAATGAACTTCCAATCTGGTCACACAATGTTATGCCATGAAAGGAAACAATTTCCTGCCAAGACACTAAGCCAAGTTGCTCTACGAGAATTATATTTTCTCTGATCCTATTATTGTAATGAGATCAAATTTCCTGTCCAGCTTTATTGGTTCCTTGTCAAATGTGAAAAATAACAAAGCAGCAATCAATCAATCCTGTTTGAAAGGCAGAACTCCCCAATGCTGCCTAAAGTTGACCCATTCTCTATTTAGAAAGGCCTTCTTAATCATAGTCATTGAATACCTGACAGCACTAACATAATGGTAGCTTACATTTTTGCTCAAGATGAATGGCCTTCCATCAAGTTTATTCTGACATGTCAGAGAGCAAATATTGAAAATAAACTCTTTTAGAGTAGAATCGTTTTGAAGCAACAATTTCCTTTGAGTTGCTCCTGCTCCATTGTTGTAAAAGAGACCCTCTTTATAAGTGGACATTGAATCTCCTTCATTTCGAGTTACGGTGACAACAAAAGACCAACTCATACAGTTCTTCTTATTTCCATTTGAATATTTGCTGATGTGATAACAAAATTAGCCCTTTGACTTCACCTTTCAATTATCATTGCTGGGTGTGTAGATATAGATTGACTAAGACAATATAACAAAGCAAGGCTAAATATTGGCCAGGACGCCAGAGTTAACTTTCAATGGGCTTTTTCAAAATCCTGTGTTGGGATCAGATCAAGTGGATCTGTTGGGGAGACAGATAGAAGCGATGAGGAATTTGCAACAGCAACAGTATATGACAGATGGCAGTTATAGGAAGGGGGGAAAGTCTCAGATACAGTCACATATATGGGTTAACTCCAGGAAGGGTAAGAGAGGTAGACAGCTAGTGCAGGAGTCTTTTGTGGATATACCCATTTCAAAAAGGTATGCTGTTTTGGAAAATGTAGGGGTGATGGATTTTCAGGGGAACATAGCACGAACAGCCAAGTTTCTAATGCAACGAGGGGTACGTTGGCTTCCAAGAGATCAACTGTGTTAAGGGATTCTGTAGTCAGAGGTACAGACAGACGTTTCTGTGGCCAGCAGAGAAAAATCAGAATGGTGTGTTGTTTCCCTGGTGCCAGGATCAAGGATGTCTCAGAGAGGGTGCAGAATGTTCTCACGGGGGAAGAGGGGTCAGCAGGAGGTCATTGTCCACATTGGAAGGGAAAAGATTGAAATTCTGAAGGGAGATTACAGCAAGTTCTGCAGAAATTTAAAAAGGAGGTCCTCAAGGGGAGTAATATCTGGATTACTCCCAGTGCTATGAGCTAGTGAGGGAAGGAATAGGAAGATAGAGCAGATGAATGCATAGCTGAGGAGCTGGTGTGTGGGAGAAGGATTCACATTTTTGGATCATTGGAATCTCTTTTGGGGTAGACGTGACCTGTACAAGAAGGACAGATTGCACCTAAATTGGAAGGGGACTAATATACTGGCAGGGAAATTTGCTAGAGCTGATTGGGGGGACGGGAGCCAGGGAGATAGTGAGGAAAGAGATCGATCTGAGATGGGTACAGCTGAGAACAGAAGTGAGTCAAACAGTCAGGGCAGGCTGGGACAAGATAGGACTAATAAATTAAACTGCATTTATTTCAATGCAAGGGGCCTAACAGGGAAGGCAGATGAACTCAGGGCATGGTTAGGAACATGGGACTGGGATATCGTAGCAATTGCGGAAACATGGCTAAGGGGTGGGCAGGATTGGCAGCTTAATGTTCCAGGATACAAATGCTTCAGGAAGAATAGAAAGGGAGGCAAGAGAGGAGGGGGTGTGGTATTTTTGATCAGGGATAGCATTTCAGCTGCGCTGAGGGAGGATATTCCCAGAAATACATCCAGAGAAATTATTTGGGTGGAACTGAGAAATAAGAAAGGGATGATCAATTTATTGGGATTGTATTATAGACCCCCCCCTCCCCAATAGTCAGAGGGAAATTGAGAAACAAACTTGTAAGGAGATCTCAGCTATCTGTGAGAATAATAGGGTGGTTATGGTAGGGTATTTTATCCTTCCAAATATCGACTGGGACTGCCATAGTGTTAAAGGTTTAGATGGAGAGGAATTTCTTAAGTGTGTACAAGACCATTTTCTGATTCAGTATGTGGATGTACCTAGTACAGAAGATGTAAAACTTGACCTACTCTTGGGAAATAAGGCAGGGCAGGTGACTGAGGTGTCAGTGGGGGAACACTTTGGGGCCAGTGACCATAATTCTATTCGTTTTAAAATAGTGATGAAAAAGGATAGACCAGATCTAAAAGTTGAAATTCTACATTGGAGAAAGGCCAATTTTGACTGTATTAGGCAAGGACTTTTGAAAGCTGATTGGAGGCAGATATTCGCAGGTAAAGGGTCGGCTGCAAAAAAAGGAAGCCTTCAGAAATGAGATAACAAGAATCCAGAGAAAGTACATTCCTGTCAGTGTGAAAGGGAAGGCTGG
Source organism: Hemiscyllium ocellatum (assembly GCF_020745735.1). NCBI lineage: Eukaryota > Metazoa > Chordata > Chondrichthyes > Orectolobiformes > Hemiscylliidae > Hemiscyllium > Hemiscyllium ocellatum. The sequence continues at coordinate 57,709,708 of NC_083404.1, forward strand.
TAGGTAAAGGGAATGCTGGATGACTAAAGAAATTGAGGGTTTAGTTAAGAAAAAGAAGGAAGCATATGTCAGGTATGGACAGGATAGATTGAGTGAATCCTTAGAAGAGTATAAAGGAAGTAGGAGTATACTTAAGAGGGAAATCAGGAGGGCAAAACGGGGACATGAGATAGCTTTGGCAAATAGAATTAAGGAGAATCCAAAGGGTGTTTACAAATATATTAAGGACAAAAGGGTAACTAGGGAGAGAATAGGGTCCCTTGAAGATCAGCAAGGCAGCCTTTGTGTGGAGCCACAGAAAATGGGGGAGATACTAAATGAATATTTTGCATCAGTATTTACTGTAGAAAAGTACATGGAAGATATAGACTGTCGTGAAATAGATGGTGACATCTTGCAAAATGTCCATATTTTAGAGGAGCAAGTGCTGGATGTCTTGAAATGGTTAAAGGTGGATAAATCCCCAGGACCTGATCAGGTGTACCCGAGAACTCTGTGGGAAGTGAGAGAAGTGATTGCTGGGCCTCTTGCTAAGATATTTGTATCATCGATAGTCACAGGTGAGGTGCTGGAAGACTGGAGGTTGGCAAACGTGGTACCACTGTTTAAGAAGGGCGGTAAAGACAAGCCAGGGAACTATAGACCGGTGAGCCTGACCTCGGTGGTGGGCAAGTTGTTGGAGGGAATCCTGAAGGACAGGATGTACATGTATTTGGAAAGGTAAGGACTGATTCGGGATAGTCAACATGGCTTTGTGCATGGGAAATCATGTCTCACAAACTTGACTGAGTTTTTTGAAGAAGTAACAAAGAAGATTGATGAGGGCAGAGCAGTAGATGTGATCTATATGGACTTCAGTAAGGCGTTCGACAAGGTTCCCCCTGGGAGACTGATTAGCAAGGTTAGATCTCATGGAATACAGGGAGAACTAGCCATTTGGATACAGAACTGGCTCAAAGGTAGAAGACAGAGGGTGGTGGTGGAGGGTTGTTTTTCAGACTGAGGCCTGTGACCAGTGGAGTGCCACAAGGATCAGTGCTGGGCCCTCTACCTTTTGTTATTTACATGAATGATGTGGATGTGAGCATAAGAGGTACAGTTAGTAAGTTTGCAGATGACACCAAAATTGGAGGTGTAGTGGACAACAAAGAGGGTTACCTCAGATTACAGCAGAATCTTGATCAGATGGGCCAATGGGCTGAGAAGTGGCAGAAGGAGTTTAATTCAGATAAATATCAAGTGCTGCATTTTAGGAAAGCAAATCTTAGCAGGACTTATACACTTAATGGTAAGGTCCTAGGGAGTGTTGCTGAACAAAGAGACCTTGGAGTGCAGATTCATAGCTCCTTGAAAGTGGAGTTGTAGGTAGATAGGATAGTGAAGAAGGCATTTGGTATGCTTTCCTTTCTTGGTCAGAGTATTGAGTACAGGAGTTGGGAGGTCATGCTGCAGCTGTACAGGACATTGGTTAGGCCACTGTTGGAATATTGCGTGCAATTCTGGTCTCCTTCCTATCGGAAAGATATTGTGAAACTTGAAAGGGTTCAGAAAAGATTTACAAGGATGTTGTCAGAGTTGGTGGATTTGAACTACAGAGAGAGGCTGAATAGGCTGGGGCTGTTTTCCCTGGAGCATCAGAGGCTGAGGGGTGACCTTATAGAGGTTCACAAAATTGAGGGACATGGATAGGATAAATAGACAAACTCTTTTCCCTGGGGTCGGGGAGTCCAGAACTACAGGGCATAGGTTTAGAGTGAGAGGGGAAAGACATAAAAGAGACCTCAGGGGCAAGTTTTTCACGCAAAGGGTGGTACGTGTATGGAATGAGCTGCCAGAGGACGTGGTGGAGGCTGGTACAATTGCAACATTTAAGAGGCATTTGGATGGGTATATGAATAGGAAGGGTTTGGAGGGATATGGGCCATGTGCTGGCAGGTGGGACTAGACTGGGTTGGGATATCTGGTCGGCATGGATGAGTTGGACTGAAGGGTCTGTTTCCATGCTGTACATCTCTATGACTCTATCTGCTTGAGGAGTAGGGATGTCTCAGTATAATATCTCGCCTGAAAGATGTGACAGTACAATATTCCCTCAGACCTGTCTTGGATAATCAGCCAATATTTTTTAAGGTCTAAGAGTGGGACTGGAACCCACAATCTTCTGACTCCGAAGACAGTGACACCAACCGAGACTCCCTACCAGTGAAAACTGCTCCGCAAAAGTAAACTCACCTTGGCTTCTTCGTTCACATCCCATGTGAAGGAGATGGCATTGTAGGCAATTTCTTCAATGTTTCCAATAGTATTGAAACTCTCTTTGTAATCAGCTGAAGGAAGGGTACAAAAGAAAAAGAGACGAATGTTAAAAATACTCACCAAGTAAAGCATCAGCCTGCAAATTAAGAAGATTGACTCCCGGTTAAGGTCATGACTAACATTTAAAAAGACGACAGGTTCTTCTGGAGTTTCCTTGAGATCAATAATCCTGTCAACATCTAGGCTCATACACATCATCAACTCCTGAAATAATGACCATGGGATTGATGGAAAAACGCAATTGGTAGTGTAGTGTCCGTCAGGGAAGGGGAACTGTCATTTCTACCTGATCTGGTTTTCTCAAATGGCCCCATCAGTAGCTCAGAGTAATAGCTAGAGATTTTTCTTTGCTACCATCACTTGCATATCTCAACAACAGTTTCTTTTAAAGTAGCATGTTGACAATCATTGCTCATGTTATCAATCAATTTATAAGGAAGCTAAAAATGTTTTAAACATAATTGAATGGACGAGCATGGATCACAATTTTAAAACCGAAGCTTAATGACAACAAGCACTCTTTTGTTCTGAGGATTGCCAATTAGATGACAGCATCCCAGTTTATTCAGTAAGGAGTAACCTGAGACAATAAATGATGTTACATTTCATTGCACTTTACCTACATCACTAGCTGGTACAATATTTCAGTGCTAGCAGTGCTACAAATATTGCAGGCCAATAGTCAGACAGAAAGTTTCATAAACAAGGAATCAGGATAGTTTCAAGCAACAGATTAATTTGCCAACACTAATCATGTTTCTTTTATTAACTCCAGGCATGGGGCGTCCACTACATTATCTGGAAGCCTATTGCACACAGAGAGTCAAACAGCACAAAAACAGACTCATTGGTCCAATTTGTTCACATCAACCATGTTTCCCAAACTAAAACTAACCCCACGTGCCTGTGTTTAGCTCGTATCCCTCTAAATCTTTCCTATTCATGTACGTACCCAAATATCTTTTAAGTCTTGTATCTGTACCTGCACCTACCACTTCCTCAGGCAGTTTGTTTCACACACGAACTACCCTGTGTGTGAAAACATCGTCCCTCAGGACCTTTTTAAATTTTTCTCCTCTCACTTTAAAAATACGGTCCCTAATTTTGAACTCCCCCACCTTAGGTAAAAGATCTTTATTCACCTTATCTACACCCCTCATGATTTTGTAAACCTCTTTAAGGTCACCCTACAATGCCCTACACTCCAGGGAAAGATTTCAATCCAGCCTTTCCTTCTCACACTAGGAATAAAGGAATAAGAGTAGAACCTCTAGCCCCTCAAATTTGTTCCATTCATTGAGATTACAGCCGGTCTGGAACCCAACTCCAAATAACTGCCTTTACTCCGAACAGCAATAACATTGCTGGATTTTAATTAACTGATTTCAGATATAAACTTAACAATTAGCCAAGTACTATTCACAGAAGAGAATTCTTAGCATTTACTACCCTTTGTGTGTTGGTATTTATCAAGTTCATTCCTGGAATATTTACGTCTAATGTTTAGATTTCGCCTCCACAATCAGTGAATGTAGCTTTTCTTTACTGATCTTAATTCCGATAACACCATGATAACTTAGACCATATCACTCAATTCCAAGCAATATGACTCTAGCTTCTGGAATATCAATTTGCAGTTTACAGCTGGAGTCCAAGGTGATGTTACATTTCATTGCTTAAATCTACACTGTACGTCCTCCAAGTCCAATGTATCCTTCTCAACGTGTGGTGCCCAGAACTGCTCAAGGCTGAACCAGGGATCTGCATAACTGAAGTCTGAATTTGACCATCTTGTAAACTAGCCATCTAGATACAAGGCCAGCATCTGAGTAATGTTTTGGTTATTTCTGTGTCTAGAGTGTGGTGCTGGAAAAGCCCAGCAGGTCAGACAGTATCGGAGGAGGAGAATTAATGTTTCGGGCAAAAGCCCTTCATCAAGAATGGAGAGATAAATGGGAGGGGACGGGGTGAATGTCGAGAGAAGACAGCTGCGAATTCGATAGGTAGATGAAGGTGGGAGGTAAGGGTGATAGGTCAGAGAGGAGGGTGGAGCGGATAGTTGGGAAGGAGGATGGACAGGTAGGACAGGTCATGAGGGCAATGCAGAGTTAGAAAGTTGGAACTGGGATAAGATGGAAGGAGGGGAAATGAGGAAACTGGTGAAATCCACATTGGTCCCGTGTGGTTGGAAGGTCCCAAGGCATAGATGAGGCATTCTTCCTCCAGATGTCAGGTGGTTAGGGCTTGGCGATGGAGGAGGCCCGGGACCTGCACGTCCTTGGGGGAGTTGAAGTGTTTCGCCACAGGGCAGTGGGGTTGGTTGGTGCGGGTGTCCCTGAGATGTTCTCTGAAGCATTCTGCAAGTAGGCGCCCTGTCCCCTCAATGTAGATGAGACCACAATCGGGTGCAATGGATACGGTAAATGACATGTGTGGAAGTGCAGGTAAAACTCTGATGGATGTGGAAGGCTCCTTTGGGGCCTTGGACGGAGGTGAGGGGGGAGATATGGGTGCAGGATTGCAATTCCTGCGGTGGCATGGGAGGATGCCAGGAGGGGAGGTGGGGGGGGCGTGGACCTGACAAGACTGTCGTGAAGGGAAGGTCTTTATGGAACACAGATATGGTTGGAGAAGGAAATATGTCTCTGGTGGTGGAGGCTGTTTGTAGGTGATGGAAATGGCAGTGGATGATGCAATGTATATGGAGGTTAGTGAGGTGGAAGGTGAGGACCGGAGGGGGTGAGGGGGGGCATGTTCTGTCCTTGGTGTGCATGGATAGGTCGGGTTCGAGGGCAGAGGCAGGGAAGTGGAGGAGATGTGCTAGAAGGCATCATCGACCATGTGGGAGGGGAAATGCGACCTTTGAAGAAGGAGGCTACCTGCTGTGTTCTGTGGTGGAACTGGTCCTCCTGGGAGTAGATGCGGCAGAGGTAGAGGAATTGAGAATAAAGGATAGTGTTTTCACAGGAGGCAGTGTGGGAGGGAGTGTAGTCCAAGAAGCTGTGGGAGTCAATAGGTTTGTAGAAGATGTCTGCGTTGAGTCAATCACCATTGGAGACGGACGCCTGGAGGAAGAATGCCTCATCTTCCTCCTTGGGACCCTCCAACCACATGAGATTTCACCAGTTTCCTCATTTCCCCTCTTCCCACCTTAGCCCCGGTCCAACCTTCCAACTCAGCACCGTTCTCATGACTGTCCTACCTATCCATCTTCCTTCCCATCTATCTGCTCCACCCTCCTATCTGACCTATCACCATTCCCCCCACCTTCATCTACCTATCACTATCTCAGCTACCTTCCCCCCCCTCCATTTATCTCTCCACGCCTTTGGCTCACAAACCTCATTCCTGGTGAAGGGCTTATACCCAAAATGTCGATTCTCCTGCTCCTCAGATGCTGCCTGACCTGCTGTGCTTTTCCAGCACCACACTCTCGACTGATCTCCAGCATCTCCAGTCCTCACTTTCTCCTATTTCTCTGTGTCTGTGAATGGCTTTTTTATTATGTATGTGCTTAGACATCCACATTGTTGGACTTCAATTCTTTCTTGTTTAGCGAGTTTTGAGAAATAGCAGAGATAGTAATGCAGAGACTCAAACAAACAGCTCTACCAACCATCCAACCCAAACATTGGGTCCGCTACCTTTGTCATCACTAAACAAAACAAATTAGAGGAAATCTTCAAGACCATCAATAATATCCTTACTGGCATAATATTCACTAAAGAGGAAGAAAACAACAACACACTGCCATTCCTGATGTCGCAGTAGAACGAACAGTCAATGGGCAACTTCAAACCAGCGTCTACAGGAAAACAACACATATGGACCAGATATTGAACTACAGAAGCAATCATCCCAACATCCACAAATGAAGCTGCACTAGAACATTATTTCAGCACAGAGGAACTACACAGAGCAGAGGGAAATCATCTATACAGTGTATTCAAAAATGTACCCAATCCGCAATTTCTCAGCAACAAATCCAAACAAGCAGACAAAATGCACCCAGAAACCCTAGCCACTCTCCCTACATCAAAGACATCTTGGAAATGACTGCCAGATTACTCAGACCCCTTGGCATCACGGTAGCCCACAAACCCACCAACACTCTAAAACGGCAGCTAATGAACTTGAAAGACAACAAGCAAACTAATGCCATTTATGAAATACCTTGCAAGAACTGTAACAAACACTACATTAGATAAACAGGCAGAAAACTAGCCACCAGGATACATGAACATCAACTAGCCACAAAACAACATGACCCTCTCTCACTAGTATCCTTACATATAGGTAAGTAAAGACACCACTTCGACTGGGACAACACATCCATCCTAGGACATGCCAAACAGAAACATGCACGAGAATTCCTACAAGCATGGCATTCCAACCAAAACTCTATCAACAAACACATTGACTTGGATCCCATTTACTTGGAGGGAAAAAAACAGAAATGACATCACCATATGAAATGACATCACCACAGGAAATGACATCACCAACCCAAATATATAAATAGAAAGCAGGAAACACAAGCAGTGCTTCGTCCAGAGGCTCACTGAAGATGTTACCTAGTATGGTGATGAAACGTCTGAAAATGAACCTACATCCAGATTCTTTCTTGCCTTTCAACATTTAGAAACTACACTGAACAGTATAATCCAAAGTGGCTGGTCTACATTAAAATTCATATGTCACAATTTTGAAAATTGACAATCTATCAAGTTCTCACCATGGTTTGATACCTATATTGCTTACAATGTCACGTATTGTTGTGAACCTGGGAAGTGACTTGCTGTCCAAACATCCAAGTTCTGATGAAATAGATGAAGGTTTGAGACCACAGCACTGATGCTTGCAGCAGGCCCTTCATTTCATTCCAGTAACTGGAGTACCCCGCTCATTATCCACACTCACCATCTCCTGCCACTCCGACAGGCAATTTCATCAACCAATAGTCTTTTAATGAGACACCTTAGCAAGCCTCTTGGGAAGACTACAAATAACATCTGTAGCCATATCCTGTCCACTACCTTTATCACATCTGCAAAAATAAATCTCGTTAAGCTTTATCCACACTTTATAAATTAGATTTAACAAGGAGTACTGATTCTGTCTCTGATCATCTCAACATCTTCAAGGTGACCAGCCACCCCATCTTTAATGCTAAATTCTAGTTATACCTGACAACAGACCTTAGGCTCACTGTTCTCCAAATCCTGTGTTTTTTTTTTCTCTCTCTCGTGCTCCTTAAAGCACAGACAAAATTTTTCAAAATCAAGGAACAACTCCCACATCAAGAGAACCACACAAGGCTATAGAACATAGAACAGTACAACATAGGAACAGGCCCTTCGGCCCACAAAGTCTGTGCCAACCATGATGCTATTGTAAATTAATCCTATCTGCCTGCACATGGTCAGTCTCCCTCTATTGCCTGCTTGTTCATGAGTCTGCCTGAATGTCTTTTAAACCTATAATAACGGCAACCATGATGTTCTCATCTACATCCTTCAAAACCCCAAGATGGACTGCACCTGGTCTATTTTCACCATTACTATTGTTTAGCTGATATTAATCTTTGTCAGCCTTGTCCCTGATTCAACATTAGCTTCCACGGCCATGCTGACTTATTTCTCTATTTCAAATGATTGTACAAACCAATTATTCAAAAATATCTAATTAGCTTCTTATTTTCACAATATAATCACAACCAGTTTTCAAGCTCCCCCTTTCCCCATTCCCAACATTCCACTTCCCCGACCCCATACTTTTCATCCTCTCTCCTTGCAGCTCTCTCAATCTGTTCTGTCAATCTTTGTCACCCTTTGGTCAGAATCGATGCTACATCTTGCACTTTTTGTAAGATTTTTCTTTTAGCTTTATATTGTTTGCTATTTCTTTAGCCGCTGCTAGCAATTTTTAAATTTGTCAAATAGAGTGCTTGGCCCTGATCAGAGTGAATCGGTATCACCAAACAAATCTTCTGTTGTTTACTCTGAGTTTGACCATATAATGATCATTATTTGATAAATATTTACATATGTTAGACTTGTTAATTAAATCTGGTTCAGTACTCATTACTAAATCTAATATGCTCCCCTCATTGGTCCTATAGTATATTATTGCAGAAAATTATTACTACTTTCAGGAAACCTACTGCCTTTCAATATATAACAATCTGCTTATCCTAACCTACATGAAAAGTAAAACTGCAATTAAAATCTCTTTGCCCATGTTACACGCTTACGATAAACTCTACATTTATAAATCCACAGTATGCATTTTATTTCCCAGACTTCCTACCTTTGGCCAGAATGTGTGCTATATCTCACAATTTTTGTAAAATGTTTCTTTTAGTTTTATGTTAGGCTTAGCATCCAGTTAGACAAGACATGTTTTACCAGGCTGCACCTTTGTGTTGAAAACCTGTAGTTGCTTATGGAAGAGGGAGTCCATCCAGGTTGGGCGAGGGTTGCCTGGAGAAGGGGAAAATCCTTGTTCTTGGGATGGAAGATGAGTGCTATCAGGCAATATATTATCATCAAAAAAAGAGTATACTGGGTATAAGTGAGATGTACTCCTGTTCCTCCTGGTTTACAAACTGTTGATATTTACTTAATCCCCAACCCTTCCCCGTATCTCCTTCAAGATGTTGGCTTTTGACAAGAGCTGGGTAACCAGGCTAATGTTCACTACGATGGGGTTTTGCAAATCTTTTCCCCTGTTTGAAGCTTTAAAAAATTCCCAGTTCAGTGAGCAATGGGGGATGATTTGTTGGAGGGACGGCTAGGGGAGGATATCTAAAAACCAGTGGGTATGGGAGCCATCATTGCTACTTTGTAGCTCACCACTCCAAAATTTCAGCCCGAGCTCCTACCTTGGGACCTGACCTCCACTGTGGGGAAACCTTGCACTACAACATTTAAGTAGCTTCTTGGCAGCTGATTGACCACTTATAGAGTCATAAAGATGTACAGCATGGAAACAGACCCTTCAGTCCAACCTGTCCATGCCGAACACATATCCCAACCCAATCTAGTCCTACCTGCCAACATCCGGCCGATATCCCTCCAAATACTTCCTATTCATGTATCCATCCAGATGCCTTTTAAATGTTGCAATTGTACCAGCCTCCACCACTTCCTCTTGCAGCCCATTGCACACATGCATCACCCTCTGTGTGAAAAGGTTACCCCTTATGTCTCTTTTATATCTTTCTCCTCTCACTCTAAACCTATGTCCTCGAGTTCTGGACTCCATCACCCCAGAGAAAAGATTTTGTCTATTTTCCCTATTCATGCCCTAATGATTTTATAAATCTCTAGAAGGTCACCCCTCAGCCTCCAACACTCCAGGGAAAACAGCCTTAGTCTATTCAACCTCTCCTTATAGCTCAAATCCTCCAACCCTGGCAACATCCTTGTAAATCTTTTCTGAACCCTTTCAAGTTTCAGAACATCCTTCTGATAGGAAGGAGACCAGAATTGTACGCAATATTGCAAAAGTGGCCCAACGAATGTCCTGTACAGCTGTAACATGACCTCCCAACCCCAGTACTCAATACTCTGACCAAGAAAGCTTACCAAACGCCTTCTTCACTATCCTATCTACCTATGACTTTATTTTCAAGGAGCTATGAATCTGCACTCCAAAATCTCTTTGTTCAACAACACTCCCTAGGACCTTACCACTAAGTGTATAAGTCCTGTTAAGATTTGCTTTCCAAAATGCAGCACCTCGCATTTATTGGAATTAAACTCCATCTGCCACTCCTCAGCCCTTTGGCTCATCTGATCAAGATCCCATTGTAATCAGAGATAATCTTCTTTGCTGTCCACTACACCTCCGATTTTGGTGTCATCCACAATGTTCTGCCCCAATTAAACCAGGAAGTGATACAGTTAGTGACCAGGCATTTTCGGACTTTTAAAACATAGAAACATAGAAAAAGAAGCAGGAGGAGTAGGCTGTTTGGTTGTTCAAATCTGCTCCACTAATATGGTCATGGCTGATCATCCAAATCAGTTTGTTGTTCCCACTTGTACCCCTCCACCCCCCACTATGGCTAGCTGAAGATAATACTGGACTAACTGAATCCAGAGTGGAATGTGATGGACTTTATTGCTCCTTTTTTGCTTACTATCAGGGTCAGTCATTGAGCATATTCCCAATAGGCTGCCCAAGTACAAAAAGATGCTAAAAGTTATTTTTACACAAAAGTGTATTATACTACACTGGCACTACTGGAGCAATTTCACGACAAACATTAGAGAGAAAGATTCATCCCTTTTATCTCAGCAAAGCCCCTACAGAGACTCAAACCTCAGTGAAGTCTTGAACTTTGTACTGACGCTTGTGGCTCACCTGGCACAAATGTAATCAGTTTCCCTTCTGACAAATTTCTATACAATTACTAGATTCTATTTTCTTTAGCTAATGTATCTCCTTGAGAATACTTAATTGGCTCCACATCTACAAATAATCACCCTGCCAACCACTGATGTTCAGTAGCAGTAGTGTGCACCATCTATAAGATGGACACTGCAGAACCCCACCAAAGCTCCTTAGTCAGCATCTTCCAAGCTCACGACCCACTGTCATCTGGAAAAATAAAGGGCAGCAGATACATGGGGACATCACCACCTGCAAGTTCCCCTTCAAGCCACTCAATATCCTGACTTGGTAATATAACACCATTCCTTCAGTTTTGATGGATCAAAATCCTGGACGTTCTTCCCTAACAGCATTGGAGGTCCATCTACAGCTGTCTGAACTGCAGCAGTTAAAGAAGGTAGTTCACCACTAACTTTTCAAAATCAACTAGTGATGGACAATAAATGCTAGCTCAGCTAGTGATGTCCATCGGAAAGGAAACTGAAAGCCAGCTGCCAACTTAGTTCATTTATTACAGCATATAGATTCCTTAAACCCATGTCTTCAACAGCCTTGTTCCTTTCTGGCAACTCCACAGCTTTCTGCTTTTGAATCTTTCTTCTCAGAACTTTATCCCAGTCCTAATTGCTTGGAGACTGCTACTGACCTCAAGTCTGTTGTAATGGACCTCTTTTCTCTGAATGAACCTTTCTCTCTCTCTCTGTTTTAAAATTCAAGTCAGCCAACGCTTTATCAATTATTTTCAAAGGAGGCTTACTGTTAGTTTAGCTGAAATGACATTTCAGCGTAAAAGATCCCTAAGGAAACAATGATTATAACGTGGTCAAATTTAGCATTCAGTTGAGAGGGAGGATCTTGGGCCAAAAACAACTGTACTAAGCCTAAATAAAGGACACTACAAAGAAACAAGAGAAGAACTGGCTGGACTACACGAGGAAAGGATTTAGCAGGAAAAGCTTGTTGAGGAACATTTGAAGATGTTTAAGAAAATAGTTCATGGTTCACAGCAAAGAAGAAGAATTCTAGGAAGGGGATTAGCCAAACATGGTTAACCAGGCAAATTAATGATAGCACCAAATTGAAAGAAAAACATACAATGTGGCTAAACTTAGTGGTAAGCCAGAAATTGAGAAAGCTTTAAAAACTAACATAAGACAACCAAAAAAAAACAATAAAGAGGAAGGACTACGAGAATTAATTTGCAAGACAGCTAGAGCTTGTTTAAACATGTAAAAGGGAAGGGAGAAGTCAAAGTGACCATCCGCCCCTTAGAAAATGAGGCTGGAGAAATAATAATGAGGAACCAGGAAATGGCACAAGAATTGAATAAGTACTTTATATCAGACTTCACAGTAGATGGCATAACTGGCTTTCAAAAAACCATGGCATGGTGGCTCAGCGGTTAGCACTGCTGCCTCACAGCACCAGGGATTCTGGTTCAACCCCAGCCTCGGGTAACTGTCTGTGTGGAGTTTGTACATTCTCCCCGTATCTGCGTGGGTATCCTTTGGATGCTCCGGTTTCTTCCCACCAGGTTAGGTGAGTTGGCCATGCTAAATTGCCCAGAGTGTTTAGGGATGTCTAGGTTAGGTGCATTAGTCAGGGAAATGTAGAGTATTAGGGTAAGGGAATCAGTATGGGTGGGATACTCTTCGGAGGGTCAGTGTGGACTTGTTGGGCCAAATGGCCTGTTTCCACTCTGTAAGGATTCTATGATAATAATCAAAATCACTAAATATTCAAGAGTCAAAAGGAGGAAAGTTAATAAATATGATAGTATCTCTAGAGAAAAAGTGCTAGGGAAACTAAAGGGGCTAAAGACTGAGAAGTCCCCTGGACCTCATGTGGATGCATCCTAGGATTTTAATGGAAGAAGATTCTTAGAAGACTTGAAAGGGTAAATGTGGAAAGGTTGTTTCCCCTTGTGGTGAGTCCAGAACCACAGAGCTTAATCTCAGAATAAAGGGATCACACATTTAAGACAGAGATAAGGAGAAATTCTTTCTCTCAGACAGCAGTGAGTCTGTGAAATTGTTTACCACAGGGCTTGTTGAGGCTGGGTTGTTAAGCATATTCAAGGCTGAGATCAGCAAATTTTTAATCAGTAAGGGAATCAAGGGTTATGGGGAAAAGGCAGATTAGTGAAGTTGAGGATTATCAGATCAGCTATGATCTCATTGAATGGTGGAGCAGACATGATGGGCTGAATGGCCGACTTATGCTCTGACATTTTATAGTCTTATGGATTTCTTGTAAATGCTTTTTAACACAAAATGACAGTAAAACACCAGGGCAGAGTCTTGCAGAACAAAAAGCGAAATCCAGTATTTCCTCTGCTTTAGAACCGACATTTCCAAAAAAAACAATACGATGAACTTTGATCAGAGTAACTGAGATGGTTTCATTCAGAAATGAACGTATTACCACTGAGCCAGCCTAGCACTATTTCATAGTACACATCAGAATATGCTTTTATTCAGAAAAGGCCCTACTTTGCTTCCTTAAGATATGATGATCTTTTGTACAGAAACAAGTTGAAGATGTGTGTACTCAGAAGAATATTTCTATTGACAATTTGCAATAGTTGACAACTTTGCATATTATTGGGTGACTTAAAGCTTTTCGTAGAAAACGATACCATGGAAGGTGGCCAATTCGGTAAGTGCCAACCTAATTCCACTTTCAAATCACAGTCAGCTGTTTAAAAAAAAGTGGAAATCTATCGGAGTTGGCCTCAGCCAGGAGTTGGGTGATTTGTTTTTAGTAATTATATTAAATGACCAGCAAGTCATCAACTGGACATAATTTAAAGGATAAGGGATTGCCAAGTATATTAAAATATTCTATCACTAATTTCTGCTAGTATGTGGGAGAATCATATTTATCGAAACAAGTTGCTGTGCATATCCCACTCAATAAGTTTGTCTACTAATAGCAATGACCAGTTTAATATATGTAGAGTCACTAATTCATTGGAGACTGCATGTTACTTTAGAAAATCAACAATTAAAAATCCTGCTCAAGCGAATGTATTTTACACTGTAAGAGCTGGGCATAAAATTGGAACTTTAAAACAAAACACAAAGCTGATAACTACACTTGAGTGGGCTAACACAAATGAGCTGTGACTGAGTGAGCCCATGATCAAACAAAGCAGCTTGCTCCTAGCTGGCAGTATGTTAGCTGATTATATCAGGAAAGGTCCCGTTAACCTTGAACAAAGCCAAGCAAAGCTGGTTAACAATTCCTGAGGACCACAACTTCCTGGATGCATTTGCTTTGATGCTTCCCCAGTGCAAGATAAACATGAACAAATATAACCATCCGAAGCCCCATTTGCACTATTGCGGAAAGCTGATTGCATACCAGATATAAGGGATCATGTTCCAGAGCTGACCAAGGTAGGAGGTGTTTTGCTTCTTCTCCATCAGCTTTTACTGCTCAGAAACTGAAGCGTGGCAAAAAGTTTCTTCACATTGTGTCCTCTGCAGGCCGACCAAAAACAAACAAATTCTCACCATCTCTGGGCGACAGTGCTTCATTATATTGTGGTCTTATCAAGTCAGGTTATCCACAAACTAAGCAGTCAACCAAATTAACCTCCACAACCACCTGATGAAAGAGTGGCACTCCAAAAGCTTTTAAATAAATCTGTTGGACTATAACCTGATGTTGTGTGACTTTTAACCTTGTCAACCTCAGTCCAGCCCTGGCACCTCCAAGTCAGATTAAAATCAGTATGTGCCCAGACACTGATATATACAGTAACCAATAACTAAAACACATAGTCCTGAGCCTCCTGATAGCTCAGTCAAATAGGATGTCAGTAAACGACTCAGAGACTTAATTGGTTTTAAGTTTTATCCTTGATCAGTGCTAAATTAGATGATCCCACCTACAATGTCTTAGGTGTTCCCTAGAATACCCAAAAATTCTTGGTTTTGAGGGGAAGAAATTAAATAAGGGTAGTTTGCTGCCCCAACTTGTTATCAAGCTGGCTGCAATGGAAGTATCTATGACTGGCCACTGGGGAATGTTCATCACCACAGGCCAGGGCCCAACAAGGAGCCATTACCTTTAGGAAGATGGAGGAAGGAGTTCAAAACAAACATTAAAACCTTTCATGGTTCAATAGAACAGACAACCAACCAGCCAATCCAGATGTAGGTTGCATTAGTTCATCTATACCTTGCAAATAGTAGGGGTGGACAAAGTTAAAAATCTCGCAACACCAGCTGAAAGTCCAACAGGTTTATTTGGAAGTACAGTACAAGCTTTCAGAGTGTCGCTCCTTCATCAGGTAACAAGTGGGATGTTACTGTTTCTGTGACAGGAAAGGTAGAAATCAAATGCAAACTGCCAGAGTCACATATAAAAACAGACCTAGAAATAAAAACAGAATTAGAAATATATGTGGCTTTAATTACAAAGCAAAATTAATAGATTCTTTGGTGTAATTTCAATAATAAAAGTAGCATGTAGAAGAGAACCAAAGAACTGCAGAAAAGGCATCATGGTAACCAAAAGCTTCTCCAAAGAGTTGATTTAAAAGAGGATCTTCAAGTCAGAAAGGAAAGCAGAGAGGTGTTTCAGAACACGCAGGTAAAGTTTCAAATATCAGGTTGAAGGTTGAGGGTGGGGTAAGGAATACAAGAAGTCCGGAGAATCTGTTGGGGAGAGGTGGCAATTAGTGGTGGCAATTAGCTGGAGGACATTGAAAAGGAAGGCAGAGAATTGCACTTAACACGCTAATCAGCTAGGAGTCATTGCAGGTCAAGGACTTTGTGGCAGGATCAGTAATGGGCAGAAGATAATAAACATTGTTAATGATTAACTTCTTCCGAGTATTCACAAGGAAAGGCATGAATAACATTCCCTTCACTAACATTGATAATGTTCATAAAATTAACTGTCGCTACCTCTGGAGCAGGTGGGACTTGAACTCGGACCCTCTGCCCAGGGGTGTATAATAACATCTCTGAACAGGTTGATTTGAAAATATTTACACAAAATTTATGACCAGTATCAGCTAACATGGCTTAAAACATAGAAGTCTTCAGAGATAGATGACAATCCCATGTTAATAACAGACGTATTGGCAAATTCTGAGTGTGGATCAGAAATGACTGAAAAATGTTTGTTTATTGGAGTTGCAGCAAATTGGGTGTGCCTTTGGAGTCACGGTTGAGACCAAAATGTTTTGTAATTTATGGAAATGATTTGGATTTAGAAACTCGATACAAATGGCCAAAATGTGGAGATAATACCAAATTGGAGGTAGAAATTCAGAAATCACACAGAGTTGTGTAAAATATTGAAGCAGGCAGAGCAATGGATGATCAAAGTTAATGTAGAGAATGAAAAGGACTATACATAGGAGGAAAGCAATATCAAGCATCTCATGAATTAAGAATCGGGTAGGACTCTTGCTAGACTCTACTCAATCAATGCAGGGCACCAATAATCAAGAATTATACAACCTAGGTAGTAAAATACTAACTAAAAGAAGTCAGAGACCAGACTTTGGCTACTGAGGCCATTTGGGACTTCAACCTAGCAAGTTAAGGCCTTTGCAAAAGCCAAGATGAGATTTGTTAATTCAGTTGGCCCTGCTGAGTTTGGTTTCCCTCCTTTGTGAAGGGTACCCTGCTCCCTTCCTCCAATTTGCAAAACAATGAGATGTCAAAAATAGGGCAAGATTTGCATATCTGGCTCCAGCTAGCTATTTCTAAAGGTTTGCAGAGTCTTCTCCATGGAAATTGGGCCCATTACCTCTGGTCGGCTTAAGTAATATGTTCAGTTCTTATTATTGAGACATAAGAGATAGTGCAAGAGAAGTGCCGGAGATCTGTCTTACAGCAATTAAAAATTAGAGAAGATGGGGCATTTTGTGCTGAAAAGGAGGTCTTCAAGAGATGATCTCATACAGACCCGTAATTTCAAACTAAATTGGGGGAGTAAGTCAAATGAAAAGTATCAAACCAGAAACAGACAACCCAAAGATTAGCAACAGAAAAAGTGATTAATACATGGAATGGACATCCAGATGGTGGAATTACTTAAGCAAATGGATGCTTCTTTGACAGAGAATTTGCAGGAACTAAGATGCACTGAACTATCTCTTACTCTGTCATGAATGGAAGATCAATGTACAAGTGAGCCAGATTTTCCAGGGCAGTCCAAGATTCAATTCATTTTCGTTTTCAGTCTTGGCTCAATAGTAGTATTAGAATCAATGAGGTAAAAACATTGACTGCAGATGCTGGAAACCAGATTCTGGATCAGTGGTGCTGGAAGAGCACAGCAGTTCAGGCAGCATCCAAAGTGCAGAGAAATCGACGTTTCGGGCAAAAGCCCTTTATATTATTCCTGATGAAGGGCTTTTGCCCGAAACGTCGATTTCTCTGTACTTTGGATGCTGCCTGAACTGCTGTGCTCTTCCAGCACCACTGATCCAGAATCAATAGTAGTATTGTCAATTCAAGAGGTCCACGGGTTCAAGTGTTACTTCAATAGCGTAAGCACATAATGAGGTTGACACCACAGCAAAGTGACAACTTTCAATTGGATCGTTAAATCAAATGCCCCATCTTCCTCCACAGGTAGACATTAAAACATCCAGTGGCACTTTGAAGTGGAACAGGAAAGTCTTTCTGCTGCCCAGCATCAAGATTTATCCCTCAATCGATATCTCTCATCCAACATGCAGTCTGTTCTGATATAATGCAATAGTTCCATTGCTGAGCAATCCCGCATTTTAAGAAAATCGCATAGAAGTAGCACCATTTAAACTCATAGGATCAGAATTGTGTGATACCTAATACAGGTGAGGAAATTTCACATTCTACAAATAATGGTCTAAATTCTGCAATCGCATTATAGCCAATTCTCATTGAAGAAACGTGGATTATAGCAGAACCAACAATACCTGCTCATTTGCCTGCTTGTGGGATCTCATTGTCTGCAAATTGGCTGTTGTGTTTCTGTATGTTGCATCAATCATTGCACTAAGCACTTAATTGGGTGCAAAGTTCTTTAGGATTTTCAGAGGTTGTGAAAGTTACTCGAACACATCTTATCTATCTCATCCACATGCATCTCCCCTCAACAATCTGTAAACACAAATGTACACAGACAACATCCACCATCTTTCTTGACCTGTCCAATGTCTCTAAATTGTGTCACTTTTCTAGGCTTTCTGTACCCACACCTCCCTCAAAGTCTCTCTCCAGAGGGTTGCGAACATTTCAGCCATTGATTGCTGGGTTCCAGAAGGCATTCACACCTTCAGATACAGAAAGCTGGTAATAAAACAAAAGTAACTTAATATGTTTTGAAAAAAAAACATTCACAGAATGTAGGCATCACTAGTTAAGCCAGCATTTACTGCCCATTCTAATTGTCCAGAGGGCAGTTAGGAGTAGAGCACATTGCTTTAGGTCTGGAGTCACATGTAAGCAGTGAAGAACAGATTTCTCTTCCTTAAAGGATATTAGTGATAAAGATGGGTTTTCACAACAATAGATAGTGGTTACATGGTCACCATTAGGCTAGCTTCATTTTCATTCTCATTTTCTTTTACTGAATTCATATTTCACCATCTGCCATCATGAGAATTGAACCCATGGCCCCAGAACAACAACATACACTTTTGGATTACAGTACTAGCCAGTGACAAGCTGATAATAATATATTTAAAGGATAGTCAAAACTCCAAAGTGTTCTGCAGTTTCATTGCTCTGGAATCAACTGACAGATTAAAGATGGCTGGAGAATTATTATCCTACAATGGGATGGGTTGGCATAACACTTTCCATGGCGATGAGGGATTATTATCTTACCAGGTTTAACATGAATATTATAGACTGCCTAGAAATGCACATGATGGTACGACGCTCCACCATACTGAATTCCTGCCTCTGGCGGAACTCCTAAGTACATGTTCTTCATAATGGACAGCACAGCCATGTTTAAAAAAGTTAGAAATTCACAAAAAATTATTAGGTTACTGATTAATTTTGGCCTTGCAGTACAGAACCAGAGGACTCAATGTCATGCAAGGGCCTATGACTGCTAGTGATATCAGCTCTGTTAAAAGACTTTGTCTTTTAAAGGTAAGTTTTACTGACAGTTTAGCAGACTGCTGTGCTGTAATCTTTAAAAAGCCATAATGTTTCTTTAATAAGATCGCATCTGCCTGTACTGCACAGTAAACAAAACTTTTCACTATACTTAAGTGCATGTGACTACAATATAGAAAATGAAATTGACTCAAAGGTGGTGGACAGAGGTAATTCATTGGATGTTGTTTATACGGACTTCCAGACGGCTTCTGATAAAGTCCCACAGAAGAGACTATTAGCAAAGGCAAAAACCCACAGAGTTGAGGGCAAGTTACTGATGAAGGAACAATATTCCAAAAACTTGCAATTTTAAATGAACTGGCTGGACTGGTGTTGTCTGGCTTCTGACCTTGCCCACCCCAGTCCAACACCAGCACCTCCACATCATGAATACGAAATTGGTTAAGTGGCAGGAAACAGACTTGAAACAATGGGCAAGTACTCAATGTAGCAATGTGTGCCTAATGGTGTCCCACAAGGATCAGTGTTGTGGCCTTTATTATTTATAATATCATTAATACCTTAAATAATGGCATAAAAAGGCAAATATCAAAATCTGCTGACGACCAAAACTGGACAGAAATGATGACAGTACTGACACAGCCTAAAATTACTACAGATAGATGCATTGGCAAAACTGTAGCAGATGGATTTTAATATAAGCAAATGTGAGGTTTTAATTCCAAACTGAAAAGGATAGTAAAGGTTTCAGAAAGCACAAAGTGAAATACAGTAGATGTCCAATAAGATTTGGGGTTCAGGCATACAGCTCTTTAAAATGCCACAAACAGGTGTAGAAAATAGTCAAGAAGGTTAATGTATGCTCGCCTTCTTGTCTAAAGAGCTGGAGTGTAAGGATGTGGATATTATGCTGCAGTTATATAAAACCCTAATATGACTCACTTAGTGTGTTGTGAGCTAATCTGGGCACCACACCTTAGGAAGGATGTTTTGGCCCTGGAGGGAATGCAACATAGGTTTACAAGGATGATACCTGCACTTGTGGGGTTAAGGTATAAAGAGCGATTAGACAAATTAGGCCAAATTTATTCTCCAGAATTTAGAAAGTTAAGAGGTAATTTCATCAATGTCTTCAGGATATTAGCGGGGAAAGACAGAGGAGATAAAGTATTTCCACTGGTTGACTCTAGAAGTAGGGAGCTGAAAATGTGTTGCTGGAAAAGCGCAGCAGGTCAGGCAGCATACAAAGGAACAGGAAATTTGACGTTTCGGGCATAAGCCCTTCTTCAGGAATGAGGAAAGTGTATCCAGCTGGCTAAGATAAAAGGTAGGGAGGAGGGACTTGGGGGAGGGGCGATGGAGATGCAATAGGTGGAAGATGAGGCGCTCTTCCTCCAGATGTTGTTATGCCATGGTCTGGCGATGGAGGAAGCCAAGGACCTGTATGTCCTTGGCGGAGTGGGAGGGGGAGTTAAAGTGTTTAGCCACGGGACGGTTGGGTTGGTTGGTGCTGGTGACCCAGAGGTGTTCTCTGAAACGTTCCGCAAGTAGGCGGCCTGTCTCCCCAATATAGAGGAGGCCACATCGGGTGCAGCGGATGCAATAGATGATGTGTGTGGAGGTGCAGGTGAATTTGTGGTGGATATGGAAGGATCCCTTGGGGCCTTGGAGAGAAGTAAGGGAGGAGGTATGGGCGCAAGTTTTGCATTTCTTGATGCTGGGGGTGGAGGTTGGGTTGGTGGGGGTGTGGACGAGGGAGGGGAGGGAAATATATCCCAGGTGGTGGGGTCCGTTTGGAGGTGGCAGAAATGACGGCGGATGGGGGGAATCTGCGGTCCTCCGGGAGCAGATGCGGCAGAGACGAAGGAATTGGGAATATGGGATGGCGTTTTTACAGGGGGCAGGGTGGGAGGAGGTGTAGTCAAGGTAGCTGTGGGAGTCAGTTGGTTTATAGTAGATGTCCATGTTGATTCGGTCGCCCGAGATAGAAATGGAACGGTCTAGGAAGGGGAGGGAGGAGTCTCCGCAGGATCTGCTCCCAGGAGGACCAGTTCCAATACCGTACAGCCCAGATGGCCTCCTTCTTCAAGGACCGCAGATTCCCTCAGACGTGATCGACGATGCCCTCCTCCGCATCTCCTCCACTTCCCACTCCTCTGCCCTTGAGCCCCACCCCTCCAACCGCCACCAGGACAGAATCCCACTGGTTCTCACCTACCACCCCACCAACCTCCATATACAGCGTATCATCCGCCGTCATTTCCGTCACCTCCAAACGGACCCCACCACCTGGGATATATTTCCCTCCCCTCCCCTATCAACGTTCCGAAAAGACCACTCCCTCTGTGACTCCCTCGTCAGGTCCACAGCCCCCCACCAACCCAACCACGTTTCAGAGAACACCTCTGGGACCCCCGGACCAACCAACCCAACCACCCCCTGGCTCAACACTTTAACTCTCCCTCCCACTCCACCAAGGACATGCAGGTCCTTGGACTCCTCCATCGCCAGACCATAACAACACGACAGTTGGAGGAAGAGCGCCTCATCTTCCGCCTGGGAATCCTCCAACCACAAGGGATTAACTCAGATTTCTCCAGTTTCCTCATTTCCCCTCCCCCCACCTTGTCTCAGTCGAATCCCTCCAACTCAGCACCGCCTTCCTAACCTGCAATCTTCTTCCTGACCTCTCTGCCCCCACCCCACTCCGGCCTATCACCCTCACCTTGACCTCCTTCCACCTATCGCATCTCCATCGCCCCTCCCCCAAGTCCCTCCTCCCTACCTATTATCTTAGCCTGCTGGACACACTTTCCTCATTCCTGAAGAAGGGCTTATGCCCGAAACGTTGAATTTCCTGTTCCTTGGATGCTGCCTGACCCGCTGCGCTTTTCCAGCAACACATTTTCAGCTCTGATCTCCAGCATCTGCAGACTTTACTTTCTTCTAGAAGTAGGGAGAGTAGACTAAGAATTACAGTCAGGCCATTGAGAGGTGTTAGAAAGCACTTCCACATGGCACAAATCGTGGAGGTTTGGAACTCTCTTCCTCAAATGGCAGTTCATAGAGTCATAGAGATGTATAGCATGGAAACAGATTGTTCGGTCCAACCCATCCACGCCGACCAGACATCCCAACCCAATATAGTCCCACCTGCCAGCGTCCGGACCACATCCCTCCAAACCCTTCCTATTCATATACCTATCCAAATGACTTTTAAATGTTGCAATTGTACCAGCCTCCACCACTTCCACTGGCAGCTCATTCAATACATGTACCACCCTCTGTGTGAAAAGGTTGCTCTGTAGACCTCTTTTATATCTTTCCCCTCTTACCCTAAACCTATGCCCTCTAGTTCTGGACTCCCCGACCCCAGGGAAATAACTTAGCCTATTTATCCTGTCCATGCCCCTCAAGATTTTATAAACTTCTATAAGGTCACCCCTCAGCCTCCGACACTCCAGGGAAAATAGCCCCAGCCTTTTCAGCCTCTCCCAATAGCTCAAATCCTCCAACCCTGGCAACATCCTTGTAAATCTTTTCTGAACCCTTTCAGGTTTCATAACATCTTACGGATAGGAAGATCAGAATTGCACGCAATATTCCAACAGTGGCCTAACCAATGTCCTGTACAGCCCCAACATGATCTCCCAACTCCTGTACTGAATACTCTGACCAAGAAAGGAAAGCATACCAAACGCTTTCTTCACTATCCTATCTACCTGCAACTCCACTTTGAAGGAGCTATGAACTTGTGCTCCAAGGTCTCTTTGTTCAGCAACACTCCCAAGGACCTTACCATTAAGTGTATAAGTCCTGCTAAGATTTGCTTTCCCAAAATGCAGCACTTGACATTTATCTGAATTAAACTCCATCTGCCACTTCTCAGCCCATTGGCCCATCCGGTCAAGATTCTGTTGTAATCTGAGGTAACCCTCTTTGTTGTCCATTACACCTTCAATTTTGGTGTCATCTGCAAACTTACTAACTGGTCCTCTTATGTTCGCATCAAAATCATTTATGTAAATGACAAAAAGTAGAGGACCCAGCACCGATCCTTGTGGCACTCCACTGGTCACAGGTCTCCAGTCTGAAAAACAACCCTCCACCACCACCCTCCGTCTTCTACCTTTGAGCCAGTTCTGTATCCAAATGGCTAGTTCTCCCTGTATTCCATGAGATCTAACCTTGCCAATCAGTCTCCCATGGGGAGCCTTGTCAAACGCCTTACTGAAGTTCATATAGATCACATCTACTGCTCTGCCCTCATTAATCCTCTTTGTTACATCCTCAAAAAACTCAGTCAAGTTTGAGAGACATAACTTTCCATGCACAAAGCCACGTTGACTATCCCTAATCAATCTTTGCCTTTCCAAATATAAGTACATCCTGTCTCTCAGGATTCCCTCCAACAACTTGCCCATGACTGCTGTCAGGCTCACCGGTCTATAGTTCCCTGGCTTGTCTTTACCGCCCTTCTTAAATAGTGGCAACAAGTTAGCCAATCTCCAGTCTTCTTGCACCTCACCTATGACTATCGATGATACAAATATCTCAACAAGAGGCCCAGCAATCACTTTGCTAGCTTCCCACAGAATTCTAGGGTACACCTAATCAGGTCCTGGGGATTTATCCACCTTTACCCGTTTCAATACATCCAGCACTTGTTCCTCTGTAATATGGACATTTTGCAAGATGTCACCATTTATTTCCCTACGGTCTATATCTTCCATATCCTTTTCCACAGTAAATACAGGTGCAAAATATTTGTTTAGTATCTCCCCCATTTTCTGTGGCTCCACACAAAAGCCACCTTGCTGATCTTTGAGGGGCCCTATTCTCTCCCTAGTTACCCTTTTGTGCTTAATGTATTTGTAAAAACTCTTTGGATTCTCCTTAATTCTATTTGCCAAACCTATCTCATGTCCCCGTTTTGCCGTCCTGAGTTCCCTCTAAAGTATACTCCTACTGCCTACACCTACCAGCCTTCCCTTTCACCCTAACAGGAATATATTTTCTCTGGATCCTTGTTATCTCATTTCTGAAGGCTTCCCATTTTCCAGCCGTCCCTTTACCTGCGAACATCTGCCCCCAAGCAGCTTTCGAAAGTTCTTGCCTAATACCGTCAAATTTGGCTTTTCTTTAATTTAGAACTTCAAATTTTAGATCTCGTCAATCTTTTTCCATCATTATTTTAAACCTAATAGAATTATGGTCGCTAGCCCCAAAGTGCTCCCCCACTGACACCTCAGTCACCTCCCCTGCCTTATTTCCCAAGAGTAGGTCAAGTTTTGCACTTTCTTTAGTGGGTACATCCACACACTGAATCAGAAAAAATGTTTTGTACAAACTGAACAGATTCCTCTCCATCTGAACCTTTTTGTTTCTAGATTTAATTCAGTTTTAGATTTATATCAGATAAACAGATTTTTATTAAACAAGAATAACAAGGGATATGGACCCAAGGCAGGCATATGGAGTTAGGCCACAAATCAGTTATGATCTTTATGTAGGTCAGATCTGGCTCAAAAAGCTGAATGGTCTACTCTTGTTTCTATCTGAACTGTGGATTAAATAGCCATTTAACTAATTAAAAGCAGTTTTGCAAAATGGTTAACAAATAAACTGAATCAAACATTTGTGACATCTAACTGGGTCTTGTTATCAGCAATAAGAAATAAATTACCAATAAAAGACATTTAAAACATATAAAGCTACCTACCTAATACATGATTGATTGGTTAGTGGCTATGTAAATAAACAACAATCTAATTAATGGAAGTTAAACAGTTAGCACAGCAAGGCTACAGTCATCATGGTTCAACAAGGTCCCTAAAGAACAATAGGAACAAACACTGTTAAACAAATCATGTGCACTCTAAGTCATTTTAGATAAACTCAGTGCTTTTTGAAAACAGCACGCTTGCCTTAAAAGTGCAATTCAATGGGCAGTTCATTTAATTCAGGTTTCTGAGAAATACAATGAGTTGTTGGTCAAACACACGTGTTTTTTTCTATTCTTTCTCCCTCAGACTGTTTGTTAGATTTACATTTTCCATGTTGTTAAGTAGCTGTGCAAGTCGGAATTTTATTCCCGTCTTTAAACCCGTGCTGGTGAATGGTGAAAACAGACTTCCTTTGCTGTTATGAGTTCCAGCATTATGCCATTGACATTTTTCGTATGATTCCTATGAACTACTTGCTGATTAACTTCCCACCCCACTTTTCAATTGACTTCCTAAAATTGTTCCATCCCCAGTGTGGAAGCAGTTTTTGCTGGCCTGCTGGTGAACAGCCATTTAGTCTCACCCAGCCTAAAACCCCTTGCCCTGGGTGGCTCCTAGCCTGCAAGAACATTCTGTAGCAACAACATAGCTTTTCCCACATAACTCCTGAATTGTTTATCTGCAGACACCTGTTAAGCAAAATAACAATCCAGCCAGATGTTATCAATGAGTGAATGTAGTATCTGGAGTATGTATTGCGTCAAGGTCTGAAAACAATAGTTTGTTATGTACAGTCCTGCGAAACTGTCAGCTCAGCATCTGTTGTAATATATAGGTCCGCTGCGATCAGGAGTGCTTTGGAGTAGCACCGAACCATGATTATGAAAGGTATGTTTCCCATGATATCATGTAATAAAGTTTGTCAATGCTCAAGGTCGGAGTCCGGAGAAATTTTTCCACAATCTGGCGTCAGTCAACAAGATCCCTTAATTACGGGATCCTGAACGAACCTAAAGTATAAAGCCTGTGTGACCCTAACCTGAGCCCACAGGCTGATCCCAACTTATGAGAGGTCTCTGTGACAAGGCAGGAGCAGGAAGACCACTGCCATAGGTTAGAAATCATTTTGAGGTGACCTTGAGGGATTGATAAGGGCGCCAGTTTTTGTTTGTCTGTCTTTGTGTGTTTGTCGTTCATTTCTCCATAGGTCGTAGATCTGCGCTTCGGAACTGAGGAAGCAACAATGGGGTCAATGACTTCTAAACATAAGAAAGATGGGCCAGCCCCAGGGCCAAGTAAACCATGTCCTGCTGAGAAGGATGGCCCATGCCCATTTGTCCCCACGAAGAAAAAGCAGAAGTGCCACGGTAAATATGGTCAATGCAAAAGTAAGGTAGGAGACCCCCTGGTGCTACCAGGGTCATTGGCCAATATTGTTTGACAGTTTTATGTTATTCCTTTCACTTCTGGCCATTCTTGGCAGTGTGGAGGAACAGAGGGATCGGAGTGTGCAAGTACATTGATCCCTCAAAGTTGCCACCCAAGTGGATAGGGTTGTTAAGAAAGCATCTGATGTTTTGGTTTTCGTTAACAAGGGGATCAGGTTTAAGAGGGGCAAGGTTTTGCTGCAGCTCTACAAGTGCCTGGTGAGGCCACACTTGGAATATTGTGTCTAGTTATGGTCGCCCTACTATAGGAAAGATACAGAGGCTTTGGAGAGGGTGCAAAGAAGGCTTACAAGAATGCTGCCTGGACGGTAGGGCTTGCATTATGAAGAAAGGTTGAATAAGCTCAGACTTTTCTCTCTGGAGAGAAGCAGGAAAAGAGGAGAGCTGATCGAGGTGTACAAAATAATGAGTAGAATATATGGAGTCAATAGCCAGAGACTTTTCCCCAGGGCAGGATTGACTGGTACGAGGAGTCATAGTTTGAAGATATTACGAGGAAGATATAAAGGAGACGTCAGAGGTAGGTTCTTTACGCAGAGAGTTGTGAATGCATGGAATGCGTTGCCAGCTGTGGTGGTAGAAGCAGAGTCATTGGGGACACTTAAGCAACTGCTGGACATGCACATGGATAGCAGTGAGTTGAGGGGTGCGTATATTTGACATTAGGATTAAACCTCAGCACAACATCGTGGGCCAAAGGGCCTGTTCTGTGCTGTACTTTTCTATGTTCTATACAGGTGGCTCCACGGTAACTGGCCTTATGAAGGCTCCTTCAAATTGGAAAAGATTGATTACTGGAGGACAAACATTGAGGATGGGTCCGGCCCCCTCTCCTGTGATAATGATTACATGCTCCGGTGTTTAAATAAATTTGAAGAAGATGCGAAAGGCCATCAGCCCCATAAAAATAAAGGTCGCCATCAGCTGCCCAATAATCTTTTGACTTCTGGGCCCCCACCTTCTGCCCCACCACCTTCTACCCCTCAGTATCCTAAAGTTCACGTCCCCACCTCAGACCCTGACCCACTTATGGTGGAAATTGTTGCTTTTGTCACTACTTTTCCTCCAGCTCCTCAGGCTCAACCCCCGATAATCCCCCTGGGAATTACCACTCCCAGGAGCAACCAGGGCCTTGGGGAGTGCAACACTGGTAAACGGGACCAGGAGGAATCTGACCCCACTGTCACCTCCACTGCCAGGTATGCCCTCTGCTCGAAGACGACATCTTCCACAGATCAATATCCTGGAGTAATGAGCTGTAACACACCTTTTGACAAGCTTTGGACCCATGCTGATGTCCATGGCATGCTCCAAGACATCTTTGATTCACTCAAACGTCCGACACTATTTTATAATCGGCCAGTAGAAATCTGCAGTATTTACAATTGTTTGCCCCAAGATGTCCACACTTTGATGTGTCTGGCTTATAGAATCCACTGGGCAGCCATTAAAGCCTCCCTGGTGTTCCCCTCGATACCGTGGGCATCAGCCGATCTTTAAGCCTGCAATTATGACAGCAGCACGGCAAAGAGATGTGCTATGAGAAAGTGAGGACTGCAGATGCTGGAGATCAGAGTCGAGAGGGTGGTGCTGGAAAAGCGCTGCAGGTCAGGCAGTATCTCTAGAAGCAGGAGAATCGACCTTTTGGGCATAAGCCCTTCATCGGGGAGTTTTGCGCTGTCTCCAAAAGCTAAATGGGCCTATGCTTAATTTCCTTGTTCGCTTTAAGGAAGTTTGGAAATCATCTGCAGGCATCCCTCTCTCAGGCAATGATCGTTTAGCGGTCCAGACTCTTTTCAATTGCATGCAGCCCTGCCACGCCCAGACCTTCAAATCCCATAACCTCAACTGGCAGGAGATAAAGTGAGGTCCCCTCCTCACTGCCCTTACCAATTCTCCTTCGATTATAAAAAGGAGAAGGAGGCTTATCCTCGATTAACACAGGCACAAAATCAGGGACAAAACCGGGGACAGGGACAGCAACGTACAGATAAAGGCAAAGATAGATGCAGAACATGTTGGAAAAAGGCCACTGGGCGTGAGAATGCTAGTCCAGTCTCCCTCAACATTTGTCGCAACTTCCCCAACAGAGACAGCCTCAACAGGCTGCATTCACTCTTCACGACCCTTTTCCCCACACCCCTTGGGGTGTCTAGGGGTGCTGCATGAGAAAGGTTTTGCAGGCCACCTCGAAATAACTCTCCCATTCACCATCAGAAAATTCATTGATAGACGTTGAAATGGGGGGTCGTTGTATCTCGGTTCTGGTGGATTCCAGAGCCACCTAATCATCTGCACCTCCCTCAGCGGCCCTTCCTCTCAGTTCCAGCACAGTTTCCACCATGGGTGAACCTGGACTACCCATGGTTGAACTCTTCTCTACCCCTTGTTATGGCTAGTCCGTTGATGGACCTGGCACTGTTATAATCTCTCCTTCCTAGGTAAAAACAAGGACTGCAGATGCTGGAAACCAGATTCTAGATTACAGTGGTGCTAGAAAAGCACAGCAGGTCAGGGAGCATCCATGGAGCAGGAAAATCGGCATTTTGGGCAAAAGCCCTTCATCAGGAATAGAGGCAGAGTGCCTGAAGGGTGGAGAGATAAGTGAGAGGAGGGTGGGGGTGGGGAGAAAGTAGCATAGAGTACAATAGGTGAGTGGGGGTGGGGATGAAGGTGATAGGTCAGGGAGGAGGGTAGAGTGGATAGGTGGAAAAGAAGATAGGCAGATAGGACAGGTCATGAGGACGGTGCTGAGCTGGAAGTCTGGAGCTGGGGTGAGGTGGGGGAAGGGGAAATGAGGAAACTGGTGAAGTCCATATTGATACCTCGGGGTTGAAGTGTTCCAAGGCGGAAGATGAGGCATTCTTCCTCCAGGCGTTGGGTGGTGAGGGAGTGATGGTGAAGGAGGGCCAGGACCCCCATGTCCTCGGCTGAGTGGGAGGGGATGTTGAAATTTTGGGCCACAGGGCGGTGTGGTTGATTGGTGCGGGTGCCCCAGAGATGTTCCCTAGAGCGCTCTACTAGGAGGCGTCCAGTCTCCCCAATGTAGAGGAGACCGCATTGGGAGCAACGGATATAATAAATGATATTGGTGGATGTGCAGGTAAAACTTTGATGGGTGTGGAAGGCTCCTTTGGAAGGCCTTGGATGGAGATGAGGGAGGAAGTTTGGGCGCACGTTTTGCAATTCCTGCAGTGGCAGGAGAAGGTACTAGGACAGGAGGGTGGGTTGTTGGGGGGTGTGGACCTGACCTGGTAGAGACGGAGGGAATGGTCTTTGTGGAAGATGGAAAGGGGTGGGGAGGGAAATATATCCCTGGTGGTGGGGTCCGTTTGGAGGTGACGGAAATATCATTGGATGATTTGGTTTATGCGAAGTTTGGTAGGGTGGAAGGTGAGCACCAGGGGGGTTCTGTCTTGTTACTGTTGAAGGGTTGGAGTCTGAGGGTGGAGGTGCGGGATATGGACGAGATGCGTTGGAGGGCATATTTAACCATGTGGGAGGGGAAATTGCTGTCTCCAGAGAAGGAGGCCATCTGGTGTGTTCTGTGGTGGAACTGGTCCTCCCCTCCTGGGAGCAGATACGGCAGAGGCGGAGGAATTGGGGATATGGGATAGCATTTTTGCACGTGGTAGGGTGGGAAGAGGTGTAAACCAGGTAGCTGTGGGAGTCGGTAGGTTTGTAAAAAATGTCGGTGTCAAGTCGGTCATCATTAATGGAGATGGAGAGGTCCAGGAAGAGGAGGGAGGTGTCAGAGATGGTCCAGGTAAATTTAAGGTCAGGGTGAAATGTGTTGGTGAAGTTGATGAATTGCTCAACCTCCTCGCGGTCATCAATGTAACGGAGGAAGAGGCAGGGAGTGGTGCCGGTGTAAGTACGGAAGATCAACTGTTCTACATAACCAACAAAGAGACAGGCATAACTCCAGACCAAAGTGGTAGCCATGGGCACCCATATGGGCCCAGCTATGCCTGTCTCTTTGTTGGCTATGTAGAACAGTCCACAGAACACACCAGATGGCCTCCTTCTTTAGAGACCGCAATTTCCCTTCCCACGTGGTTAAAGATGCCCTCCAACGCATCTCGCTCACATCCCGCACCTCCGCCCTCAGACCCCACCCCTCCAATCGTAACAAGGACAGAACCCACTGGTGCTCACCTTCCACCCTACTAACCGTCGCATAAACCACATCATCCGACGACATTTCCGCCACCTCCAAACGGACCTCACCACCAGGGATATATTTCCCTCCCCACGCATTTCTGCTTTCTGCAAAGACCATTCCCTCTGTGACTACCTGGTCAGGTCCACGCCCCCAACAGCCCACCCTCCCTTCCTGGCACCCTACCCTGCCACCGCAGGAATTTCAAAACCTGCGCCCACGCCTCCTCCCTCACCTCCATCCAAGGCCCCAAAGGAGCCTTCCACATCCATCAAAGTTTTACCTGCACATCCACCAGTATCATTTATTGTATCCGTTGCTCCCAATACGGCCTCCTCTACATTGGGGAGACTGGACATCTCCTAGCAGAGCGCTTTAGGGAACATCACTGGGACATCTGCACCAATCAACTACACCGCCCTGTGGCCCAACATTTCAACTCCCCCTCCCACTCAGCTGAGGACATGGAGGTCCTGGGCCTCGTTCACCACCACTCCCTCACCACCCGACACCTGGAGAAAGAACGCCTCATTTTCCGCCTCGGAATACTTCAACCCCAGGGCATCAATGTGGACTTCACCAGTTTCCTCATTTCCCCTTTCCCCACCTCACCCCAGCTCAACACGGTCCCCATCACTTGTCCTACCTGTCTATTTTCCTTTCCACCTATCCAATCCACCCACCTTCTGACCTATCACTTCATTCCCACCCCCATTCACCCATTGTACTCTTTGCTACCTTCCCCCACCCTGACCAATCACCTCCATCCCCACCCCCATTCACCTATTGTACTCAATGCTATTTTCTCCCCACCCCCACCCTCCTCTTATTTATCTCTCCACCCTGCCTCTATTCCTGATGAAGGGCTTTTTCCTGCTCCTCGGATGCTGCCTGAACTGCTGTGCTTTTCCAGCACCAATCTAATCTCTCCTTCCTGTCCGGTTGTCCTTCTTGGCTGCCAGATGCTTTACAAGCTGAACGCCTCCATTTTTTGCTCTCCACAGGGTCTCACCTTGGAGCTCCCGGACTCGAATTACCTCTTTTTACAGGCTGCCATGAACGCTCTTCCACCTCCGTCCTCTCCTACTCCTTCACTTTATGCATTGACATTCCTGGGCAACCCTTTCCACTCTTATCTTCCCTTTATCCTCCCACATTTGTTGCATACCCCACTGTCCCCCACCACTGCCTTCCTTCGTTGGGTCATTTAGATAGTGCAGCAAAGCTTGCACAGAAAGCAGCCTGTCGCTGACCTTACTGACCCATGTTATTCCACAATTGCAGACCCCACCTCAATCTGCCTTCCACACTGATATTTTATTACGCTGGTAATGAAGGATTAGCTGACTGAACTTTGTTTCAATGCTGAACACCAAACGCTTTCCTGAAATAGCCCTGCCTCACTTTCTCATGTTTCAATCATCGTGAAGCCCCATGGCACCTCAAAGATTTGGGGTCCATGGTACATAAATTCTTTTGGCAAACTGCAGAGTCTAAACTCCTGGACCCTGCAGATCCTGACTCCATGCAGATTGCCAGCGTAGGGCAGGAGGGGTTTTGCTTGTATTGTTTTCCCTCATCTGAAGAAACTACCTTTACCTTACAGGCCCCACCGCCCTCCTTTTCCTGTGACAGCCCCTTATTACTCAATAATGTGCCATCATCATTATGGGCACAGCACTCCAATGATGGAGGCCTAGTCATATTGGCTCTGCCTCATACGGTCACTGTGAAACGTGGGGTCATCCTACTGTCTATTAGACTGTACAATTTGTCACCAGCTGCCAATGAAGGTATAAAACCAGTTATTGATTCCCTCCTATGGCAAGGCATTCTGGTGCCTACCACTAGTCCCTGCAAAAATTCTATCCTCCCTATTCCTAAGCTAGAAAAATCATTACAGTGGAGATTTGTACAGAGTTATAGAGATGTACAGTGAGGAAACAGACCCTTTGGCCCAACTCGTCCATGCCGACCAGATATCCCAACCCGATCTAGTCCCACCTGCTAGCACCCGGCCCATATCCCTCCAAACTCTTCCTATTTGTATACCCATCCAGATGTCTTCTAAATGTTGCAATTGTGCTAGCCTCCACCACTTTCTCTGACAGCTCATTCCACACATGCACCAGCCTCTGTGTGAACAAGTTGCCCCTTACGTCTCTTCTATACCTTTCCCCTCTCACCCTAAACCTATGCTCTCTAGTTCCCCAACCCAGGGAAATGACCTTGTCTATTTTCCCTACCCATGCCCCTCATGATTTTATAAACCTCTATAAGGTCATCCCTCAGCCTCCGTGCTCCAGAGAAGACAGTCGTAGCCTATTCAACCTCTTCCTATAGCTCAAATCCTCCAACTCTGGCAACATCCTTTCTGCGGGCAGTCGATATCATTGTTGTCCCCTGCTTCCCAGTGGTGCCCGCCACCAATGCCATCCTTACTAGCCTCCCACTTGTTTTTGCTATCATTGCTCTCTGCTTGGCCGTTTTCTCCATTAAATTATTAACTGTCAGGCAATACCTTATTGCTTTTACTTACAGCGGCCCCCAATATACATGGAAACAGCTTCCCCAAGGATACATGGAAATCCCCCACTGTCTATGCCTCCGCGGTATACCAGACCCTGAAAGACCTCCACCTGCTATGTAAAAGCACCCTGGTTCTGTATGCTGTTAATTTATTAATGGCCTCCAATTCACCTGATGCCTGCATGCATGGCACTGCTGCATTCCTCCCCTGTCTGGCTCAGGATGGACATAAAGATCTCTGTTGAAAAAATGTAGCTCTGCCAAAAGACAGTTCAATATCTGGGCACTGTCCCAAGATCACATCGCAGTCATTGTTAAACTCTCTCTTCCCACTACACAAACTGAACTTTTGTCAATTTTGGGCATAGTGAATTATTGCAGACACTGGATACCAGACTATGAAGTCAGTGATGCGCCTATCCACCAGGCATCCTCACCAAACCAGCTGACCCAGGTGAACTGGACATCTGAAATGGCACAAGCCTTTCAGGAACTCAAATGGTGCTTATTACCTCTTCTGGAAGATCCTTGCAGCTTGCCTTGCTCATCAACAATCTTACAGGCTGTTATGCACCCCTCTGCCGTAGCTGTGATAAAGTACGCCCCCCAATACTGTCGCTGATGACCCAATTGCCCAAGGAAATGCTTGCGCTGACCAAGCTGCTAGAGAAGCAGCTTTAGCTCCTGCTGTCTGGGTAGTATAGTTCCAAAGGCACGGAAGCAAAGGTTTTAGATCGAATACAGAGAATACGGGGCGCACAGCAACATGCTTTACAAGCCGAAAAGGACAGCTGGAGGTGCATTAGAGCTACGGAATAGACAACAGGTGCAGAAGTAGGCCATTCTGCCTTTTGAGCCTGCACCACCATTCAATATGATCATGGCTGATCATCCTTAATCAGTATCCTGTCCTTGCCTTATCTCCATAACCCTTGATTCCACTAATCCCCTTTAGGGCTAATGATGCATCCTGACAGAAGCTACATTTGCCCTAAAGCCTCCTTGCATGTTCTTGCACTGGCCACCCATGGGGTCGGCCATGCAGCAAAAAGGAGGGATGGTACATGCAGTACAACAAACGTGGTACACACCAGGCTTTGCCGCATCAGCACAAGCGCTACTATCTCTCACGTGTCTACAAAATAAAAATGCTAAACCTCGAGTCAATTATGGTCATCAGCCAGTCCCAGACAGGCTCTTTAGTCATTTACAGATTGATTTTGTTCACATGCCAGCGAAACAAGGTTTTAAGTACATGTTGGTGATTGTTGACACATTTTCTGAATGGGTAGAAGCCATCCCCACACGGAAGGACGATGCTAGAATAATGGTCAAATGGCTCATGAAAGATGTTGGAATTCCAGGAAGCATTAACAGTGGCAGACACTCACTTTAGCGCAGCAGTCACAGACAATGATAGTGAAGCTCTAGGCATCACGTGGCCCATATCCCTCTAAACTCTTCCTATTCATACACCCATCCAGATGCCTTTTTAATCCTGAGATCCTATATAAATAGAACTGACTATTAGCAAAAACAAAATGGCTTACAATTTGACCAGGATGGTACAAAGAAGTTTACATAGCAAATTACTTAAGTATTGAGATCAGAATGCTCTTGAATGCATGCAGAGTTAGTTGATCTGGACTGGTGGATTGCAGGACAATGGATCACATAGTGTCAGTCTTTGTACCTGTGTCTCATTAATCCTAGCTCACTGATACAAACGAGTGGTGTATGTGAATCTATCCAACTCCAATATAAATGTAAACTGACAAGCTCATGCAAATGTCTTGGACTGATGAAGTCACAATAGACTGAGTCATGTCAGTTTAGAAGCAACTTGTTGAAACATGCTATTGGAAGTACGTATCGCAAGCATGTACAGACACAGGCACTGCCTTCTAAGTAAAACCTGGAGATATTGTTCAAGTATAATGAGTTTCTACAAAAGTTGCTCCTTTTACCCCTGTACACCCCAATTATTTTTCCCCTTTCTTTTCCTCCTCCACTAAAGCATTTTGACTATTTTTGGAAGGCAATATAAAATGCCAAAAGCACTCTTTGTGTGTATCCCAAAAACAGTGAGTTGAGTGGGGGAGGGGTTCAAATGAGAGCTAAACCCAACCCAGAATAATGCCTGCATCACACTAGGGTTTGTGTTGATGTGCCTCAAATTAAGATGAGCCAACAGCACAGACTGGGATCAACAGGAAATATTTCTGACCTATATGATAGATACTTCTCTGATAGTTCTCTGTTACTAAATCATTCTTTATAGCAAGCATCCTATTAAAATATAAATTCACAGAGCATTAAAACCAACTTAAAATGAATGGTATCAAATAAAAATTGCAAAAGCTGTGGTTAATGCAAGTGGGCAGGAGATTTCCCGAATATTGCATAGATTATTATCCTACCACTAAGCTGTCTTACTCTCAAAACAGCATTAATAATTATTCAACTCACAGAGTTTAGCATAAGTTTCCAAAATCAGAAGTTAAAAGGTTTTTAAATGATGCTGTTACAGGTTGTCTGCTGTGATTCTGAATAAACTGTCAAGATATAGCCTTCTGCTGCAAAGGCTCACTGAGTGAGTGCCTGCAAGTTGGAGCATGAGCCATAAAAATCAAGTTACTTTCAACCTCCCACAAGCCCCCACCTCCAGTCTCTGATCAATGTTCATCTGCGCACCTGAACTATCAGCATTCCTAAATTTTAGGGGAATAACTAAGCGTTTCTCAGAGGCATAACAGAATGCAGCTTATATTCAAGGAAGTTATCCAAAAGAAAAGACATTTAAGCTTGAAAACACAGAGATAATTGATAAACCTGTCAAATTTAGAGATCAGAGCTCAGAGGGCCAGATTTTGCCATTCGAGGTGGAAATAAGAAGGTGGTTTCAATTCTGGGTCATACCACAAACCCAGAAGTGACTGCCTCTTTGACAGGGTCTGAGAGTTAATTCCTTATGACATCAATCTGTCATCCAATTAGCCAGCAATGGGGCAGGAATGGAGGCTGATCAGTCAAATCACAGGCATTGATGATACACTTCACTGCTGTTTGCCAACTAAAATATTACCATGAAAAGTTAAAATTTCCCACGTTTCAGGAGGGCAGGAGCCTAGGATAGTAGGCTCATAATGCTTTTATTTACAAGAATTACTGACAATGATATAATGTCTCAGCCATGCTCAGCCCCTTTAATGGTAATGATTGCATCTTCTCACAGAGATTTTCCTAATCAACATGTTCAGAGATGATATGACATGTCTCTGGAGGAGGTGGGACTTGAACCTGGGCCTCCTGGCTGTGCTCCACGACAGCCACTTTTCTCCTGCCCTCTGGCTCAGTTCTCATCTGGTCAAGGTCAGGAAATTCCAGGACCTGACTGGGTTGAATTGCATCTATACGTCCTGAGGTTCGGTCTCTAAATTTGGCAATTTTGTCAATTATCTCTCCACTTTCAAGCCAGCAACTGACCAGTGATCATAAAATTGCCTCCTTTGCGCAGGAGTGAAAAGTCAGCATTCCAAATGATCAAGAGGGTTTCCAACATTGAGAGGTGGCCTGTGAAGATTCTGAGTTCTGTTTTCTCAATCAGCATCAAGATAGATTGCTGAGATTCCAAAGAAATTCCAGTGTAAAAGTTAAAACTGCAGACCTGATCCTCCCCTAGGCATCCCGTTTCTAACAGGAAAGTTACACTGGAGAAATTATCTAAGGGAGAGGGGCACAGACCATGGCTCTCCATCTCCAGTTCCACTCTCCTGGGGATGACTTTGCAAGTAAAATGGCTTGTGATGTTGAATATCCTGTTAAGACTAAGGTTTTCATTTGAGTCAGTGGGAAAGAGCACGAAGAATGTTCACGAGCCCCAGAGTAGGTGACACACTCAAGAGCAGTCACAATGTTATGGCCTCACTTAGTCCAGCCCAAAACCCAGACAGAATGTGGCCACAGCAGTTTGCAACTGGACATCTAGTCCCACTTGTTTTACCCTACTTTAAATCTCTGTGATCTAGTTAGTCTCAGAAGATCATAAAAATGTCAGATAGGGCTGATCAGGCCTGTCTGATTTGCATTCAATTTGTAATTGAGCCTTGCTCAATCTCAGGAAGGATTAGTAACACTCATCTAAGGAGCAGAATTGCATCAAATGGATGGTAAGATCCAATTAGTCTGTACCTCAGGAGACAACACTTGTAATTACAACTGTAGTTGCAGGGGAAAAGCCATTCCCTTTTGGTGGGTTTTGCCAGCCCTAAAGTCAGCAATGCTGCTTCATATACCTTACTGAGGTAGCAACCCATGTATGGCTGTCATTGGGCAATAGCAGCTCATGAAGCAGTAACATGGGCAGTTTATAGGAGATGACTATATACCCTGTCCCCACTGAAAGAACTGGCTTTCCCCACTTTCAATTCAGAAATTGTAGCTCCATCAATTTAAAATGACAAAGAGGATTTTTTTTTAAATGGGAAAGTATGAGCAACATTTATGAGTGTACGTGGGATCAGGGTCTACTTATTGCAATATCTGGGTGGATCTGTGAGCAAGTTGTGACAGGAATGCACTTTCTTAATGAGAGAAAAATGTACAAACAAACATTCATTTTGTCCATTACGCTGTACCAAAATCTTCTGACAAAAACTTAGACCTATTGCTGATTTGCCAGTGCCTGCCATAGTCAGGTACTTATGTACATATTGATTTATCAATAGCAACAGGTCCTACAACTTAATTGTAATGTCTAACTTTAGCCCAAAACTATCTTAAGGGTAATTTTTTGTTTTACAATCTTTGATTTAAACTGCAGAATTACTAGTTGATACACATGCTAAGTTTCAGTATTTGTCCACTCATTTATACCTTCAGACTAATGACAGTCTCAATCTTGCCTCTTCTGCTTCTCTCAC
The DNA here is from genome assembly GCF_020745735.1 of Hemiscyllium ocellatum. NCBI lineage: Eukaryota > Metazoa > Chordata > Chondrichthyes > Orectolobiformes > Hemiscylliidae > Hemiscyllium > Hemiscyllium ocellatum. Next base: position 57,747,295 of record NC_083404.1, read on the forward strand.
CTCAACTCCTCTTCATGCTTCTTGCGTTATCTTTACCTCTTTATTCTCTTTCATGTGGGTTTTTCAGTGTGTTTGAGAAGAGAAAGGACGGACTACAGATGTACACTGCAGCGGGAATGCAGTTGTGGGTAAGATTACACCCTCAGGGCTCCAGAGCCCCCTCTTTCCAGGTGATTTTGCCTGACTGTCCCCACCTGCTTACTTTCAATTACCCAAATAGATCAAAATGAAAGCAGAAAAGACTGGAAATGCCCAGCAACTGCAAAGTGAGAAACTGAGTTAACAGTTGAAATTATCAAAATGTGGCGATGGGCATCTTCCACGTCACTATATCCTACTGCCACCAGTGAAAAGTCAGTGGATTTACCTCCAATTAGCCAATGACCTGTTCTCCAATGGGCGTCTCACCCTATTGTGAACAGAAGTTCTGCCCTGCTGGAGATGCAAGGTGCACAGCAATTAGAATATGCACTTATGAGAAGGTAAATGTTGTTTTCTGACCATTCATGGATGAGGGTCACAACAATGAAAGAGAAGTACGACATAAACAGGTTGGCGGCTATGGGGTGTGGGTGACAAGGGATGTCGGAGGCAAGGGCAGAGGGGTAGCTGGGAGTGTTCCCCTCATGGGTGCCCCCAAGATTGCAGCAAGTAGCACCACAACAATCCCATGCCCCTCCACTCCCAAAACAAAACCCCAAATTCGGCAGACAGATGGTTTTGTCTTCCCTTCTGGGAAAGCTATCACATTTCTCACCTGCCAGGTCTGCAGGAAATTGAGCTGACAGTGGGTTGAAGCCCCAAAGTGACCATTAATTGATCACTTAAGAGCCAGAATGGTAGTGAGCCAGGAAGGTCGATCATACACCTTACCGCCCAGAATGTGTTTGCTGATGTGGCAGGAATATGGTGGGTATCTCATCAGTGCCAACCTGTCGAATTATTTGCCATCCATTCCACCACCCATAGGAAGGGAAACATCCTGTCCAGTGTTTGTATGTATCAAAGAGTCTCACAAAAGGTCATCAATTTGAAACTCCATCTTTTATGCACAAGTGCTGTCATGTTATTGTATAGATACCAGGCCAGTGAATCTTTAAAGACAGTTAGATAATATCACAACATGATACTCTGGTATGAAGTTACTCACTTTCAGTCACTCCCTGCTCAGCTTAAAGTCAATGTAGTGTGTTCAGTCAGTCAGCTACATACATGAAATGTAAGCACAGAACCTAGACTATATGGGAGGCAATGGTCTAATGGTATTATTGCTGGACTGTTACTCTAGAGACGCAGGAAATGTTCTGGGAACCTGGGTTCAAATCCTGCCATTGCAGGTGGTAGAATTTGAATTTAATAAATATCTGGAATTATAGAGTCTGGTGATGACCATGAATCCATTGTCAATTGTCAGAAAGACCTATCTGGTTTGCTAAAATCCGTTAGGGAAGGAAACTGCCTTCTTTACCTGGTCTGGCCAAATGTGACTCCACACTCACAGCAATGTGGATGACTCAAAACTGTCAGCGACACCCTCATCCCATGAATGATTTTTTTAAAATCCAAATTTGACAGTGCAAAACACTATAAAAGGTTAGTGCTATTAATAAACTTCAAGGTAGCTGTCTCAAAAAAAAGACTGTCTTTTTGGTATATGGAAAAATGCAGATTATGACATAATGGCAGTGGTGTTTGACCCAAGAAACATAGTAACAAGTGGGCAACAGGAGCTAGTGGCAGCTAAAAGTGACAGCAAGCTCATGGTAGATAATTCAAAGCAATAGCAGCAGTGACAGTTGTGAAGAGTTCCTCTCCAAACAGTCATTACTCGTCACCTAACCGGAGTTCAGAGTGAAAATTAAAATTACAGCCAAGACCAAAGGCAAAACTGAACTGAAATGCAGAAACTGCAACATACGAAATGTTGCAAGAAAATTTTCTGTCTCAAAACATGAGAGGCTATCATGTGTCCAATTCAACCAGCAGCAGTTTGCAAGAGACTCTCTAGTGTGGAAAATTGATCCCAGATTGAAATAGAGCCAAAAACAGTAATAAAAAACCAAACTATTGTTCATATTACCTGCGCAGTCATCCCTCAACTCTGCCATTTTATTTTCCTCAGAAATGGCAGAAAAGCAGAGACTAGACATCACTCCAATACATTTTCATGCTATGAATGCCATGTGCAGCCAGAATTTCAGCAATTTTAAAATAAAATAATATTTAAAAATTAGTCTGGATCACTAAGGAGTTGATGAGGAAGGTACACAGTCAAACTCCTAAGTGCTTTGGGACGCAAAGGATGAAGAAGCATCATATCCTCAAGTATTCCTAATGACAAAAGCAAAAATCCAGACATTTTCCAGATTTTTGAAGAGTATCTTAGAGTCAACTTCAAGCCAGATATGGTTGAGTTCACATCATACTAGGAAAAGCCAGATAAAACAATCAATTTATAAGCAGATATTGACAAAACATATGTGTCATAGAGTCATAAGATGTACAGTATGGAAACAGACCCTTTGGTCGAACCTGTCCATGCCGACCAGATATCCCAACCCAATCTAGTCCCACCTGCCAGCACCCGGCCCATATCCCTCCAAACCCTTCCTATTCATATACACATCCAAAAGACTCTTAAATGTACCAGCCTCCACCACATCCTCTGGCAGCTCATTCCATACACGTACCACCCTCTGCATGAAAAAGTTGCCCCTTAGGTCTCTTTTATATCTTTCCCCTCTCACCCTAAACCTATGCCCTCTAGGTCTGGACTCTCTAACCCCAGAGAAAAGACTTTGTCTATTTATCCTATCCATGCCCCTCATAATTTTGTAAACCTCTATAAGGTCACCCCTCAACCTCCGACTCTCCAGGGAAAACAGCCTCTCCCTGTAGCTCAAATCCTCCAACCCTGGCAACATCCTTGTAAATCTTTTCTGAACCCTTTCAAGTTTCACAACATCTTTCCGATAGGAACATCAGAATTACATGCAATATTCCAACAGTGGACTAACTAATGTCCTGTACAACCGCAACATGACCTCCCAACTCCTGTACTCAATACTCTGACCAATAAAGGAAGGCATACCAAACACCTTCTTCACTATCCTATCTACCTGCAACTCCACTTTGAAGGAGCTATGAATCTGCACTCCAAGGTCTCTTTGTTCAGCAACACTCCCTAGGACCTTACCATTAAGTGTATAAGTCCTGCTAAGACTTGCTTTCCCAAAATGCAGCACCTCGCATTTATCTGAATTAAACTCCATCTGCCACTTCTCAGCCCATTGGCCCATTTGGTCCAGATCCTGTTGGAGTCTGAGGTAACCCCCTTTGTTGTCCACTACACCTTCAATTTTGGTATCATCTGCAAACTTATTAACTGTACCTCTTATGCTCGCATCCACATCATTTGTGAAAATGACAAAACGTAGAGGACCCAGCACCGATCCTTGTGGCATTCCACTGTCATAGGCCTCCAGTCTGAAAAACAACCCTCCACCACCACCCTCTGTCTTCTACCTTTGAGCCAGTTCTGTATCCAAATGGCTAGTTCTCCCTGTATTCCATGAGATCTAACCTTGCTAATCAGTCTCCCAGGGGGAACCTTGTCGAACGCCTTACTGAAGTCCATATAGATCACATCTACCACTCTGCCCTCATCAATCTTCTTTGGAACTTCTTCAAAAAAACTCAATCAAGTTTGTGAGACATGATTTCCCATGAACAAAGCCATGCTGACTATCCCTAATCAGTCCTTGCTTTTCCAAATACATGTACATCCTGTCTCTTAGGATTCCCTCCAACAACTTGCCCACCACCGAGGTCAGGCTCACCGGTCTATAGTTCCCTGGCTTGTCTTTACCGCCCTTCTTAAACAGTGGCACCACGTTTGCTAACCTCCAGTCTTCCGGCACCTCACGTGTGACTATCGATGATACAAATATAGCAGCAAGAGGCCCAACAATCACTTCTCTAGCTTCCCACAGAGTTCTCGGGTACACCTGATCAGGTCCTGGGGATTTATCCACCTTTAACTGTTTCAAGACATCCAGCACTTCCTCCTCTGTAATATGGACATTTTGCAAGATGTCACCATCTATTTCCCTACAATCTATATCTTCCATATCCTTTTCTGCAATAAATTCTGATACAAAATATTCATTTAGTATCTCCCCCATTTTCTGTGGATCCACAAAAAGGCCGCCTTGCTGATCTTTGAGTGGCCCTATTCTCTCTCTGAATACATTTGTAAAAACCTTTTGGATTCTCCTTAATTCTATTTGCCAAAACTATCTCATGTCCCTGTTTTGCCCTCCTGATTTCCCTCTTTAGTATACCCCTACTTCCTTTATACTCTTCTGAAGATTCACTCGATCTATCCTGTCTATCTGACATATGCTTCTTCTTTTTCTTAACCAAACCCTCAAATTCTTTAGTCATCCAGCATTCCCTATACCTACCAGCCTTCCCTTTCACCCAATCAGGAATATATCTTCTCTGCATTTGCGTTATCTCATTTCTAAATTTTCCAGCTGTCCCTTTACCTGCGAACATTTGCCTCCAATCAGCTTTCAAAACTTCTAGCCTAACACCATCTAATTTGACCTTTCTCCAATTTAGAATTTCAACTTTTAGATCTGGTCTATCCTTTTCCATCACTATTTTGAAATGAATAGAATTATGGTCACTGGCCCCAAAGTGCTCCCTCACTGACACCTCAGTCACCTGCCCTGCCTTATTTCCCAAGAGTAGGTCAAGTTTTGCACCTTCTCTACTAGGTACATCCACATACTGAATCAGAAAATGGTCTTGTACACACTTAAATTCCCCTCCATCTAAACCTTTAACACTATGGCAGTCAATTGATGTTTGAAAAGTTAAAATACCCTACCATAACTACCCTAATATTCTTAGAGATAGCTGAGATCTCCTTACAAGTTTGTTTCTCAATTTCCCTCTGACTATTGGGGGGGGGGTCTATAATACAATCCCAATAAGGTGACCATCCCTTTTTTTATTTCTCAGTTCCACCCAAATAACTTCCCTGGATGTATTTCCGGGAATATCCTCCCTCAGCACAGCTGGAATGCTATCCCTTATCAAAAATGCCACTCCTCCTCCTCTCTTGCCTCCCTTTCTATCCTTCCTATAGCATTTGTATCCTGGAAAATTAAGTTGCCAGTCCTGCCCATCTCTGAGCCATGTTTCTGTAATTGCTAAGATATCCCAGTCCCATGTTCCTAACCATGCCCTGAGTTCATCTGCCTTCCCTGTTAGGTCCCTTGCATTGAAATAAATGCAGTTTAATTTATTAGTCCTACCTTGTCCCTGCCTGCCCTGACTGTTTGACTCGCTTCTGCTCTCAGCTGTACCCGTCTCAGATCTCTTTCCTCACTATCTCCCTGGGTCCCTCCCCCCACCTTACTAGTTTAAATCCTCCCAAGCAGTTCTAGCAAATTTCCCTGCCTGTACATTAGTCCCCTTCCAATTTAGGTGCAATCCGTCCTTCTTGTACAGGTCACTTCTACCCCAAACGAGATTCCAATGATCCAAAAATGTGAATCCTTCTTCCATACACCGGCTCCTCAGCCATGCATTCATCTGCTCACTCCTCCTATTCCTGACCTCATTAGCTCATAGCACTGGGAGTAATCCAGATATTACTACCCTTGAGGACCTCCTTTTTAAATTTCTGCCCAACTCTCTGTAGTCTCCCTTCAGAATCTCAACCTTTTCCCTTCCTATGTCATTGGTTCCAATGTGAACAATGACCTCCTGCTGGCCCCTCTCCCCTGTGAGAACATTCTGTACTGTCTGAGACATCCTTGATCCTGGCACCAGGGAAACAACACACCATTCTGATTTTTCTCTGCTGGCCACAGAAACGTCTGTCTGTACCTCGGACTACAGAATCCCAAACTCAATTGATCTCTCGGAAGTCAATGCACCCCTCGTTGCATTCGAGCCAGTCTCAATACCAGAAACTTGGCTGTTCATGCTATGTTCCCCTGAGAATCCATCACCCCCTACATTTTCCAAAACAGCATACCTGTTTGAAATGGGTATATCCACAAAAGATTCCTGCACTAGCTGCCTACCTCTCTTACCCTTCCTGGAGTTAACCCATCTATGTGACTGTATCGGAGACTTTTCCTCCTTTCCAATAACTGCCATCCATCACTAACTATTGCTGTTGCAAATTCCTCATCGCTTCTATCGGTCTCTCCAACTGATCCACTCGATCTGATAAGATTCGCATCCAACAGTATTTATGGCAGGTATAATCCACAGTAACTCTTAAACTCTCTTTAAACTCCCACATCTGACAAGAAGTACATATCACTGCAAAGGTCATTTTTGCTCCTTCACAATCTATAGACCCAGAAAATAACACCATCTTATTCCTCTACAAACACTGCCCCAGGTTAAATTAATAAGCTATGGCTTATATTTTAAGTTTAAGCAAGAGACCTATCTCCAAAAACATATAATCACGAAAGAACTCTTTGTACTCACTAATACAGCCTTTCTCTTGGACAGACTTAAAACAACAATTAACTTATCTGATTCTGTGATGTGAACTTCACCCAACAGTTCCTCCAAGATTAGTTGTGAATTTCACTGTTTGTTAATTTTCTCAGATGCACTCCGATGTCCAGCGATACATGAATTCAAACAGCAAAGGCGCTAACTGTGCAGGTTCTCTCTCTCTCTCTCTCTCTCTCTCTCCTGCACTGTCCTCACCATGTGCTTCCTTTGTCTGCTCTTCTCCCTTTTAAAAATGCTATGGTTTTGACTTTTTTTCCCCAAAATTCCAAAACAATGCAACAGCATATAAAACAGTATTTGCTGCTCCTGGAATTCAAGGAAATCACCTCCAACACCTAAAATACCCTCAAAAAAAAAAGGAGCAGCTCTTACAGCCAGAAATTTTTCCCATCCTCCATCTCGGATTCTGGGTAATCCATGAAATTTGATTTGGTTGAAAGGCTTATGGAACTGATGATCGCCTCTCCATTAAATTCTACAGAAAGGCATATCTAGATAAAACTATAATTGAATCACTACTCAGAGGAAGAATGCAAGTTCAAAGTAATTTCTACAGGCCAGCAGCATCTTCAGGTGCTTGACTGTAGTCATCAACAGGATGAATAAAACACTCAAATCTTGTAAGAGTAGTGGCTTGCCTCTCCCATCAACACAGTGTTCAATGTTTCATGACACATGCAAGCTATGTTCCACAAGAGGATATTGGGCTAAGATGTTCAAGAGTCACCCAAAGTGTGACACAATGCTCCACAGCAGCATGTAAAGGATAGCTCGACAAGGAACCATGTCAAGGATGTTTTCAAAGCTCTATCCAATGTCCACAAGAATATCAACAATGTCCCAGAGGTAATGGCAACATTACAGCTTACAGATCCCCGTCAGACAGTATGAGTGGTCAATATGGATGCTGTCTGAAAAGCTGACGCTTTTATGTGAAAAAGAAATGGACATTGTGTGCTATATACCAAAACTGATACTGGTGCAAGTGCAAGCACCATCCATTTACGCGTCTGAGTGAATACGTAGTCATAAAACGTAGTCATGACACAATGCAGTCTGCACATGACAAGTTAACTGTTGATAACAGGTCTGACTTCACATACATTGGCATTATCTGTCTTCAATATTAATACAGAATGGATATCTGTAACCGCTTAAATGGCAGAAACTTTTATTATTGGTCTATCAGAATGCATTGACCAACAGGAGGTAACGAACCCATCAGCTGCAACACAGTAGATTCCAAACCATGACATCATTCCTACACATTCTAGTCACAGTCGAGCAGAGTAGTCTCAACAAGCTGCATCAGATAATGTCCAGCTGCAATGGCTCAAAAAGGTCATCTTCAGCGGGTAGTCTGGACACACTCAACAGGTTCCTGAGTTAGCATGTTCATTTTGTTCATTCAGAGACTAACTTGGACAGTCATTAATGCAGTTTTACAGAAAAACAAGTGACATGGTAGAACACATATAAAGGAAGATTTTTGGACCTCATGGACATTAAAAAAAACCACAAAGTTGGCATATTAACCCATTTATTGGCCTGGTATCAAAAAGGACACCAGCTTAAGTGAATCATGTCAAATCCATCAACCTCACCTCACTGCTGCCACCACCACCAAGCTGTGGTTTCTTAGGCCAAACACACTGTCAGTCTGATATGACCTGAGTGCTTCCCTATGTTTGCTCAGGTAACATATACAACAAAGCCATGGTGTATTGTAGAGCATGACAATGTTGTGGTTCTGTTCGTCGAGCTGGGAATTTGTGTTGCAAACATTTCGTCCCCTTTCTAGGTGACATCCTCAGTGCTTGGGAGCCTCCTGTGAAGCGCTTCTGTGCTGATTCCTCCGGCATTTATTCCTCCGGCCGGAGGAATCATCATAGAAGCGCTTCACAGGAGGCTCCCAAACACTGAGGATGTCACCTAGAAAGGGGACAAAACATTTGCAATAAAAACTCCCAGCTCGGCGAACAGAACCCAACAACGAGCACCCGAGCTACAAATCTTCTCTCCCAAACTTTGAGCATGACAATATAAATAGTTGTACATAAACTTCAAGACATCTATCTCAACAAGAACTCAGTCTTCATGATGTATCAGCATATAGGGAAACATTTGGATAACTTCATACTGATAGTGGAGTTTGACTCTAGTTACCATGCCAGATCAGCTGAGTAATATTTCCTTTGAGCTGCACAGCACTCTGGAAGTTTGTTTTTTGCCAAATTAGCATGTGCATGTGTAATTCAAAAAACACATGCATTGACTACCAGGGCACACGTAAAAATGTCCTATGGAACATTTGTTGGTTGGCATTTCTAGCATTTTCCATTTTTATTTCAGAGTTTCATCATCTGCAGTATTTTGCTTGTGCGTGCTAGGTTGAGATCCTTAGTTGGTTACAAACTTAACCTTTTTTGAAATTTAAAGCATTCTTAAGCAAAATAGTCTACACTACATACACATGCACAGAGCTCAATATACTTTGAAAGAGCTAAATATGTACACAACTATTTTTATGTCAGTAAAATTCTGAAATTTGTTTCCCACCTTTCAAAGCTAATTGGAGAAATGTTAATGGCCAGAAAGTGCTAGAAGAGAAAGAAAGACACACCATCAGGAGAGCTGACTGAACATTACTGATAAATCCTGAACTTCTCAGGCTGGACAATTCAAATACAGCCTCAACGTGACAAAGTTGGGCAAAGTAATGAACTCAGGCTTTTCAGAGATGCTTAGGCCTTCATTGAAAGATTTAATCCAGGCATTATGACAACACATTTACGATTAAATGAATAGATTTAATCTTGTTATGATGAAATAAGATTGTGATTTTTTTTATTTGAAACTTTTTTTTACTTTAAACCTTCGTTGCTGGGAAAGAAAACTGCAACTGAGGGGAAATATTTTCAGAAACATGTGGAGCAGTTGTCCTTGCAAGGTGATACGCTGTCACAATTAAGCAACAGACTGGTGTGCCACATTATGAGACAAACACAAGGACATAAATAATAAGAGCAAGAGTAGGCCATTTAGCCCATCAATCCAACTGTGATCTCAAAATCACTTTTCTACTTCCCTCCCGTAATCCTGAACAACAATTTTGTAAATAAATATTCTGTCTAACTGAGCTTGGATTATATTCAATGACCACACATCTACTGTTCTCTGGGGAAGAGGGTCAAAGGACAGAGGTGAAGAGAATTTCTTCTTTCAGTCACAAATGGGAGATGCCTTATTCTTAAACTGTGCTCAATGGTTCTAAGTTTCTCTAGGAGTGGGGAACATCATCTCAACATCTACCCTGTCGAGTTTTATGTGTCTCAAATATTAATATTGCAAAGGCTCATTGGGAATAACAGGTTCATCCAGTACTTGATGATTCACAATGAACTGCATGCTTAACATACCACGTTTAATATGTAATAGGTGATTACGTACTCGGTCTGCTGCAAATGACAGCTGCCTTAACTTCAGTAGAAAAGCAAATGGAGTCATGTTGTTGTACCTGTATCACTAAGGTATGATTTTTTTTTTAAATACAGCAATCCCAGTGACAATATAAACTCAAGGTATGATCATTTTAACTGATGGTCCCTGGCAAAGTGGTTTCAATGTCATTGATCAAAGATTTGTCTGGCTGTTTGTTTCATCTGAGGAAGCATGCTGCTGTGCACTTGCCTGGTTGATCTGGGTTGGTGGCTGCCAGCTTGAGAACCAAGCCTGTTGGCTGTCCAGGCCAATTACCTGCTTGTGTAATCTAATTACATTCCCAACAGCTCCAAAGTGGCAAGTGGAGGGCTCTCACGGTCAACATACCCAAGTGAAACCTGCAAGGGAGCACAATGATGCTGGGATTGTAATACAGCATCACCTTTAGAGTCTTTAACCCCCTACATGAACCCAAATCTGCCTTCTGTTGGCTTTGAAAATTCACAGGCTACAGTTCACTAACAGCAATACACAAAAATGGCACTGAAACAGCACACCACACCCGCAGTACTGTATAAAATAGCATATTTCCATAGCACCAGAACCCCAGGGCATAAAATATAACAAACTCAGGAATACAATTTTGTGAAAGTCGTCTAAAGAATCAATGTCCTCTTGAAAATACATTTGGAAAAAGGAAAAGCTAAACCAAACACATGATTCAATAATCATGTTGAAACACATGCTTACATCATAAGTGTGGTTAGGAAGGACATGCACAGTTCTTCCCAAACAAAAAGATAATTGTTTGTTTTCAGCCTCGTTTTAGTTTCTTCCCCAGTTGAAAGAGAAATGTTTTCGCAAAGACAAATACACTTTTGAGGAACTCACTGTAGTGCGAAGGAACCTGAACTTCTGAAAAGGAATGTCCATGAAAATGAGCTGCTCTTTTTAACAAGGCTACAAGGCTACACTGCATCAAAAATATTCTGATCTATGGATGTAATTTCTCACAAATCAAATAACTCCAGTTCGGTACTGATCAACAAAAAATGAACATCCTAAACATGTTAAAACGCACTGTGCAGAAAGCGAATACACAGTAAATATTCACAATGTTTATCCTATGTGCCTGCACAGATTTAATCTAACTTTTAAAAAAAAATTCTTCATGGAATGGGTGTCAGAGATCTATAGCATAGAAAACAGCCATTGGCGCACTGTATCTATGCTGATCAAAAATAACAACTTAACTACTCTAATCCCATAAAGTCTTACAGTTGTACAGCATGGAAACAGACCCTTCAACCCAAACTATCCATGCCGACCAGGTTTCCTAAACTTCTGAATTAGCTGCATTTGGTCCATATCATTTTAAACCTTTCCTATCCATGTACCTGTACAAATGTCCAAATGTCTTTTAAATGTTCACTTCTACCACTTCTTCTGGCAGCTTGCTCTACATATGCACCATTTTCTTTGTGAAAAAAGTGTGCCTGGTCCCTTTTAAATTCGTCCCCAGTCCCTTTTAAATTCTTCCCCTCTCACCTTAAACCTATTTCCTCTGGTTTTGGACTCCTCTCCCCTGAGGTAAAGACCTGGTCTAGTTACTGTATCCATGCCCTTCATGATTTTATAAACCTCTATAAAAAGTCACTTCTCAGCCTCCTAAACTTTGGGAAAGAAGTGCCAGCCTATCCAGCCTCTCCCTCAAACTCCCAGTCTTGGTAACATGCTGGTAAAATTTTTTTTGTTTTTTTTACACACTTTTCAGTTTAACAAAATCCTTTCTAAAGCAGACTGACCAGAATTGTACACAGTACTTCGAATGTGGCCTCACCAATGTCTGTACAGCTGTAACACAATGTCCCGACTCTTGTACTCAGTGCTCTGACTGATGAAGGCAAGCATGCTAAATGCCTTCTTCACCACCCTGTCTACTTGTAACACCACTTCCAAGGAACTATGTACCTGCATCCCAGGTCCCTCTGTTTGACAACACTCACTAGGTAGCCCATAAGCCTTGTAGGCCTTGCCATTGCAAGTGTGCATCTAGCTACTACTTAAATGTTATGTATGTTTCTGGCTCTACTAGCCTTAGAGACAGTGAGTTCCAGATTCATATGATCCTGAGTAAAAATATTTTTCCTCATATCCACTCCAAACCTCCCGCCCCTTACATTAAATCTACAGCCCCTGGTCATTGCCCCTTCCACCAAGGGCAAAAATCTCTTCCAGTCTACAAAGCTAATGCCCCTCATAATCTTAAACATCTCAGCCACCTCCGTACTCTATCCCCAAACCCAATCCCACCATCCAGTCCACACCCCAACCTCCAAATCCCCCCAAGTCTCCTCTGCTCCAAGAAAAGCATCCTCGGTCCATCCAATTTCGCTTCATAATTAAAACTCTCCAGCTCAGGCAACATTCTGGTAAATCTCCTGTGCAATCACATCCCTCCTATCATGTGCATTCCAGAATACTCTGCTGCTAGCTAGGTTCGCATTCCTTTCCATTTATAATTACACTTGAAATTTTCAAGAAATTATTGAATATAATCTTCAGTCTCTTTATCAATCTAGTGTGTGCAGTTCACTACAGTTAAGGCTGAGTGATAGAAACTTGACAAGTTCCATTTAGCCGCAAGTTAACTACAGTTTTACACTGAAAGCTACTTTTTGCCTCTGGAATACTCATTCCAATAAAAATTTGTGTATAAAATTTTTACTGACATGACAAAGCCACCTCATGCTAAAACTACTGTGACTTAATCTCTGGTACAGTCAGCTATAGCAGCAGGTCAATGTAAATGTTCAGGACAGCTATTAAGGAATGAAAGCACAAAATTTTGCAACAAACCAGACATTGTATCAAGCTCAGGTCGCCTTAGACCAGTCAAAACCCTCTTCCTGCCTCTAGGAACTGGTATCCAATTTAGGAGAGATATCCTATAGACTGGTCATGCAAAAGTTTGACACAGAATCATATCTACCAGTCACCATCCCAACTTCTTTCACCATTCATGATTATGACCCATGCCACTGGCAGGAGGAAACCAACGTAAGTAAACACACAATGAAAGTGAGTGTGAAAGCTTTCTGAAGTTCTCAATCTACAAGTTCTGACAGTCAGCATTTCCTGTTTACATACTTCCCTATCACTGCCAAATTATTTCATCTCCATACCAAATCATCTAACTGTTGTCATGGGAGCTGGTAATATTGCCCAAAACTTAACACACTCAAAACTCATCTTGGCATATAGAGTTAAAATTGTGTCCCATGACTGCGTACATCACTAACAAACAGCACTAAGGTTAGAAACAACAGATCTTTGACACAATGGATGGTAAATATAGCCATGCCAGAATGATCCACAACTCAAGAATAAATTCTTTAAATAATATAGGAGTTGCAAGATGATGACAGATCCCCACACCCACCCCCCCAAACCAATAGATTTAAAAGTCTGACACAGCGCCAGAGTGTGGCTTTATTACCTACAGTCAAGGATTACCTACATCTGAGTGAAGGATATTATTTACTAAGATATAATCAAGCTCAGTTCACAGCCAAACATTGTTAAAGGCGCCAACTTTCACATCAGATAATAAACTGACACCCCTTCTCCCTGTTCAGATCAAATGAACAGATAATCTTGGATGAGAAAGTTGCACTAAAGTAAAAGAGGGACCCAGGCAAAAAGCAGAGGCCTTCCCTTAAGAGAATAAACAATAAGCAATACATTAGCCTGTTTTGGAATCAACATCCACCATGTTGGAAATTCCCTGATCCTTCTCTTACTGTTCTCAGATAAAAACAAAAGGAAAACACAGGCAACCCATTTCAAACTGAAGGCAACAAATGAGTTCACCTCCATTGAGTTGAGAAGAATGTGCCATTTGGTGATAAGTTGAATTTTATCACAAATTTTTAATTCAAGTTGAAATGTTTTGTAATGTATTTTGACCAATGTTGTGAATGAAGCATATTTTTGGGAGAAAAAAATGCAGCTTTAAACATACACAAAGGGCTAGACTTAACTGGATGCCATACTCCATGCCCACTTGGCAGCAACTTAACATGGTAATTGCTTTGAGGTGAGGTAAAGGCCCAGCTCTGAAAGGTGCCAGTCAATTGGTCAGTCGACAGCTCTTTAGTCCAAGAGGTGTCAGATAACGGCAATGGTCATTGTTGGGACATCGGGCAATCTCACCACAGTGAGCAGATAAGCAGATTCTGCATATAGGGGTGTCAAAGAACGATTGTTGAAAGGTCGCAATTAACAAGCTTTGGTGAGGGGTACAGTGAGGGGTATCGTGTACAGTTCTGGTCACCGCATTATAAGAAGGATGTGGAAGCTTTAGAATGGGTGCAGAGGAGATTTACTAGGATGTTGGCTGGTATGGTGGGAAGGTCTTATGAGGAAAGGCTGAGGGACTTGAGGCTGTTTTCATTGGAGAGAAGAAGGTTGAGAGGTGACTTAATAGAGACAAATAAGATAATCAGAGGGTTAGATAGGGTGGACAGGGAGAGCCTTTTTCCAAGTATGGTGACGGCAAACATGGGGTGGGGGGGCATAGCTTTAAATTGAGGGGTGATAGATATAGGGCAGATGTCAGAGGTAGTTTCTTTACTCAGAGTAGTAAGGGTATGGAATGCTTTGCTTGCAACAGTGGTAGATTCGCCAACTTTAAGTACAATTAAGTCGTCATTGGACAAGCATATGTACGTACATGGAATAGTGTAGGTTAGATGGGCTTCAGATTGGTATGACAGGTCGGCGTAACATCGAGGGCCGAAGGGCCTGTACTGCACTGTAATGTTCTATGTTCAACTTTGAAGAGGAGATAACTCCCCAATTATATAACTCGCCTGATTGTTTTTTCCAAATGAAAATTATCCTCGTTCAGTTCAAACTAATTAAAACAGTCAAAAATCTGAAATAACGTAATAACAACACAAATAGAAATGTTCTATTACTACATGAAGATAAACGGCACTGATTGTTTCACTGAACACTCTGGATGAAGGACTTATGCCCGAAATGTCAATTCTCCTGCTCCTTGGATGCTGCCTGACCTGCTGTGCTATTCCAGCAACACACTTTTCGACTCTGATCTCTAGCATCTGCAGTGCTCATTTTCTCCTCCTGATTATTTCACATCAATCTAATTAAAGCAGTTGCTTTGGGCATTCACTAAGCTGTTAAGTAAAGCAGCTTATTTATTCATATGTGGTCTAATCTCACTAAGTGCATTCTGAGTTAGCCTTAAAAGAAATGAGACCATAAGACATAGGATAACCCTTAATCCTTGATACTCAAGAATCTATCTATCTCAATCTTAAATATACTCAATGACTTGGCCTCCACAGCCTTCTGTGGCAATAAATTCCATAGATTCACCATGCTCTGGCTGATGAAGTTCTCCTTATCTCCATTCTAAAAGGTCTCCCTTTACTCTAAGACTCTGCCCTCGGGCCTGAGTCTCTCCTACCAATGGAAACATCTTCCCAACATCTACTCTATCCAGGCTATTCTGTATGCTTCAATTAGATTTCCCCTCATGCTTCAAAACTCTGAGTATAAACACAAGAGTCCTCAAACATTCCTCATATGTTAAGCTTTTCATTCCTTGGACCATTCTAGTGAACCTCCTCTCCATCACTCCAGGGCCAGTACATCCTTCTTGAGATATGGAGTCCAAAACTGCATACAATACTCCAAATGTGATCTGATCAGAACCTTATACAGCCTCAGAATTACATCCCTGCTTTTATATTCAAGTCCTCTGAAAAGAAATCCCATCATTGCATTTGCCTTCCTAACTACTGACTCAACCTACAAGTTTACCTTGAGAAAATCCTGCACTAGAACTCCCAAGTCTCTTTGCACTTCAGATTTCTGAATTTTTCTCTCCATTTAGAAAATAATCCATTTCTCTATTCTTCCTACCAAAGTGCATGACCTCACACTTTCCCACGTTGTACCCTATCTTCCACTTCTTTGACCACTCTCCTAACCTGTCCAAATTCTTCTGCAGCGTTCCTGCCTGCTCAATGCTACCTGTCCCTCTATCTATCTTTGTATTATCGGCAAACTTAGCCAGAACGCCCTCAGTTCCTTCATCTAAATCGTTAATGTATAAAGTGAGAAGTTGTAGTCCCAACACGGAGCCTTGCAGAATACCATTTGCCAATGGCTGCCATCCTGAGAAGGACCCTTTTATCCCCACTCTTTGCTTACTGCCAGACAGCCAAGCTTTTATCCATGCTAGCACCTTGTCTCTAACATCATTGGCACTTACCTTACACAGTAGCCTCCTGTGCGACACCTTATCAAAGGCCTTCTTGAAGTCCAGGTAGATAACATCCAATGGCTCTCCTTGGCCTAACCTGCTCGTTACTTCCTCAAAGAATTATAGCAGATTTGCCAGGCATGACCTCCCCTTGATGAAACCATGCTAACTTTGCCCTATTTTACCATACACTTCCAAGTATTCAGAAATCTCAACCTTCACAATGGATTCAGGATCTTACCCACGACCAAGGTTAGGCTAATGGGTCTGTAATTTTAGTTGACCAAATTGAAGTGTATGTGTGCAAAAGGCACAGATATACAATTCAGATGACATGGAAAGGTAATGGTCATACCTGGTTAATCGTTAAGCCTTTGAGTAAAATTGATTTGTCCTATACAGAAGCCCCACAGACGGTTTACAGAATGACTAGCATTGTAGTGCTCAAGAAAATATTCAATGCAAGGGTCTAGACCTGGAACAACACATTTATTTGGACATTTTTTTTCCCTCATTGACTGGTAAAATTTTATCTCCAACATACTGCAAAAATGAATAAAGGTCCACACTAGGATGAGCACATTGGGTCAGAATTTTAAAAATCACATCAAATTTTGTCTAGCAATTAACAAGCAAACTTTCAATGACAAGATATCTGTTTTAATTGTGAGAATAATTCTGCAGTAGGCAGGCACCGTTTAGGTAGTCACTTACCAATATCGAGGACTCTTTGTTTGGCAGTGTGCTGTCGAGAATGCCAGTATTTCCAATATCTCAACTGCTCATCACGGTTCTTATCTTCACTGAATACCACCATTATTACACTCTGGGGAAATGGATTATGCAGATTATATTCATGCTACCTCATGATAAGCAACAAAGCACTTAGATTTATCATTTTTTTTCTGGCCCTAAATTCTTCTGATAGTTTGCTAATCTGAAGAAAATTACTCCATTCCCAGCTACTGTTCCTTACTGCTAGCAGGAAACACACAGATTTAATTCTGTGAAATTTTCCAAAAAAAATGCAAAGGGAGGATTATTAAAGAACATAATTTGTGCATTCCTTCCATTCCATTTCTCGTCCTCGGCAATTAAAAGTCTCATTACTCATTTATCTACTCTTTCAACAGGAATCTGCCTTTAAAATTATGTTTTGCATGTTGTCTATTTGCCTATGACTTATCATTTGCATAGACCTTATGTTCCATAAAAACATAGAAAGCTGACATTTTCAATAAAAATAACACAAAACACAGCATTTACTATTTTATACAATATCCTGGTTAACAACACAAGGTACAAACTGGAGTCTAATGTATGCCTTTGACGTTACAGTAGTATTTAACATAATTACTTACTTAGGACAAGTGTACACATCAACAAAAGATTATTCTCACGCAAAAGAACATAATTGTATCAGTAAGCAAATGATTCAACAAATGTTTAATTTCAGCCATGAAGCAGAAACAAAAAGCTGTTGGTTTCAAGCCCTATGTCACTATCAAATAATTTGGGGTTGAGTTACATCATGTGGATTAATGTCTTCCTATTAATTTGGGGTGGTTACAGACTGTTGGAGGAGAAGGTGAAGTCAAGGACCATCCTCAGGCTTAGGTTTTAAAGTAGACGAGCAGGAGGCCGGAAGAGCACAGCAAACCATGCAGCACCAGGGAGGTGGAGAAGTCAATGTTTCAGGTATAACCATTCTTTGGATTCCAGCACCTGCAGGTTTCTTTTGTGTCATAGACTTAAAGGTAACACTATTTATAATATATTAATTTGAAATACTGCTCTTCATAGTAATCACAGCTGCACCAAGCTCTCTGACTTATATTTAATAAGAATTTGATTATCTTCTTCATGTACACATACTCTTGATGTACCTTCCAAAGAGTAGGGAATTCTAGTGTAGTCTGGTCAGGTGCTCTTTCAGTGTTAGAAGTGAGGTGTTTCCTAACTCTGCACACTCTGTGGTATTTATACAGAGTGACGTGCAGCTCCATGATAGCACTGCAATCTTGCTCCAGAGACCAAATACCCCGACACAATGTCTATGAATGCATTAGTTGCTGTGCAGCATTTTCTTCAAAATAACAATCAGTGACCCTTCCAAAAGTTCACAGGCAATATGAGTTCCAATGGGTACAAATATATCGTACTGTATTAAATAGACTTGCAAAATAGGAAGGTCATAATGATGGTTGTGGATGGAAAGAAAATGGCACATGTATAATGGTGATCTTCAGATTGACTCTAAAAATATCATTGCACAGCGCTTAGAAAACTTGATTTGGTATCCAATTCAACATTCATTTACTGAGTTGAGAAGGAACTTCTTCACCCAAAGGGTTATGAATCTGTGGAATTCCCTGCCCAGTGAAGCAGTTGAGACTAACTCATTGCATGATTTTAAGGCAGAGTTAGATGGATAAAGGAATGAAGGGTTAGACGGTGGGCAGGTGAGTGGAGCTGAGTCCATGAAGAGGCCAACCATGATCTTGCTGAATGACAAAGCAGGCTAAATGAGCCAGATGGCCTACTCCTGCTCCTATTTCTTCTGTTCTTATGTGATGACACTTTATCCTGACAGACCTTCATATAGAGGTGAGGGAAACCCATTGTTCTCTCAGCATACTTTACCCTTACTCTTTAATTCAATTTGCCAGCCAAATTACTCAGCAAATCATTAATGGAAAGGATGTTAGTTAAAGGGACCCGGACGGGGGTCAGAATTTCTCAACAATTTCTGATATTTCAGCAATCACAGGAACGGAAAGGAGACTTGGGAAGGCTACCCCTGAATCTCAGACTCTTAACTGGAGGTCCTGCTGTGAGATCAGAGAGTCTAAACTGAATTGATACTTCCCCAGGGACAAGAAGAGGAAGCCATAAGGTTTGGATCAAGGTGACCAAGACAATGAGCAGGAGTAATGTGGTCCCTCTAACCTCAGTACAGAGGTTCAAAAAGGTATAAGGACTTCAGGAGAGCAGGGAAGATCAGTGACGTAACATTTTCAGGCAATTAGTCTCACATTCTGACTTTCTAGGATTTTGTTTCTTGTACAACACTCCTCAGACCAACAGGCCTTGTAGTTCTGCTCATTCCTCCCTTTCAAGTTATCTCAAGTTCAAAGTCCAAAGATGTGATTGGCCATCCAGGGATGTCCAGGCTAGGTGGACTGGCCATGGGGAATGCAGAGTTACAAGGATGGAGTGGGATGGTCTTCAGAGGGTCAGTGTGGACTCAATGGGCAGAATGACCTACTTCACATTGTAGGGATTCCAAGATTCTTCTATGATTATATGATTCATGTGTCCATGTAAAAAACAACCACCTCACAGTATGCCCCAGTCATGTTCCACAAATGTCCTTCCCTAACCTTCAGACAATTCATTCTTCAAAATTATAACTCTCTGCTCCATCCTCAGAGGAGAAGAGTGTGCAGAAGTCTATGAGAGTGGAAAAAAAAGAAATCTTTCAATGATGTCTAGCTTAAAAAACCCAGCAACACAATCAGTGCCAAGATATGATAGCTGGAGACTCCTGAAGCACTAGTACTCACAAATGTGAGAGCTACCACATGTGTATGTGGAACCTGTCTTGAAGGTCTCATTTCCTTTAAGCTGGATCTCTGTATCCATCCTTTCTGCCCTCTGGAACAGCACGGTCTACAGAAGATGGCAGCTAGTGCTGCTCTTCTCACTGCTCATCAGAGTAGCACAGTACAGCTGCATTAGCGGCTCCCTCATGATAATCAAAGCTGACAGTGAGGAAGTGCAAATCAAGATCAACAGGGGCGGACAAACTAGAGCTAGAAATCACTTGTCAAACAGCAAGTGAGAAGGAGTACTGTGAGCAGAAGTCTCTCACATGGGCATGGCTGCAGCTCTTCAGTTCCATGCTTTTATGTTTCCCACAGAGTACTCCCTCCTTTGTTCTCAACTAGCCAAATGTGGCATAGTCTACTCTGCTCAGGAAACATACACACTGGGTTCAGTTCTCAATTCATTGAACAGAATCATAGAAACCTTACAGTGTGGAAGCAGTCTACACCAACCCTCTGAACAGCATTTCACCCAGACTCATACCCCTTATCCTATCATTGTAACCCTGCATTCCCCATGGCTAACTCTCCTAGCCTGCACATCCCTGCACACTCTGGGCAATTCAGCATGGTCAATCCACTTAACCTGCACATCTTTGGACTGTGGGAAGAAACCAGAGCATCTGGATGAAACCCACACAGGCTTGGGAAGAATGTCTGTGTGGAGTTGGCACAGTTGCTGGAGGGTGGAATCAAACCCAGGGAATTTGAGGAAAACATTTTTAACTTCTGATAAGTGGTAGAGGGTAGTATTTAGACGGACACTTAAAATGTCATAGCACAGAAGGCTATGGGCCAAATGCTGAAAGATAGGCTGAGGGCAGAGAGGAGTTTGATCGCTGAGGCAGACACAATGGCTTGAAAGGCATCTTATCACGCTGTAAAACTCTATGACTATACTTAAAGTAGAAAATATTCCACCGTACTGATATTTCTCGCAACGTTTTCAAAACATCACACAGAATTTTAAATATTTTCCAATGTGCTATTGTAAATGTGGACAAGAGAGCTAAAACATTTTATGAAACTGTATGTACCTGGGAGGGTTGGTCTCAATTTTGACCACATTTAGAGAACTGTAAACTAATTACTTACAAAATAATATCGCCTGGGAACATGGGGCCTTTGGAGAGGAGAATTATGGTGAATATTAATTTTACGTTCAAGGTGGCTGAATGTTACAGGTCAGGCAAATAAACAAATTCCAGAAATTCCAGACATCAAACGTAACTGGGATTGCTGGGAAATGTTGCCATTGGAGAAAAGGTAATTACTGACATTTTCACAATTCTAAAAGGATAGAGATAAACCCTACCTCAAATTGTGTAACTGAAGCTGGGAATGGAATGGAAACAGAGAGAGACAGAGGTGAAAAGTGAATATTTTAGATTGAACATGGGTGTGGAGAAATGAGCAAACTTGAGACAAGTTAGAGCACTTTTAAACAAAAAAAGCATTTGAACAGTAAAAATTATTGAGCACAGCGAAGTTTTTTTTCAACTTTGGAAATGGTCCAGCTCTCCGCATTCCTAAGCTTCAGAGAAGGGCTTTCCTAGATTCCCCAGCTTGTGTTACATTGTATGGCGTCTGCTAATCAGCACAGAAGCAAGTCTTGGCTGTATTTTGAAGGCAGATCTCTCTCTCTCAGTGCTACTGAGGCCGTCAACTGGATTACTCTTCTTCTTTCTACTGTAGGAGAAAGTGAAGGCTGCAGATGCTGGAGATCAGACCTGAAAAATGTGTTGCTGGAAAAGCGCAGCAGGTCAGGCAGCATCAAAGGAGCAGGTGAATCTACGTTTCGGGCATAAGCCCTTCTTCAGGAATGAGGAGGGTGTGCCAAGCAGGGTAAGATAAAAAAGGTAGGGAGGAGGGACTTGGGGGAGGGTTGTTGGGAATGCGATAGGTGGAAGGAGGTTAAAGTGAGGGTGATCGGCCGGAGAGTGGGTGGAAGCGGAGAGGACAGGAAGAAGATTGCAGGTCAAGAAGGTGATGCTGAGTCCGAGGGTTGGGACTGAGGAAATGAGGAAGGTGGATAAATCTGCATTCATCCCTTGTGGTTGGACGGTTACTAAGCGGAAGATGAGGCGCTCTTCCTCCAGGCGTCGTGTTGCCATGGTCTGGCGATGAAGGAGTCCAAGGACCTGCATGTCCTTGGTGGAGTGTGAGGGGGAGTTAAAGTGTTCAGCCACGGGACGGTTGGGTTGGTTGGTGCGGATGTCCAGAGGTGTTCTCTGAAACGTTCCGCAAGTAGGAGGCCTGTCTCCCCAATGTATAGGAGGCCAGATCGGGTGCAGCGGACGCAGTAAATGACGTGGGTGGAGGTGCAGGTGAATTTGTAATGGATATGGAAGGATCCCTTGGGACCTTGGAGGGAAGTGAGGAGGGAGGTGTTGGTGCAAGTTTTGCACTTCTTGCGGTTGCAGGGGAAGGTGCTGGGAGTGGAGGTTGGGTTGGTGGGGGGCTGTGGACCTGACGAGGGAGTCGCGGATGGAGTGGTCTTTTCGGAACGCTGATAGGGGAGGGGAGGGAAATATATCCTTGGTGGTGGGGTCTGTTTGGAGGTGGCAGACATGACGAAGAATGATATGATGTATCTGGAGGTTAGTGGGGTGGTAGGTGAGGACCATTGGGGTTCTGTCCTGGTTGGAGGGGTGGGGTTCAAGGGCAGAGGAGCGGGAAGTGGAAGAGATGTGGTGGATAGCATCGTCAACCACGTCTGAGGGGAAATTGCGGTCTTTGAAGAAGGCGGCCATCTGGGTTGCTCTGTATTGGAATTGGTCCTCCTGGGAGCAGATGCAGCGGAGGCAAAGGAATTGGGAATTTGGGATGGCATTTTTACAGCGGGCAGGATGGGAGGAGGTGTAATCTAGGTAGCTGTGGGAGTCAATCGGTTTATAATAAATGTCCGTGTTGAGTCGGTCGTCCGAGATAGAAATGGGGAGCTCTAGGAAGGGGAGGGAGGAGTCTGAGACAGTCCAGATAAATTTGAGGTTGGGATGGAAGGTGTCAGTAAAGTGGATGAACTGTTCAACCTCCTCGTGGGAGCACGAGGTCGTGCCGATACAATCATCGATGTAGCGGAGGAAAAGGTGGGGGGTGCTGCCAATGTAGCTGCGGAAGATGGACTGTTCCACAAAACTGACGAAGAGGCAGGTGTAGCTGGGGCCCATGTGGGTGCATGGCTACTCCTTTGGTTTGGAGAAAGTGGAAAGATTGGAAAGGAAGTTGTTCAGAGTGAGGACCAGTTCAGTCAGTCGGTCGAAGGAAGGTGTCAGTGGAAGGGTACTGATTGGTTCGGTGGGAAAGGAAGAAGCGGAGGGCTTTGAGGCCTTCGTGATGGGGGATGGAGGTGTATAGGGACTGGATGTCCATGGTGAAGGTAAGGCATTGGGGGCTGGGGAAGCGAAAATCATGGAAGACGTGGAGGGCATGGGTGGTGTCCCGAACGTAGATGTGGAGTTCTTGGACCAAGGGGGACAGGACCGTGTCAAGGTATGCAGAGATGAGTTCGGTGGGGCAGGAGCAGGCTGAGACAATGGATCGGCCAGGGCAGTTAGGTTTGCGGATTTTAGGCAGGAGGTAGAAACGGGCGGTGTGGGGTTGTGGGACTATGTGGGACCCTGCACCGCCCGTTTCTACCTGCACATATTCACATGCACCTCCACACACATAATTTACTGCATCTGCTGCACCTGATGTAGCTTCCTATACATTAGGGAGACAGGCCGCCAACTTGCGGAACGTTTCAGAGAACACCTCTGGGACACCTGCACCAACCAACCCAACCGCCCCGTGGCTGAACACTTCAACTCCCCCTCCCACTCCACCAAGGACATGCATGTTCTTGGCCTCCTTCATCGCCAGACCATGGCAACACAACGCCTGGAGGAAGAGCGCCTCATCTTCTGCTTTGGAACCTTCCAACCACAAGGGATGAATGCAGATTTATCCTCATTTCCCCTCCCCCCACCTTTCCTCAGTCCCAACCCTCGGACTCAGCACCGCCTTCTTGACCTGCAATCTTCTTCCTGACCTCCCCGCCTTCACCCCCTCTCCTTAACCTCCTTCCACCTATCGCATTCCCAACGCGCCTCCCTCAAGTCCCTCCTCCCTACCTTTTATCTTAGCCTGCTTGGCACACCCTCCTCATTCCTGAAGAAGGGCTTATGCCCGAAACGTCAATTCTCCTGCTCCTTTAATGCTGCCTGACCTGCTGCGCTTTTCCAGCAACACATTTTTCAGCTTCTTTCTACTGTATACAACTTCAAACCTCAGAAGCATGGCTCTGACTGTATTTGAGGTTGACAATGAGTAAGTGGAGATACAATCTCTCTGTGAAAACAGTTAGTTACCGGTTTACAACACACTGACCTTATAGCCTATGGAAGTGATTTTGGTTTTGAGATTCTGTTCAACAAATGCAAATGATGTCCATTGAATTATACCCACTTTGAATGAAACTATTGTGCCTTTTCTAAATTGGTTTCTTTTTTTCAATGATGAAATTGAAAAAATTGCTCAAGTCTGAGTCATTTTGGTCAATTTGTCACAAAAGCGAAATCTTTTTTTTTTGGTGTTTTTTCTTTACAACTTCAGTTCTCTTCAAGGTGCTTTTGATTCCAGATAAATACATTTTGAAGTACTTCTAATGTAAGTAGTATGAAGAGAGTTTTCAAGTAACAAGGTCTCATGAACAGCAATACAATCATGGGCAGATCATCTGGATCATGGTTAAAGTGAGGTTGATCAATAAATAAATATCAGTCAGGGGTACAGGAGAACCAGCTCTTCTTCAAGATAGTAGCATGAGATCTTCTTCAGTTGCCAGAGAACATAGAACAGTACAGCAGATGAACAGGCCCTTCGGCCCACCATGTCTGTGCTGATCGTGATAAAGGTAGGAAGGCTTAAGTTTAGTATCTCATTGGCCACTGTAGCACAGGGCCAGACAGTGCTGTACTTGGCAGTGTCAGCCTAGAGATTGAGTGAAACTTGAGTGTACATTCTTCTGAAAGTGAGCACCTGGCCCAGGCTGACACACTAAGTATATGGGGTCAAGATCTCTCTTTGGTGAATTACAATAGGATTGTACTAAATTAGAGTCATTGAATCACACATCACCTTTGGTTCAACCAGTCCATGCTGAACATAATCCTAAACCAGTCCCACCTGCCTGCTCCTGATACATTTCCTTTCAAACCTGCACTGAAAGTTTGTTGTTTCAATTTGTGGTCTGTTCAAAGTTGGCTAGTCAATGTGGGCCAGCAATGTTTATATCTGGGATTGGACGTATTGGTGGGTTGGGGGTGGGCCTTGTTGTGGTGGCCATGAAAGAATACACTGTTGAGTCACTTCATCCATGTGGAAGACACTAGACTGAAATGAAATGATTGCCAAGTCAGAAAAGTAGTCCAATACAAAGAGGTGGACATAAATGAGTGGTTTGGATATGAACATAGGAGATACAGTTAGTAAATTTGCAGCTGAGACCAAAATTGGAGGTGTAGTGGACAGCGAAGAAGGTTACCTCAGATTACAATGGGAACTTGATCAGATGGGCCAATGGGCTGAGGAGTGGCAGATGGAGTTTAATTTAGATAAATGTGAGGCGCTGCATTTTGAGAAAGCAAATCTTAGCAGGACTTATACACTTAATGGTAAGATCCTAGGGAGTGTTGCTGAACAAAGAGACCTTGGAGTACATGTTCATAGCTCCTTGAAAGTAGAGTTGCAGGTAGATAGGATAGTGAAGGACGGGATTTCATATGCTTTCCTTTCTTGGTCAGAGTATTGAGTACGGGAGTTGGGAGGTCATGTTGTGGCTATACACGGCGTTGGTTAGGCCACTTTTGGAATATTGTGTGAAATTCTGGTCTCCTTTCTATCGGAAGGATGTTGTGAAACTTGAAAGGGTTCAGAAAAGATTTACAAAGATGTTGCCAAGGTTGGAGGACTTGAGCTATAGGAAGAGGCCTAATAGACCTTCATTTTCCCTGAAGTATTGAAGGCTGAGGGGTGACCTCACACAGGTTTATAAAATCATGAGAGGCGTGGATAGGATAAATAGTCAAAGTCTTTTTCCTGGTGTGGGGAGGTCCAGAACTAGAGAGCATTGATGTGTGATGAAAGGGGGAAAAAATAAAAGGGACCTAAGGGGCAACTTTTTCATGCAGAGGGTGGTGCGTGATGGAATGAGTTGCCAGAGGAAGTGGTGGAGCTGGTACAATTGCAACATTTAAAAGTCATCTGGATGGATAAATGAAAAGGGTTTGGAAGGATAAAGGCCAAGTGCTGGCAAATGGGACTAGATTAGGTTGGGATATCTGGTTGGCAAGGACAGGTTGGACTGACGGATCTGTTTCCATGCTGTTCAGCTCCATGACTATGGTGCCATTTGCTTATGAGGTAATGGTCACAAAAGAGTTAACATATGGGCTACGGTGAAGATCGGTTTCATGATCCATCCTCCAGCGCAGATGACTGAACATTAGACTTGCCGAATGAAGAGGACTGGAGAGCGCTCCCTGTGTAGTGATTGTTACCCAGGCATCAAGTGACTATTATAACACCATGCAGCTAAGATAGTTGACTATCACTGATGCCCCTGGGTTAAGTCCTTTTTCAGGAAGCAAGGGAGATTGGTTGAGGATGTAAGTGAGGGGGAGTGATGAGGGAAATTCCAATTTCGAAAGGTTGTTCAAGATGGCAGCTACCTCATCCTTGGGGATAAACTTAGAACCATGTCATATGACCAAACAAGTCATTGTAAACGACTCACACCAGTCTCCATAAAAATAATTAAAATTTCAAAGCCAGCAGCAGAAGCAGAACAATTAATAATGACCATGCAATCATTAATCTTTGCACTCTGAAGGCTACTAATTCATTTTCAACTTTGAAAAAAGTGAATTATTTGAGCAACTGAAGTGAGTGTCAGAGGCCTAGTCGACTTCAGAGCAGAGTCCAATCCCATTCACATTCTACAGTCAGTCATTCATATACACTCCAGGCTGGCATCTCTTCACAGAAATCAGAATCACATTGCACTTCTGAACATTAATTCAGCTTCTCTCTTTGCAGATACTGCTGGACCCACTGAATGTTTCTCGCACTTTGTTTACAATCTGAATTCTCCTCATCCCAAGAGTGCAATGGTCCATTATACAGCCACCGTCAAATTACCTTATGCATAAAGAACAAGGTGAGTTCACATCAATTGCCTAAAAGCCAAAGAGAATCAGAGCAGCTTACCCTCACTTTGCTGATTGGATGGCGAAGGCACTTATTGGCTCCAGTTTCCCTGAGTGTTATGGAATAAAACTGTCCTTTATTCAAATACGTCATTGGCCCTTCCCCCTGCTTCTGACGCAATGATTTTGTGGCTTCCAACATGTACTGGAATGAATCTCTGGAATAAAGCAAGAGCCAAATGATGAGAGGATACACACATACAGGATTCCTACAAATGCAGTCTATGCACATAATGTGGAGTTATACATAGAAATTCTCCCTTACATCAATTGGATGTAATTTGTTCAGTCAGCTTGGTCACCATGGCTAGTTATTACAGAGATCTTTGTTAGAATCTCAAATGATAAATGAGATATTCATTTTCTATTAAATGCAAGATACTAAACCAGGAATACAAGTCGAAAGCAAACCAACTTGCAAGTGGCTTTGTATAATATCAATGAAGTATTGCCATTGGTAAAAATATACAAACTGCATCAAAGTTAGTTGAGGCATGGAAAAGCCAGAGCTGTGTATTTAGGGCCATCAGCCTTGACCTGGAATAGTTTTGAGAAGTGAAAAGGGGTCATCAACTTTGTCCAGGAATTCACTTCCTCAGCTAAAAATTAAAGAACTTATTTCAAAACTGTATGACTGAGAAAAAAGTTCTAGCACACAGCGGACGAAGGCAGTTGATTTTTCAGAGGCTCATTCTTCACCAGGTTCATGGTGACATGCTGCTTCCTCTTCAAGTGCTCATTGATCTACTCTGGGTCATTGGCTTTTGCTGCTTTTTTCAAGGCTTTATCTTGTTAGAAATGGATTGCATTTCTCAGGGTTGGTGCTGCCCTCCACACCTGAGGCAACTCTATCTGGAGAACAGGCGAAGGAAGGATGGGGGGGAAATGGCAAGGGAAACAAAGCATCTTCAAGAGTACAGAAAACTGTTCAACACTGGCATCCTTCAATTTGTTTCCTGTTACATTTCCTTTCTTGAAGCCATTAACTCCTATCTGAGATATCACCTTTCAACACTAGACACCCATTAATACTACACATATATCTAGTTATTTCTATTCATGTGGGGCATTGCTGGCAAGGCCAGCATTTGTTGTCACTTGAATGGAGTGGCTTTTGAGTTTCCCAACAGGGCAGTTGGGAAGGTTCTACCTTCTAGGAAAGAGAATACTCCACTCTAACAACCCCTTCAGAGAGAATTAATCCCCATCTGATTTAAAAATAAGACTCTGCCCCCTAGATTTAGACTGTCACACAGAGGGAACACCCTGTCAGTATCCATCCTGTTCAGTGACCTGAAGATCTTATGTTTTACTACAATTACTTCTCTCCCAATCCTCTGAGCTTCAATAAGTAGAGGCCTAACTTGTTTCTTCCTAAGATAAGCCCTTCATATCAAGAATGGACCAGAAAAAGAAAAGGCAGAAAAGAGCTACAGCACACATGGCTATGGGTCTGAACTCACATTTCTGCAGTATACTTTCCCTAAAATGGCAGTAGTGAACAAAATGAGCTTTTACATCAAGATATCTTTATTAATTGAATTGAATTTCTAATGCACTGTCGCTTTCTGTATGTTAGCCCATGTAACTTGGAACAGAACCATGTACCACGAAGAGTTAGGTTCTTGTTGAGACAGATGCCTTGAAGTTTATTAACAAGACTGTTAACCCAGCTACAATATCACATGACTTAACCAGAGTCTGGATTCTGTGCTTACTGATGGTACTGTACACTACACAGATACAGCTGACTAAGCAAAGACACTACATTGACTACATTACAGAGAGAAAGTGTGAGCGAGTGAGGCGAGGTGGATATCTATATACCAGATCGACACATACCATGTAACTGTCTTAAAAGGTACGGGCATGTCCAGTCTGGAATTTTTGCCACAACACAACAAATCTCACCAGCTTCCATGGGTGAATTTCATCTTGTATTTCTAGAACACTAGCCCAGGCCTCTGGATTGCTAATGCAGTGACATTACAATTACAATCCTGTCTCCCCTCAGTATTTAACCAAACATCTAGGCCACATACCCACTGGACTAGGTTACCTCAGCCAAGGAGACAGAGCATTTCATCCAAGCTTGAACCTCATCTGATGCTTGTAGAAACAGGGCAGAAACATCAAGCCATATAATGCACTGCACCAGAGAATTAACAAATAGGATCTAAAATTCTTACTGAACATGGCATCCAGATATTCCCATAACATTCATTTTCAAATCTATTGATCCCTTTGGAGATTCCAAATGCCTTACCCTCCTGCATGTTCATAGATGAATTCTTCATCACCTAATGAAGAGTTGCGGTATTTCTGCAGTTAAAGGAAACAAGAAGTACAGCATTAGCTATACATTCAGTAACTGGTCACATAAAATGAAATTAAAGATTTTAAAAGCAAATCATTAGGAAAGCTTAGACTGCCTGTTGTTCCAGTTAGCATGTGAGCCATCCCATTCTTATCATTTGCAGTGTATCAATTCATATTGTGATGGAAAGCACAAAATGAGAAGGAAGAATTTCACTGTCATACATTGTATACCTCTTTTTCCCATTAGTTACAACTGAAAACCAAAAGATTTCCTGTAGTGGCTCCTGGATCAGTTGGATGCTATTACAGAGCACAGTGCTTATTTGAGACGTGGTGAAGATCTTTAATGTCTGCGATGTGAGGAGAAGTTTTTTTGTGTACATCAGACCCAATTTTATAGAGGAATCAGGAGCTATAGTGCAATTAACCGATTTACTTAAGTGATTAATCAAAAATCAAACAAGGTTATTCACACAATATTATTCACACTATCAATGGCAAAGAGTATAGCCTTGCATTACAGCACTTGTAACCCAAACACTTTACAAAGCTTGAAGATGCAAACAGACCTGAGAGTTCTATCCAGGATTCGCTCAAGGTAAACTTACAGGCTGAGTCAGCAGTCAGGAAGGCAAATGCAAGTTGGCATTTTTTTTGATAGGAATTGAATATAAAAGCAGAGATGTACTTCTGAAGTTCTACATGTTCTGATCAGACCACATTTGAGAATATTGTGTGCAGTGTTGGGCCTCATATTCTCAGGAAAGATGCACTGCCGCTGGAGGGAGTTCAGAGGAGGTTCACAAGAATAGTCCCAGGAATGAAAACTTAACGTACGAGGAACGTTCGAGGACTCTGGGTCTAAACTTGATGGAATTTAGAAGGATGAGGAGGAATCTAATTGAAACTTACAGAACACTGAATGGTCTGGGCAGCGTGGATGCTGGGCAGATGTTTTCATTTGTATGAAAGGCTAGGACCCAAGGGCACATCTTTACAGTAAAAGGAAGGCTTTTTAGAATGGAGATAAGAAGAAACTTCTTTAGCCAGAAAGTGGTAAATCTATGGAATTCACTGCCATAGAAGGCTGTGGAGGCTATGTTATTGAGTATGTTTAAGATGGAGATAGATAGGTTCTTGATTGTCAAGGGGACCAAAGGTTATGAGGAGGAAATGGGAGAATGGGGATGAGAAACTTAT
Organism: Hemiscyllium ocellatum; assembly: GCF_020745735.1. Lineage (NCBI taxonomy): Eukaryota > Metazoa > Chordata > Chondrichthyes > Orectolobiformes > Hemiscylliidae > Hemiscyllium > Hemiscyllium ocellatum. The sequence goes on from NC_083404.1 coordinate 57,777,966, forward strand.
CAGGAGAAAGTGAGGACTGCAGATGCTGGAGATCAGAGCTTAATGTGTTGCTGGAAAAGCGCAGGTCAGGCAGCATCAAAGGAGCAGGAGAATTGGCGTTTCGGGCATAAGCCTGAAGGAGGGCTTATGCCTGAAACGTCGATTCTCCTGCTCCTTTGATGCTGCCTGACCTGCTGCGCTTTTCCAGCAACACATTTTTAAGATGAAAAACTTATCAGTCATGATTGAATGGCGGATCAAACTAGATGGGCTAAATAGCCTAATTTCTGCTCGTATGGTCTAATTTATTACATTATTACACTTATTTCCCTAACCAAAACCTTTGATTTACAGTTTAAAAAGGTTTTTTTCCACTTCCCCAATTAAGGTACAATATTTTCTCAAATGCAAATGTTTTTAATATTCTCCCCTCTCTCTCCAAAATCTTTTATTTAGATTATATTGAGAATGTCTTCTTCCGACAGGGGTTGTCATCCCTGTGCAAGAGATCAGAAACTTTTCATGCGAAAATAAAGTTTTGAAAAGTGTGGCAGTGGAAAAACACAGCAGCTGCTGAAAATGTGTTGGTGGAAAAGCGCAGCAGGTCAGGCAGCATCCAAGCAACAGGAGAATCGACGTTTCGGGCATGAGCCCTTCTTCAGGAAGATTATGCCTGACCTGCTGCGCTTTTCCAGCAACACATTTTCAGCTCTGACCTCCAGCATCTGCAGTCCTCACTTTCTCCTAGAAAAACACAGCAGGTCAGGCAACATCCAAGGAGCAGGAGAGTTGATGCTTTTGGCGTAAGTCTTTCATCAGGGATGTGGAAGAGAAGGGGGCTGAGAGATAAATAGGAGGGGGGTGGGGGGTGGGGGAGGTGAGAAGGATGAGGAAACTGGTGAAACTGACATTGATGACGATATGTGGTTGGAAGGGCCCAAGGTGGAAGATGAGCTGTTCTTCCTCCAGACGTCGGGTGACAGGATTTGCTGATGGAGGTGACCCAGGACTTGCATGTCCTTGGCGGAGTGGAGGGGGAGCTGAAGTGGTTGGCCACAGGGCAATGGAGCTGTTTGGTGAGTGTGTCCCAGAGATGTTCTCTGACATGTTTTGTTGGTTGGCGTCCTGTCTCCCCAGTGCAGACAGTGACTCCTTTGTTAGGTCCACGCCACCATCCATCAACCCACTCTCCACTCCTGGCACCTTCCCTTGCCAACGCAAGAGGTGTAAAACCTGCACCCACTTCTCTCCCCTCACCCCTGTCCAAAACCCCAAAGGATCCCTCCACATCTGGCATAGATTTTCCTGCACATCCAAACACCTCCTCTACTGCGTCCGTTGCTCTCGGTGTGGTCTCCTCTACATTGGGGAGACAGGACACCAACTTGTGGAATGTTTCAGGGATCAGCTCTGGGACACACACATCAAACAACGCCACCACCCTGTGGCCAACCACTTCAACACCCCCTCCTACTCTGCCATGGTCATGCAAGTCCTGGGCCTCCTCCACTGCCAAATCCTCCACTGACGCCTGAAGGAAGTACGCCTCATTTTCCACCTTGGGACCCTTAAACCAATGGCATTAACATCAATTTCATCAGTTTCCTCATCTCCCCTACCCCCATCTCATCCCAGACACAACCCTCCAACTCGGCACTGTCTCACCTGTCCATCTTCCTTCCCAATTATCTGTTCCACCCTCCACTCCCCCACCAATATGTACTTAACGCCTTCCCAGCTACCTTCCCCTCAGTCCCACACTCCCTCCTATTTATCTCTCAGCCCCCTTTCTTCCCACATTCCTGATGAAGGGCTTATGCCTGAAGCATTGATTCTCCTGTTCCTCGGATGCTGTGTGACCTGCTGTGCTTTCCCAGCGCCATCCTTTTCGACTTTGATTTCCAGCAGCTGCAGACCTCATTTTATTATAAAATAAAATCTCCAAATGTTGAGCTCCAATCTACGATCATCCAAACAAGTGGTCGTTCATCACGATTCAAACCTGACTGACTGATTCCAGTTACAATTTGAGATGAGCATCAAAGCACTTCATAAACAGCTCCTGTACCCTGGTGTAAACATCAGAACACTTCAGAATTTTTATTTATCCAAACTGTTATAAATATTGAAAGAACAGGAATGAAGATTTTACTTTTGACTCTTTTCTCATGCATCACGCAGTCATTATTCTTAATTGTTTGACCTGAATGTGATAGTACCCTGTGGGCATGGTCCTTCCAGGGTGTGTCATTGCCTTATAAGAAACCCATTTTCGCACATTATCGCCAGAACCTGGGAAAATTCCAATTTTTCCAACAGGCAGATACAATTGGCAAATTAACTCCATTGCCCACAAAGAGTGGCATTCAGCAAAGTGAGGATTCAGGAAAGGGAGGATTCAGCAAAGTGAGGATTCAGCAAAGGGAGGATTCAGCAAAGTGAGGATTCAGCAAAGTGAGGATTCAGCAAAGTGAGGATTCAGGAAAGGGAGGATTCAGCAAAGGGAGGATTCAGCAAAGGGAGGATTCAGCAAAGGGAGGATTCAGCAAAGGGAGGATTCAGCAAAGGGAGGCAGCAAGGGGGAGGAAGGGTTGGAGAGAGAGATGTAGCAAAGGGGAGGGTCTCAGAAGGAATCTGCGAATGGTAGATCAGAGAGCGAGGTGGTGAGTGAGAGGTTGCAAGTGAAGGCAGTGGGTGAAAAGGAGTTGTAGGTTAAGGATGGAGACAGTGGGTTGTAGGTTAGCAGAGGGGTGGCGAGTGAGAGGTGGAGAGTGATGGAAGTAGAACATAGCAAGTAGTAGATTATGAAATGGAGAAGGGTGGAAGTTGAGAAAGGTGACAAGCTGAAGATAAGAAACAATAAGTGCCAGGTATATCAGAAGAGTGACTACAGATATATGTATGACTTGCCCCTCCCATTTCTCACCACTTCACCAGTTAAGTGTTGATGTGTTTATTCATGTGAAAAATGACTGAGCTACTTTTCTCAATATCCATAGCAATTTTAAAATTAAGCAGCTGATTAAACTCTAAGCAGCTGAATTTTTTTTTAAATCGTCTTTTCCACATTTTTTCTTAATTCAAAAGGCAAGCTTCCTTAGCTCCTTCTATTCTAAACTTCTCAAATTGAAATAAAAGAACCTTGCCTTGATCAATTGCTGCCAATTCAACTTTTCCTCCATAAATGACAAGTTACACTATAAAAACTAACAACTGCATTTCTCACACATGGTATTAGAGTCATAGAGTCACAGAAACAGACCCTTTGATCCAATTCATCCATGCCGACCAGATATCCTAACCTAATCTAGTCCCATTTGCCAGCATTAGGCCCATATCCATCTAAACCCTTTCAATTCATATATCCATCCAGATGCCTTTTAAATGTTGTAATTGTACCAGCCTCCACCATTTCCTCTGGCAGCATCTTCCATACACACACCACCCTCTGTATGAAAATGTTGTCCTTTAGGTCCCTGTCTTACTTATGATACTGAACTTAAGGTCTAGATGTTGGGAAACCAAATGTCAAGGTGTAAATTTAAAATTATAATGCTTATTCAACTTCTTACTTACATATGTTATAAAGACAGAGGAGGCCATTCGGCCCATCAAAGTCTGCTCCAGCAATCAATGAGATTGTAACTCATCCTGTTAATCCTCAATTCCACTTACCTGTTTTTTCTCCATAACTACCTCCAAGAAAAGAAATTCATCCTCCTGTATCTTAAATGACCTCTTTTTCTGAGATTATGTCCTTTAGTTCCAGACTCTCCCATAAGATGAATCACCTCTCTCCATCTAGCTTGGGGAGGTGATGGCTTTATGGTATTGTTGTCGATAAAGTGTGGCATTGGAAAAAACACAGCAGGTCAGGCAGCATCCAAGGAGCAGGAGAATCAATGTTTTGGGGAGAAGTCTTAGTCAGGACCAAAACGTTGACTCTCTTGCTCCTTAGATGTTGCCTGACCTTCTGAGCTTTTTCCAGCACCACACTTTATTGACTCTGACTGTTCAGCATCTGCAGTCCTCGCTTTCTCCTTGTGGTATTATTGCTGGACTATTAATCCAGAAACTCAGCGAATGTTCTGGAGACCTGACTTTGAATTCTGCTGTAGCAGATGGTGGAATGTGAACACAAAAATATCTGTAATTAAAAATCTACTGATGACCATGAAACCATTGTTGACTTTGGGAAAATCCATCTGGTTTACCAACGTCTGTCAGGGAAGGAAACCTGCCATCCTCACCCGATCTGGCCTACATGTGACTCCAGACCCACTGCAACGTTGTTGACTCTCGACTGCCCTTTCAAATGGCCAAGTAGGCCACTCAGTTGCATCGATTGCTACAATGTCTCATCAAAGGCACCTAGGACAGGTTATAATGCTGGCCAGCCAGCAATGCCCATGTCCCATGACTGAATAGAAAGAAATCCCGGTCAGGTCCTCTAAGAATCTTGAATGTTTCAATAAGGCCACCTCTCAGATTTCTAAATTCCAATGATTAAAGTCCCAATCTACTCAATTTCTCCTCATAAGACAGTCTCTCCATATCTGGAATCAATCTCGCAAACCTTCTCTGTATTGCCTCCAATGCCAGTAGATCATTCCTTCGACAAGGCGCTCACAGTATTCCAGCTGTGGTCTAAGTGGTGCCTTGTACATTTTTAGCAAAACCTCCCTACTTTTATACTCCACTCCCTTTGAAATAAAGTCCAACATTCCATTTGCCTTCCCAATGCCTGCTGAACTTAGATGTTAACTTTTTGTGATCTATGCACTGGCAAATTTTTAGAAGTACTTACACTGTATGGATTGTTGTTGCTTCTGTAGGTGGTACACACCTGCACATCACCTTGATATTGAATGCACATATTAAAATATATTCCACACACAGATGGAGGAAATAAGGGGGAACTTTACTGGAGAGAGTCAAGATCTGCAATTCTTGCAAACTGTCCACTCTACACCCAAAGATAAAATAGGTGTTTTGCAACAATGGACAACAATATCAGTTCAAGATCGTGGAATCTGTCAGCAGAGAAAGAGATCAACCAGTTCATCATATCTCTCTGAAAGAATGACCAATCAGTCCCCACTCTCCTCCTATTTCCTCATAGCCCTGGGATGTGTATTTCTAGCCTTCTGAAAGCTACAATTAAATCTAGTTCCACCACCTTTTCAGGAAGAGCATTCTCGAGTCATGGAGATGTATAGCACAGAGACAGACCCTTCAGTCCAACCTGCCCATGCCGACAAGATATCCCAACCCAATCTAGTCCCACTTGCCAGCACACAGCCCATATTCCTCCAAACCCTTCCCATTCATGTACCCATCTAGATGACTTTTAAATGTTGCAACTGTACCAGCCTCTACCACTTCCTCTGGCAGCTCATTCCACACACGACTACTCTCTGCGTGCAAAAGTTGTCCCTTAGGTCTCTTTTATATCTTTCCCCTCCCCCCCCTAAACCTATACCCTCTAGCTCTGGACTCCACCAGAAAATACTTTGTCTATTTATCCTATTCATGCCCCTCATGATCCTATAAACCTCAAGAAAAGTCACCCCTCAGTCTCCGACGCTTCAAGGAAAACAGCCCTAGTCTACTCAACTTCTCCCATAGCTCAAATCCTCCAACACTGGCAACAGCCTTGGAAATCTTTTCTGAACCCTTTCAAGTTTCACAACATCCTTCCAACAGGAAGGAGACCAGAATTGCATGCAATATTCAAAAAGTGGCCTTACCAATGTCCTGTGCAGCTGCAACATGACCTCCCAATTCCTGTACTCAATACTCTGACCAATAAAGGAAAGCATACGAAATGCCTTCTTCACTATCTTATCTACCTGCAACTCTACTTTCTAAATCAAAACAACTTGCTGAGTAGAATAATTGCTCATCTCTTCCCCACACTCCAATACCATACACACCAAAAATTAAGAGAACAGGATGAACTGCTGAAGTTGAAAGGATACAGCAAATTTTTTGACATGAGATACAGATCATAGAATATAATCACCTAGCATGGACATAAATGAAATGTTCTGAAATGTGGCAGCAAGGCTAAGGTAGCACCATTGATTCAGAAATTGACTGCATTAGCAATCATTCAATCAGTACATAAAATTAATGCAAAAGTGAACAAATATATCAGCATGCACACTAAATCAATAAATGATGAGAAAAGTGTTTACAGCAAATCAGTTAATTTATGGATCATCATGGCTTCCGAACTTACTGAAATAATAAAAGCCAGTGAATACTTTTATATACAACATAATAAAGTGATGAGCACTCCAACACATTGTTATTGAAGCAACTGCGCATATGTGCAGCTTGTTATATATTTGCATTGCTAATAAGAATGCAATTTGTCAAACCATGCCACACATCACGACAATTCATAAGAACATCTTGATAATCTATGAAAAGTGTTAAGCAAAATAATTTCAGTGTATCTATTAGCACTGCTGTCTCACAGGGTCCCAGGTTCAATTCTAGCCTTGGGCCACCGCCTGTGTGGAGTTTGCACATTCTCTCTGGGTCTGCACAGGTTACCTCCGGGTGCTCCAGTTTCCTCCCACAGTCCAAAGATATGCAGGTTAGGTGAATTGGCTATGCTAAATTGCCATAGTGTTCAGGGATGTGTAGGTTAGGTGCAATAGTCAGGGGAATTGTCGGGGAATGGGTCTGGATGGGATGTTCTTCGGAAGACCAGTTTGGGCCGAATGGCCTGTTTCCACACTGTAGGGATTATATGATTCTCAGTAGCCTGATTCTCAGATGAGTTTTTAGTAAATAGCAAATTTAATAACCTGATAAACAGATGCACAACAGGACAGCTCAGAACCACAAGGTACACACCCTTTTCCATGTGGGAACTCCAGGATATGTCTCATTTCCTGTATAACCAAATATGTAGGAACATTCATCAACTATAGCAGCTCAAGCATTTGGTTTTGGAGCATGAGCAGCATTTTGTGCCCTTGTGGTGCATCCATGAGGTTAAGAGTTTTGTGGTAAGCATACTTATAAATGTAGTCAGCCTGCAGGGTTAACAGTATGCAGTAAATGAGGGAATGGGTGACAATCAGATAGTTAAAAATGGCTAGACAAGAATTGCAGAAGATCCCCAAGTGCACCACATTTTCAACAGGTATTCAGTTCTGAATACTGGGGAGTATGACGGTACCTCTTGGTGTATAGCCAGGGTCAACTCTATAGCTAGTCAGATATACAGAGTGTAGGAAAGCAATATGATAAGCAATTCATTAGATTTGTGCCTGCATACATGAATCTAGGATGGTATATTACATCCCTGGTGCCACCATTCAGAATGTCACTGAGCAACTGCGGAGCACTCTGCAGGGGGCGGGGGGATTGTCTGTAGTCAGGATCCATACCAGTACCAATGAAAAGATAAAACAAGGGATGCAATCTGCTACAGAAAACATAGTTTAAGGAACCATAAGATAAACTAATAAGCAGGACCACTTGGGATTACCCTAGTACCACGTGCAAGTGAGTATGGTTATAGGAAGATAAAAGTAAAAACAATGACTGCAGATGCTGGAAACCAGATTCTAGATTAGAGTGTTGTTGGAAAACCACAGCAGTTCAGGCTGCATCCGACGAGCAGGAAAATTGACGTTTCGGGCAAAAACCCTTCATCAGGAATACAGGCAAAGAGCCTGAAGAGTGGAGAGATAAGTGAGAGGATGGTGGGGGTGGGGAGAAAGTAGCATAGAGTACAATAGGTGAGTGGGGAAGGGGATGAAGGTTTTAGGTTCGGGGAGAGGGTGGAGTGGATAGATGGAAAGGAAGAAAGGCAGGTAGGACAAGTCATGGGGACAGTGCTGAGCTAGAAGTTTGGAGCTGGGGTGAGGTGGGGAAGGGGAAATGAGGAAACTGTTGAAGTCCATATCGGAACACTTCAACCCCAGGGCATCAATGTGAGCACCCGTATGGGCCCCAGCTACGCCTGTCTCTTTGCTGGCTACGTAGAACAGTCCATCTTCCGTAATTACACTGGCACCACTCCCTACCTCTTCCTCCACTACATTGATGACTGCATTGGCGCTACCTCGTGCTCCCCCGAGGAGGTTGAGCAATTCATCAACTTCACCAACACAATCCACCCTGACCTTAAATTTACCTGGACCATTCTGACACCTCCCTCCCCTTCTCGACCTCTCCATCTCCATTAATGACGACCGACTTGACACTGACATTTTTTACAAACCCACCGACTCCCACAGCTACCTGGATTACACCTCTTCCCACCCTACCTCCTGCAAAAATGCCAGCCCGTATTCCTAATTCCTCCGGCTCCGCCGTATCTGCTCCTAACCAGTTTCACCACACAACACACCAGATGGCCTCCTTCTTTAGAGACTGCAATTTCCCTTCCCACGTGGTTAAAGATGTCCTTCAACACATCTCGTCCACATCCCACATCTCCGCCCTCAGACCCCACCCCTCCAACCGTAACAAGGTCAGAACCCCCCTGGTGTTCACCTTCCACCCTAGCACTCACCTTCCACCCTAGCAACCTTCGCATAAACCAAATCATCCGCCGACATTTCCGCCACCTCCAAACGGACCCCACTACCAGGGATATATTTCCCTCCCTACCCCTTTCGGCCTTCTGCAAAGACCGTTCCCTCTGTGACTATCTGGTCAGGTCCACACACCCCCCTACAACCCACCCTCCCGTCTTGGCACCTTCCCTTGCCATTGCAGGAACTGCAAAATCTATGCCCACACCTCCTCCCTCACCTCCATCCAAGGCCCCAAAGGAGCCTACCACATCAATCAAAGTTTTACCTGCAATATCATTTATTGTATCCGTTGCTCCCAATGCGGCCTCCTCTACATTGGGGAGACTGGATGCTCCCTAGCAGAGCACTTTAGGGAACATCTCTAGGACACCTGCACCAATCAACCACACCGCCCTGTGGCCCAACATTTCAACTCCCCCTCCCACTCTGCCAAGGACATGGAGGTCCTGGGCCGCCTTCACCGCCGCTCGCTCACCACCAGCTGCCTGGAGGAAGAACGCCTCATCTTCCGCCTCGGAACACTTCAACCCCAGGGTCTCAATGTGGACTTCACCAGTTTCCTAATTTCCCCTTCCCCCACCTCACCCCTTTTCGAAACGTCCAGCTCAGCACTGTCCCCATGACTTGTCCTACCTGCCTATCTTCCTTTCCACCCATCCACTCCACCCTCCTCCCTAACCTAACACCTTCATCCCCTCCCCCACTCACCCATTGTACTCTATGCTACTTTCTCCCCTCCCCCACCCACCTCTCATTTATCTCTCCACCCTTCAGGCACTCTGCCTGTATTCCTGATGAAGGGCTTTTGTCCGAAACGTCGATTTTCCTGCTCTCGGATGCTGCCTGAACTGCTGTGCTTTTCCAGTGCCACTCTAATCTAGACTCTGGTTTCCAGCATCTGCAGTCATTGTGCCTTTCTAATATGATAAAAACAAAGAATATGGGGGGACTGGTAGCCTGAGAGTGGGGAGTATTAGATGTGGTCAGACTAAGGTGGAATGTAATGAGGTTTAAATTAGGAATACTGTTAGGTATAGGAATTCTCTGTAAATAAGTCTGGTCAATAGGGTTGGTTAGCTGTGGGCTCACAAGCTCACACACATTTTTTGCATAAAAGAGATGTTTGAGAGTAGGTGGACTCTATTGCTCAAATGTGAAATTAATGTAAACATCATCAATGGAACTGCTGCACAAAGAGCCAGACTAAACAAAAGGTGAAAGGATAATATAACTGATGGTGACTTGTGGCCTTAAGTGTCACAAATCAGACATTAGTATTGAGGCCTCATCATTAACAATCATAAACCAAAGTATGCTGTAGTCAAGAACAGAAAGTATTCTCCAAAGTTTCTTCATTATCTGCAGTTTTGACTGAAAAATGCCAAAATAATTTCAGCAGCTATGTCACAAAGCACAAAATTACTGAAACTTGATGTGGTGAAGGGGTTGCCATTGTTTGGAGGAGGTCAGGCACTGTGCTGGAGGCTGTTATGGTATAGATATTGTAAAGATTGCTCACGCCGACACCAGGTTCTTGCAGGTAAAGACGAATGTGCTTACCTCCAAAACTATTGCAGGGGAGCTTCCAGCTTCCCTGATACTTAGAGAAACCTGCCCAGCTGCTGTGAAATTTCAAACCTGACCATCTCAATATCATTTTTAACATTGCAACTCACCTCCTTGGATCAGGTCACCTTTGCGACCAGTCCCAGTGCAGGGAAAAATAATTAAACCAAAAGGTTTTTGTAAACTTACTCAACATTAAAATTGCTCATGAGGCTATGTCCAAAAACCAGCAATATTAATTTCTTCATTTCTCTTCCTCCTGAGCGACTTATCTCAGTTCAATTCCACTCTCAGATAAATACACTTCTTGTCAGCTATGTATGAAGCACTCAAGCCAAATGAAACTAAAAGGTAGTGCAAGCAGATTTCGGAAGTATAAAGCTTTAGTTATGCTTGAGGAATCAGAAACACACCACACTCTCAGCAGCTCTGCAGGAATGGTCAGGTTAATTATAGCCTAAGGTAGATTGCATTTAAACAAAAAGATTCTGTCCAGTGGTGATCCATGACTTTGTGTACATACTTCCAAGGGGAATTCAAGCTCATTTTATAAAAATAATCATCAGCAATAGCTTACTCACAAACCACTCAACCACAGCTAACCTCCCCCCATCCATCCCCCCCAACCCTGCAATTTAAGTGTTGTGTAGTTCAATTGTTCAGAAAATACCTCAAAACACTGCTCCATCCCCCCACATCATGACATTTCCTTTTCTTGGTCAAGAGTGAAATCATCAGCCCTTTACTTCTACTCTTCCCTTCTCACCATCCATAGCCTTAAATACTTGCTGGCGATCAGAGTCAAAACGTGTGGCGCTGGAAAAGCACAACCGGTTGGGCAGCATCCGAGAAGCAGGAGAGTCGACGTTTCAAGCATAATTTCTTCATCAAGATTGCACATTCCTGATGAAGAGCTTATGCTCGAAACGTCGACTGCCCTGCTCCTCATGTGCTGTCTGACCGACTGCGCTTTTCTAGTACCACACGTTTTAGCCTTCTAGAGCGGAGTGTTTGAAAGTTCATAAGCTTCGGAGTGAAAACAATTCTCACCTTTGTCCTAAGTGGCTTTCCCCTTATTTTAAATTGTACCTCTGGTGCTTGAACTCCCCAACCAGGGAAATGTCTTATCTGCATCAGACCCATCTACCCTTTCAAGTATCTTGTAGGTTACAATGAGATCATAGTGGAACAAGTTTAGTTTGGGAAACCTGGTCAGTATGAATGAGTTGGACCAAAGGGTCTGTTTCTGTACTGTATGAATCTAAGACCTCTCATGCTTCCAAACTCTCATGATTACAGGTCCAGTTTGCCCAATCTCACTCCAGTGTAACATCCCAGGAACAAGTCTAGTGAACCTTCTATCTATAGCAAAAATGTCCTACTTGAGAGGGTCATGACTGCACACAGTACTCCAAACGTGCTTTCAATAATGGTCAGTTTGTAAGTTTGTGGCTGACATGAAAGTTGGTGGATAATGAATCATGAGGACGAATTACAGAGGATGTAGAAGATTATAGATCAGCTGGAAAATTTGGCTGAGAAATGGCAGGTGGAGCTCAAACCAGAAAATGTGAGGCGATGCATTTTGGGAGCTCAAATGCAACAGAAAATTATACAGTAATTGGCCAGATTCTTAGCAGCATTAGTATACAGGTGGACCTTGGTGTGCAAGTCCATGCACCCTGAAAGTGGCAGTACAAGTGGATAAAGTGTTGAAGAAGATGTATAGTGTGCTTGCCTTCATCATTTGGGACATTGAGTATAAACACTGGCAAGTCATATTGCAAATATACAAGACTTTGGTCAGGTTATAGGTGGGAGCATTGTGTGCAGTTCTGGTTGTTGCGCGATACGAAGAATGTGGAAATTTTGGAGAGGGTGCAGAAAAAGATGTTGCCTGAAAAGGACTGTATCAGCTATATGAAAAAAAAGAGGTTGGGGAAACTTGAATTATTTTCACTAGAATGTCGGAGGCTGAGAAGTGGTCTAATAGAAGTATATAAAATTATGAGGGGTATAATAGGGTGGATAGTTGGGCTGTGTTCCCCAGGGTGGAAATGTCAAATACCAGGTGGCAAAGGTTTAAGGTGAGAGGGGCAAGTTCAAAGGCAATGTGCAAAGAAAGTTTTGGTTTCAAACACAGAGATTGTTACATGTGGTCCCCACATCTAAACCTTGATATATCTTGTAAACGATTGGAGCCAAGTACTGGTCCTTGTGCTACACAACCAATCAAAGCCTACTATTTATTCTTGCTTTCCATTTTCTATCTTTTTATAAATCCTAAGTCATCTCAGTACAATATTTTCTATCCCATGTGCTTCAAATCTTGCTAACCAACTTTTCTGTGGGGCTTTAAATAACAACCTGGAGAAAGTGAGGACTGCAGATGCTGGAGAGTCAGAGTCAAAAAGTATGGCGCTAGAAAAACATAGCAGGTCAGGCAGCATCCGAGGAGCAGGAGAGTCGATGTTGCGGGCAAAAGCCCTTCATCAGGAACATGAAGATCTTATGCCAGAAATGTCGACTCTCCCGCACCTGAAACACTCTGCCAGGAGAGGTGGTAGAAGCAGATACTATAGTGAAGGTAAAGAGGCATTTAGACAGATACATGAAGAGGCAGAGAATAGAGTGATACCGACCATGTGCAGGCAGATGGAATTAGCTCAGAATAGTATCACAGTCAGCACAGATGTGGCAGAACAAAGAGCCTGTTCCTGTGCTGTAATTCTATGTTGTACCTTGCTCATTACTTTAATAAATTAGTTGATTAGGCTACTTAGGTTCCTTTGTACATATATACTTGCTAATCTCTTATCATTTAAGAAACACTCTACACATCTGCTCCTCTTACCAAATGTTTTTCTACATCATATTCCATCTACCATGCTTTCCCCCACTCACTGAGCCTGTCAAAGTTCCCAGAAGCTACAATGCATTTTCCTGACAACACACATTCTCACCTAGCCGGGAGTGACCCCCAAACATGGAAATATTACATGTGGTCCCCACATCTAAACCTTGATATATCTTGTAAACGATTGGAGCCAAGCACTGGTCCTTGTGCTACACAACTAATCAAAGCCTACTATTTAATCTTGCTTTCCATTTTCTATCTTTTTATAAATCCTAAGTCATCTCAGTAAAATATTTTCCATCCCATGTGCTTCAAATCTTGCTAACCAACTTTTGTGTGGGGCTTTAAATAACAACAGGTTCATTGAACATGATTTCCCATTCATAAATTCATGCTACATAATCAGATCATTATCATCCAAGTGCACCTTTATCAGATCCTTTATAACAGATTTAAACATTGTGGTAGGGTTTCTTGTGGTAGGGTTTCTAACTCTGAGCCTGGAGACCAGTGTAAATGTCCCACTTATCCCAGAAGCATATTAATAACATATTTGAACCAGTTAATTAGAAAATATCATACATTCCAGCATTTTCCCTACTACTGATGCAGGGTTAACAAGTCTGTAGTTCCCCATTTTCTCCCTCCCACCCTTCTTAAATGGTGGAGTGACATTTGTTACTTTTTAATTTATAGGAACCTTTCCAGAATCCACAATATTGAAGGAAGGTCATCAATGCATCTACTATCGCTATAGCTACTTATTTTTTTGGTGTGTTGATGGAATACATAGTTGCTGCAAACTATGTAATAATTCTTTAATGATTATCTATTGTTTATCCATCAAATTTGTTAATATATTTTCCTAATCTACTTCAGTCAACTTGGCCCTCATGACTTCATAGCATTCTTTGCTTAAATTTAAACCCTGGCTTAAGATTGAACTACCTCACTTAAAAACTTAATGTAATATTCTATTGGAATATGCTCACCCATCACCAAAAGTTCTTTAACAACAGATTAGTCATCTAGACTTTTCCAATATACAATACAAGGTGTACAATAGTCCATTCCTTGATATACCATTCGAGAAAACGATCCTTAACACAGTCCAGAAACTCATCCTCCAAAACATTGGTGCTCATTAGTTTTAGAGGAGAAAGTGACGTCTGCAGATGCTGGAGTATCAGAGTTGAAAATGTGTTGCTGGAAAAGCGCAGCAGGTCAGGCAGCATCCAAGGAACAGGAAATTCGACATTTCAGGCATAAGCCCTTCATCAGGAATGAGGAAAGTGTGTCCAGCAGGCTAAGATAAAAGGTAGGGAGGAGGGACTTGGGGGAGGGGTGATGGAGATGCGATAGGTGGAAGGAGGTCAAGGTGAGGGTGATAGGCCGGAGTGGGGTGGGGGCGGAGAGGTCAGGAAGAAGATTGCAGGTTAGGAAGGCGGTGCTGAGTTTGAGGGATTCGACTGAGACAAGGGGAGGAAGTGGGAGGATTGGAAAGAGAAGTTGTTCAGGGTGAGGACCAGTTCAGTCAGTCGAAGGAGGGTGTCAGTGGAAGGGTACTGGTTGGTACGGCGGGAAAGGAAGAAGTGGAGGGCTTTGAGTCCTTCGTGAGAGGAAATGCAAAACTTGCGCCCACACCTCCTCTCTTACTTCTCTCCAAGGCCCCAAGGGATCCTTCCATATCCGCCACAAATTCACCTGCACCTCCACACACATCATCTATTGCATCCGCTGCATCTGATGTGGCCTCCTCTATATTGGGGAGACAGGCCATCTACTTGCGGAACGTTTCAGAAAACACCTCTGGGACACCCAGACCAACCAACCCAACCACCCCGTGGCTCAACACTTTAACTCCCCCTCCCACTCCACCAAGGACATGCAGGTCCTTGGACTCCTCCATCGCCAGACCATAACAACACGACGGTTGGAGGAAGAGCACCTCATCTTCTGCCTGGGAACCCTCTAACCACAAGGGATGAACTCAGATTTCTCCAGTTTCCTCATTTCCCCTCCCCTCACCTTGTCTCAGTCGAATCCCTCAAACTCAGCATCGCATTCCTAACCTGCAATCTTCTTCCTGACCTCTCCGCCCCCACCCGACTCCAGCCTATCACTCTCACCTTGACCTCCTTCCACCTCTCACATCTCCATCGCCCGTCCCCCAAGTCCCTCTTCCCTACCTTTTATCTTAGCCTGTTGGACACACTTTTACTCAATCAGATTTTTTTTAAAAAATGTATTCCTTTTTTATTTCTTCACCTTGTCTTCAGTTGCCTGTCATCCAGCCACGTGAACATATGAACAAGGAGAAGGAGTGGCCACTGAACCCTCTGATCCTGATCAGCCATCTAATAAGATCAAGGTCTATCTGATCATAGAATCATGGAACCCTACAGTGTGGAAGCAGGCCATTCGTTCTATCGAGTCCATACTGACCCTCTAAAGAGCATCCCACACAGATCCAAACTCCACCCTTTCCCCACAATGCTGCATTTCCCATGGGTAGTCCAGTTAATTTATAAATCCCTGGACATTATGGGCAATTCACCTAACCTGCACATCTTTGGACTGTGGGAGGAAACTGGAGCACCTGAAGGGAGCCCAAGCAGACACAGGGAGAAAATGCAAACTCCACACAGACAGTCACCCAAGGCTGGAATCGAACCTGGGTCCCTGACACTGTGAGGCAACAGTCCTAACCATGGGCAACCATGCCGCTCAGTCCACATTTCTACCTACTCTGGATAACCTTTCACCTCCTCATTTAATAAGAACCTGTCCATGTCTCCCTTAAAAATATTCAAAGACTCTGCTTACACCAGCTTTTCAGGAAGACATTTCAAAAGCCTCACAACCTCAAAGAAAATTCCCCTCACCTCTATTTTAACTGAGCAAACTTTATTTTTAAACCGTTACTTCTAGTACTTGATTTTTTGAAAAGAAAAATCATCCTCTTTCCATTAAATTGTCAAGATCCATCAGGATGTTATATGTTTCAATCAATTCACCTCTTGCTCTAAACTCCAACGGATACAAGCCTAGCATGTACAACAGTCATAAATTAGACTGGTAAATCCTCACTGCACTGCTTCCAGTGCACTTACATCCTTCCTTAAATAAAGTGATCAATACTGTATACATTATTCCAGATATACCATCACCAGTGCCCTGCATAATTGAACATTTATATTTAGTTCACCTTGCAACAAATCATAATGTTTTATCATTTTCTGTACCTGCATACTAATATTTTGTGATTCATACAGTAGGTCATTCACATCTCTTTGCATCTCTAAACTCTGTAAGCTCTCACTATTTAGATAGGTTTTTGTTTACATCTTCCTGTAAAGTGGTTGATTCCACATTTTCCCACAGCATTAAGACCTTAAGTTGAAATTCAAGCTATAAGCAGTTAAGGTTACAACACTGATTCCTATGGCATACAACTTATTAGTATTTGTCAACCTGAAGAAGATCCGTTTTTGCCTACTCTCTGCTTCCTGTTAGCTGGCCAATATTTTATCCAATGCAAAATGCTACCCCTGTACCATAAGCTTTTGTTTTCCACAAAAACCTTTGACGTGTTCCTTTATTAAGTGCCTTCTGGAAATCTACGTATAGTACATCCACTGGTTCCCCTGTATCCACAGCAAGTCTATCTTCTTAAATAGCTCCAATAGATTGGTCAAACATGCTTCCACTTTCACAAAGACATGTCAATTCTGGTTTCCTTGAACTTATCTAATTGCCCTGCTATAATATCTTTAATATCTTCAACATTTTCCTCAAGTCATAGAGTCATAGAGATGTACAGTATGGAAACATACCCTTAGGTCCAACCTGTCCATGCCGACCAGATATCCCCACCCAATCTAGTCCCACCTGCCAGCACCTGGCCCATATCCCTCCAAATCCTTTCTATTCATGTACTTATCCAAATGCCTTTTAAATGTTGCAATTGTACTAGCCTCCACCACTTCCTCTGGCAGCTCATTCCATACATGTACCACCTTCTGGTGAAAAGGTTGCCCCTTAGGTCTCTTTAATATCTTTCCCCTCTCGCCCTAAACCTATGCCCTCTAGCTCTGCCCTCCCCCACCCCAGGGAAAAGACTTTGATTATTTATCATATTCATACCTAACATGATTTTGTAAACCTTGATAAAGGTGCCCCTTAGCCTCCGACGCTCCAGGGAGAACAGCCCCAGCATGTTCGGCCTCTCCCTGTAGCTCAAATCCTCCAACTGTCAACATCGTTGTAAATCTTTTCTGAACCCTTTCAAGTTTCACAACATCCTTCCAATAGGAAGGAGACCAGAATTGCATGCAATTCCAACAGTGGCCTTACCAATGTCCTATACAGCCTCAACATGACCTCCCAACTCCTGTACTGAAAACTCTGACCAATAAAGGAAAGCATACCAAACGCCTTCTTCACTATCCTATCTACCTACAACTCCCCTTTCAAGGAGCTATGAACCTGCACTCCAAGGACCTTACCATTAAGTGTATAAGCCCTGCTAAGATTTGCTTTCCCAAAATGCAGCAGCGCGCATTTATCGGAATTAAATTCCATCTGCCACTTCTCAGCACATTGGCCCATCTGATCAAGATCCCATTGTAATCTGAGGTAACCTTCTTCACTGACAACTGCACCTCCAATTTTGGTGTCATCTGCAAATGTACTAACTACCTCTTATGCTCACATCCAAATCATTTATATAAATGATAAAAAGTGGACCCAGCATTAACCCATGTGGCACTCCACTGGTCACAGGCCTCTAGTCTGAAAAACAATACTCCACCACCACCCTCTGTCTTCTACCTTTGAGCCAGTTCTGTATCCAAGTCAGATGTTAAGCTAAACTAGTCTGTAGTTCCTGCTTTCAATCTCCTCCCCTCTTTGAATAAACCAACTGAATTTGCTATCCTCCAATCTAATTGGACTTTCCTTGCATTCAGGGTGCTTTAGGAAATTTAAACCAATGTATCAGTAATCTCACCAGCTGATTCTTTGAAGACTCCCATGATAAAATCCAACAGGACCCTGGCACTTGATAAACCACAGCTCACAATACGTGCTCAGTATCACTTCTGTGGTGATTGCAATTTTCCTGAGTTTTTAACCTTCCTTCCTGATTATTAGCTGCTCCTGAGGAGTTACTTGCATCGCTTATAACAAAGGCCAATGCAAAATAAATTTCTAATTAATCTACCATCTCTTTATTTTCCTGGCGCATTTTAGAGAGGTCCAACACTCATTGTTAACTCATTCCTTCACAATTTATAGAAACTCTTAGAACCTCTTTTTATTCTCCTCTCATTAACCACCACTAGGAGAAAGAGGGAACTGCAGATGCTGGAGATCAGAGCTGAAAGTGTGGTGCTGGAAAGTGCAGATCAGGCAGCATTTAACAGCAGGAGAATCAATGTTTTGGGCTTATGCCACAAAAAGACACGACCCAATATCATTAGTATCCTTACATACAAAATGAGGAAGGACACCACGTTGACTGGGACAACACATCCATCCTAGGTCAAGCCAAACAGAGCCATGCGTGAGAATTCCTAGAAGCATGGCAGTCTAACTGCTACTCAATCAACAAACACATTGTCTTGGACCACATCCACCATCACCTGAGAAAAAGAACCAGAAATAACACCACCAGCTCAAGGAAACCTAAACACAAACAGAAAGCAGGACATAACACCAGTGCTTCACCAGAAGCTCACTGACGATGTTACCTAGTATGGTAACAAAATGTCTGAACATGAACTTTCCAGCTCAGCGAGCAAACTTACATCCAGAACCTCAACCTGACCTACAAATATTCTCTAAACTCGCTAACAACTTCACAATGTCCGTTGAGCTTGCTACAGTTAACTGCGATGGACTTTTATTCACAATTCAGTATTCAGAATAAATGACCATACGAGAGTTTACATAGGGGGAGATCATTTGGCCCATCATGTCCATGCTAACCCTCTAAAAGAGCAATGTGCCCAATCTTATTCCGCTGCAACTTCTTCCTTTTTAGATAAATACCCATTTTCTTTCAGAAGGCCCAAATTGACTCTGCTACCAACATATGGTCATTCAGTTCACTCGAGACCGAATATGACTTTCTTCCTTTATATCACCATCGCTTTTTTGCCAATTCTCTTTACACTCCAATTCCTGATCGCTCACCCAACATGAACAGTTTCTCTCTGTCTACTCTGACCAGATGATAATTGCAAATATCTCTATCGATCTATATGCTCTCTAATAATGCTTCAAACACAGTCCTGAATTCACAACCACGACAGGCAGTGGTTTATCACAGGCTCCAATGCCAGGACAAAATGAGCGTCCCTAGCCCATTTGCCAGCAGCTATTTCACCAAATGCAAACAATAACTTGGTCACATCGAGGTCGCTCCCCTCTGGCCTAGCTCAGTAAGCGGTTAACAATTCCAGAGCCTCAAGTGCCTCACTTTGAGATGAAGCAGCCTTGGGGATGGTGAAGGCACACGGATGGA
Organism: Hemiscyllium ocellatum; assembly: GCF_020745735.1. Classification (NCBI taxonomy): domain Eukaryota; kingdom Metazoa; phylum Chordata; class Chondrichthyes; order Orectolobiformes; family Hemiscylliidae; genus Hemiscyllium; species Hemiscyllium ocellatum. The sequence goes on from NC_083404.1 coordinate 57,797,464, forward strand.
GTTCTGAGAAAATTCCGAGGGTGGAAGAGCCTTCAGAATAGAGGAGAAAGTCCTCTGGCAGGGGCAATTGCTCAGGTGTGGGGGAGTGGAGGTGGTGTTGGCTTTCCCTTCACGAAGTCCTTTGATGGGTTCCAGAGCCTACAGTACGTACCCACCCCAGGTTGCCTAACTCCATGGACAGAGTGGTCTCTGCACCAGGCAGGCCTGAAGAGTAGACTCTAGCCTGTGCAATTTATTGTTCTTAGTCTCAGCTGAATGGCTTTGGTTGCTGCTCAGCAATGGAGTACACACAAGTAACTGTTTACATGTCCACATAGGTGCAGCAATTTTTTTTCTTTTAAAATTTAACATTTATTTTCCCAGCTGCACATTTCCTCAGAAAAGTTTTGCAATCACCCAGATAAGGCAGGAAGATGCTTCACTGGACAGGTAGGAAGGACAGGTTTAAAAGCCAACACCAAACATCACAGTTTAAAATGACAGTTTTCTAAGCCATGAAGCACTATAGTATAGAATTAAAATCAAATCAACACTAATATTAACTAAGGTGTGCAGTTTAGAAGGCAGTCACAAAGAACCCACTTATATATGACCAACTGAAGATTGTGATATGGAAAGAAGATAGGAGTGGTGAACATTAACACACCATATATAATTAGTTCAGTTACTCAAAGCCAATATTGTCCTGATGTGACATTAATCCCTGACAATGATAGACAATGAATTAATGAACAATGGGGTCAATGGCTTTTCAGCCTCTTGAGCCTGTTCCACTATTCAGTCATAGCATGGCTTTTTTAAAACCTCAATCCCATTTATCCATCTTTACCAGATACCCTTAGATAATGAAAACCTATCAGTCATACTCCTGAAACATTCAATCACCACAGCCATGTGCTGGGGGGAGTAAGCCCTAACGTATCCAAGTGTACAATATCCTGCAGAAATGAAGCACATTTTGTAAGCATTCCATAAATCTGTAACTTTCCAAATCACGACTTACTTCTGCTATTCCATCCTTAAACGTTTCACCGTAGCTGCTGTCGGGTGTGCTGCGCTGGTCGTCTTTGAGGTAGTTGGTGTGTGTCACAGTGAACACTTCATACTGGTTGCTGCCAAGGTTCTGTTCAAAGATCACCCCTCTCTGTTCATCGCTCTCGGCTCTGCTATAGTGCACAGTGGGAGTCATTGCCCCTGAGTAGCTGGTAGAGTAACCCTCCGTTTTGATGCTGACCACTGCTACCCCTGCCACTGACACAGGCGCATTCTCAGTTGGATTTGTAGCAAAAGGCTCCCGCTTTGAGGCTTCCAGATGCTCCGGATGTAAAGACAGGTTCACTGGGAGGGACTTAAGAACTTGCACCCGATTGTCGTGTACTTCTAGATCGTTCTGACTATCAGCTGACGCAAGGCAATTTCTGATAAATCAAGACACAGGGAAAGAAATGCCATCAGAAAACAAACATTGAAACTAATCCAAACAAAATAACTTAACCTATGCTTACTTAACATGGGATGGCAGTGACAGAATAAGTTTGCATTCTTAGTTAACCACTTCATTTCATTTAGAATTTATGCACATGCACAGGCTTTCCTTTGTTGCTTTCTCTAAACTTGTCAACTTGATCTCCAACTCTTAGCCAATGATTTAAGTTTATCCATTGAGTAACTGAGTTACAACGGGAAAGGTCCCAAGTTCAGTCCTTGGTGTCAAGTTAGTTGGAGTAGTGGCTCTTGGCACCCATGGTTTGGGAAGTAAACAATAATGAGAGACCACAGGAATGCTCATGTTTGATGCCCAGTTAATGACTCTAGTGAGAATCGCAGTCAAGGATGAGGCTGGACTGGGGTTTAACTGCAATACTCACCCAGCCTCGCCTCTTAACTAGTTAGTCCTCACTTCCAAAACCCAACTAACCATTAACAACAATGGGAAAGAGAGTGAAAAGAACATTGCTACATTTTTCTTCACTGCACTTACTTGTACCACGTTCTCTACTATAAACCAGCTTCTTAATCTCCTCATATCCCTCCAACTTCACCTCAAAGGATTGGCATTCTGATTCCCACCTGGTTGTCGCTATTTAATACATAAAGTTCCAGACAGGGAAGTGAATTTGGTACCTAATTAGCTTTTCCTCCCAAATCAATCCCCAGATTTCTTGGAATCCCTCCAATCATGTTTCTATCCTTACCACAGAAGTGAAACAGTCCCAATAAAGTTATTATTGACACCCTATTTGGCTCTGACAAATACAAACTTTCTCTCCTCATCCTTCTTAGCCTGTTCCAATCTTTGACGCAGTTGACTTGGCTCAGTGGTTGGTCCTGCTGCCTCAGAGCGCCAGTGATACAGGTTCAATTCCAGCCTCGGTCAACTGTCTGTGTGGAGTTGGACTGTGTCTGCATGGATTTCCTCCGGGTGCTCCGGTTTCCTCCCACAATCCAAAGATGTGCAGGTTAGGTGAATTGGCCGTGTTAAATTTCCCATTGTTTAGGGGTAAATATAGGATAATAGGGTAGGGGAATGGGTCAATGTGGACATATTGGGCTGAAGGGCCTGTTTCCACACTGTAGGGATTCTGTGGAAGACTTCATCTTCTTCCAATGCTCTCACAGTTGTCTAACTTGGTGAATCTGCTCTCACAAGTTTTAAATTGTATTTATCTCATTGTAGCCAGAGAATCATTTGCAATGACTTCTCTTCTCACACCCACACTTGTCACCCTCAAGGAGGTTTTTTAATTTTCTCATGGAACACTGGTATCACTGGCTGGCCAGCATTTATTACCCGATCCTAGTTACTGTTGAGTAGGTATTGGTGAGCTGCCTTCTTGAGCTGCTGCCTTCCATGTGCTGTAGGCAGACCCAAAGGGAATTCTTTAAAATTAATTCATGGGATGAAGGCCCCACTGATTAGGACAGCATTTATTACAGATTCCTAACTGCCCAGAGGGCAATTAATAGCCAACCACATTACTGTGGAGTCACTTGTAGGCTAGACCAGGTTAAGGATGGCAGTTTCTTTCTCTAAAGGACATAAGTGAACCAGATGAGATTTTCCTGACAATGGATTCACGGTTATCATTAGATTGTTAATTTCAGATTTTTCTTGAATTCAAATTCCACCATCTGCCTTGGTGGATTTTGAACACAGGTACCAAGAACATTAGCTGGGCCTCTGGATTAACAGTCCAGTGATAATATCATGAAGTCCACAAAGCTTTAGCTCTCTTTTATTTTTCATCTACCTCGTCCTGCCTCTCAGTAACGGTATCCAAGAGCACAGAGTGGGTTTTCTTACGCACATTGACAACACCACCACTCAAATCTCCCACTATGGCTAGTTGAGGGTTGCAAACTCTGGGTGAACAGAATATAGAACATAGAACACTACAGCACAGGAATAGACCCTTTGGCCTACCATGTCTGCACCATTCTAAACCAATCCCAACTGCCACTATTCCCTGCTTGGTCAGATATCTATATAAACATTCCTCCTTAAAGGGATAACACTGGCTAGTCTCCAGTCTTCTGGGACCTCATCTTTGGCTAATGAGATTACAAAGATTTCTGTTAAGGCCCCAGAAGTGGCTCACCCTGGACTCCTTAGTATCTTGGAATAGATCCCACCAACCCTGGGGACTTACTATCTGAAAGCTTTTCAAGACACCCAACACCACCTCCTTCTAGTTATCAACATGCCCCAGAATATCAACATACTCCTCCCCAAGCTTACCACCATGCATGTCCTTTTCCTTGGTGAATACCGATGCAAAGTTATCACCTCTTTGGAATCCACACATAATTTCCCTCCTTTTTCCAGGAGTGGACCTGCCTCTTCCCTAGCTACCCTCTTAGTCCTAATATACATTTAAAATGCCTTGGGATTCTCCTTAACCCTGCTTGCCATGGACATTTCACATCTCCTAATTCCTTAAGTTCTTTTCTGATTCTTTTAAATTCCTCAAAGACCTTGTGTACTTTCAGTTTCTTAAACTTTACGCATGTTTCTTTTCTCTTTTTGATTAAATTTTCAATATCTCTTGTCATCCAATGTTCCTGAATTTTGCCTGCCTTGTCTTTGATATTCATAGGAACATGATGGTCCTGAACGCTGATCAACCAGCTTTTAAAAGACTTCCACATGGCAGTTGTGAATTTACCTTCAAACAGCCACCCCCAATTTAATTTCTCCAGTTCCTGCCTTGTATTCGTAATTAGCCTCCCTCCAATTTAGCACTTTCAGCCAAGAACCCGTCTTATGCTTATCCATAACTATCTTAAACCTTACTGCTTATGATCACTGTTCCCAAAATGAAACATTCCTCTCCCCCTGCCCCCCCCACACCGAAACTGAATGCTTCAAGAAATGTCATCACATGTCTTTGCACCTTCAACATCAGCCTCCTACCATTGGCCAGTCAATGTCAATGATTATGAATGGCGTTTTAACATGTCCTGGTCTTAACTTTTAAAAATCTGGCTATCCTAACATCTTGCAGTGATGAAGCAGCTGCACATCTGTAGGATTACACGAGTCCAATCACTCCAAATTTATTTGATACTTCGGAACATTTTCATTCCCAATCATATCAGCGAGAACCTTACAGGTTAGCAATTATATTCTCCAGCCAGTCTGTTGTCAGAAAAAAATTATACTTTGTAACGTGGAATATTTTGGGAATAATCATGCATTGTTTGGCACCAGTTTGACTCCAGGAAAATTACATAGCTAAAATAGAGACCAGAGACTCAATCGGAAATCTAGAAATCCCATTTTCCCATTGGAATTGTAGAGGTCTACAGCACAGAGAAAAGTTCTTCAGCCCATTGAGTCTGTGCCAGCCAAAAGCAAGTACTGAACTATTCTAATCCCAAAGTTTGTGTGCATTTGCGGTCTATTGAGTTTGTCCAATTTAAACAAAAAGAAAATGACCAGTGGGTCCTCAAGCCTGATCTTCCATTCAATGTGTTAGTAAACCTTCAGCATCAACTCCACTTTCCTGCATGTTCCCCATATCCCTGAATTCCCCCAAATGATCAAAACTCTTTCACAGCTCTATAGGTCAGTGCGTGAAATATGGATTTTTAAATGATTAGTGACAGCCAGGGCAGCGATGTTCAGCATTTTGTCTCGATTGATCTCGCAATGCAGTTACGCACCTCTAAATCCAAAAGAAAGCTTTGGTTCCCATTTTGAGGCACTTTCACCAGGCAACAGTATTACCCAGATATGCACACCAAATGAAGCCAATATTGTGTGTAATGATGCAAGTGTATGAGTAGAAGTAATTAGAAAAATAAAATTGCGCTATACTTATTCGGAATTTATTTTGGAAGGAATTCCATTGAATATTGGTGATTGGGAGTGACACTGAACTAGTAACCAAGAGCCCAGGCTATAGATCTGCAGACGTTGTCTCAAATCCCACACAGCCAGACATGGAATTACTCAAATCAGTTAACAGATGCGGAATCAAAAACTAATCTCAGTAATGGTGACCATGAAACCATAATCAATTATTATAAAATTCTATCTGGTTCACTCATACACTGTAGGGAAGGAAATCAACCATCCTTAACCTGGTCTAGATTACAAATCTGACTCCAGACACACAGCAATGAGGTTGACTCTGAACTGCCCTTTGCAACAGCTACTGGTTCAAGGCAAATTACAGATGAGCAATAAATGCTGGCCTCGACAGCAATGCCTACATTCCATGAAAGAATGAAGAAAACATAACACAGGTAATTGTAATCAGAAATCGCCCATTTTCAAACTTCCAAATTGAGTTCTGAAGGATGATATCTGCCTTGAATTCTGTCACTCTCTTCAGATGCTGCCAGGCCTGTTGCGTTTCTACAGTATGTGTTGCTTTGATTTTAGTAGAACCTATTAGCTCATTTTACTTTTATTGATTAAAGCAGATGATTTTTTGGGAACCAATCATTTGCTTCCAATTTTAAACACCACATTAAATGAAAGAATGTATTGCAAAGCAAATTACTTATCTCAGTCTTAGTTTTATTCACATCTTTATGATAAAACTTCTCTAGAGATAAAGATAAAGTAAGTGTGAATGGGCCTACTAAATGCATTACTTTGCATTAATGCTGATCTTTTGTTTGACTGAAGGCATTAATATCCTTTAAACTATTAACATATTACCACAGTAAGCAGGATATTCAAGTAATTTGAATAACAAAGTGGTAATTTTGTAGGCAGTGTTGGAAGGAAACAGTCTATCCCCACTGATAACCCTACTCTTTTTGGCCGAATACAGTAGAAACGTTAACCTGTTCTTTTGTTTCACACAGATCATGCACCTATTAAATAGTGCCTACCTTCTCTGCATTCATTTTACTTCAAACATGGCTATTTTTACCAGGGGAAATGGAATGAATCAGATACATTAGCTGCCCTCTGACATTCAATGAGTAGATGCATTAGATACGCATATGAAAAAGATAATCAATAATCTGTCTTTTAAGGAAAGAAATTCCAATGACTCACGGGCCTCATCTTTATTTCAGATGGGCAATCCCCTTATTTTAAAAACTATAATCCCTATTTATAGATTCACCCACATGAGGAGACATTCTTTCCACATCTACCTGGTCAAGTCCTCGCAGGATCTTACATTTTTAAACTAAGTTACCTCAGGGTCATAAAAGCCATAAAACCTAACCTTTGACTCTGTGCAGTTTTACTTTACACAATCCTGAACTTCAGTTCACTGAACTTTTTTTTTAAGTTTTTGCACTTTGAAGAAATATATAGTTTCTGTAAGTCATGCAATAGATCTTTAAAGACTATCCATTGCCCACGTACAGTCATGCCTTTTTGTATGTGTTTTCCGAATCCAATTCAGTCAATTGTGCCTCATGCTTTTATTTATCCCCTTAGTCAAATTTAACACCCTTGCATCAGAATGAAAAACAATGAGGTTTTTCACTTTGGTAGGCGACATAGATGTGCAGAGCATTTCTTAAATGGAGAGAGATTAGAGTATAGATGTACAAAGGGGCCTAGGTGTTCTTGACAATAAGTCACTAAGGGCTAACATGCAGGTGCAGCAGAGTATTAGCAAGGCTATTGGAATGTTCACCTTTATTGCAACAGGCTTTGAGGACAGGAGGTCTTGCTTAGATTGGAGAGGAACTTGGATAGACTACACCTAAAGTATTGTGTACAGTGTTGGTTTCCTCATCTCGGGAAAGATACTATTGCCAAAGATGGAGAGCAACAAAAGTTCACTCGTCTTGTTCTGAAGATGACAGCAAAGTCCTCTGAAGAGAGATTGGTAAAGTGGGCTTGTATTCTCAAGAGTTTCAAAACTTTTCAAACTTCCAAATTTTTTAAAAAAGATAGATAGGATAGATACAGATGAGATATTGCCCCTGGTTGAGGAATCTAGATTCAGGGGATACAATTAAAAAGGGAGATGGCACTTAGATCGGAGAGGAGGTGGGTTTTTTTATACTCAGAGATTGTGATCCTTTGGAATTCTCCACCCAAGAGGGCTGTGGAAGTTTAGTCTTTGAATATGTTCAAGGTAGTCATTGGTAGTTGCCTGATTACCAGTGACACACAGGCTGATGGCGATGGGGTGAGTAAAAGGCACTGAAGTGTTCAATCAGCCATGATCATATTGAATGTTGGAGCAAGTTCAACACATTGAATGGCCTACTCCTGTTCTGATCTTATATAGACCAATAAAGTATTGGCTTTGATTACAAGCCCATTTAGCAAGCTGAATCCAGTTGGAAGGGGAAAGGAAACAGCAGTCAAATCAAGACGTCATTGTCTTACCAGACCATAGGGCTGCTTGCTCATTAGAGACAGATGACAGATGGTGATTTAATCTGAGGGCCAGCACACCTCAGGAGAGTGCTCATAATAACCTCAGTCAGTGTGGGAGTTGATGTCAGCATCACACCGGGGTTCTCAAACCAACCCTGTCCAGCTAACTGAGCTAAATCTGGATAGTGACAAGCTTCTTGAGTATTGTTGGAACTCATTTGCACAGTTCACCGATCAGCTGATAGTTGTAGGAGGGGAGATTCCCCTTCGTATGAAAGGTAAAGAGAGTGAACAGTTATGGAGCACTCTAGTCGAACACCTGGTCATGTGAATGCACTTTGAAGAAAACCTCCTTTTCTGTGAAGGGAATAAATTTCCATTATTAAGTGTGGAATGATGGTTCACTGTGAAAACCTGAGTATACACCTCACGCTGTTCACTGTTCTCAGTCCTCTGTGAGATAGAAAAGTCTTGTTCACCATAAAAGATAATACAATGCCCAATGTTGGTATCATCATATTGGTAAAAGCTTGACTGTATTTCATTTGAGTTGTTGCAGGGAAGGGACACTGGCTTGCACTTCTCACTCTCCCTGTTGATACCATTATGTTGTTCTGATGTGCAACAGTCTCACATTGGGCTGAGTCATACGATACACTTCGGCATTTTCCTATATTTGAATAGGCTGTACTCTCTGTGAATCATGAGCAATCTTTCTTTTGCAGCTGCACAAAACCTTTCCAGATAGTGGAGGCTAGCAATATACTCAGGCAAGCAACATTTTCAAAGAGATGCTCACTTCCGTCTTTCCAAACAGTACTAGGCACCACTGGAACCTTGAGCAGGAATTCATAATGCCACCAATTCATCCTTCCCTACTCAACCCCTTATCCCGCTCCACATACTCACATGGTCACCAAACCAAAAAGATTGCAAATAAATATACCTTTTTTCTTGGTCATCTGGTGTATCAGCTGCTTTACCAATTGGCATGTGTCTCTTGTCCCGAGGGACCTATAACAACAGAACAAAATCCATGTATATAGTAAGTGGGGGGAGTGTTCTGGAAGAGAAGACTGAATGGAAATGAGTAACTAGTATTTATTAACATTCAGACCTTGTAGTAATCGTACAACAATCCTAAGGCGGCAGCACTGTCTTCATCTCCATTGATGCTCATCATCGCTTTTGTGGCAGCTGTCAAGGGGTTTTCGAGGTATGACTTCCAGGCCTCATCTTCACTTGTGTACGCACGTCTGGGATGGAGGTTTGTGTCATTCTGTAATACTACCACCAAGCGCTTACTGCAGACAAAATTAAAAAAAATCAGCTCAATTGCTGTTCACTTTATCATACTGTGTACACGGTAAGAGAGTGCAGTGGTTATAATAATAGACCTCCCAAACAGAGGTCACAATATCAAATTGTAGCATAACAAGCTGTGGAAATGACTTCAAAAAACATAGTCATTTTGAATACTGGCACCAGAGAAAGCATAAAAAATCAGTACAAAGCCTGCTGGGTTATTTTAAAAGCGATTGCTGCTACCCAATCTGCCTCACACATGATTCCGAACAAACTACTCAGTTGCAAAACCAAATGCATCACCTTCTCAGGGTAACTGGAGGCCAACAGTAAAGCATAGTCTTATCACCACAATCACATCCTAAGAACAAACATGTTAAAGATAGTGCAATTGAAATTTGTCTTTAAATGGAAATGAACAATATCGGGCACATCATATACAGAGATGCCTGTAAGACAGTGGCTAATCTGCATTCCTGCTTAAGGAATTGTTCAATCGTAGCAACATTGTATATTGCGGGAACAATACTTCTCAAAATGGTTTACGGTGTGTATTGTTCACAGAATTACAGAATTAGTTGCCAACACAAAAACATAGATACTGGATGTATAATGTGATGACACTTGTAGTAGTGCCCAAAACAAAATTTGAAGAAATCCAGATCAGATATGACTATGAAATTGGGCTTGATCATGCCCATTATAAATTACAGGTGCCTTAGCCTGATCAATACGGTCTCCATTGTACGTGCATATGTTTCTGCCATGAAATGTGCCAGACAACAGATTGAAGGCATCAGTGGCACATTGTAAAGCCCAGTAAACATGTGCAGGTGTGGTCAGAGTAGAATACCAATTCAGCTGCTATTTTGGAGCTCTAAGCCCAAGCTGAACATGCATTAAGCATCAGGAAGAAACCCACCCTCTCCAAAATTCAGGATTATCAACTACTGACAGCACACCTGCAGGCTGATTTCTTCTAGTTGTTACTGAAATTCTACAAAGAATAGCTTGGGCTGCAAATATGAAAAGGAAGATATGTGAAAAGCAGTGAAGGAAATCTATCCTGACCTCAAGGGTTCTGCACAAACCAGCTACTGCCAGGCACAGTGCCACTCCCTGTGATACATTTTTGGGATAATGAGTAGAGGCCATGCAGAACTACACAAGTTGTCAGAAGAGGGAGGAACAAAAGGGGAACAAGATGAACATATAGAATTGGGAAAAAAAGAAGAGGAAACCCGGATAGCCCTTTTTCATATGGGAGGAACATGAAGAACTACGAGTAAGATGCAAATAAGTATGATGCCAATTCCTCATTCTATAGAAGACTCACTTTTCCCCTTCTTACTGTTTCAGAACGTATTATCGACCTGAAATTATAATAAAAGCCAAAGTAAGGTAATCATCTGAACCAAATTTATACATGAAATCATTACATAGTCCCTACAAGAGTACAGTGACTACACTTCCACACTTCCCCAGGCAGAATAAATGAAAGAAGGATATTCTCAATGACCAGGGAGTCCAGAACTAGGGGTTACACTCTAAGAATACAAGGTGGACCCCATTTAGCACTGAGATGAGAAGAAATATCTTCACCCAAAGAATGGTGAACCTGTGGAATTCTCAGCTTTGGAAGGGGTTGAGGTCAAAACATTGATTTTTTTCAAGTAGTGATTAGATATCATTTTTAGGGATCAGAGGGTATGGAGAGAAAGTGGGAATCAGAATTCTGAGTTGGATGTTCAGCCAAGATCGTGTTGACTGGCAGAGTGAGCTCCAAAGGCCGAATGGCCTACTCCTGCTCCTGTTTTCTATGTTCTATGTTTCTAGTGCCTAGCTTCTGTGTGCCTTTTCTCATTCTACAATTCTGTGCCAACCAACTGGCTGGGTAAAGGTGGCTGAGAAAAGTTTAATTTACCAGAATGATTTCAGTGGGGAGACTGCAGATGAGGAGGGAGGTAGTGGGGAGATATTGTAGGACACCTTCAAGCAGCTGTGGGCCTAGAACACCTAGCTTCAGAATGCACCACCACTGGTATGGGCTACAGTAAGGATAGTGCAAAAGTGGCAGGGTTGTGAATGCAAAGGCTATTTTCTTGGAGGAGCGTGGTAGTCCAACAAGCTACCAAAGCTCCCTCTGGGTAGTATTGTACCATCATCAATACTCATAATTAGTTGGAAGGGCAGATTGCTACACTATGTTGGAACACAGCAGTCCCCTTTGAGAACTGGCATCTGCGACCATGTTGGCAGCAGCAGCTTGAGACAGAGAGCTGGCATCACTTCGATTGTAGTAAGCTGACCCTGAGAGATTTCAGTCTGAGCTGCCACTGCAAGAGTCATTGAATCACAGAGATGTACAGCACAGAAACAGACCCATCAGTCCAACCTGTCCATGCCGACCAGATATCCTACCCCAGTCTGGTCACACCTGCCAGCACCCAGCCCATATCCCACCAAACCCTTCCTATTCATATACCTACCCAGATGCCTTTTAAACGTTGCAATTGTATCAGCCTCCACCACATCCTCTGGCAGCTCATTCCACACACGTACCACCCTCTGCATGAAAAAGCTGCCCCTTAGGTATCTTTTATATCTTGCCCCTCTCACCCGAAACCTACGTCTTCTACTTTTGGACTCCCCTACCCCAGGGAAACGACCTTGTCTACTTACCCTAGTCATGCCCCTCATGATTTTACAAACCTCTATAAGGTCACCCCTCAGCCTCTGACGCTTCAGGGAAAACAGCTCCAGCCTATTCAACCTCACCCTCTCGCTCAAATCCTGCAACCCCTGCAACATCCTTGCAAATCTTTTCTGAACTCTTTCAAGTTTCACAAGATACTTCTGATAGGAAGGAGTCCAGAATTGCACACAATATTCTAAAAGTGGCCTAACCAATGTCAAGTACAGCTGCAAAATTACCTCCCAACTCTGACCAATAAAGGAAAGTATACCAAATGCCTTCTTCACTATCCTATCTACCTGCGACTCTATTTTCAAGGAACTAGGAACCAGTACTGCAAGGTCTCTTTGTTTAATAACACTCCCTAGGACCTTACCATTAAGTGTATAAGTCCTGCTCTAATAATTATTTGCCAATCTAAATAGTCATTCACGCTCAGGAAGGATTGCCTAACAGGACTACTTTAACTTGTAGCTTTTCCAGGTCTTCAAACAGCTATTTGAGAGGGGTTTTTGTTTTCATTTTATACTTGCCTCATTCAGTTCTCCCCTGCCCCCGGCCCAAAATTCTATCTGTAAACCTTCTCTAACCTGGACTTGTCTGTGCCCTCTACAACAGAACCCATTGGCTGGATTATAGAGTTCCTGTTAATGAGCACATTAAATCCAGTAGGGACCCTGCTCGTCTCCCTGGCCACTACCACCCTCCAGCTATTGGATGGGGTGCTGGCCTTGGGTGGCACACTGCCATTTTCCCGTAGTAAATCAACTGAGACCTTAAGTGGAGAGTGGGATAATAGTGTCCCAAAAAATCCAACTCCATTTGTAAACTCTGGCTCACCTGAATAGCTCATGTCCTGTGCCTGGCTGCAATCCAGTCCTACATCTCACCGAGCAAGTACCCTATATCAGAGTGATCCTCCAACTCTCACAGTGACACTGAATTGTTGGCTGCAAAGAAGGTGATAGCTAGTGATCACGTACCTTTATTATTGTTGTCTCCTTGATGTTTTCACCGTGTCAGGCTATATTTTACACTCTGGCTGCCTGACAGGGTAAGGTACAGGCTAATACTGTGGTTAGGGGAACAAAGAGAGCCAAGGACAACATGCTTATACCGGTGCTTCCCAAATATTTTCCCTTCAGTGACCCCATTTTGAGGCTTGAAAATGGTGACCACCCTCTGAGAATGATTGGAGCCGCAGGACAGTTGAACAACTGTTGTAACTCGGTCAGATCTCGCAACTCCAAAATTTCAGCTCGTGACTGAACTTTGGGAAAGCCTGGTTCAAAGTAGCTGGAGGCTGTGAATAAGGAGGAAGTGGAGGATGAGAAGAAATGGGATGCGAGAACGGGGATTTGTTCTGATGATACTGTTCTCTTCAAGTGTCAAGCCTGCTGCTGAACTTGGGCTCAGTTGTTGTGCTTGCAATAGTGAGTGTGTGACTGACAGCTGCCAGTTGGTGTAAGCTGTGCAATGTGGGTATACGTGTTAGAACGTGTGAGGGTGTGATGCAGCATTGAGTGTTAGGTATGAATCCTGACTGTTCGAGAGCGTTGATAAGCGATTGAGGTAGGTCATTTTTGAGCAAATAACTTTGAACTAAAGGCCAACTGTCAATCTGGCCTTTAAAGACACATGTTTTTTAAAAATTGGTAAATTGAATTAGAGCAGAATGACACATGGGTGCAAGGTTAATAGGGTTAAGGTTAGACAAAGGTTAAGATGTTCCACTGTTTTGAGGTCCTTGAGCAGAATCAGACAGCCACAGTGCAACAGTTCTTGATTTCAAAACTTCAAGAATCCATTAATCTAAAAGAACATGTCAAAATTTTTATTTGGAGCTTAGGAAAGTTAAGACTGGAAAAATTAAAGAATTAAAATACTTATTACAGTGTCAGACCAAACTCAAAATGTTAACCTCGTTTCTCTCTCCACAGATGCTGCCAGCATTCCAAATTTCCAGCAGCTGCAATATTTTGCTTTTAAACTTAAAGAAGTATAAACATAAACTAGGCAGAGGGACAGGTGGGAGAGTAAGAGTGACAGGAAGGTGAGAGGGCTGACACAGTAGGGAGGAGGCACAGTAGAGAATCCACAAGGAACCTCCTCTCAGCTATTCAACTATTCATTCTCACAAGAAATACTAAACCGATTAGCAGAGTTCGAACCTGCATGAAATTAGAAGGTATCATGTTTGGGCTGAAAGATGATTTTAAAAACATTTAGCTCTGGAGCATCAGAATCAAACACTGATTTTTCAAATGGTCTGTATGAAAATTGATGTGAAAAATATTTATGCATGAGGAGAAATCTGGCCACAGAATACATGGATTACAAGTAGTAAAACTTCCACTTCAAATTTTCTTGCAAGCAGAATGGAATAAAAGCAAGGTGATTTTGCTTCATCTACACAGGGCATCAATAAGACTTGGTGTACGGTATCCTCCAGTGTCTCCTCATTTGAGAATGGATGTAAACACACTGGAAGCTATTACGACACCATTACTTGGAATGGATGAGGAAAGTTTGGACTGGTTAGGCTTCTATCTGCTGGTGATTAGAAGAGAAGGGGCAACCTGATTTTGTTATGTAAAAGTCTGAGGGAATAGAAGGGGGGACATTTGGAGAGGTCATTTCTTCTTGTATCAAAATATAGAGTCACTTTGTAAAACAAAGGGTCACCCATTTAAGCCAGAGATAAGGAGAATGTTTATTGTCATGTCGGATCATGAATCTTTGGAGCTGTGATCTTCAAAAGGCAGTACAAGCAGGTGCTTTGAGTATGTTTAGACAGAGGTGGATGAGCGTCTTGACAAGCAAAGAGTTGTAAGGTTTCTGTGTAGGTGGGAATGTGGAGTAATCAGATCAGTCAGGGTCTTACTGAATGGTGGAACAACCTCAAGTTGAGTGAATGGTTTACGCCTTCTCCTAATTTGAATGTTCATATTTGAGTATTTGATCTTGAGTAGTACCATATCATTTCCTGTTAGGGTGATGCACACAAAATAACTAACAATGTTTTTTGTTTAATTCAGTTAAAACTGGCAGCTCTAGGTCTGAAGACAATCCAACTACAATTAATATATTATTTAATAAGGAAAACCAACAGAAATAGAAAGAAAAAAAAAGGATGAGAGATGAAATGAACAAATGTCAAACTACAGGAAGCAGATCAGTAGACCACAAAAGTACAAATTTTGCAGGGCTTTTCAAAGATAAGTAGCTAGAGAGGAGGCTTAGAAAATTCCAGAGGACAGGACTGTTGTGCGAAAAGTTTTCCCACCAACAATGTGGTGAAGAGAGGACGGGATGCACAAAGTTAAGACACCAAAGGGAAAGGATGCAACTCAGGAAGAGGTTGCAGGAATAGTGTGGACTAAGGCCATCAAGAGTTTGAATACCGAGGATTTTACATTGAAGTGTATATCAACACAATGGAGGCAGTGATTTAACTTTGGCCACATTGGAATTTTAATTGAATTAAGCAAAATTATGTTGGCTTTTCTGTGGAAGACCATAAGACACCGGAGCAGAAATAGGCCAGTCAGCCCATCGAGTCTGTTCCACCATTCAAGGAGACCCTGGTTAATCCGATAAATTTCATCTTCACTTTCCTGCCTTTTCCCCATAACCCTTGACTCCATTACTGATTATCTGTCGCAGTCCTGAATGTATGTAGTTGCCCAGGCTTGATTAGCCTCTGTGGAAAGAGTCACCCATAAGATTCATATTAGAAGGTAAGAATTATACAGGTTCCAGACTCGCATTAAAACACTTGAAAAACTTAAAAATTGAGTTTCTTATCTTAATTCAAAATATAACAGGTTTCAATTATATTGTTTTGCTTTGCTAGGATTTGCTAGAAAAAATATGCTTCTGAATATGGCTCATACTGAACTCAAAACATTAACTCTGGTCGCAATGTTTGTAGCTCAGGTTGAGGTTTAGGGTGTAGGTTTGCTCGCTGAGGGGTAGGTTTGATATCCAGATGTTTCATTACCTGGCTAGGTAACATCATCAAGTGAAGCGAAGCTGTTGTCTTCTGCTTTCTATTTATATCTTTCTCTTGGATGGGGTTCCTGAGGTTTGTGGTGATGTCATTTCCTGTTCATTTTCTAAGAGGTTGATAGATAGCATCTAGATCTATGTGCTTGTTTATGGCGCTGTGGTTGGAGTGCCAGGCCTCTTGGAATTCTCTGGCATGTCTTTGCTTAGCCTGTCCCAGGATAGATGTGTTGTCCCAGTCGAAATGGTGGTTTTTTTTCATCCGCGTGTAGGGCTACAAGGGAGAGAGGGTCGTGTCTTTTTGTGGCTAGCTGGTGTTCATGTATCCTGTTGACTAACTTTCTTCCTGTTTGTTCTACATAGTGTTTGTGGCAGTCCTTGCATGGAATTTTGTAGATGATGTTGGTTTTGTCCATGGGTTGTACTGGGTCTTTTAAGTTTGTTAGTTTTTGTTTGAGAGTGTTGGTGGGTTTGTGTGCTACTAGGATTCCGAGGGGTCTCAGTAGTCTGGCTGTCATTTCTGAAACTTCTTTGATATATGGTAAGGTGGTTAGGGTTTCTGGCTGTGTTTTGTCTGCTTGTTGTGGTTTGTTCTTGAGGAATCTGCGCACTGTTTTCTCAAGAACAAACCACAACAAGCAGACAAAACACAGCCAGAAACCCTAACCACCTTACCATATATCAAAGAAGTTTCAGAAATGACAGCCAGACTACTGAGACCCCTCGGAATCCTAGTAGCACACAAACCCACCAACACTCTTAAACAAAAACTAAGAAAAATTAAAAGACCCAGTACAACCCATGGACAAAACCAACGTCATCTACAAAATTCCATGCAAGGACTGCCACAAACACTATGTAGGACAAACAGGAAGAAAGTTAGCCACCAGGATACATGAACACCAGCTAGCCACAAAAAGACACGACCCTCTCTCCCTCGTAGCCCTACACACGGATGAAAAAAAACACCATTTCGACGGACAACACATCTACCCTGGGACAGGCTAAGCAAAGACATGCTGAAAATGTGTTGCTGGAAAAGCGCAGCAGGTCAGGCAACATCCAAGGAACAGGAAATTCGACGTTTCGAGCATAAGCCCTTCATCAGGAAGGGCTTCATAAGCAGCCCTTCATAAGCAAAGACATTCCAGAGAATTCCTAGAGGCCTGGCACTCCAACCACAACGCCATAAACAAGCACATAGATCTAGATGCCTTCTATCAACACCTCAGAAAACAAACAGGAAATGACATCAGCACAAACCCCAGGAACCCCATCCAGGAGAAAGATATAAATAAAAAGCAGGAGACAACAGCTTCACTTCACTTGGAGGTCGCCACTGATGGTGTTACCTAGCCAGGTAATGGAATGTCTAGATATCAAACCTACAGCTCAGCGAGCAAACCTACACCCCAACGCATCCCCCCCCTTTTTTTCTCCTGGTTTTCTCTGCACAGATATTCCCCAACATTCCCTATGCTTGTTACCTCAAAATGGAGCTTCCCTTCCAGTCTCCTTCTACCTTAGCAACAGCCACCACTCTCAGTTGGACTGTCGTGTTGCCCTTGCATTGGGCCTGTAGCAACAGGAAGCTGCCTGCAATGCTGAACAGCACAGTGAACGTGCAGCCAGCCATTAGGAGGCCAGCCACCAGGAAAACAAAAATGCATACTCAGGAGCCCTGTTTAGTCCTGACATTGGCTCCCGAAGCCCACTGGAAAACCCCTTCTCCAAAGGTTGGGCGATTTGCCCTTCCTGACTCAATTGCATGAATCAGTGATACCACTCCTACAAATCTCATAATTCCCCTCCCAACTCACAGCTCAGATCAGCTGACTCAGCACAACATGAAAGGAACCCTACATCCAACCATTCCTCTTAGCTCAATAATGCTAAGCCATGAACCATTGGAAAAATAATTAGTATTAATCAACTGTTAACTCCTTAAGATGTAAAGGAGAACATTGATTGAAGCTGATATAATGGTGAAGGGCAGGTTTTCAGAAAGCTTTGTTGTGCTATGCTTTTAATCATTTTCCATTAAGCTAGGCTGTATTATTCCTCTTTGCCTGCTGAATATACTGCTGAATAGTGACATGGAATAAATGTGCATGTGTAATTACAAGTTAAAAGTCACAAAACACCAGGTTATAGTCCAACAGGTTTATTTGGAGGCACTCGCTCTTGAAGTGCTGCTTCTTCACTTCTTGCATAGGCAACTTTCACTGCTTTCTGAAGAGACAACCACCTGATGAAGAAGCAACTCCCCTAGTGCCTCCAAATAAACCTGTTGGACTATAACCTGGTGTTGTGTGATTTATTTTTTAAACTTTGTCCATCCCAATCCAACGCTGGCACTTCCAAATCATGACATTTGCCCCAGTAATAGATGTTCCCATGAGTGAGAGCTGACAACACAACATTAAGCTCTGGCAAGAACTTGGCAATTTCACATGGATATTTAGATTTCCAAGTTGCATTTTTGCAATATCAAGGCAGCTAACCATATAAAAGTGGCATTAAAGGAAAATCCAGGCAAGAGACAATGGAAGAGCATTGGTAAAACATATCATGCTATAACAGAGGGTAGCTATCTCAAGCTGATACACTTTTGGAGATTCATCACATGACATCCCACCCAGGCAAATAGCCTTTAGCCTGCCTACAGCTACCTGTCTCCAGCTAGCATAAGTCAAATAAAGGAAACTGTTTAAAACTAAAAGAGTAGTTTGTAAATAGCATTAGGACTTTTCTCCTCGATTACTCACAGCTAACTGTCCCAAAGGTCTAGATAATGAAGGTATTGCCCACGGTAGCACTGAACTCTTGAGAATATGCAGGTGAGACAAGACCTGCAAGTCTAGTTAACATTGGTGGGGGGGGGGGAAGTAATTGGCTTCAAGAGGACATAGATTGTCTGGTGAAATGAATGGTTACGTGGCAGATAAAATTAGTGCTGTAACAGTGTGAGGCTCTATGTGTTGTTAGAAGCATGAAGACAGACAATACATGCTAAATTAGGCAAGTGATTTGGTGGTAATGCCACTGAACCAGTAATCTAAAGGTCTTGACTCAGGGGCACAAGCTCAAATTCCATGACAGCAGCTGATGGAATCTGAATTCAATTAATGAATAAACCTTGTGTCTATTCTTCTTCAAACAGCAATAGCTAAGGAGATATTTGATATGGGTGTCGGACTCTTAGCTACCCTGTGGGCAATTAGGGATGGGCAACAAATGCTGGCATAGCCAGCAACACCCATATCCCATGAATTGTTTTAAAAGACAACTCACTTAATATCCATCAATGGTCAAACCTCAGGAACCGTGTTGAGAGCAAACTAATATATCAAGGATTTAACTGGAGTAAATAAAAATAAACCATTTCCAGTGCCTGAAAGATCACGAGAGGGATAGGTTTAAGGTCGTCGGCAAAAACCAGAGGCGACGTGAGTTCAGTGCAGTGTTCAAACAGATCACATTTTTACAACAGCAAGGACCATTACATGATGTGAGACTGACAACTTTTTTTTTACAGTAAAAGCTCTTGAAATGTGGAGAAGGTCTCTAGACTATCTACATGCAAAGTCATCTAAATCCTCCTCCCCTTAAAAATTAGGAAGCACTCTATGTCACGGAGGTGAAAAATGTCAACCTGTGAAGCTACTTCAACATCCATCCCTTTAAAAACTAAAACAAAATTCTGTCAACATGAGTAAAAAAAAAGCAAATCCAGTCTTACACTGATGTCAAGAATAGCTATTATAACTGTAAGTGTTATATAATGACATCATTATTAATACTTGGTCACTTTCCACAATATAGAGGTTTATCCCTGTAGGTGGTTCTAAATTCACTACGACTCAGATTAAAAATGTTATTAAAGGTTTAGTTGTCTTTGATGTGGTGTTATTAATATCATATTGATCAAGGGATTAAATACTTTGGGTGGATTTACAAGTTTTGAATGGGCTTCCAAGATGCAAGCATCCTTTCTTAAATTAGAAAGTCCATAATAGATATTGAGAGCTTTGTTGGATAGTGGGTGATTTGGCTTTTTTAAAATGTCGATGGGATATGGGTGTTTATCATCCATCTTTTATTTTCCAGCATTTATTATCCATCTTTAATTCCCCAAAGGACAATTAAGAATCCACCACATTGCTGTAGTCCAGACCAAGTAAGGATAGCAGATTTCCATCGAGGAAGTACATTAGTGAACTAGCTAGATTTTTACAACGATTGGTAAGGTTACATGGTTGCTTTATTCCAAATACTTACCGAATTAAATTTTACTATCATGGTGAGTTTCAAACTGATATCGCAGAACATTTAGCCTGGAGTTCAGGATTACTACTACAATGACAGTACCATGACACAATTATCTACCCTTAAGGCTGTAAGGTCAACAGGTAATGGGTGAATTGGCATGAGTTGGCACTGGGGTTATAAGGAGCTATTGGAGTGGATGAGTGATATTGAGCAGATCTAAAACATAAATCGATCGGTATGTGCAGATAGATCATGGCAGAAAAAGCCAATCCTTGTTGATATATTAATGCAATACATGTATAAATAAAGACAAACATATTAAAAGGATTAATAGTTATTATGTCAATCATTAGAGTGCATCAGTGATTTCAGACAATGTTATACCACATGCAGGTTCAATAGGAGAAAAGGTTCTGTTGAACTCTTGTTATATCAAACATTTAAATACTGAGTGTAAAAACCCAGTAATTCTTTATTAATTTATAACAATATGGTTTCTAGCTCTCTTCTATTAAAGACATGCATACCTCAGTTGTGATATTCATGTTATTGATGCATTTCCAATCATAATTCCAGTCTGAGATCCCGTAACCCCGTAAAACTTCTACCTCAATTTTTTTTACAAAAGTATTATAGGCCATCTAAGGCAAAAATTCCTACTCTTCAACATATATTGACAAAACTGACGAGAAAAATATCTGATATTCAGTGACACATGTCGTTCCCTGAACATGAGTCTGAATTTTACTAGCTGTCATCCCAATGAGTAACATAGAGGCTTAATGCAGGGAAATCCATAATCAAATACGGTGCAAAGAATAGAGACGCTGATTTATGTGAACAGACTGTTTCTATACAATCTAATATGCTCAGGTCAACTGCACATCACTGCTCATTATGCCAAGAACCTGGTTCTATATGAGTCGTAGCAATATTTCTGTAGCAGTAGCAAAAACAGATAACCAATACCTTACCCCTTAGAATCAAAGAATCAACTTAACCATTGTAAAGAATGCCCTATCTCCCACCTGCATGGGTTACGTTTTATAGTTTCTGGAGGAACCAACTTCAATGTCACTATAACATTATTGTCCCAAAGCCAAACAGCTATCTACAAATTAGCTTGCTACATGCATCAATTCAACTGACACTATTGAAGCAAGGTTGCATCAACACCTCTCCTCCCTCAGTATTGTAAGAAATCAAATCTCCACTCTAAGCACCACACTTCGTTGCTGGGTTACCCATCAAGGAACATTTTGGAGCCGATTTTTAATTTCACCAATGTCCCTCTCTTCCGTTAAAGGTATTACTCATTGTAGAAATTCAGTTTTGAAAGCTCCAGATATCCTTCAATACTTCATTTGAGATCTTTTTACTGGAACGGAGCTCGAATACTTTTAATACAGGATGTTTCAGAGCTAAGATCAATCCAAAGGATACCACACATACATTTCCAAACCAGATCATTGGGCAACAATGAACAGCAGACATTAATGAATGCGGGGGAGAAGTTGATGCAATACCCTTACTGAGATGAGCTCCTGTAATTAGCATTGATTATACTCCTACTCTACAACTTACTTTAGGAACATAGGAATAGATCATTCAGGCTGTCGAGCCTGCTCCACCATAAATTTGTCTGTTGCAAGACTTAGATCCAAGATTACATTTCAAGCCTGAAGGGAAACCCCATTGCATTTCAGGTCCAACTTCTTAATCACTCAGCCATGACAACTGCCATTCTCACTGAACCACAAGGAAAACTAAGGCTGTGCTAGTGTAACGGTAAACAAGCAGGAGGCTGGAAGAAAATAGCAAACCAGGCAGCATCAGGAGGTGGAGAAGATGATGTTTCAGGTATAACCCTTCTTCAGGAACTAACCAGTTCCCCTCCACCAATATTCTCCTCTGCCTTGCTGAACTGGGCCTCACAGAAAGCAAAATAATATGAAGAGAACCTAATAAAATTAAGCACTTTTAGGAGACAAAATTCGACCCCAATTTTTTACAAAAGTATTATAGGCCATCTAAGGCAAAAATTCTAACTCTTCAACATATATTGACAAAACTGACAAGAAAAATATCTGATATTTAGTGACACACATCGTTCCCTGAACATGAGTCTGAATTTTACTAGCTGTCATCCAAATGAGTGACATAGAAGCTTAATGCAGGGAAATCCATAATCTAAATCCATACATCACTGCTCATTATGTCAAGAACTTGGTTCTATATGAGTTGTAGTGATATTTCTGTAGCAGTAGCAAAAACAAATAACCAATACCTTACCCCTTAGAATCAAAGAATCGACTTAACCATTGTAAAGAATGCCCTATCTCCTACCTGCATGGGTTCTGTTTTATAGTTTCTGGAGGAACCAACTTTAATGTCACAATAACATTATTGCCCCAAAGCCAAACAGCTATCTACAATGCTCAATTGTAATACATTCAAAAGCCAACTACAGAAATGTACTGTTTTAGATCTGGAAACAGTTTGATGATTTTCCCAGTCAAGAATAGAATTTAACAAAATCATTATGGATGAGAATGACAATTCACCTCAATTTAGGACATACATTTGAAGAGATCTTAAAGTCTTCCTATTCTAGTACCCAGCTGTTTCTTAAATAATTCCAGGGAGTTTTTCCTCCACAACTCTATCTGCAAATTCACTTCATTTGCTTCCAATCTTTGATTAAAATAACTTCCAAATACTAATACTCTCTTTGCTTTTGACAAGATAAAATTAGCGTCACGTTCTACATTTTACAATTGAAAATAGTTTTCAGATTTACCTTTCCCATTTTATCATCCTGCAAATGTCTGAATCATCAAATCTCAAACACTTCCATTCAAGCTCAAAACTTGCCATTACTCTTTTCTTATTATTTAAACCATTGACACAAACTAGGCCTTGAAGACCTTCTCTGCACTGTTGCCAGCACCTATGGCTGTGTGAATAGATCTGAACACAGTACACAAGGCAAGGTTTACTCGAGCTTCATATACCTTGGAAATGACGTAATCTATCCCATTCTTCAGATTATGCAGGTCCAGACTCTGTTAGCATTGCTGAATCCTGTTCAATTTTATTCATACCTATCTTAATAGAATACATGCCTTGTCCAGTTTTCCTTCCTATGTGCAGTACTTTACACCTATTCAAAATAAATGGAATTTGGCTATGCACTATCAATTCACACATTTTATTCTTGATTTATTCTGTAACTTCGGAACAACATTCCCAATTTCAATGCTGTCCCTGGCTTAGACTACTCAAAAATTTGACAATCATACTTTTTAGATACTATCTTTTGTAGTCTCCTTTTAGTTTCTAGAATACATTAAAAATCATTAACATCACTTAGAAACATTCGTGGCCCTAACCCTAGCATCCCATTCAATACTCTGGTTCAACGTTATTCTTCAAATAGCCTCACTTTGGTTTTTACCAATTGGCAATTTATCTTATCTATTTACAAGATTTACCCCCAAAACTTTGATTCAATTAATATCATTTCTTGAACCTACACCAATACTATTTGGAAGTCAGGGTACAAAGCTGCACAACACTCTCCATTGTCCAACTGGATTAAAGCTAAAAGGTAAAGTTGCCGTAGTCCCAGTCTCTCATCAGAGAGAGATGACTGATGGTGAGTTTAACCTAAGGGTCACCACACCTCAGGCAAGGGGCAAGTTTGGCAAATTGGCACCTTTGTGGTAACCTTAGCCAGTACGGGAATTGAATCTGTGCAGTTAACGTCATTCTCCATTGCAAACCAGTCATCCTGCCAACTGAACTATTAAGTTTCACTATTTGAGAGTAAATGCCACCATTAAAAGCCTGACATTCAACGCATAGCCAATGCTTAATTATTTATTTTCAGCTAAAGATGAACCCCAACAACCCTTGGTATAGAACACTTCATAATTTGGCCTCGGGGGTTCCTGAGCTAAAGAGAGAAAAGATTCAATACTGTTCAGGTACATTACTCAATGCTTGCTAAATCAAAGCATTTAAGCTGAATTGGCCTCCTTACTTTCTTGCCCACTCTCTCAAATTAACTGTACAGGGCTCACAAAAGAACTGCTATAATAACACACTTACTGGCTACTAACATTTATGGAACCATACTCCACTGTGAGTCATTAGTTTCAAGAATGAGGGAAACAAAAGCAGTACAAAAACAAAATCTATAGTGATTGATATTACAGTACAGACACAATGAACCCGTCAGTTTAGTAATGTTGGCCAAGAATCATATATGTCAATTTTCATTCTTGACATTTTTGGTAGATCATCAATAACTGGGTGACACAGTGGCTCAGTAGTTAGCACTGCTGCCTCACAGCGCCAGGGACCTCGGTTCAATTCCTGCCTCAGGCGACTGTCTGTGTGGAGTTTGCACATTCTCCCTGTGTCTGCGTGGGTTTCTTCTCACAATCCAAAAAGATGTGCAGGTCAGGTGAATTGGCCATATTAAATTGCACGTAACACTATGGGCATTACTCAGGGTGGGGAAATGGGTCTGGGTGGGTTACTCTTCGGAGGGTCAGTGTGGACTTCTTGGGTCGAAGGGCCTGTTTCCTTCCTGTAGGGAATCTAATCGATCCCTGTTTTTTGACCACTAAAATATTTTCTATTCATCGCTTTGAAAAGGAGGTACCAGGATGCATTTGTGACCTGATCACAAACAGTACTCAAAATGCACAATCACATTTCCAGTGCAATGCATACTTGGGACAGGATTCTCAATATGCAATTAAACTGGATATTTTTCAGAGGTATTCTTGTCCAAACCACATTGTCCTTGAAGCTTACAGTAAAAGAATTGAACAAAAATTTGTTACTTTTCCTCCTACTGATTTTACTTTACCCCAACCTTTTGTATCAAAATTGGTACTCAAATGCATTATTGCCTATTTGCCTAATTTAACCCATTTTATATGCAATGCCAGAAATTTATTTGTAGTGCTACCTCCATATTGCAAGGAAAAGATATTTTAGCAAATACAGCTTAATAAAGCTGCTTCAATTATATGTGCAACAGAACCGTTAAGCTCCATAAGAATGGCATCCATAATCAACTGTGGACAGGCATTTAGCTGAATTGCACTCATTTTAAAACATTCAGTTATGGTATAAATGAAGAGCAACTTTTATTGATTTTCTCCAAATTTACCCTGCTTGTTGGGGTCACCTGGTTTTTAATGCTAAAAAAAATTTCCAAAAATAACATTAACTCAACAATAAAAATGAACTTTATATTGTCATAGTAAAACCAGAACATGCTGGAAATAATCAAAAGGCCAGACAGCACCCGTGTAGAGAGAGGAAAAGTCACGATTATTGACCTGAAACACTAACAACATTTCTCTGACTATAGATGTTCTATGACCTGGATATTTTCAACATAGGAGAAGGCGAGAACTGCAGATGCTGGAGATCAGTCGAAAAGTGCGGTGCTGGAAAAGCACAGCCAGTCAGGCAGCATCCAAAAAGCAGGAGAGTCAACGTTTTGAGCATCCTTCTACAGGATTCCTGAAGAAGAGCTCATGCTCGAAACTTCGACTGTCCTGCTCCTCAGATGCTGCCTGACTGGCTGTGCTTTTCCAGCACCACATTTTTTGACTACTTTTAACATATCCTGTTTTCAATTGCAATTTTCAGCATCTGCAGTATTTGGATCTTCGATATCCACCTATGGACAGGATGCTGTTAGGAGTCTGCTCTGAAATAGATAAGCATGCTAGCTTTCAGCATGTTCTAGTTTTGTTCTGTCATTGTAATGTATCAGTGATTCTGCTATCTTCAAATACAGTTTGCTAGTTTATTGTTGTAATAAGTCAAATTGCTTAGGGGTGTCAATATGAGAAAAGAAATCCAGTATCAAACAGGATGGACACAAAGAAGTGGAATCAAAAAGTTTCAAATCACCCTCTATTAACCTTCTGCAGGGCTATTTAAAGATTTGTTCCCTTCCCTCTTTCCTTTTTATTTCTTCATTGGAAATTATGTCTTGGGGATGAGGTGACATAATGGTATTGTCACTCGGCTAGTAATTCAGAGAGCCAGGAGATTTGGAGACAGATATTTGAATATCACCACTGGAAATGGGACATTTGAATTCCACTCATAAATCTGAATTCAGAAGTTAGCTTAATGGCGAGCATTAGTGCACGGTCAGGTCAAGGTGAGATCATCAGGTTTACTAATTTGAAGATCAACCCTAGTTCAATGAAGAGCACAAGAAGGCATGGACGTCATGACAGATACACTTGAAAATGAGATGTCAACTTGTGGAGTTTTAATACAGGAGTACTTGCTTGTCAAACAGCAGAAGCAGCATCTGATAGACAGGTTTAAATGATCCCACAACAAGTTGATCAGACCTGAGCTCTGCTGTCCTGCCATATCCAGTTATGAATTGCATTGGACAACTAAACAACTAATAGGAGGAGGCAACTTTACAAATATCCCCATCTAATGATGAGGGAGCCCAGCACAGCAAAGACAAGGCTGAAGAATTTGTAAACATCTTCAGTCAAAAGAACCGAGTGGATGATGCATCTCATCCTCCCCCTGGTATCCCCAACATCTCAGATACCAGTCTTTAACTGATTTGAATCATTCCTTGTGATATCAAAAAAATGGCTGGAGGCATTGGATATTGCAAAAGCTACTGACCCTGACAACTTCCAATAACAGTACTGAAGACAGGTACTCCAGAACTTGCCACACCCCAACCATGCTGTTTCAGTACAGGTACAACACCAGTACTGCCTCTTGATACTAAATGGTATTATCATTTCCAAATACCCCTCTAATCCCAATCTGGATTAACATTAACCAAAATTTGAAAAGGAGTAGACATTTAAATACAAGAGCTGGTCAAAAGCTAGGAATCCAGTATTAAATTAATTACTTCCCATCTTCCCCAAAGTCTGTCCACCATCTACAAGTCAGAAGTGTGATGGAACACTCTCTACTTGGCTGCATGAGTGTGACCCTAAGACGACTCAAGAAGAGCAGCAGTGCCTAGGG
The DNA here is from genome assembly GCF_020745735.1 of Hemiscyllium ocellatum. Lineage (NCBI taxonomy): Eukaryota > Metazoa > Chordata > Chondrichthyes > Orectolobiformes > Hemiscylliidae > Hemiscyllium > Hemiscyllium ocellatum. The sequence goes on from NC_083404.1 coordinate 57,824,601, forward strand.
TGAAACATCCATTTAATTGGCATCCCATGTACTACTTTCAACTTTCATTCCTGATGCACTGTGGGAGCCATGGTGTACCATCAGTAAAACGCAATGGAGCAACTCATCAAGGCTCCTTAAACAACACTTTGTAAATCAATGATCTTTACAAATCTAGAAGGATAAGGGCAGCAGATGTTTAGGAACACCTGATAATTCCTTGCAAGACACACATCTTCCAGAGTTTGAAATATATCACCATCTCTTCACTGTGGAACACACAAAGTCCTGGAACTCCCTCCCTAATAACACTGTGGTTATCCGTAAACTCCAGGGACTGCAGTAATTTGGGGCAGCAGCTTACCACTACCTTCTCAATGGCATTGAAAGATGGGCAATAAATGCTGGCTTTGCCAACAATACCCACATCCCACAAACAAATCAAAAAACTTGAGGTTCCTGCTATCTTAGGACTAGACTCCACACTTGTTTAAAAAGTGGATACTAAGTCAATACAATGGTGCTTGTAAAAGCAACTATCAACCCCTCTTCCCACACCACCACACCACAAACAAACCTGTTGTTTCTAGAGAGAGCAAGATATCAACAGGTAATTGTTGGCTGGGATCCACTACGATGTGATAAAAAGGGTTCATTCTGTAAATTGGTAGCCAGTGAGAAGCACCTGCAGCAAGAAACATTCAAGTGACTCAAAGCCAAAGCTAGTCTCAATGATAGACAAAGTCCTAATTTTGTTTTAAAAACTCTTCTGCATAAAGAAATCTCATCTATCCACATGTTCTTGGATCTGCCTTGCAGATCTCCAAGTAACCAGGTAGTGACTTTTTTTTGATAAAAGTCAAAATATTTACACAAAAGCCAAAATATTTACGGATAACAGCATATCCCTAAAAGTGAGTCAAGAGTGAATACAATCTAATAAATTGTGGATTTCAAAAATGGTGAAATGCAAGTGAATAACATAAGTGACGGTTGTACCTAAGACAGTGGAGTTGCTGTTAAAAAAAATGAACTGAGTAATATGAGCCTTCAGCAGCTCTGGCTGGATAAAAGCTGTTTGCTGAAACAACCCATAGAGTCGACCAGAGGGAAGAGCAACCACAAGCCAGAGGGAATTTGCATGTTTTGGAAAATAGTCAGAGTCATACAGCATGGAAACAGACCATTCACTCCAACCAGTCCCTGCTAACCATAATCCCAAACTAAATAGTCCTACCTGCCTGGGCTTGGCCCATATCACACCAACATTTCTTGTTCGTGTACTTATCTGAATGTCTGACTGTACCCCTATCCACTACTTCCCCTGGAGTTCATTCCAAACATGAACCAGTCTCTGTGCAAAACACATTGCCAGTCATGTCTTTTTAAAATTTTTCTCCTTTCACCTTAAAAACATGTCCCCTAGACTTGAAATCCCCCATCTTAGGCAAAAGACACTGGTTTATTTATATGCCTCAAGATTTTATAAACCTCCTACACCCCAGTAAAAAAAACCCAGCTTATCCAACATCTCCTTATAATTCAAACTCTCCATTCTCAATAACATCTTGGTAAATCTTTTCTGAACCCTGACCACCTTAGTAATATCCTTTCTATAACAGGGCAGCCAAAACTGGATACAGTACTCCATAAGAGGCCTCATCAATGTCTTATACAACCTCAAGATGATGTCTCGACTCCTACCTTCAAAGGTCTGAGCAATAAAGTGAAGCATGCTTAACCATCCTGTCTACATGTGATACAAACTTCAAAGAACAATATACCTGGACCCCTAGCTGTCTCTAGAACAAAGTAACTCTGAAGAATTAAACTGCATTTATTTCAAAGCTAGAGGTCTTACAGGTAAGGCTGATGATATCTGGGCATGTTTGCAAGCATGGAGTTGGGATGTCATATCTACAATAGATAATTGGCTGAGGGATGGACAGGGCTCAGTGTTCCAAATTTCAAATGCTATTGGAAAATTAGAAAGAGAGGCAAGAGGAGGGGAGTAGCATTTTTTATTAAGGAAAACATTACTTCTTTAATTAGACAGGATATTTCTGAGGGATCATCCAGTGAAACTATATGGTAGAAATTACAAATAAAATAGGGACAATCATCTTGATGGGATTGGCTCCCCAACAGTCAGAGGGAAACTAACCCCACATATGTAGAAACATCTCAGATATATGCAAGAATAATAGTTGTAATAGTCAGGGTTTCAAATTACTTCACATAAGGAAGAGGGTGTGTATGTGTTGATCTCTTCTCATTTTAAAAACATTAGCAAACTCCATTAACAAAAAGGCTGGATAGGCTTGGACTTTTTCACTGCAGCTAGGGGTTTGAGAGGTGATCTGATGTTTATAAAATAATGAGAGGTATAGATAAGAGTTAATGGCAGTTGTCTTTTCCCTGGGATGGGGGATTTCAAGACAAGGGATCACATTTATAAAGGTGAGAGGAGAGAGAAAAAAGAAATAAGATATTTTTTACACAGAGGGAATGAACACGTGCAATGAACTTCCTGAGAAAGTAGTGGATGCAGGTCTAATTACAACATTTAAAAAACGTTTGTATAGATAAATGAATAGATAAAGTTTGGAGGGATATGGGGCAGGAGGAGGCAGATGGGACTAGTTTAGTTTGGAATTATGTTCAGCGTGGACTGGTTGGAATAAAGCGTCTGTTTTTGTGCTGTATGACTGTCAACTTGAAGGGGGAGATGACAAGGATGAAACAGGGCAAGGATGAGGCGAAGGGTGATGTGGGGTGTGGAGGATGAGGAACAAAGTGGGGCAGGAGGAAGAGAGAGAGGGGCATCGACGGGGTAGGGGCAAGAGTGAGGAGAAGGAGGATGATGAGGTGGTCGAGGTTTTTAGGTGAGAGTGACGGGATCGGGGAGTGAGGGGTGTAGGGGAATTGGGTCACGTGGGGGTGGATGAGTGGAATGAAGGGGGTTGAAGTCGAGTTGCAGAAATAGGAGCCTGGGACCAGGGCAGGAAATGCAGCCGAGTTACAGGTGAGGGGCCCGGCGGAAAGGTGCAGCCGAGTCCAAGGTGAGCAAGCAGCACAGCTCCTGGGGGAGTCGGATGCCTCATAACCCCGCCCCATCCCCAACACCCGCGGGGGGGGGGGGGTACAGACCACTGACTCAAGACCAAACTCAACCAAGTTCACCTCCTCCGTTGGGGAGGGCGCAAACTCAGTTTGAAAACAGCACCCCCCCCCCCAATGTCCCAGCAGAAAATGGCCGATGGGGGGGGGGTGAGGAATAGGACTTGGAAAACGCTCTTTGTATAATCGGGTTCCAGGATGATCGCTTGAAAGGATCTCAAAAATATGTTGATAATAATCACAATTCAGGTCTGGTGTGTGGATAGAGACACTGGTTTGTCGAGTTGAGGAGAATTCGGGGAGGGGGGGGGGGGAGGAGGTTGTTGGTTGAAGACAAGAGACCATTAAAGATAAAGCCGAGGATAAAGAGACAGAACCAGTAGGTTCACTTACTTGTCCGTCTCCTGTGACATATTCCTCCGGCTCCTCTTGCGAAACTGGACTTTCAAGTCGGTGCGGTACGGTCTGACGGCAGAACCTGGGCTACAGGTAATTCCTCTTTTCGACTTTCTGCAGAACCGGTGCGATGAGTGCAGTCCCACGGTAACCCTGCTCTACATGAGACTTGCAGGGCTGCATAAAGCGTGCGGCGGGGGGGGGGGGGGAATAAAATCAAAACCCCTTTACTCAAAACAACAGACTACACCATGGGTGGGCGCCAAAGCAGTGTATGATTAGGGAATTTCCAAAATAAAAAGCAAGCGTATATACAGATATGTGGAAAAATTCAGATTTCAGTTGGGTGAGGTGCTGGAGGTAAAAGTTGCGTTTTTTTTCCAGGCTGAGCGCTTTCAGATTCCAGGAGGCGGTACCGACGTGGAAACCAGGTAAGTGACTGGATGAAAGGTGCATCGATCCGCCCACCTCAACTGCACATAGACTGAATCAGAGACAGTGAGGTACTGTACCTGAGAGGGAGAGGGAGCCAAGGGTGTTTAATCGGAGAGAATGTCGCAAATTCAGGCGAATTCAGATTTTGACACAAACGCCAGGGGAATCGGAGAAGAGGGCAAGTGGAATTTTTGATACCAAGTAGACCGCTGGAGCCCGGATTTTGTTTGCTAAATTGAAGGAAACAACATGAAGATAGAGCTAAGCAATTAAGATGAAGTTAAACAACTGAAAGAAAATAGTGTACCAGTGGAAATAAGTGCCCGGAGAGGGATTGCAAGTACTGTTTGTTGTAATAACATTACACAGGTCTTCCTGAACGAACATGTCACAGTATAACATATTGAGTGTGCTTGGAAATTTGAAAGGGTGCATTCGTGCTCTTTGTTATGTGTATCAGTCGAAATGTATAGTTACTTATTGCAAATTACTGTACTTCTTGGTTAGGATTGCAGCATAATTGTTAATCATTCAATTGGTATATCAACACCATGAGGTACACTGTCAACCACCTCCTGCTCTAACACCTGTTAGCACTGCAGTTGACTTGAAATTGAATAAAATCACCCCATGAATAGTTTTACAATTTTTATTTTTTCCCAAAGCTAACAATTTGGGGAAGTTTCAAGGCAGTAACTTAACTTCAGAATTCAGATGACAGTTATCTAAATCATCAGTTTTAACACCACTTGATTAGATTATTGTTCTGTGATTACACAAGATACTGTATCCATTATTCACCTTCCAGTACAAGCTTGTATAGATGGCAGTTGTTAGCTTAAGAGATATGGGTGATAGCCAATCTTCGGTACTTATTCACACCTTTTAACAAAGCCACATTTGAAATGTTATTTAAATTAAAACAGAAAATGCTGGAGAAATTCAGCAGGTCTGGCAGTAACTTGGAGAAAGAATAGAACTAACATTTTGAGTCCAAAGACTCTTATTCAGTATTGTGTGTTACTTAACTGTGCAGGTCATGAAGAAAATGCTTAGGTTTGATCTCTAGTCTGTAATGAGCTATTTGGAGAATGACATCAATTATTTGTAAATGTACTTTGCACAGGAAGTGGGGGAAATGCATCAATGTTTTCCCCACCTGATCGCTATTCAGTAGCTTCTGAAAATTACATATTTTTGTTATTGCATTAGAAACAAAAACTAAAAAGTATGGTCTCTTTCAAGAGAAGTAACTCATTCTGAAGTGCCCCTTAATGTTCATCTTTTACCAAGTTGTGGTAAAATGAGTCATTTCAATGAGATGCCAGTGTGCTGGTCAATCCTGTCCAAATATCAGTTATTGTGCTCAGCAGAGAAGGGAATGATATTGAAACATTAGTGGTGAAATTTATAATACTGTACTGTAATGTGGGAGAGAGAATAATTGGGATGTTTGGCAGAAAGCGTAAGAGAGGTAGGAACCATTACCACAAAAACACTATCTGACAGTTCAAAATATTGGAATTTCCGATCAAATTTTTAGTGTTGTGGCCCTGGGGAGTCAGCAATGAAAGTTAACTTTGGAAGAATGGTGAGTAAAGGGCAAAGCAGTTGATAAAATAAAGAATAAGCACAATATAACAAGGAAGAAACTGTTATATCCAGGGCTTAACAATAGAGAAACCGGATAATATTATATAAACAGAGGTGAAAAGTGTGGTGCTGGAAAAGCGCACTGGGCCAGGCAGCATCCGAGGAGCAGGAGAATCGACGTTTCGGGTGTAGGCCCTTCTTCAAGAATGAGGCTGGTGTGCCAAGCGGGCTGAGATACAAGGTGGGGGCGGGGGGGAGGGGGCGGAATTTGTGGGGAGGGGGGAATTTGGGGGAGGGGCCTGGGAAAACAATAGGTGGAAGGAGGTGAGGGTGAGAGTGATAGGCTGGAGAGGGAGTGGGCGTGGAGAGGTCGGGAAGAAGATTGCAGGCCAAGAGGGCGGTGTGCTGAATCCGGGGGTTGGGACTGAGATAAGGTGGGGGGAGAGGAAATGAGGAAGCTGGAGAAATCTACATTCATCCTGTGTGGTTGGAGGGTTCCTAGGCGGAAGATGAGGTGCTCTTCCTCCAGGCGTCGTGTGGCCAGGGTCTGGTGATGGAGGAAGCCAAGGACCTCGGGGCGGTTGGGTTGGTTGGTGTGGGTGTCTCAGAAACGTTCTGCAAGTAGGCGGCCTGTCTCCCCAATGTAGAGGAGATCACACTGGGTGCAGTGGATTCAGTAAATGGTGTTTGGTGCAGGTGAATTTGTGACGGATATGGAAGGATCCATTGGGGCCTTGGAGGGAGGTGAGGGGGGAGGTGTGGACGCAAGTTTTGCACTTCTTGTGGTTGCAGTGAAGGTGCCAGGAGTGGAGGTTGGGTTGGTGGGGGGTGTGGGGGGACTCAACACAGACATTTGCTACAAACCGACCAACTCCCACAGCTACCTAGATTACACCTCCTCCCACCCTGCCCACTGTAAAAACGCCATCCCATATTCCCAATTCCTTCGCCTCCGCCACATCTGCTCCCAGGAGGACCAATTCCATTACCGAACAACCCAAATGGCCTCCTTTTTCAAAGACCGCAATTTCCCCTCTGACGTGGTCGACGATGCTCTCCACTGCATCTCCTCCACTTCCCGCACCTCCGCCCTTGAAACCCACCCCTCCAACCACGACAGAACCCCACTTGTCCTCACCTTCCACCCCACCAACCTCCGGATCCATCGTATCATCCTCCGTCATTTCCGCCACCTCCAAACAGACCCCACCCCTATCAGCGTTCCGGAGAGACCACTCCCTCCGCGACTCCCTCATCAGGTCCACACTCCCCACCAACCCAACCTCGACTCCTGGCGCCTTCCCCTGCAACCGCAAGAAATGCAAAACTTGCGCCCACACCTCCCCCCTCATCTCCCTCCAAGGTCCCAATGGATCCTTCCATAGCCATCACAAATTCACCTGCACCTCCACACACATCATTTACTGTATCTGCTGCATCCGATGTGGTGTCCTCTACATTGGGGAAACAGGCAGCCTACTTGCGGCACGTTTCAGGGAACACCTCTGGGACACTCACACCAACCAACCCAACCGCCCCGTGGCTCCCCTCCCACTCCGCTAAGGACATGCAGGTCCTTGGCCACCTCCATCGCCAGACCCTGGCCACACGACGCCTGTAGGAAGAGCGCCGAGAGCGCCTCGTCTTCCGCCTAGGAACCCTCCAACCACACGGGATGAATGTAGATTTCTCCAGCTTCCTCATTTCCCCTCCCCCATCTCTTTCCCCCCTCCCCCCCCCAACCAACTCAGTCCCAACCCCCGGATTCGGCATCACTCTCTTGACCTGCAACCTTCTACCCGACCTCTCCGCCCCCACCCCCTCTCTGGCCTATCACCCTCACCTCCTTCCACCTATCGCATTCCCAATGCCCCTCCCCCAAGTCCCTCCTCCCTACCTTTTATCTTAGCCTGCTTGGCACGCCCTCCTCATTCCTGAAAAATGGCTTATGCCCGAAACGTCGATTCTCCTGCTCCTTGGATGCTGCCTGACCTGCTACGCTTTTCCAGCAACACATTTTTCAGCTCGGGATTTCAATTTCCCCAACATTAACTGGATAGACAGTGTGAAAGGCCCAGAGGCCCAAAGGTTCTTTAAAATGTTACCAGGATAGCTTTATAATCCAGTGAGTAAAAAGAACTGCAACAGGGGGTAATGCTGGACCTAATTTTAGGGAATGAAGCCAGGCTAGTGGTAAATGTAGCAGTGGGGAAACTTTTCGGTAATCAGATGGACCAATGGGCTGAGGAGTGGCAGATAGCATTTAATTTAGATAAGTGTGCAGTGTATACACTTAATGGGAAGGTCTTAAGGACTGTTGTGAAACAAAGAGAGCTTGGAGTGCAGGTTTATATTCCTTGAAAGTGGAGACACAGGTAGACAGGATAGTGAAGAAGACATTTGGTACACTTACCTTTATTGGTAAGTGCATTGAGTATAAGAGTTGTGCAGGACATTGGTTAGGCCACTTTTGGGATACTATGTCCAATCCTGGTCTCCCTGCTATGGGAAAGATGTTGTGAAACTTGTGAAAGGGTTCAGAAAAAATTTACAAGGATGTTGCTCGGTTTGGAGGGTTTGAGCCAGAGGGAGAGGCTGAATAGGCTGAGGCTTTTTTCCCCTGGATTGTCAAAGGCTGAGGGGTGATCTTGTAGAGGTTTATAAAAACACACAGGGCATGGATAGGGTGAATAATCAAGGCCTTTTTCCCTGGGATAGGGGAGTCCAAAATTAGAGGGCATAAGTTTAAGGTGAGAGGGAAAATTTTTAAGGGACCTAAGGGACAACTTTTTCATGCAGAGGGTTGTGCGTGTGTGGATCGAGCTGCCAGAGGAACTGGTGGAGGCTGGCACAATTACAACATTTAAAAGGCATCTGGATGGGTATATGATGAGCAAGGGTTTAGAGGGATATGCGTTAAGTACTGGCAAATGGAACTAGATTAAACATGTGTGGTCGGCATGGACAAGTTAGACCGCAAGATCTGTTTCCATGCTGTTCAACTCTATGACTCTAATTCCGTGCAATTTAAGGTAATTATGTATAAAGGCCAAGATAGACTGGATGTAAAGATCCTGAACCAGGAGAACCCAATAAAATAAGACAGGACAAAGTTGTGTGGGAGCAGCTGCTTGTAGCAACATCAGTGCAATGGGTGTGTTTCAAAAGGTAATAGTAAGGGTGCAGGGCAACATGTTCCCATAAAGATGAAGAGTAAGACCAGAATGTCCAGAGAACCCTGGATGTCAAGGCATCTACAGGATTGGATAAGGAGAAAAAAATGTCACATATAGTATATACCAAAGGCTCAAAGCAATGGAAATTAGGGGCAAGAGAATAATTAGGGAAAGAGTACGATTCCATTAGGGACCAAACTGGCCAGTCTGTGTGAAGTTGGAAGACATTACTGAGGTTCCAAATTAGCACTTCGCATTTGTGTGTACTGTAGAGAAGAATGATGTGGACATAGAAACAAAGGAGGGTAACTATGGTATACTTGAACGAATTAGCATTAAGAGAAAGAGAGAGAGAAGAGGTATTAGTGATTTCAGCAGACTCTTGAAAATGGATGAATCCTCAGAAGTGGATAAGATGTATCTCTCTTGCCTCCTATGGGAGACAAGAGAGGAGATTGCATGGATTCTAATATCCATTTTCAAATCCTATCTGGCCAGAGGATGGGTGCCAGCAGACTGGAAGGCAGTTGATGTGGTACAATTATTCAGGAAGGATGTAGTGATAAACTAGGAAACTACAAGCCAGTAAGTTTATCATCTGTGGTAGGGAAATTATTGGGGGGAAAAGAAAATCTGAGGGTCAGATTTAATCTCAACTCGGAGAGACAAAAATTAATCAAAGATAGTCAGCACGACTTCGTCAGGAGAGATCACATTAACAAATTTGGTTTCATTTTCTGAGGAGGTGACTGTGTGTGTAGATGAGGGTAGTGCAGATGATGTAGTCTAAATGGTCTTTGGTAAGGCTTTTGATAAGGTTTCGCATGGAATTGGTTAAGTAGCTAAGAGATTATGGAATCCAAAATTGGCCTCGTGGCAGGAAGCAGAGGGCGATGGTCAAAGTGTGTTTTTGTGACTGGAAACCTGTATACAATGATGTACCACAGGGTTCAATGTGGGATTCCTTGCTATTTGTTATGTATGGTTAATGATCTAGAAGTGAATGTAGGAGGCATGATCAGTGAGTTCGCAGATGACATGAAAATTTGTGATGTGATAAATAACGAGGAGAAAGGCCTTCGACTACAAGACAATATAGGCAGCCTGGTCAGATAGGTTGGTCAGTGACAAATTGAATTTCATCCTGAAAAGTGTGTGAGATGAGGTATTTTGGAAGGACTAACCAAACAAGGGAATACTGTATAAATTGAACAGTAGGACCCTAGAAAACACAGAGGGACCTTGGTATGCATATCCGTAGATGTTTGAAGGCAGCAGGGTAAGCAGATAAGGTGGTTAAGAAGGAAGATAAGATACTTTCCTTTATTAGTCAAAACTTTGAATACAAAAATGAGGAGGTTATGGTGAAGCTGTTTACAATGCAATTTAGACCACTGCTGGAGTACTGTGTGGCCACACAACAGGAAGGATGTGATTGCACCAGAGAATGTGCAGAAGAGATTCACCAGGTTGTTGTCTGGGCTGGAGCAACTCAGTTATGAATAGCGACTAGATAGACTGGTGTTGTTTTCCTTAGCATGGAAAAAGATGAGGTGGTTCTGATTGAGATGCACAAAGTTCTGAGGGAAATATTGTGTGAAGCCTTTACCCTTAGAAGAGGGGTCAATAACCAGGGGCTCAGTTTTAAGATTTTGAGGAAACCTCTTTTCACCCAAACTTTTGTAGATATCTGGTATTTGCTGCTCTTTAAAGATCTTAGAGACAGGAACCCTCAAGACATTTAAGAGCTGTTTACATGAGCACTTGAAATACCATACCATACAAGGCTATGGGTCAAGGGCTGGAAAATAGGATTAGAATAGATAAATATTTGATGACCGGTATAGCCACGATAGGCTGAAAGGCCTCTTTCAGTGCTGTACTCTATAACGGGCCATGTCTATGGAAGAAACACAAGTTGACGTTTTCAGGCATTGTTATCTGAAAGGAAAAAATGCTTTTCTGATGTACCTGAAATATTAATTTGTGTTCTGTCTGTGAATGCTGCTAAATCTATTGAGTATCTTCAGCATTTTCATTTTGCATTTCCATAATCAGAAACAAATAATTAGTTTATTATAGGTAATAAAATTTCCCTGAATCCCGCTCAAGATTTGTTTGAAATATTATAGATTTACTGTGACTATTTGCTTTATTAATTATGTAGGGCCAGATTTCTTCCTGCATGATAAATGTTGAAAAATTTGCAAAAATAAGTTCAAATATTTCATGTTACAGAAACCGTTCAACGAGCGAGTTGCTAATTAAGAATAAGGAAGGTGAGAATATAGCACAATATAATAGAAAGCAATCACAGTTCATTTCCTGTGCAGACATTTGCAAAGCTAAAATACTGCAGATGCTGGAAATCTGGAGTAAAAACATAAACGTTGGAAAGACTCAGAATATCTAGCAATACCAAGTCATAGAATTGTAACATTAAGTATCTCTCCATGGATGCTGCCATCTGGCTGAGTGCTTCTAAAACATCCTGTTTGACTTAAATCAAATTTATTGATAAGATGGAAGGTCCTTAGCTGTAGTCAAATAAATTAAAATGGATCAGGCATGATATACAAAATTATTAACATTTACTATGTTGAAAGCCTAAATTTCCATTAACAAAGAAGAAATCTACTTACGAATTAAGAAAATCATATTCTGGTAATGCAGCATGTGACTGTTTTAAGAAGAATTCCCCTGATAGGAAATGTGTCCAATGTATTTTCTGAGTCGAACAGATCTTTTCCCCTCAATTCTGTAATCTACCTGTCCTATACTTGTGTTGGGCTGCAGTGTCATGGATGCCAGTATTGAATAGACATAGTCTCTGGCTGATTATTTCTTCACCAGTCTATATGCTCTAAAACCACATGTGCATCTGAAATCAGCCAACACTGCTCAGAATACCAAGCAGATCCAGGACCATCCTGCTCTTCTATAGTTCTGTCTGATATTGAGTATTTAATTAGCAGAGGAGTATGATGTCAAATTGCTTTTTAAAAATCTTCTAGTATTTCATCTTCAACCATTTTATATTTTCATCACTTTTCCTCCCCAAGGGACCAATTAGTGGTATTTTCATTCTTCCATTTTCTCCCATTGTTCTTCTGGCCAAGGCATGTTCTGATTTCCAAATGCCTGCTGCACATGAATAGCTACTTCCCATCTAGAGTAAGTGGCTAATGGACATCTGTTGAACAGCAGCTGGGAAGTCTTCTAAGTAGGCAAATATTATGGTCACCTACTCTCAGTCATGGACAGTAATTTGCATAGTTTCACTTAAGGATGAGTTGCTTTTGCCACAGGCCAAATGATGTAAGCCGCCTACATTGTTACCAGGTACCACCTGAAAGGATGCTTCCCCACCAAAATGCCTTTCATATCCTCAGGCCATCCCAAATTATTCATAGCCTTTTGACAATGTGGTCACTGCACCTTGGCTTGTCACTTCATCTTAAAGATGGCACCTTTACCTATGCAACAAGCCCCTTAAATGGTTTGCATTGTATTTTTGTGTAGTAGTGTTATGCTTGTATATGGTTTCATGGATGCTTATCAATGGTGGTGTTATGATAATGTCACTGGACTAGTAATCCAGAGCCCAAACTAATGCTCTGGAATGTGCATTCAACTTCGATCAATTAAATTCAGTTCATACACCTGAAATTTAGGTAACCTTAGTTTTGTGGTCAATTATGAACCACCACCACCACCACCATTGATTGTTATAAAAACCATTTTATTTACTACTCTTAATTGACCTCTGGTTACTAGGCCAATTAATCAGTTCAGAGGAAATTTACAATTGGCAATGAATGTGACGTCCGCAGCTCATGTAACTTCCAACTTCTTTAAGCCCTGAGGCACACGACATCATCTTCACACTGACTGTGGTCTCGTGTCTATATTCATTCTTTCCTCTTCCAGCTCCACCTTCAGCAGTAGAGTCTTGAGGCATCTTGGCTGCAAATGTGTTGCTGGTCAAAGCACAGCAGGCCAGGCAGCATCTCAGGAATAGAGAATTCGACGTTTCGAGCATAAGCCCTTCATCAGGAATAAGAGAGAGAGAGAGCCAAGCAGGCTAAGATAAAGGGTAGGGAGGAGGGACTGGGGGGAGGGGCGATGGAGGTGGGATAGGTGGAAGGAGGTCAAGGTGAGGGTGATAGGCCGGAGTGGGGTGGGGGCGGAGAGGTCAGGAAGAGGATTGCAGGTTAGGAGGGCGGTGCTGAGTTGAGGGAACCGACTGAGACAAGGTGGGGGGAGGGGAAATGAGGAAACTGGAGAAATCTGAGTTCATATCTTGTGGTTGGAGGGTTCCCAGGCGGAAGATGAGGCGCTCCTCCTCCAGCCGTCGTGTTGTTATGTTCTGCCGGTGGAGGAGTCCAAGGACCTGCATGTCCTCGGTGGAGTGGGAGGGAGAGTTAAAGTGTTGAGCCACGGGGTGATTGGGTTGGTTGGTTCGGGCGGCCCGGAGGTGTTCTCTGAAGCGTTCCGCAAGTAAGCGGCCTGTTTCACCAATATAGAGGAGGCCACATCGGGTGCAGCGGATGCAATAGATGATGTGTGTGGAGGTACAGGTGAACTTGTGGCGGATATGGAAGGATCCCTTGGGGCCTTGGAGGGAAGTGAGTGTGGAGGTGTGGGCGCAAGTTTTACATTTCCTGCGGTTGCAGGGGAAGGTGCCGGGGGGTGGAGGTTGGGTTGGTGGGGGGTGTGGATCTGACGAGGGAGTCACGAAGGGAGTGGTCCTTGCGGAACGCTGATAGGGGAGGGGAGGGAAATATATCCTTGGTGGTGGGGTCCGTTTGGAGGTGGCGGAAATGGCGGCGGATGATACGTTGTATGCGGAGGTTGGTGGGGTGGTAGGTGAGAGCCAGTGGGGTTCTGTCTTGGTGGCGGTTGGAGGAGCGGGGCTCAAGGGCGGAGGAGCGGGAAGTGGAGGAGATGCGGTGGAGGGCATCATCGATCACGTCTGGGGGGAATCTGCGGTCCTTGAAGAAGGAGGCCATCTGGGCTGTGCGGTGTTGGAATTGGTCCTCCTGGGAGCAGATGCGGCGGAGACGAAGGAATTGGGAATATGGGATGGCATTTTTACAGGGGGCAGGGTGGGAGGAGGTGTAGTCCAGGTAGCTGTGGGAGTCAGTCGGTTTATAATAGATGTCTGTGTTGAGTCGGCCGCCCGAGATAGAAATGGAGAGGTCTAGGAAGGGGAGGGAGGAGTCTGAGATGGTCCAGGTGAATTTCAGGTCGGGATGGAAGGTGTTAGTAAAGTTGATGAACTGTTCAACCTCCTCGTGGGAGCACGAGGCAGCGCCGATACAGTCATCGATGTAGCGGAGGAAAAGGTGGGGGGTGGTGCCAGTGTAGTTGCGGAAGATGGACTGTTCCACATATCCTACGAAGAGGCAGGCATAGCTGGGGCCCATGCGGGTGCCCATGGCAACTCCTTTAGTTTGGAGGAAGTGGGAGGATTGAAAAGAGAAGTTATTCAGGGTGAGGATCAGTTCAGTCAGTCGAAGGAGGGTGTCAGTGGAAGGGTACTGGTTGGTGCGGCAGGAAAGGAAGAAGCGGAGGGCTTTGAGTCCTTCGTGATGGGGGATGGAGGTGTGCAGGGACTGGATGTCCATAGTGAAAATAAGGCGTTGGGGACCGGGGAAGCGAAAATCCTGGAGGAGGTGGAGGGTGTGGGTGGTGTCCCGAACGTAGGTGGGGAGTTCTTGGACTAAAGGGGACAGGACCGTGTCGAGGTATTGGGAGATGAGTTCGGTGGGGCAGGAGCAGGCTGAGACAATGGGTCGGCCGGGGCAGGCAGGTTTGTGGATTTTGGGCAGGAGGTAGAAACGGGCGGTGCGGGGTTGTGGGACTATGAGGTTGGAGGCGGTGGATGGGAGATCCCCTGAGGTGATGAGGTCCTGGATGGTCTGGGAGATGATGGTTTGGTGGTGGGAGGTGGGGTCGTGGTCAAGGGGCGATAAGAGGAGGCGTCCGCGAGCTGGCGTTTGGCTTCAGCGGTATACAGGTCAGTGCGCCAAACTACCACCGCGCCTCCCTTGTCTGCGGGTTTGATGTTGAGGTTGGGATTGGAGCGGAGGGAGCTCGCGGACTCTCCCTCCCACTCCACCGAGCATCTGCAGACCTCACTTTTTACTCTTGAGGCATCTTGACAATCTTCCCTTGAACTACTTTTTTTGTAAAATCTCTAAGCCTTCTAAGAACTTCTTTCCGGCCATGCTCCCACTGAACTCCTGCAAAACTGCTTGCTGTTCATCTTCAACTAGAAGCACAATTTTAAAGCTGTATGTTGTTCCACCTGATATCACTTTTCTGTTCCAGAGTCTTGGCCGAACCCAACAGTGACATGGGTTTTCACTCTGTGCGATGAACAACTATACATTTATATATGTATTTTAATGTAAAAAAGGAGAATGTTATGGAAATTTCTAGCTGTAGAGTGAAAAAATGCTAAACAATTCATTAGAAGAATGATATACTATTTAAAGTACCAGCAGCGAATTACAAATACAGTCACCAAGGGAGCGATTGGAAAGAACAAAAGAGATCACACAAGCTCACTTAAATTAGATTAAATCATTGTGAATATCCATTAGTTGCCTTGACTGAAAATGGGATATATTATCATCACCATTGTGTTTTTTATGAACAGTTAAGTTTTAAATTTATTGAGGGATCTCATGAAATGCATTTGAGGCACCTAACACTATTGTTTTGGTGGCTTTGTTCAATTCACTAGGTAACACAGTTGAGTACAAATGTTTTTATTGATCGATCAAAAGGCATTCTCCATGCTAGAGAAAAGTTAATGTTGCTGGAATCCTACTGAGGCCATGTCCTTATCTTCTACCTTCTGTAAGATTAAAGTTAGAGAGAAAAACTGCAGCTTACTAAAAACTGTGATCAATGCCCTACTTAAGCTTGATACTCTACTGGGGACAGTATTTCAAAGGCTGGGCTGCAAAGAAAAACTCATGGGATGCAGCCCAACTCTGCTTCACAGTTTCAGGACAAACAGTACACAGTTTTTACATACATTTCAAAATTACAATATTGAATGGTGAAATATTGGGCGGCACGGTGGCACAGTGGTTAGCACTGCTGCCTCACAGCGCCAGGGACCTGGGTTCAATTCCCGCCTCAGGCGACTGACTGTGTGGAGTTTGCACGTTCTCCCCGTGTCCGCGTGGGTTTCCTCCGCGTGCTCCGGTTTCCTCCCACAGTCCAAAGATGTGCGGGTCAGGTGAATTGGCCATGCTAAATTGCCCGTAGTGTTAGGTAAGGGGTATGGGTGGGTTGCGCTTCGGCGGGTCGGTGTGGACTTGTTGGGCCGAAGGGCCTGTTTCCACACTGTAAGTAATCTAAAAAGAAAGGTGGAATGTGAGATGAGGAACTATTATTTTCATACTCCTGCCCTCTCCATACATAAAAATGGGATCAGGTTAGTGTGTGGAATGAACTACCAGAGGAAGTTACAAGTACAGTTACAACATTTAAAATATATTTGGATATGTACATGAATAGGAAATATTTAGAGGGATATGGACCAACGCAGGCAAATGGAACTAGTTTCGTTTGGGAAACTTGGTTGGCATATATGAGTTGGACGGAAGGATCTGTTTCTGTTCTGTATGACTCTGACTCTATCAAATGATAACTTTTGTCCTAAAACACTTAAAAATTACAGAGAAATGCTGTATTGAGTCATGGATTTTTTTTAAAAAGTCATTCAAGGGAATGTGGGCATCGTTGGCTGGGCCAGCATTTATTGCTTATCCCTAATTACCTTGGGGAAGGTGATAGTGTGGTGTCTTTTTGAACCATTAAAGACTTTGGGGAGTAAAGACAATGCTATTAGAGTTGGAGATCCAGGATTTTAACCCAACAGCAATGAAGGATCAGTGATATTGTTCCAATTGAGGACAGAGTGTAGTCAGGAGGGAAATCGCAAATGGTGATATTCCATGTATCTCCGCTCTTGTCCTTCTGGGTGGTAGTGGTCATGAGTTTGGAATGTAAACTGGGCCAACAATCCCCACAAGTAGTGAGACTGAATGAGGTGGTGATATTAGTAACTGTTTAGCTGGACCATTTACCAATCAAACACACTCAGCATTATGGCTAAGAACAGTAAGCAATCATAACTTCTCTAATTTCTTTCTTCTCTCGAATCTTCTTTCGAATTTCAGCTGGACCCACTGCTGTGGAGAATGGAGACTGTCCAAATGGCCCATGTCATCTGTCTGAAATGGCTAACATGGGACTGTTTGTTTAGAAAGAAGCAAGTGCAGCCTTGCCATATGTGCATCAGAAAGTGGCAGCAGATTGGATCATGGGCTTGCCTGATTTGACGCAGGGTTTTGAAACATGGACCCCACAGCTCCACTAAGTTCATGCACTATCTCCCTGAGTTGAATTTGTGCTGACCAGCACCTCGTAGCAGACCAGAGCTTCAAGAGAGTCAAGGGGCAGAGGCGAGTGTAGTGGCAATTACTGAGGAGGTAGTGCTGGAGAAGCTGAAAGGTCTGAATGTCAAAAAATCACCTAGATCAGATGGACTGGACACCAAATTTCTGAAGGAGATAGGTGAGGAGATTGTAGGACACTGGCAAAGATCTTTCATGAATCACTGGAGTCAAGAGAGGGTCCCAGAGGATTAGAAAATAGCTAGTGTCATGCTCCTGATTAGGAAGGAGAGAGTCAGAAGACCGGAAACTATAGGCCGGTTAGCCTGACCTCGGTTATTGGTAAGATTTTAGAGTTTATCATTAAGGATGAGTTTGCAGAGTACTTAGAAGTGCATGGTAAAACAGGATTGAGTTAGCATGGCTCCGTCAAGGAGAGCTGATGTCTGACAAATATGAGAATTCTTCGAGGAGTTAATGAGCAAATTTGACAAAGAAGAGCCCAGTGGGTGTGATCAGTATGGATTTCCAGAAAGACTTTGACAAGATACCACACAGGACGCATGCTAAATAGGATAACAGCACAAAAGGCAAAGAGTGGGGGTAAAGGAGTATTTTTCAGGATGGCACCCAGTGACTAGTGAGTTCCGCAGGGGTCAGTGTTGGGACCACAACTATTCATGTTCTGCATTAACGATCTGGATGAAGAAACTGAGGGCATTGTTGCTTAAGTTTGCAGATGACATAAAAATAGGTGGAGGGACAGGTAGTATTGAGGAAGCGGAGAGGCTGCAGAAAGACTTGGACAAGCCAGAAAAGTGGGTGAAAAAGAGGCAGATGGAATACAGTGTGGGAAAGTGGGAGGTTATGCTCTTTGGTAGGAAGCTTAGAGGTGTACATTAATTTCTAAATCAGCAAAGGCTTTGGAAATCTGAAGCACAAAGGGATTTGAGAGTCCTAATTCAAAATTCTTTTAAAGTTGACCTACTAGTTATTCCTAATGAAGGGCTTTTGCCTGAAACGTCGATTTCGCTGCTCCTTGAATGCTGCCTGAACTGCTGTGTTCTTCCTGCACCACTAATCCAGAAGCTACTAGTTCAGTAAGCAGTTCGGAAGGCATATACAGTGTTTAGTGTTCATTTCAAGAGGACTAGAATAAAAGAGAAGGAATGTACTGTTAAGTTAGGGTGCTGGTCAGTCTGTATTTGGAGTATAATAAGCAGTTTTGGACCCCTATATCTAATGGAGGATGTGCTACCCTTGGAAGGGATCCAGAAGAATGATCCCAGGAATGAAGGGCTTGTCGTATTAGGAGTGGTTGAAGATTTGGGCTCCATACTCAATGGAGTTTAGAAGGATGAGGGGGATCTTAAAGTAACATACAGAATACTGAGAGGCCTGGAGACAGAAGATGTTTCCACTAGTAGGAGAGAATAGGATCGAAGGACACAGCCTCAGAGTGAAGGGATGACTCTTTAGAACTGAGTGTCTTTAAAACAGATAAGTTCTTGATTAGTAGGGAGATCAAAGGTTATGGGAAGAAGACAGGAGAATGGGTTTGAGAAAAGAATCAGCCATGGCTGAATGGTAGACCAGACTCAATGGCCAAATTCTGCTCCTATATATCTTATGTTCTTATGGTGTCCAGCACAACGGGTCAGCAGTGCAACTTGCTGGTAACGTGATGTTGCTTCCTTCTGCAAAGTTTGTGTAAATATTGGGCGGTGTTAATGGAGGTATTGTGGTGAGTTGCTGGATTTGGGAGGGAGTGTCATTACAGTCTAGCAAACAGCACGGTGAATTTAACGATCTGTCCACACAGACTGAAACAGGTGTGGGGACAGTGGTTGCATTGCCTCTTGGTGTGTAGTATGCTGATGAGAAGCAGCAAAGACTGCAGACAGGGGAATCTCGGGGTAGAGGAAAGAAGGAGTACCTGGGATGCCATTTTAAGCTAATTCACCAACCCTGCAATACCATCTTACTGAACTTGTGACTACCTATGGGATCTGGCTCTAGAGATACTGACACACTAGGTGTCTCACCTAAAGGACTGCTATTCTAATGGTTTCTAAAAGCACAGACAGTATTTTTATCACAATCCTGTCAACCAGCTGCAATGTAGGTCAAGAACCACTAGTGAGACCCAGAGGGAGATTTTGAAGAATTAAGTGATTAGCACCAGGACCCCAAACCAATTGAAGACAGTGAGATGGAGACCATCCAGCACCTGCAAGAATGACAGCCCCACAATAGGTGAGCGAATGAGAGGATGCTTCAAGATGGAGTTCCACCCTGAACACTGTCCAGTATTTTTAAAGTTAAAAGTCACACAATGCCAAGTTATAATCCAACAGGTTGGACTATAACCTGGTGTTGTGTGATTTTTAACTTTGTCCACCCCACTCCAACACTGGCTCCTCCAAATCAATATTTTAAAATCTAACATAGCCATAGCTGCCAGACCAGCATTGTGGAGAGGAAATCTTTCCAATCACAGAATTGTTAAGTTGGGGTGCACAGTGGCTCAGTGGTTAACACTTTTTTGCCTCACAGCACCAGGGACCTGAGTTCGATTCCCACCTCAGGCAACTGTCTGTGTGGAGTTTGCACATTCTCCCTGTGTCTATGTGGGTTTCCTCCGGGTGCTCTGGTTTCCTCCCACAGTCCAAAGATGTGCAGGTCAGGTGAATTGGCCATGCTAAATTGCCCATTGTGTTAGGTGCACTAGTCAGGGATAAATATAGGGTAGGGGAATAAGTCTGGGTATTTTACTCTTTGGAGGGTTGGTGAGGGCTTGTTGGGCCTAACAGCCTGTTTCCATACTGTAGGGAATCTAATCTTAGTGCAGAAGGAGACCAGTGGGCCCACTGTCTGTGTGAAAAGCTCCAAAGAATGACCTGTGCTACAGCTCTAATCTTCTGGCGGAAGGAGTGAAGTTGGGAATTAAAAATTAAATGAAGTATTGCCCGGGACTCCAGACTGCCACCTGACCTGGATGGAGGCAGATTCCCCAGGCTTCAACCTTAGCAGGAGCACCAGAAACTACCTAGTGGATGTGAAGAGTGTCTGTAAAGAGCACCTTTATTGGCTACCCACCATTGACATGTTACGACAGAGCAGCACATTGGTTGAGAGCATAAAGTTGCTGATACAGCACTTCTAGATTCCAGTGAAAATATATTGCAGCGTGTCATTGTCTTTCCCAACAGTACCATGGTGAATTTTTGCCTTCTTGTCAAAGTCGTTAAACTGAGCCTGAGAGTGCATTAGTGGTGGGCAGTGGGGACATTGAAGGTACAAACCAACCTTGGCCTACTGCGCTAGGTGTTGGTGCTCCAGCCAAAACCTGCTCCCACACCTATATATTTTCCTTTCCTGTATAATACGACTATGGCCATTAAAGCAAATTATGTTGAAAAGCAAGACTGAACTGTCAATTCACATCTATAGTTCTCAAACCACAGGTATGATGTTATACTCCCTATTAACCACATCTCCCACACACCGTCAGAAGGGTGCCTAGACAGCCTGCACCCAGGCAGAATAAGCCATTTGTTGTTGTAACCTTTCTCAGACAAGATCAGTGACTTAACTGTACTGCATATGTGGAAGAGGAAAAAGTTAGTGATTAACCTTTGTATCCTTTCTTTATTCTGAAGGAAATGGGGAAAATGTACCAAGCAAAGGCATCTGATGGTCTGAGCAGTTAATTGTGAGATGACAAAAATGTTTGACTTTTAAAAACATCCTGTTCAAAATAAATAAAAATTAGTATGGGGGATGTACAGTCAGTGCACAGTAGCAGAACCTTTAGAAAATTCATGCTGTTCACAGCTAGCATGCAGGGATAGGGTCTCCAAATACTCCTGAGAAGGATATTCATCCTAATAATTGTAACGCATTCACATCATGCAGGCAATATGTTTCTTACAGCAGAGGGATGTCTGGTGCAGCAACAATCCCAAACTATAGAATTGGCAAATCGAAACCTGTATAGATAAGTGCCTCCGGGAAGCTGTAGATTCCTGATTCCTCACATTCCTTTTGCCATGTCATACTCTGAGCTCTGGAATGGAGCCTGTGGAAAAGTACATGTATCAACACAGACCTTCACAGAAACAAGTTGCAGGCAAAGGGATCTGAATGCACAATTTGATTTCGTAAGTTAATAGCAAGTCATTCAAATGCATCTTCAAACCACAGCAGAGTTCAGATATTCAGCATGAGTACAAGACCCAACCCACAAGTGGGTTTCTAACTGTAAATCCGATTTGTTTTATCTGAAGAACACAGGCATAGAATTTGCAGAAAAATTATAATTAATCTGTCATGATAAACATCCTTTGGCCAATTTTTCTCCTCCAGTGAAGGCATTCCTTCATCGGCTACTATTTTATTGGCACATGTCCATCTAATATGTTCAATACGATTATTTGCATGTAAACTGTTTGACAAAGTGTGCCATGGCCACATCTAAGCACATCTGTCCATACATAGTTAACAGAGGGTCTTAGAACCTTAGAATCAAATAGAGTAAATTCAGTACAGTGTGAAAACAGGCCCTTCAGTCCAACATGCCCACACCGACCATCTAAAGAGTAACCTACCCATATCCATTCCCCCCTACCCTATATCTACCCCTAATTAATGCACCAAACCTACACACCCCTGAACACTGTGGGCAATTTAGCATGGCCATTTCAACTAACTTGCACATTATTGGACTGTGGGAGGAAACCGGAGTGCCGGGAGGAAACCCACGTAGACACGTGGAGAAGATACAGACTCCACACAGACAGTCACCCAAGGCCGGAGTTGTGCCTGGGTCCATGGTACCATGAGGCAGCAGTGCTAACCATGGTGGATAATCCTAGAACTGAGAGGCCATGACTGATTTTCTCCTCATGTTGAAGTGTTGAGCTCACAGTAGTATACGTGTTATGAATTATAGTGAAGTTTAGACTCTGTTGTTACGTACATAACACGATTATTTATCTGAATAAACAGCAAGAAAAGAAATTACTGGTTAATCTGAATTTGCAGTACCATTGGAAATGAATTTGGAGAAAAAAAAGCACAAATTTAAATAACATCTTATTTGTCTACAAGATTCTGTAAATCATTTTTTATTAATTATAAAACATTTAGAGAACTCTTTGCTCTTCTGATAGTGCTTTGGAATATTAACAAAAATTTAAAACAAGCATACTGAACCTTTTTTGCCACATAAAAGCCACTTTGTCAATGCAAGACTGTCTTCATACTACCCTGGACTCTCATTCCTGCTATATGCATGAATCATGAAATGGAAATTCATCCAACAGTGCCATTATATAGGGTAGGCTTCCAGTTGAACTCCCATTATAAAAGGGCAAGGGGGGAATATCAGAGAAGCCATTAATGCAATATCAGTAAATGTGTTTCATTTTTGTGGAGCACATCCAACAAATAGAAATCAAAGTAGAGGGAGACAGTGAAACCATTGGCAATCTCCCATCAGTCAGCCACACGGAAGCACCACTGACCATGTTAGAGAGAAGGAAAATAATCAAAATGCCAGCCGTACTTCTCTGTCAAATTTTACTAGCAGGAGGGGGGGAGAGATGAGGGCAAATGTGAGTCAGATAGGGAAGCAGTGATATGCCTGATCACAGCCTCAATCCCAATTATGGAGGAATCTAGGCTAGATTGGTCAAATAGCAAAGCTAACAAAGGGAGCTGCATAGTCATTGTAGAATTACAGCAAACAAAGCCTGTGATGGTGTTATGTATATTGTTTGAGTATTGTGTTTTTCATTGTGTTAATAGGTCCTTTCAATTCTTGATCAAGAATCCAATCCAAGGTGATGGTCTGAAAGAATCTTCTTTCTACTGATTATAAGTGATCTGCATTAATGGATTATCTTATTGCCTCTACCTACCTTTGGTGGGTGCTATCTGGACCACTGCTCCAACGGATAACTCAATGTTATGAATGTGGACTGACTAAACAAAGCTGATCTGTGATATTTAGGTACCTTTGTTCTAAGCACTGTATATACCCCAAATAATATTGTTTCCGATACATTTCTGTTTAAATAAACAAAGATGTTTACACACATGGACAGGAATGTTAGCAGAGTGCTGTATTTTATTGCTAGAAGAAGCAATCCATTTTCTTTTTAACTCTTGGTATCTGCAGATCATGAATGGAGGAAAACAGAAGGAGTGTGATTTTATGAATTTCTGTTAACGTGAAAAGCAGACCAATTTGTCAGCTCATCAGTGTTACGTTTAGTCAACATTTAGAATAAAAAGGCCTAAAAGCTCCTTCCGCAACCACATCTTCTGGAAGCCAAAATGACTGGCAGTAGATTTGACCATTATTGTGAGACCAGTCCTTTTTATGATCCTTCAGCTGCGTACATTGAGGCCCATTTTAGATTGCCGCACTGCTAACTCAGCACATACTCTGCAATAAAATCCTCTTGTTCAATGTGAATGCTGGAAAGGTTTTTTACATTGGTGACAAAGTATAGGAAACATCAAACATGACTCAGCCTTTCCAAGCCATCAATCAACTGCATCCCATTTGTTCTTAAATTTGGCAACATAATCCAGCTTCAGTATTCCTCTCAGCAGTCATTTCCACGCATTCACCGCCCTCTGTATAAACACATTCAATTTAAATTATCCGTCTCTTTCTGACCTTCAGTCAGTGCAACCTTTTAAGGTGTGACAACTAAAAGCATTTTTCAGGTTCAATTTATCCAACCCTATCTCTGAGTCTTGAATACTTCAGTAAGATTTCCCTCTGCTTTCACTTCTCGAACCACAATGTCCAGATTTTATAGCTTCTTCAGCTCAAGTGTCTAAAACCTGATGCAAATTTACTCACTCTTTGATGTTCGCCTGTCCAAGGTCAAAAAAAGTCTCAACAGCAATTACATATATGGAATTGAACCAACATGTTTTAGAAACTCACTATCGTGAATTGGAACTGCTACCATAGCCCTCTCTGTAGTTATCCTAGGATTTTCCTCATTTACTGATGCTACATTCTATGTTCACAGTTTTAATGATCACTAATACCCCGGACCTTCTTGTAAGTTTTGCCATGAGTGCGTTTGTATCTGAGTCTTCAGAGGCCAGAGTGACTAACTCAGGAAAGAAAATAAGAGTCACTTTGGCATGAAGTTACCTTGTGAGTCTGTGGACTATAAGGAATGCTGATGAGACCTTTGGTGGGTGTTCTCTGGACCACGGGTACTGGGGGAAGCACCTGTCCAGAAGTGTGGGGAAGGGTGTGTACCCTCTCAAACAGTCGAAGCAGAGGGTGACTGTCCATACGGGTGAGTGGGTCACTGGGAGAACACCACATTGCGTGTTTATAGGTATTTATTTGCAAACATCATGGGTGTTGGGGAAACAGAGGGGACCAACAAGAAGTCTCCAAATCTGTGGATGACATGGTGGCTTAGAGGTTGGCAATGCTGTCTCACAGCAGCAGGGACCAGGGTTTGATTCCAGCCTTGGATGATTGTCTGTGGGGAGTTTTTACGTTCTCCCTGTGTCTGTGTGGATTTCTACTGGGTTCTCCGATTTCCTCCCATAGTCCTTTGCTGTGCAGGTTAGGTGGATTAGCCATGGTAAATGCAGGGTTACAGGGATAGGTAGAGGGCTGGGATGTTCATTGAGGGTCAGTATGGACTTGATGGGATGAATGGCCACTTTCCATGCTGTAGGGATTCTATGATTCTTCAACCACAGTTTCAAAACTGGAACGAGTAGTGTCCAGGCAGCAAACAATCCAAGACACAAGATGACCACTTCAAATAAGGGGCAGTTCCATAAAATCCAGGGCTGCTGACCACTTTGTCTGAAATGCCACCAGCCACCCTCCTCCAGTCCTCTCAGATCTTTGTGTTGTTCTGACTCTGAATTGCTAGATCATCCCTGATTTTCATTGCTCCACTATTGGTAGCCATGCTTTCAGCTGACTATACACTTAGCTCTAGGATTCTCTCTCCAAATCTTTCAGCCTCTCTTCATATAAGACACTCCTTAAAATCTACCTTTTTGACAAAGTATTTGGTCCTCAGTCCTAATAACTGCTTCAATTGCTTGCTGTCAAATTTGGTTTGATGATATTCCTATGAAGTGCCTTGATATGTTAATATGTTAAATATATAAATGTATGTTGTTGAAAATAATAAATTCCATGAGCCACTTGAACTGTTTCTGTGATTACTTATCACCCTTAAATATAATGTAAAATATTTGTAACAGATGGGTGGTATCTGTACAATGCATTGTACAGTAAACGTCATGGAGTAGTAAGGAGTGTAAGACATGATTCTCTGATGGGATGACATTGCTCCAAGTTGATTGGAAGAAAAGACTAGGCACTTTGCCATTGGGATGAATTGAAACATTAGAGCATCAAGAAGACACTAATATAGTCGTCATGTCACTGGCTACTGCTCTGAGAACACATCTTCAAATGGTTGAATTTAAATTCAATCAATAAACCAGGGCTGATAAACTAATTTAAGGGTGACTACAAAACCAAAATTGTGAAAACTCTTTAGAGAAGAAACCTGCCGTCCTTAGCTGGTCTGACCTTTATGGAGGGAGTTGATGTACTGAAAATATCACCAGGTTAGTAATCAAGAGGCCAAGACTAGTGGTCTTGGTTCAAATCCCACTGGGGCATCTGATGGAATTTAAATTCAGTTGATAATGACCATTAAGCCATTGTTGACTGCCCTAAAAACCAACTGGTTCACTACTGTCCTCCCAGGAAGGAAATCTGCCATGCTTACCTGGTCTGGCTTATAAGTGAGTCTAGAGTTACAGCTGTGTCGTTGACTCTTAATTACTCTCTGTACCTTTACAAGCTACTCAGTGATATCAAACTGCTATGAAGCCATTAAAACAAGAAACTGGACAGACCGCTTGCCATTGACTGAGGAACAGAAAATGACAATTAGTCATGTTTATCCTGAAAATTCCTTTTTACTGTTACCTGGGAGCCAGAACCAAAAATGGTCCCACAGTCAAGTCAAGCAATAGCATGACATAATCATACTCATGGCATCATACATAATAGAGATTGTCCCTGATAAGACCAACCCTGGATATGTTATGTCCCACAAGCAGGACGGGCCTAACAGAGGCTGCAGCACAGTGTTATATGATCATTAGGGAGTTGCCCTAGGAGTTCTTAATATTGATTCCGGATGCCATGGAGTATGATATCAAGTTAAACATAGACAAGGAAACTTCCTGCTGATTACCAGCCACTGATCCCCCTGTTCTCAGCTTCACAGACTCCTCACATTGAATACCAATTGGAAGATGCATCAAGGATACCCTCCAACATGTTATATAGTACCATGACTGTGCTGAAGGGGTTACATTTCAGACAGATAGAACATTCTGAGGCTCCCCATGTGGACCAAAAGCAGTGGTAGAAGCTTTTTCAACCACAATCTACTCCTAATTTGGAGTCTTCTTTCTGTCTCCTTCTAGGGTAGCATGGTGGCACAGTGGTTGGCACTGCTGCGTTGGCACTGCTGCCTCACAGTGCCGGAGACCCGGGTTCAATTCCTGCCTCAGGCAACTGTTTGCACGTTCTCCCTATGTCTGCGTGGGTTTCCTCTGGGTGCTCTGGTTCCCTCCCACAGTACAAAAATGTGCAGGTTAGGTGAATTGGCCAGGCTAAATTGCCCGTAGTGTTAGGTGAAGGGGCAAATGTAGGGGAATGGGTCTGGATGGGTTACTCTCCGGAGGGTCGGTGTGGACTTGTTGAGCCGAATGGCCTGTTTCCACACCAAGTTATCTAAAAGGGCCCATAGCTCAGTGATGAGAGTGCTGGTCTTGTAAACCAGAGGTCGTGAGTTCAAATCCCACTGGGTCCTCTTTACATTTAGCCTTGTTTCCAGCCCTAACTTAGTTTCAACGCTTGGTCATTGTCGAGATTTGGGTGTGAGACTGAGGTGTACAATGTTCAAATCGCACAACACCAGGTTATTGTCCAACTGGCTATTTTTTTTAGTGGGTGGCACAGTGGTTAGCACTGCTGCCTCACAGCGCCAGAGACCTGGGTTCAATTCCCGCCTCAGGCAACTGTCTGTGTGGAGTTTGCACATTCTCCCCATGTCTGCGTGGGTTTCCTCCAGGTGCTCCGGTTTCCTCCCACAGTCCAAAAATGTGCAGGTTAGGTGAATTGGCCATGCTAAATTGCCATAGTGTTAGGTGAAGGGATAAACGTAGGGGAATGGGTCTGGGTGGGTTGCTCTTCGGAGAGTTGATGTAGACTTGTTGGGCTGAAGGGCCTGTTTCCACACTAAGTAATCTAATCTAAGAAAATATGCTAATTGAATTTCAGTTCCTGTCTGTAACTTGCCTAACCTGTCTTGAGTGACTCCCAAACTGTCCTGAGTTAATACAATACTGATTTTCAAAAAGGGAGAGGTGCAGAGAGGAGGAAACCAGTCATTGGGAAATTGTTAGAATTCATTCTTAAGGAAATAACAACAGGACATTTGTAAAGACAAAATACAATCCATCGGACTCAGCATGGTTTTATGAAGGGCAAATCATGTTTGACTAATTTGCTAGAGTCCTTTGAAGATGAGCCACAGGGATCAGGCTCAACTGCTTTTCGTCATTTATATAAATGATTTGGATGTCTCATTGGAGGTATAATTAGTAAGTTTGCAGGTGACACCAATATTGGAAGTGTAGTGAACAGCAAAGAAGATTACCTCCGATTACAATGGAGTCTTGATTAGATGGGCCATTGGGCTAAGGAGTGGCAGATGGAGTTTAATTTAGATAAATGTGAGGTGCTGCATTTTGGAAAAGCAAATCAGAGCAGGACGTATATGCTTAATGTAATGGTCCTGGAGAGTGTTGTTGAACAAAAAGACCTTGGAGTGCAGTTTCATAGTTCCTTGAAAGTGGAGTCACAGGTAGATAGGATAATGAAGAAGGTGTTTGGTGTGCTTTCATTATTGAACAGAGCATTGAGTATAGGAGTTGGGAGGTCCAACGGTGGCTGTACAAGGCATTGGTTAGCCACTTTTGGAATATTGTGTGCAATTCCAGTCTCTCTCCTATCGGAAGGATGTTGTGAAACGTGAAAGGGTTCAGAAAAGATTTAAGTAAAAAATGAGGTCTGCAGATGCTGGAGATCACAGCTGCAAATGTGTTGCTGGTCAAAGCACAGCAGGCCAGGCAGCATCTCAGGAATAGAGAATTCGACGTTTCGAGCATAAGCCCTTCATCAGGAATAAGAGAGAGAGAGCCAAGCAGGCTAAGATAAAAGGTAGGGAGGAGGGACTAGGGGGAGGGGCGATGGAGGTGGGATAGGTGGAAGGAGGTCAAGGTGAGGGTGATAGGCCGGAGTGGGGTGGGGGCGGAGAGGTCAGGAAGAGGATTGCAGATTAGGAGGGCGGTGCTGAGTTGAGGGAACCGACTGAGACAAGGTGGGGGGAGGGGAAATGAGGAAGCTGGAGAAATCTGAATTCATACCTTGTGGTTGGAGGGTTCCCAGGCGGAAGATGAGGCGCTCCTCCTCCAGCCGTCGTGTAGTTGTGTTCTGCCGGTGGAGGAGTCCAAGGACCTGCATGTCCTCGGTGGAGTGGGAGGGGGAGTTAAAGTGTTGAGCCACGGGGTGATTGGGTTGGTTGGTTCGGGCGGCCCAGAGGTGTTCTCTGAAGCGTTCCGCAAGTAAGCGGCCTGTCTCACCAATATAGAGGAGGCCACATCGGGTGCAGCGGATGCAATAGATGATGTGTGTGGAGGTACAGGTGAACTTGTGGCGGATATGGAAGGATCCCTTGGGGCCTTGGAGGGAAGTGAGTGTGGAGGTGTGGGCGCAAGTTTTACATTTCCTGCGGTTGCAGGGGAAGGTGCCGGGGGTGGAGGTTGGGTTGGTGGGGGGTGTGGATCTGACAAGGGAGTCACGAAGGGAGTGGTCCTTGCGGAACGCTGATAGGGGAGGGGAGGGAAATATATCCTTGGTGGTGGGGTCCGTTTGGAGGTGGCGGAAATGGCGGCGGATGATACGTTGTAACGTACACCACCCAGGTACAGGTACACCACCCACGCCCTCCACCTCCTCCAGGACACCACCCACGCCCTCCACCTCCTCCAGGACACCACCCACGCCCTCCACCTCCTCCAGGATTTTCGCTTCCCCGGTCCCCAACGCCTTATTTTCACGATGGACATCCAGTCCCTGTACACCTCCATCCCCCATCACGAAGGACTCAAAGCCCTCCGCTTCTTCCTTTCCCGCCGCACCAACCAGTTCCCTTCCACTGACACCCTCCTTCGACTGACTGAACTGGTCCTCACCCTGAATAACTTCTCTTTTCAATCCTCCCACTTCCTCCAAACTAAAGGAGTTGCCATGGGCACCCGCATGGGCCCCAGCTATGCCTGCCTCTTCGTAGGATATGTGGAACAGTCCATCTTCCGCAACTACACTGGCACCACCCCCCACCTTTTCCTCCGCTACATCGATGACTGTATCGGCGCTGCCTCGTGCTCCCACGAGGAGGTTGAACAGTTCATCAACTTTACTAACACCTTCCATCCCGACCTGAAATTCACCTGGACTGTCTCAGACTCCTCCCTCCCCTTCCTAGACCTTTCCATTTCTATCTCGGGCGACCGACTCAACACAGACATCTATTATAAACCGACTGACTCCCACAGCTACCTGGACTACACCTCCTCCCACCCTGCCCCCTGTAAAAACTCCATCCCATATTCCCAATTCCTTCGTCTCCGCCGCATCTGCTCCCAGGAGGACCAATTCCAACACCGCACAGCCCAGATGGCCTCCTTCTTCAAGGACCGCAGATTCCCCCCAGACGTGATCGACGATGCCCTCCACCGCATCTCCTCCACTTCCCGCTCCTCCGCCCTTGAGCCCCGCTCCTCCAACCGCCACCAAGACAGAACCCCACTGGTTCTCACCTACCACCCCACCAACCTGCGCATACAACGTATCATCCGCCGCCATTTCCGCCACCTCCAAACGGACCCCACCACCAAGGATATATTTCCCTCCCCATCCCTATCAGCGTTCCGCAAGGACCACTCCCTTCGTGACTCCCTCGTCAGATCCACACCCCCCACCAACCCAACCTCCACCCCCGGCACCTTCCCCTGCAACCGCAGGAAATGTAAAACTTGCGCCCACACCTCCACACTCACTTCCCTCCAAGGCCTCAAGGGATCCTTCCATATCCGCCACAAGTTCACCTGTACCTCCACACACATCATCTATTGCATCCGCTGCACCCGATGTGGCCTCCTCTATATTGGTGAGACAGGCCGCTTACTTGCGGAACGCTTCAGAGAACACCTCTGGGCCGCCTGAACCAACCAACCCAATCACCCCGTGGCTCAACACTTTAACTCCCCCTCCCACTCCACCGAGGACATGCAGGTCCTTGGACTCCTCCACCGGCAGAACACAACTACACGACGGCTGGAGGAGGAGCGCCTCATCTTCCGCCTGGGAACCCTCCAACCACAAGGTATGAATTCAGATTTCTCCAGCTTCCTCATTTCCCCTCCCCCCACCTTGTCTCAGTCGGTTCCCTCAACTCAGCACCGCCCTCCTAACCTGCAATCCTCTTCCTGACCTCTCCGCCCCCACCCCACTCCGGCCTATCACCCTCACCTTGACCTCCTTCCACCTATCCCACCTCCATCGCCCCTCCCCCTAGTCCCTCCTCCCTACCTTTTATCTTAGCCTGCTTGGCTCTCTCTCTCTTATTCCTGATGAAGGGCTTATGCTCGAAACGTCGAATTCTCTATTCCTGAGATGCTGCCTGGCCTGCTGTGCTTTGACCAGCAACACATTTGCAGTTCAGAAAAGATTTACAAAGATGTTGCCAGGATTGGAGGGTTTGAGCTATAGGGAGAGACTGAATAGGCTGGGGCTGTTTTCCCTGGAGCATCGAAGGCTGAGGGGTGACTTTATAGAGGTTTATAAAATCATGAGGGACATGGATAGGGTAAATAGACAAGGTATTTTCCCTGGGGTGGGGGAGTCCATAACAAGAGGTTTAGGGTGAGAAGGCAAGATATAAAAAGGACATAAGGGGCAATGTTTTCACAGAGGTGGGAATGCCTGTATGGAATGAGCTGCCAGAGGAAGTGATTAGATTAGATTAGATTACTTACAGTGTGGAAACAGGCCCTTCGGCCCAACAAGTCCACACCGACCCGCCGAAGCGCAACCCACCCATACCCCTACATACACCCCTTACCTAACACTACGGACAATTTAGCATGGCCAATTCACCTGACCCGCACATCTTTGGACTGTGGGAGGAAACCGGAGCACCCGGAGGAAACCCACGCAGACACGGGGAGAACGTGCAAACTCCACACAGTCAGTCGCCTGAGTCGGGAATTGAACCCGGGTCTCAGGCGCTGTGAGACAGCAGTGCTAACCACTGTGCCACCGTGCCGCCCACGTGGTGGAGACTGATACAATTACAACATTTAAAAGGTATCTGGGTGGGTATATGAATAGGAAGGATTTGGAGGGATATGGGCCATGTGCTTCCAAATGGGACTAGATTAAGTTAGGATATCTGGTTAGCATAGACAAGTTGGACCGAAGGGTCTGTTTCTGTGCTGCATATTTCTATTACTCTATGTAGCAAACAGTGTGGATAATGGGAATCCTGTAGATGTACTATATCTTGATTAGCATATGGTGTTGCATCAAAAGTTAATACACAAGATAAAATCACATGGGATTAGCAGTAATTTATTCACTTGGCTAGGGGGATATGGGGTCGGACAGAGGGAGCATAGGGTTGGGGGTGGGCGAAGGCTCGAGTGCTTGCTGTATTAATCCCATTGAACTGTTGGGGGGGAGGTGGAGGAGTGGGTGGAAACTTCAACAATGCTGCAGGTCCCTTACACACAAGAATGTGTCTGATCAGAAACAAATCCTGAGACAGAGAGGAGGAGCAAGGCAGACAGAGCGAGGGAAAAGAAAACTTCAAACCCTAGAGGAGAGGCATTGAATCAATTAACCAAATAATCAATAATCAGGATGAAATAGTGCCCGCCCATCTTGTTCGGATAATTAAGGTTTCTCTGTACTGACAACATTAAAAACAAATGACACTCTTCGATGCTTTGGGGGTATAATACCGGGAAACATTGAACTGTTGGGAGAGAACTGCCAAGCCACCAGCGTGTACAGACTGCCGGAAACACAGCTCTCTTAATGGTACATTTATCCATCAACAACCTGTGGAAGAGAAATCCTAAAAAGAGAATCTCCAGAGAAAGATACAAAGAGAAGATTCGACAGCTGCCTGGTTCTGAAATTTGAATTTTTGGTAAATCTTACTTGGGGATTTTATTGGACTAGTATTGCAGAATGGGAAGGTAAAAGATACATTAGAAAAAGGAGTTGGAAATAGTTGTTAGTTAATCTCTGTTATACTTTAAGAAATAAATTTGTTAATTTTGACTTTAAATAGTTCTTGGCCACTCGAATTTTCACAGATTACTGCACGGGATAAATCTTTTCTGTGTTGCTGGTTTAAAATTAACAGAGGGGATTTAACCTGTGTCGTACCACAATGCAGGCATATAAAGTACTATAGCCATACTTGCATATGACACTAAAGCAGGTGGGAAAATAAGTTACAATGAAGAAATAGGAAATATACAAATGAATATGAAAAGGTTGGGTGAATGGGCCAAGATGTAGCAGATGATGTTTAATATGGATAAGAATGATGTTCTCCATTCTGGTCAGAGGAATAGAAAGGCAACAAATTGTTGAAATGAAGAGAAACTTCAGAGTGCTTCGATGCATGAATTGCAGAAAACTTGTTTTTTTTTAGATTACTTACAGTGTGGAAACAGGCCCTTCGGCCCAACAAGTCCACACCGACCCGCCGAAGCGCAACCCACCCATACACCTACATTTACCCCTTACCTAACACTATGGACAATTTAGCATGGCCAATTCACCTGACCCGCACATCTTTGGACTGTGGGAGGAAACCGGAGCACCCGGAGGAAACCCACGCAGACACGGGGAGAACGTGCAAACTCCACACAGTCAGTCGCCTGAGTCGGGAATTGAACCCGGGTCTCAGGCGCTGTGAGACAGCAGTGCTAACCACTGTGCCACCGTGCTGCCCAAAATGTATGCAGGTACAGCAAGAATAAGGAAGATAAATTAAATTTTCAAATTTATTGCTGACGGAATACAGTATAAAAGTAAAGGGCTAGACTGCAGCTGGAGTATTATGTACAATTTTAGGAGACCGTAGTTGTATTGGTGGCATTTGGAAGAGCTTCGCGAGATTGATTCCAGACATGAAAGATTTGTCTTAGGAAGAGAGATTGAACAGTTTAGGTATATACTCTCTGATGTTTAAAAGAATGAGAGGAGATCTAATTGAGTTATATAAGATGCTAAAGGGGATTGACAAAGTAGACATAAAAAGACCATTTCCTCACGTGAGGTAATCTAGAATGAGAGATTATGGTGTTAGGCCTCAGGATAGCTGCTTTAAAACAGTGATGAGGAGAAATTGCTTCCCTCACAGGATTGTGAATCTGGAATTCAAGACTCCAGAGTTCAATGGATGCTGAGACACTGAATAAATTTAAGGAGAGGCCAGACAGATTTTTAATTTAGTAATGGGTTGAAATGTCATGGAGAGTGAGCAAGAAAGTGGAGTTAACACCGAAATGAGTTCAACCATGGTCATGTCAAATGGCAGGGCAGGCTCGAGGGGCTGAATTGCTTACTTTTCATCCTCGTTCTTATGTTATTATTTTCTTAACCACTGAATTTTAGCTGTACTGCAAGATAAGTAACTGAACTACAGGAGAAAGGCTCTTAAATCCCACGAGCAGTTACTTAGAATCATGGAGATGTACAAGCAAGGAATCAGACCCTTCAGTCCAACCAGTCCATGCCGACCAGATATCCCAAGCCAATCCAGTCTCACCTGCCAGCACCCAGCCCATATTCCTCCAATCCCTTCCTATTCATATACCCATCCAAATGCCTCTTAAATGTTGCAATTGTACTGGCCACCACTACTGCCTCTGGCAGCTCATTCCACACACGCACCACCCTCTGCGTGAAAACATTGCCTCTTAGGTCTCTTGCATATCTTTCCCCTCTCACCCTAAACCTATACCCCCTAGTTCTGGGCTCCCCCACCCCAAGGAAAAGACTTTATCTATTTACCCTATCCATGCCCCTCATGATTTATAAACCTCTATAAGATCACCCGTCAGCCTCTGACGCTCCAGGGAAAACAGCCCAGCCTATTCAACCTCTCCATATAGCTCAAATCCTCCAACTCTAACAGCATGCTTGAAAATCTTTTCTAAATCCTATCAAGTTTCACCACATTTTTCCAATAGGAGGAGACCAGAATTGCACGCAATATTCCAAAAGCGGTCTAACCAATGTGCTGTTTTGCCGCAACATGATCTCCCAACTCCTGTATTCAATAACCTGACCAATAAAGGAAAGCACACCAAATGCCTTCTTCACTATCTTATCTTCCTGCAACTCTACTTTGAAGGAACAATGAACCTGCATTCCAAGGTCTCTTTGTTCAGCAACACTCCCTAGGACCTTACCATTAAGTCGAGATTAGAGTGGTGCTGAAAAAGCACAGCAGGTCAGGCAGCATCTGAGGAACAGGAAAATCAACATTTCGGGCAAAAGCCCTTCAGCAGGAATAGAGGCACGTTCCTGATGTGCTTTTCCAGCACCACTCTAATCTAGACTCTGGTTTCTAGCATCTGCAGTCCTTGTTTTTACCTTACCATTAAGTGTATAAGTTCTGCTAAGATTTGCTTTCCCAAAATGCAGCACCTTGCATTTATTGAAATTAAACTCCATCTGCAACTCCTCAGCCCAATGGCTCATCTGATCAAGATCCCGTTGTAATCTGAGGTAACCTTCTTTACTGTCCACTTCACCTCCAATTTTAGTGTCATTTGCAAACTTATGAACTGTACCTCTTAAGCTCACATCCAAATGATTTATATAAATGACGAAAAGTAGTGGATCCAGCACCATTCCTTGTGGCATTCCACTGGTCACAGGGAATGATCAGTGACCAATCTGGAAAAAACCCTCCACCACCACCCTCTGTCTTCTACCTTCAAGCCAGATCTGTATCCAAATGGCTAGTTTTTTTTACATTCCCTACAGTGTGGAAACAGGCCCTTTGGACCAACAAATCCACACCAATCCTCTGAAGAGCAACCCACTCAGACCCATTTCCCTCTGACTAATGCACCGAACACTATGGGCAATTTAGCATGTCCAATTCACTTGAGCTGTACATCTTTGGACTGTGGGAGGAAACCAGAGCACCCAGAGGAAACCCACGCAGACACAGGGATAACGTGCAAACTCCACACAGACAGTCACCCAAGGCTGGAATTGAACCTGGGACCCTGGTGCTGTGAGGCTGCAGTGCTATCCCTGTATTCCATGAGATCTAACCTTGCTAACCAAACTCCCATGGGGAACCTTGTCGAACACCTTACTGAAGTCCATATAGATTGCGTCTACCACTCTGACCTCATCAATCCTCTTTGTTACTTCTTCAAAAAACTCCATCAAGTTAGTGAGACGTGATTTCCCATGCACAAAGTCATTTTGACTTTCCCTTATCAGTCCTTGCCTTTCCAAATACATGGACATGCTGTCCCTCAGGATTCCCTCCAACAACTTGCCCACCACTGCTGTCACGCTCACTGGTCTATAGTTCCCTGGATTGTCCTTACCACCCTTCTTAAACAGTGGCACCACGTTTGCCAACCTCCAGTTTACTGGCACCTCACCTGTGAGTATCAATGATACAAATATCTCAGCAAGAGGCCCAGCAATCACTTCCCTAGCTTCCCACAGAGTTCTAGAGTACACCTGATCAGGTCCTGGGGATTTATTCACTTATGTGCATATCAAGACATCCAGCGCTTCCT
This sequence comes from Hemiscyllium ocellatum, assembly GCF_020745735.1. Taxonomy (NCBI): domain Eukaryota; kingdom Metazoa; phylum Chordata; class Chondrichthyes; order Orectolobiformes; family Hemiscylliidae; genus Hemiscyllium; species Hemiscyllium ocellatum. Next base: position 57,860,734 of record NC_083404.1, read on the forward strand.
CCTTCACTTCCTTGAAATGTAAATCTCCCCAGGGCTGCAAAGAATGGGAATAGTCAAACTGCTTTCACAGAGAGCCAGGATCAGCTATTCTTTAATTCTTCTCAATGAGTTTTTGAGCCGTTCCTGCTAGGTCTAATGGAGGTATGCACTTTCACTTTGCTTCAGGGAAGAATACTCATTACAGAAACAATTGAATATTTAAACAAAATAAAGCAAACAGATTTCAGTAAGAACCAGTAATCCAAAGATCTAAACTAATAATAAAGTAAAAGAAATGTGGATGCTGGAGATCTGAAAAAAATTGCTGGAGAAACTCAGCAGGTCTGGTAGAACCAGTGGGAAGAAAATAGAGTTAACATTTCAAATCAAGTGATTCTTTTTTTTAGATTAGATTACTTACAGTGTGGAAACAGGCCCTTCAGCCCAACAAGTTCACACCAACCCGCAACCCACCCAGACCCATTCCCCTACATTTACCCCTTCACGTAACACTGTGGGCAATTTAGCACGGCCAATTCACAGGAGAGAAAATAAAAACCAAAAACTTTGTGTTGGGGTAGGCCATTAAGCCTACTTTGTGATTCAAAAATATCATGGCTGATCCGGTGCAGTGTCAACACCGCCTTCCTCTCTGTCCCAGAATTCACTACCTTTGATCAGTCTGACCCCTATGTGACTCCATTCCACACCAATTGCCTTCAAAAATGGCCTAACAATCTACCTAGCTATATCAAATTCCTTTAAAGAATCTACAGCAGTTCAAGACGGCAGTCCATCATCTCCTCCTCAGGGTAACCTACAGACAGCCAATAAATGCCAACCTTGGCAGTGGCATCAACACAAAAAAGGAAGAAAAGGTCAAGTGCATTCTTCATCTTTAATTATTCATTTGCCATTTAAAGTTCAGGAGTCAGCATGAATTATTCTATCAGTAAAATCACTTCAGGTACTTATTGTTAAACAGTGAGTTCCTAGTGGCCGCTTGCCACAAGACAATAGCTTTCACGGTGGAAGGCAGTTTCCGTACTCTGTGCTTTAGTGAATGTATCATACTGTTGTCAGGGTTCAGCACACTGTACAGATTCCATAGCTGGTATGAAATCAAAAGAGAGGTCAGCAATAGGACTTTACCTTGATGCTTGGTAAATAGATTTCTGCCTTAAAATAAATTCCCTAAAAACGATTAACCAATGTTCTTTCCTTTCACTGTTTTCTTACACACCTTCTCCATCCGGTCAGATGGCCTGATAACTTCAACACTGACCACTGAAGGACTAGGATATGCTCTCTCTTATATGTCTCTGTGCTGTTAGAACTTAGGTCAAGTTATAAATGTTAGTAGGCGGAAGTGGGTACTGTAGATGCTACAGATTAGAGTCAAGATTAGAGCGGTGCTGGAAAAGCACAGCAGGTCAGGCAGCATCCGAGGAGCAGGGAATCAACGTTTTGGGCAAAAGCCCTTCATCAGGAATCCTGATGAAGGACTTTTGCCCGAAATGTCAATTCTCCTGCTCCTCGGATGCTGCCTGACCTGCTGTGCTTTTCCAGCACCGCTCTAATCTTGACTCAATAAATGTTAGTAGGAAACTTAGTGTTGTAGTCAAGCCTGAGGAAAAGTTCTGAAAGTTGTGGTGGCTCAAAGAGCCTGAGTGCCATTAGCAAATCAGTATGGCTGAAACTGGAATTTGTGCAGCCTCTGCTTAGTGTAACTGGAGAAGATTGGAATTCAGGGAAAAATAACACAAGAAATATCCAGCTTGGTGAAACAAGCTACTGGTGAAAAGTGGGAGTTGTATTAGAGAATAAATACTGGAGTAGAATTTTCAAAGTCAGTGGAAGCAAGGACTCAGGAATGGCGAGCAATTGACTGGAGAAACTGTGGAGCAGTCCATGATAGAAAGGCTTTTGAGGGGAAGTTTCAAGACCATATTAGCAAAAGTGAAGAATTGTAATTCCTTGTGAAGTTTAATGATATTTGATAATTGACCATATAATGAAAGAATATGGTAGCTGCTGAGAAATCTGTATGATCTATCTTGATTGCATTTGATCTTTGATATGCAGTGTATACAATATGTTACCCATTTTTACCACGTGTCAATTCTTGGTGTAAACACACGTATTGTAGATATCGTAGATTGTATGACTGTTTTAACCTACTTAGTAATATAATATTCTTTGTTCAAAATTGTGCAATCTTATAGTTTTGTTCTCTTAGTAAATCCCCAAATGTTATGTTTGTCTTCTATAAATACAGTATAAAGGTTACTGGCCCTCAGCCAGATTGTTACAAAAATTGCTCATCCTGTCGAGGATCATAACATGACATTACTTGTCAGGTCTGGGATCATAACTCACTCAATGTCATTACCATAAATGAATCCCTCACTATCAATATTCTGGGTGTCACCATCACCAGAAACTGAACTGGACTAGCCTTATGACTGCTGTAACTACAAGAGCAGGCCACAGGCTGGGAATTCTGAATCAAGAATCTCAGCTCCTGACTCCTTAAAGCCTGTCCACTATCTGGAAGGTGCAAGTCAGGAGTGTGCTGGATTTCTCTCCACTTGCTTGGATGGGTGCAGGTCCAAAACACTCAGGAGGGTCATCACTGTACACAAAAAAACTGCTCATTTGACTGGTACTTCATCCACCACCTTAGACATTCACACCCTCCACCACTAAAGCAGAGAGGCAACAGTGTGCACTATCCATAAAATGCATTCCTACAATTCACCAAGGGTCCTTCAAACCTGTGACTTCTATCATCTAGAAGGACAAGTGCAGCAGGTCAAGTGGTATACCACCATCTGCAAGTTCCCCTGCAAGCTGTCCTGACTTGGAAATATATCACTATTCCCTCACTGTCACTGGGTCAAAAATCCTGGAGCTTCCTCTCTAACAGCATTGTGGATGTCCCTACATCTCAAAAACATTTCCTGTTCAAAAAGGCAGCTCACACCATGTTCTCAAATTAGTGATTAATGTTGGCCAGCGAAGTCCACATCCCATGGACAAATCAAAAGAATTTACACTGTCAGATAAATCTGCAAATGATGGTTAGGCACAAGCACTCAGAGCCTGTGACCATGGTATCTATTACTTCCTACATCTAAAAGCAAGACAGAAAAAGTCAAAACAAATACTATCTAAAGCAGCAGGTTTAACTCACACTTTGCTAACCACTGTCACCCTTTGGTATTTTGCACTGATAAATGGTGCAGTCAGACAACCAGGGAGATGGTGGTGATATTGTGCAGCAGTCCTGAGTCAAGGGCACATGAACTTTGCCTATATCTGTATGGCACATTAGTCTGTCACCTGTACCATATGACCTCAGTGATCAAGCCAAATACGTGGCATCTGCAGCAAAAAGTACAACAGATCAGAAAATCTTAGGAGTAGTGTACACTGAAGTCCACAGGAAAACCAATGAGTCATTGGGTTCCAGCAGAGTTAGTTAAGGGCAGGCTCCCATAGCCATTCCAGGCTTTGGCCATGGTCAGGCAGTCAGTCAGAGTCGTGTTGCTCTGGGGTCACAGTCAGTCCTTCAACTCCGTTGGAGCCAGACAGCAAGATGTTGTATTTAATCTGCCAGAGTGGAGGAGATCATGAAATGTCTTCCTGCAGTGCTGCACAGTCTTCCTCACTCTGGGGATGGCACTGACTGGTGATATCCAACCACGCTGGCATGAAATGGTGATGTGGCTTCCTCCACCAGTGCTCTGGGAAGAGGACTCCTCTTCACCGTCCTATCCACAAAGGACTCCACAGCCCTCTCAGAAAAGCGTGGTGCCAGCCTCACCCTCTCCACCATCTCTTCTCACTCTTTCCACAACTGAGCAAAGCAGCTTCCAGATGATACAGACACACAGCAGGCTTCAGAAGATGGCACAGCTGCAAAGGATGCTGGTCTTAGAGAGAATGTCCATTGAGTGGCGAGTTCCTCAGGATGACAGGTGATCAGATTGGCTGGAAATCAGATGTGATTCTCAAGCAATAAGTGGTGAGTTTCGTAAGAAACAGTAGGAAGTGGCAGGGAAACTGTCTTGACTTCATGTGAGAAGCCCTCTACAGAACTTGACACAACCTTGCACTTTGTCAAAAAACAGTAAGATTCAGCCCATACACTAAGACCAGCAAGAAGGATTGATGGCAGTCAATTTACCTGAAGCATTCCAGATGGTTCTAGCAGAAACCGCTGCAGGCAGTGATGAGTCCAAAGTGAAAAAGAGCTAACACATGTATGATATCCACTTGAGGCCCAGCACCAACGTGAGTACCCAGGCCAAAGCTTAGTGAGGGATGGGGAGAGAGCAGCACGGTGACGGTTACAGGGAAGAGGGGTAAGGGTGAGAGTGGGTATCTGTATCAGGGCAGTGGCGTGTCTCCTTCCTGAAGGCATGCGCCTCCCCCCTCCCCATTGGCTGCGTTAATTTCTATAGCACTGCTGAGCTCAAGGGCCTCAATAGTGATCGGGTGGGGGGGGGGAGGGGAAGGTGGGTGGCACGGTACAAAGCTTGTGCATTGCCAATCCACCACATGGGGTTGGATGCAGGAAAAGAGTGGGGTCCCCACCCACTCACCTGATTAATGACCCCTGCTGCCAAACTGACTTTGAAGGAGGGCATTAACTAATGCAGTGTTTAAGCTTGATACTCTCTCACCAGATCATTTACACCTTTTATAGTGGCATTTTGCTTTATGTTAGATTCTGAAAACACTACTGTTGATAGTTTGTGATGCTGCTACTTGCACAAGTGAGCTGTGCAAAAAGTCTGGAAAAACAGTTCAAGCAATTCTCTTCAGAGTGTGTTAGTGATAGCTGGAGGACCTTGCATCAGGCTTCAATGACATCACCCTTAAAGTGTAGAGACCTAAAGCTGAATAGGCAACTTCAGAGTGCAGCATGACCCTTCCCCCAGCACACACATACAAATTACAGCTCAGACCAATCCTTAGAATTAGGCTGTTAATTATACAGTAAGCACCATTCCATCAAGGTTCCCATAATCATTAAAATCCCTTCACAAAAACAGAAGAATACTCAGTACCAGGAAATGGTATATGGTGACAAATGTAGGTGTTACCATCACTGTTGATTATTATGTTAATTGAAACTGTCTACGCGACCTTTATTGCAGCATTAGCTGGAAATTGCTAACTAATCTATGAATATAAACACAGTTCAGTGTAGGTGAATGGTGAATATAATGTTTTAATCACTGTGTAAGTGAAATTACTTCTCACAATCAGAAGATAAAAAGCTCAACACAAACTATTTATGGATGAGGAAGACCAAGTCATTCGATTTAATCATTCTGTACAGAAAGACTTAAGAAGCCAACATTGCTGCTTGAAACTTATAATTTAGTAAAATTTAGTTTATATAGCTATAAAAAGAGTTCTGCTGGTGCAGTGGTGTTGGCTGTATCTCTGAGCTGGGAGATGTGGGTTCAAATCCTACCTGCTCTAGAGGAGTGTCTGAGTAGTTTGTTTTTTTAAAAATTACCTATACACCTGTAAGATCACCTCTCAAAACAGAGGATCAGTTTCACAGCTGTTTACTGCCTTGGTATCAGGGACCAAATGCCTCCTTTTCTTCACTTGATGGTTAGAGCAGGATATAGCACTCGAGGTGCAGTCTGATCAGAACAAATGCAGAAAAAGCAGAGTTGGACTAGCTGAGCAGATCGTACAGATGGTGACACTCACCCAGGCATTTAGAGAATATTTGATCATGTTTCTGACTTGTGCATTGCTGATGGTGGCTTTAAGAAGTCAGAATTTGGGTTGTTTGTCTTGCAACTCCTAGACACTAACCTGCTGTTGTGGTCACAGATTTTAAATGGTTGGTCCAGTGCAATTTCTGGTCAATGGCAACCCCCATTGAAAGTGAGGGATTTGGAAATGATAATGCCATTGAATATCAAGGGGAGATAGTTAGATTCTTTCTTGTTGAAGATGTCCATTGCCTACCACTTTGGTGGGTAGCATGTTACTTGCTACTTATCAACTAAATGTTGTTTAGGTCTTACAGCCTATTAGCAACAACTGATTCAGTTTCTAAGAAATTGGGAATGGTACAGAATACTGTGCGCTTTTGCTGAAATGTTTGTATCATCAGTAGTCACAGGTGCCAGAAGGCTGGAGGTTGGCTAATGTGGTGCCACTTTTTAAGAAAGGTGGTAAGGACAAGCCAGGGAACTGTAGACCAGTGAGCCTGATGTCAGTGGTGGACAAGTTGTTGGAGGGAATCCTGAGGGACACGATGTACATTTATTTGGAAAGGCTAGGACTGATTAGGGATAGTCAACATGGCTTTGTGCTCGGGAAATCATGTTTCATTAACTTGATTGAGTTTATTAAGCCGTAGTGAAGAGGATTGATGAGGGCAGAGCGGGGCACATGGTCGATATAGACTTTAGTATGGCATTTGACAAGGTTCCCCATGGTGGATTGGGTAGCAAGGTTAGATCTCATGGAATACAAGGGCAACTAGCCATTTGGAAACAGAATTGGCTCGAAGGTAGAGACAGAGGGTAGTGGTGGAATGTTGCTTTTCAGACCGGAGGCCTGTGGCCAATGGAGTGTCACAAGGATTGTTGCTAGGTCTACGGCTTTTCGTCATTTATATAAATGATTTGGATGTGATCACAGGAGGTATAGTTATTATTTTTGTAGGTGACACCAAAATTGGAGGTATATGGACAGTGGAGAAAGTTACCTCAGAGTACAACGGGATCTTCATCAAATGGGCCAATGGGCCAAGGAGTGGCAGATGGAGTTTAATTTAGATAAATGCGAGGTACTGCATTTCGGAAAAGCCAATCAGAGCAGGACATATATACTTAATGGTAAGGTCCTGGGAAGGGTTGCTGAACAAAGAGACCTTGGAGTGCAGGTTCATAGTTCCTTGGAAGTAGAGCCACAGGTAGATAGGACAGTGAAGAAGACATTTGGTATGCTTTCTTTTATTGGTCAGAGCGTTGAGTGTTGAGTTGGGAGGTAATGTTGTGGCTGTGTGTGACATTGGGTAATGTCCTGTACAGGACACTCCCAGCTTCAGCCCTACACTAGGTCCCAGCCCTGCCGTGTTTTCACCATCCTCCAGACCTCCTCCTCACTGAGAACAAATGTTCAGTCCCCAGCAAAGGCCTCTCCTTCATCCCCCTCACTCCCGGATCAATGAATACAATATGTGTTGTGACATCAAACACTTCTTCTGCCACAATTTCCCCTCCCACTGTGGTTGATGATGCCCTCCAGCAGATCTCATCCACTTCCTGCACTTCTGCTCTCGACCCCACCCCTCAACTCGTAACAAGGACAGGACAGTCCTCACCTTCCACCCCACCAACATCCAGATACATCACATCATGCTCTGCCATTTCTGCCACCTAAAAACAGACTCCACCACCAGAGCTATGTTTCCCTCCCTACCTCTATCTGCATTCCGTAAAGACCATTTCCTCCGTCAATCTCTTGTCAGGTCCACACCTGCCACCAACCCACTCTCCCCTCCTGGCACCTTCCTGTGCTACCACAAGAATTGCAAAACCTACGCCCATACCTCCCCCCTCTTCTCTGTCCAAGGCCCCAAAGGATCCTTTCACATCTGTCAGAGATTTACCTGCACTTACACACATATCATTTCCTGTATCCGTTGCTCCCAATGCAGTCTTTTCTACATTGGGGAGACAGTACACCTACATGCAGAATGCCTCAGAGAATATCTCTGAGACACATGTACAAAGCAACTCCATCACCTAGTGGCCGAACACATTAACTTTCCCCTCCCACTCCCCCAAGGACATGCAAGTTCTGGGCCTCCTCTGTCGCCAAACCCTTATCACCCGACGCCTGGAGGAAGAATGCCTCACCTCCAACCACATGGGATTAATGTGGATTTCACCAGTTTCCTCATTTCCCCTCCTCCCCCATCTTGACCCAGATCCTGACCTTCCAACTTGGCACCGCCCTCTTGACCTGTCCTACCTGTTCATCTTCCTTCCAACTTATCCACTCCAGCCTTCTCTCTGACCTATCGCGATCAATCCCACTGTCATCTACCTATCACACCAGCCCCACCCCCCACTCTCATTTATCTCTCAGTCCCCTTAACCCACAAGCCTCATTCCTGATAAAGGGTTGATGCCCGAAATGTCGATTCTCCTACTCCTCGGATGCCGCCTTACCAACTGTTCTTTTCTAGCACCACACTCTCTACTCCAGCATCTGCAGTCCTCACTTTCTCTCAGAACAATGGTTAGGCCCCTTTTGGAATACTATGTGCAATTCTGGTCTCCTTCCTATTGGAAGGATGTTGTGAAACTTGAAATGATTCAGAAAAGATTTACAAGGATGTTACCAGGGTTGGAGGATATGAGCTATAGGGAGACGTTGAATAGACTGGGGCTGTTTTCCTTGGAACATCGGAGGCAGAGGGGTTACCTTATAGAGGTTTATAAAATCATGAGGGGCATGGATAGGATAAACAGACAACGTCTTTTACCTGGGGTGGGGGAGTCCAGAACTAGAAAGCATAGGTTTAGGGCGAGAGGGGAAAGATATAAAAGAGACCTAAGGGACAACTTTTTCACGCAGAGAGTGGTGTGTGAATGGAATGGGCTGCCAGAGAAAGTGATAGAAGCTGCTACAATTACAGCATTTGAAAGTCATCTGGATGGGTGTATGCATAGGTAGGGTTTAGAGGAAGATGGACAAGTGCTGGCAAATGGGACTAGATTAGGTTACAGTTTTTGTTCTGCATGACAAGTTGGACTGAAGGGTCTGTTTCTGTACTGTGCATCTCTATATCTCTGTGACTTTATGACTCCAGTTCAATACAGGCATCCTTGGTGTCGCACCCAGTCAAAGGCTGCCTTGATATGTAGGATTCACTGTACAAATCATTCAGATCATGCAGTGATTCATTCATAGTGCTGTTTAGTGTTCTGGGAATGTCTCAGTATTGGTTTGTCAAAAGTTTAACACAGTATTTTCTAAAACTCCCAAGGCTCTATCTTTATTGATACCATCCTGACATATTCATTTCACCACTTTTTCCTTCTTACATGTTTTATTATAAATTTATAGTCTGCATTAAATTACTCTGGCACCCTGACATATTCTGTTTAACTCAGTCTGTAATGTTCACACTTCCTCCCTCAGCTCCACAATCTGCTTAGGCTCTGTTCAATTTGTACAATTTGACAATTTTGCAACTGAGACTTTGAATTAAAGTAATTGACATCAATCAGAAACATTAGGAGCCGCAACATGCCAAAGTGGCATCTAGGTTTGGGGCAACTGGATAGCAGCTGGCGTTGGAAGCTCTCCTGCTGCTCCAGGAGTGAGGCCTGAGCTACTTAACGTCTGCGAAGTGATGGAACATTCATCGATACCAGTTGATGGGATCAGCTTTGGAGCCATTTTGCATGGGTCTTATATTGAGAAAGAGGATCAGACTTGTGGCAGTGGGGCCTATGTTTCCCTGGCAGGTCCTGAATGAGCATTCTTGCCCCACCTGGGTCTGTGCGGTGCAAAGAAAGTGTCTTCCAGCCCTAACTCCTCTTCCCACTTTCTTTACCTGATAGAATAATGGCATCAGCTTCCCTGCTCAGGCCACTAGTTAAAATAGACATGAAACAATAATCATCAAGACCCAACATTCACAAGTAAAGACGAATACCTCAATGAAGTATTTCTGATGAGGAAAGGTTAGACAGGGTTGGCCTGTATCCTCTAGAGTATGGAAATGTCAGAGGTGACTAATCGAAACATTGGAGGTGAATTAATTGAGAGCCTGACTGGGTCAATGTTGAAAGAATGACTCTTCTTGTGGGAGAACCTAGAACGAGGTAGTCAATTATAAGGGGCATGGATAGGATAAATAGACAAAGTCTTTTCCCTGGGGTCAGGGAGTCCAGAACTAGAGGGCATAGGTTTAGGGTGAAAGGAGAAAGATATAAAAGAGACCTAAGGGGCAACTTTTACACGCAGAGGGTGGTGGAGGCTGGTACAATTGCAATATTTAAAAGGCATTTGGATGGGTATATGAATAGAAAGGGTTTGGAGGGATATGGGCCGGATGCTGGCAGGTGGGACTAGATTGGGTTGGGATATCTGGTCGGCATGGACAGGTTGGACCGAAGGGTCTGTTTCCAAGCTGTACATCTCTATGACTATGACTCTATGCCAATTTAAGACAGAGATGAGGAATTATTTTTCTCTCAGACGATTGTGTTTTTGAATTTCCTTCTGCAAAATAGAGTGGGTGCAGAATTGTTAAATATTTTTTATGGCAGAGCTAGATCAATTCTTGATTACCAAGTGGATGAAAGATTTATCAAAAACATGCAGGAATGTACCATTGAGGTTAAAATCTGAGCAGCCATGAATTTATTGAATGAGCTGCTGACATTGGGCAGTATAATTTCTGCTATGTGCTAAATTTAGTTATTGGAAAATTGTAATTGGTGTGTATGGTGGGTAAACATTCTGGCCAGTTCTAACTGTCCGGCTCCGAGCAAGGGGTTAGGGTTAATATTATCGAGGAGAAAGTGAGGACTGCAGATGCTAGAGATCAGAGCTGAAAATGTGTTGCTGGAAAAGCGCAGCAGGTCAGGCAGCATCCAAGGAGCAGGAGAATCGACGTTTTGGGCATGACCCTTTCTTCAGGAATGAGGATAATGTGCCAAGGGGGCTAAGATGAAAGGTAGGGAGGAGGGACTTGGGGGAGGGGCATTGGAAACGCAATAGGTGGAAGGAGGTCAAGGTGAGGGTGATAGGCCGGAGTGGGGGTGGGGACGGAGAGATCAGGAAGAAGATTGCAGGTTAGGAAGGTGGTGCTGAGTTCGAGGGTTGGGACTGAGACAAGGTGGGGGGAGGGGAAATGAGGAAACTGGAGAAATCTGAGTTCATCCCTTGTGGTTGGAGGGTTCCTAGGCGGAAGATGAGGCGCCCTTCCTCCAGCCGTCGTGTTGTTATGGTCTGGCGATTTAGGTGTCCAAGGACCTGCATGTCCTTGGTGGAGTGGGAGGGGTAGTTGAAGTGTTGAGCCACACGGGGTGGTTGGGTTGGTTGGTCCGGGTGTCCCAGAGGTGTTCTCTGAAACGTTCCGCAAGTAGGCGGCCTGTCTCCCCAATATAGAGGAGGCCACATCGGGGGCAGTGGATGCAGTAAATGATGTGTGTGGAGGTGCGGGTGAATTTGTGGCGGATATGGAAGGATCCCTTGGGGCCTTGGAGAGAGGTAAGGGAGGAGGTGTGGGTGCAAGTTTGCATTTCTTGCGGTTGCAGGGAAGGTGCCGGGAGTAGAGGTTGGGTTGGTGGGGGGTGTGGACCTGACGAGGGAGTCACCGAGGGAGTGGTCTTTTCGGAACGCCAATAGGGATGGGGAGGGAAATAAATCCCTGGTGGTGGGGTCCGTTTGGAGGTGGCGGAAATGACGACAGATGATATGATGTATATGGAGATTGGTGGGGTGGTAGGTGAGGACCAGTGGGGTTCTGTCCTGGTGACAATTGGAGAGGCGGGACTCAAGGGCGGAGGAGCGGGAAGTGGACGAGATGTGGTTAATATTATCGACACCATCTTTAAAGCCCAGCTGTGCTCCTAATCAAACACTGCTAGTCTGCAGTTGCCGTGCATGGTACCTGTTGACTGCTGCAAAAGTCAGGCTGAAAGAAATTGGCTGTTTGCTTTGCCTACGGGATACCTGGAGGTCCCAATAGACATAGGGTACTTGCAGTTGCTGCCCATTGAGTGTACCCTGAGCTGTTGGTGCCAAGTGTTCAAGGGGAGCTAGAGGAGCTGGAATCGTCAGGTACCCTCTGTGACTCTCATGTCAGGAATAGCCACTGTATAGATTCTATCTGACAGATGGGAAAACAGGAAACTGCATGTCAATGAGGTGAGATTATACAATAAGGATGTTAATGCATGTTAATCAGTATCTTGTTGCTCCCTACCGAGAATCTCAACTCATCTTTTGACATTTGGTTTCAAAAATTTTGCTTTTGATGATGATCAATCAACATTTTCACCATTGCCCGCATCATTCCATGCCTGATAGAATTCTGCCCTGTGTTTCTAGTAATATGTAGATATATTACTGAGGGTGGCATTGAGTAAGACCATAAGACAAAGGAGCAGAAATTAGGCCACCCAGCCCATCAAGTCTGCTCTGCCATTCAATCATGGCTGATAAGTTTCTCAGCTGAAAATGTGTTGCTGGTTAAAGCACAGCAGGTTAGGCAGCATCCAAGGAACAGGAAATTCGACGTTTCGGGCCAGAGCCCTTCATCAGGAATGAGGAGAGGGTGCCAGGCAGGCTAAGATAAAAGGTAGGGAGGAGGGACTTGGGGGAGGGGCGATGGAGATGTGATAGGTGGAAGGAGGTCAAGGTGAGGGTGATAGGCCGGAGTGGGGTGGGGGCGGAGAGGTCAGGAAGAGGATTGCAGGTTAGGAGGGTGGTGCTGAGTTCAAGGGAATCGACTGAGACAAGGTGGGGGGAGGGGAAATGAGGAAACTGGAGAAATCCGAGTTCATCCCTTGTGGCTGGAGGGTTCCCAGGCGGAAGATGAGGCGCTCTTCCTCCAACCGTTGTGTTGTTATGTTCTGGCGATGGAGGAGTCCAAGGACCTGCATGTCTTCGGTGGAGTGGGAGGGAGAGTTAAAGTGTTGAGCCACGGGGTGGTTGGGTTGGTTGGTTCAGGCGTCCCAGAGGTGTTCCCTGAAGCGTTCTGCAAGTAGGCGGCCTGTCTCCCCAATATAGAGGAGGCCACATCGGGTGCAGTGGATGCAATAGATGATGTGTGTGGAGTTGCAGGTGAATTTGTGGCAGATATGGAAGGATCCCTTGGGGCCTTGGAGAGAAGTAAAGGAGGAGGTGTGGGTGCAAGTTTTGCATTTCCTGCGGTTGCAGGAGAAGGTGCAGGGAGTGGAGGTTGGGTTGGTGGAGAGTGTGGACCTGATGAGGGAGTCACGAAGGGAGTGGTCTTTGCGGAACACTGATAGGAGAGGGGAGGGAAATATATCCCTGGTGATGGGGTCCGTTTGGAGGTGGCGGAAATGACGGCGGATGATACGCTGTATACGGAGGTTGGTGGAGTGGTAGGTGAGAACCAGTGGGGTTCTGTCTTGGTGGCGGTTGGAAGGGCGGGGCTCAAGGGCAGAGGAGCGGGAAGTGGAGGAGATGCGGTGGAGGGCATCGTCGATCACGTCTGGGGGGAATCTGCGGTCCTTGAAGAAGGAGGCCATCTGGGCTGTACGGTATTGGAACTGGTCCTCCTGGGAGCAGATGCGGCGGAGACGAAGGAATTGGGAATATGGGATGGAGTTTTTACAGGGGGCAGGGTGGGAGGAGGTGTAGTCTAGGTAGCTGTGGGAGTCAGTCGGTTTATAGTAGATGTCTGTGTTGAGTAGGTCGCCCGAGATAGAAATGGAAAGGTCTAGGAAGGGGAGGGAGGAGTCTGAGACAGTCCAGGTGAATTTGAGGTCGGGATGGAAGGTGTTGGTAAAGTTGATGAACTGTTCAACCTCCTCGTGGGAGCACGAGGCAGCGCCGATAAGTTTCTCAACCCCATTCTCCCAATTTCTCCCCATAACCCTTGATGCCCTTGATACTCAAGAATCTATCTGTCTCAGTCTTAAATTTACCCAATGACCTGGCCTTCACAGCCTTCTGTGACAATTAATTCCATAGATTCACCACTCTGAACATCTTCCCAACATCCACTCTGTCCAGGCCATTCAGTATTCTGTATATATCAATTAGATTTCCCCCTTATCCTTCTCAGCTCCAGCAAATATAAACCTATCAAACGGTCCCTCATATGTTAAGCTTTTCATTCCTGGGACCATTATTCTGAAACACCTCTGAACACACTCCAGGGCTAGTACGTCCTTCCTGATATATGCACACAATACTCCGAATGTGGTCTGACCAGAGACTTATGGAGCCTCAGAAGTTCATCCTGCTTGTGTATTCAAGTCCTCTCAAAATAAATCCCATCATTGCATTTGCCTTCCTAACTACTGACTCAACCTGCAAGTTAACCTTGAGAGAATCCTGTACTAGAACTCCCAAGTCTCTGAACCTCTGAATTTTCCCCTCATATAGATAATAGTTCATGCTTCTATTCTTCCTACCAAAGTGCATAATCTCACACTTTCCCATGTTGTACTCCATCTGCCATTTCTTTGCCCACTTTCCTAACCTGTCCAAATCCTTCTGTGGCCTCCTCGCTTCCTCAATGCTACCTGTCCCTCTACCTATCTTTGTATCACCCACAAAATTACCCAGAATACCCTCAGTTCCTTGATCTAGATTGTTATTGTATAAAGTGAAAAGTTGTGATTCCAACACTGAGCCTTGCGAAACACCATTTGTCACTGGCTGCCATCCTGAGAAGGGCCCTTTTATCCCCACTCTCTGCTTTTTAACCAGACAGGGAGAAAGTGAACACTACAGATGCTGGAGATCAGAGTCGAAGAGTGTGTTGCTGGAAAAGCACGGCCGGTCAGGCAGCATCCAAGGAGCAGGAGTTTCGATGTTTTGAGCATAAGCTCTTGGTCAGGAATGAGGAGGTGGCCCAAGGAGGCTGAGAGATAAATGGGAGGGAGTGGAGCTAGATGAAAATTAGCTGGGAATGCAATAGGTTGATGAAGAAGGGGGTGAAGATGATAGGTTGGAGAGGACGGTGGAGAGGATAGGTGGGAAGAAAGATGGACGGATAGGACAGGTCAAGAGGGTAGTGCTGGGTTGGAGGGTTGGACCTGGGATAAGGTAGATGGAGGGGAAATGGGGAAACTGGTAAAATCCCCATTGATCCCATGGGGTTTGAGGGTCCCATGGCAGAAGATGAGGCATTCTTCCTCGAGGCATCGGGTGGTAGGGTTTGGCGGTGGAGGAGGCTCAAGACCTGCATGTCCTTGGGGGAGTGGGAGGGGGAGTTAAAGTGTTCGGCCACGGGGCAGTGGGGTTGTTTCGTGCATATGCCCCAGATTTCTACCAGACAGCCAGGCTTCAATCCACTTGCCTTCAACACCATGGGTCCTTATCTTACTCAGTAGCCTTCTGTGCAGCACCTTGTGAAAGGCCTCCTTGAAGTCCAGGTAGTTGACATCCATTGGTTCGAACCTGCTCTTTACTTGCTCAAATCTAGCAGATTTGTCAGGCATGACCTCCCATTGATGAAACCATGCTGACTTTGCCCTATACTCTTCCAAGCATTCAAAAATCTCATCCTTCACAATGGATTCCAGGATCTTACACACAACTGAGGTTAGGCTAATCAGTCTGTAATTTTCTGTCTTTTGTCTTACTCCCTTTTTAAATAGGGGTGTCACGTTAGCGATTTTCCAGTCCTCTGGGACCCTCCGTGATTCTAGCAATTCCTGAAAGATCACCACTAACACCTCCACTATCTCTTCAGCTATCTCCTTTCTCTGGGGTGTAGTCATAGAATCATGGAAATGTACTGTATAGAAACAGATGCCTAGGTCCAACTCGTCCATGCCGACCAATTATCCAAACCTACTGTAGTCCCATTTGCCAGCACTTGACCCATATCCCTCTAAACCTTTCCTATACATAGACCTGTCCACCTCCAGGCCATTCAGTTTTTCTAGCACCTTCTCATTGGTGATGGCCACCATACTCTGCTGTGCCCTTTAGACTCTTAAATTTTTGGGATATTACTCATGTCTTCCACCATGAAGACTGATGTGAAGTAATTATTCAGTTCCTCAGCCATTTCCCTGTTCCCCACCACCATTTCTCCAGTGACCCAATGTCCACTTTTGCCTCTCTTTTGCCCTTTAAATATCCAAAGGAACTCTTCCTTTATATTACTGGCTAGCTTACCCTCATATTTAAACTTCTCCCTCCTTATTTCTTTTCTTGTTGCCCTCCGTTGGTCTTTGTAAGCTTCCCAATCCTCTGGTTTCTCACTGCCCTTCACCACATTATATCTTTTGCTTTCATTGTATCCCTGACTTCCCTAGTCAGCCATGGTTGCCTCATCCCCTCTACACCATGCTTCTTATTCCTCGGGATGAATCTCTGCTTTGTCTCCTGAATTACTCCCAGAAACTCCTGCTATTTCTGTTCCACTGTCTTTCCTGCTAGGCTCCTCACAGTCAACTCTACCCACCACTTCCCTCAGGTCTCTGGAGTTGCCTTTATTCAGCTGTAATACCATTATCTCTGATTATATTTTCTCCCCGTCAAATTGCAGATTAAATTCAATCATAGTATGGTCACTGTCTCCTAAGGGTTCTTTCACCTTAAGCTCCTTTATCAAGTCTGCCTCATTACACAACACTAAGTCCAGTATTGCTTGTTCCCTAGTGGCTCCACTATAAACTGCTCCCAAAAGCCATCTCATAGACATTCCACAAATTCCTTTTCTTGCAATCCACTCCCAACCTGATTTTCCCAGTCCACCTGCATATTGAGATCTCCCGTGATCACTGTACCTTTGCCTTTCCTACACATCTTTTCTATTTCCTGGTATATCTTGCGCCCCAACTCCTGACTACTATTTGGAATGCCTTCTATCTGCAAATGTCTTTTTTGATTTTGACGAATAAATGAACAAAATTAGCTTTGAACAGCTGATCAAAAAATGGAGTAACGAATATACCCAGATAAAGAAAGCCCCCCCCCATGACCACTTAAAAGAGAATTGAGATTCCTCCTCAATATCTAGTATTTTCATAAGACTAGTATTTTCATAGGCATAGCCTCTGATTTTGCAAAATTGATCTTGTAACCCGAAAAGGAGCCAAACAAATTGGTGCATTGTATCAGACAAGGCACCAAAACGGCTGAGTTTGACAAAAAGATGAGGACATCGTCCACGTACAACAAATCTTATGTGATTTTGGCCCCGCTTCTAGAGCTAATATATTAGAAACCCTACCAATGGCCTCTGCCAGTGGCTCGATCACCAATGTAAAAAGCAATGGCGGAAAGGGACAGCCGTGTCGGCTGCCCCTAAAGATATTAAAATTGCTTGATCACACACGATTGGTGAGAACCGCAGTGAGTGAGTCACTAGAGAACCTTTACCCCTCTTATAAAGGCTTTGCCCAAGCCAAACCGCTCCAGAGTATAAAAACAGTACAGCCATTTGTCCTGATCCCCAGAGAGATCACCAATCCCTGTACAGACTGTTGTTGGCACGCTTGAATTACATTAAGCAACCTCTTAATATTATTGAAAGATTTGTGGCTTTATAAAGTCTGTCTGGTCCTCTTTAATGATAGAGGGCAACACAGTTTCCAGCCTCAGTGCAAGAAACTTGGAAAGGCTTTTAAAATCAACATTTAAAAGTGAAATGGGCCTAGAACAAGCACAGTCCTCCAGGGCTTTCTCTTTTTTTAAGAAAAGAGAGATATTGGTCTCTCTTAGAGATGGCAGAAGACGATCATGACAATATGAGTCATTAAACATGTTGAGCATCGGGCCTGACAATATGCTTATAACTTCCTTATACAATTCACTGGGGAGTCCATCAGACTAAGTGCTCTCTCACTCTGAACCTGCTTCACAGCCTCCTGCACCTCTTATTCTGATAAAGGGACAATGAGAAAATACTCTTTTTGGGGGTTACACCTGGAAGTTCCAGATTCTTGAGAAAAGACTCCATTCTAGCACGGCCATCCTCACAACTTTCAGACCAGTATAATTCAGAATAAAATCTCTGAAATTCCGCCTTGACCTTTTTAGAATCATAGGTTAGGTTTCCAGCATGTTCTCTGATCAACATAATGGATTGGGGGTGGGGGGGGGGGTCTCTTTTTCCTGGCAAGATACGCTCGGTACTTACCTGCTTTGTCATCAAGCTCAAACAGCCTTTGTTTTACAAAAGCCAGCTCTTTCTTTGTGGACTGAGTGAGCATGGAGTTCAGTGCAGACTGAAGCACTGGGATCCTCTGTAGCCTAGTCTGTCAGAGGAAATCTTCTCAACTGCCTTCAACCATGCTTTGAGCAGACTTTGCTCACCCTTCTGCCTCTTCCTGCTGGCGGAATAGGAAATAACTAACCCTCTGGCATAATCTTTCGCAGTTTCCCAAAGAACGGACGGGCTATTGCCAAATCCGAATTGATGTTTAGAAACACCCTGAATTCATTAGCGAAATACTCCACAGACTTACTATGCTAAGGATAAAGAGGTCCATTAGCCAGTATCTTGGACCTGCTACAGCATCCTTAATCTTAACCAACATGTACACTGGATCAGGATTGGACATGACAATATTACCAATCGTACAGGATGCCACCAAGTCCAGGGTTGCCAAGGGGGTCAAGAAAAAAATCAATTCTAGTGTGGTACCTGTGTGGATTAGAAAAAAATGCAAAATCCCTGCCTGTAGGGTGGCGATGCCTCCAAACGTTCACCAACCCTCACTCCACACACAAATTCACCAATTGCTTCATTTGTAAAGAAGGTATCGGGGGGTCTTTGGGCAACCTATCTACCGTGGGATCCATAAGACAATTAGAATCTCCCCCTATGATGATATGTCGAGATTCAAGACTAATCAGTTTTGAGAATGCGTCTAACAGAAATTTGAGGGGTTGGGCCAGGTGACAGTAGATGTTCAAAATGCCATACTCTTCCCCATTTATCGAAGCTTTAAGGATTACAAACCTCCCGTGTGTGTCTTTAACAATCTCTAGTAACTTAAATGGGAGATTCCTCCTAACCAATATGACCACTTCCCTATTCCTAGTGTTAAAAGATGAAAAGTAAACCCAATCAAATCTATTCTGCTGCAATTTCAAATATTCCCTATCTCCTGTTATAAGGTAATATCCATCTTTTCCTTTCTAAAACTTGAGAGTACCTTTTTCCTCTTAAATTGTGAGTGACTCCCCTTGATATTCCAGGTACACCATTTAAAAGAGTCATTAGCCATAACCTTCTGCAGTAACATTTCGACTCCAAGGAGGAAAAACTCGAATTACAAAGCACTGAGCCATAATAAAAGAAAGTCCACAGAACATAAAAACTACACAAACTAAAACCACTACAGTTCACAAACCTACGAGGAGAAAGTGAGGTCTGCAGATGCTGGAGATCAGAGCTGAAAATGTGTTGCTGGAAAAGCGCAGCAGGGCAGGTAGCATCCAAAGAACAGGAAATTCGATGTTTCGGGCATAAGCCTGATGAAGGGCTTATGCCCGAAACATCGAATTTCCTGTTCCTTGGATGCTGCCTGACCTGCTGCGCTTTTCCAGCAACACATTTTCAGTTCACAAACCTACACAACTATCAAAGACTATATATAACAAAAGCCAAACAAATTAAACAACATATAAAGTGCCAGTGGCACTGGATAGGGGATTTCACCCCTTGCCCAAAGGTGTTACCTACACACCCCAAAACCTGACTTCCCTGCTGCCAACACAGCAACCAGGACATTTAAATACCTGAACTGGGCTTATATTGCCTGTAAATAGCTGTCTAATCATCCCAACCATTTTCTCTCCTCCTAGCTACAGCTGCACCACAAACACAAGCAACAAAAAAAGGGAAATACAAAAAAGAATAACAATGTGAACAAACAAGTTAAGAGTGAATAGTAATAAGTAAGTACCCCACCCAACACCTGGTATAGTTTAATATAGAAGTTAAAAGTAAATACGCCATCCATTCCCGAACATAATTTAACACAGATTATTGCCAAAAACTAAGAAGAAAATAAAGCCTCAATACGAATTCCTTTTGAAAAAAAAAGACATATCCAAACAACACTATTATCTGTACATATTGAATCATTTGGACTAGGTTAACTTGTCCACAAGGTCTCTTGCTTTCTCTGACAAGTCAAAGAAGTGTGCGGATCCATTAAAGGTAATCCGAAGCACTTTAGAGAGTATTGGAGACTAAGCTCCCTCAGTCTTTTCTTAATGCCATCATAGAATTTCCTTTTCTGGATCACTGCTGCTGAGAAGTCCTGGAAAAACATGATCCTAGAGCCCTTGTAAACTAGGCCTTTGGATCCTGTCCTAGACTCTGGGACCTTCCACAATTCTCTGCTTGTCTCTATCATTATGGAACTGCACCAGGATAGGGCAAGGACATTGGTCCAGACCTACCCTCTGTGCCGTGACCTGGTGAGCCCTCTCAATCTTGAGACTTCCCGTTTCAGCCTCCAAGTTAAGGAATTCTGGCAGCCTATCCTCAATAAATTCTACTGATCACTCACCTTCTTTCCCCTCCAGCAGATTAATGATCAGAATATTTTTCCTCCTGCCCCTGTTCTCAAGATCATTGACCTGGTCAAGCAAATTACGGACCTGTGTCTCCAGGGCCTGGATCCTATCCTTAGAGTAATCAGTCTCAGCTTCTACCACTATGATCCTGCATTTGATCTCGTCTGGCCTTTTCCTGAAGTCTCCCAGCTGTAGCTTGTGCTTCTGCAGCATGATAGAGATCGGGGCCAACTTCTCTTCAATTTGCTTGTGCAGCATCTTGCGAGATTTCGTGAGTTCTGAGACCAGAACCTGGTAAGAAATTGAGTCAAGGATCCTGTAGGTTCGGCCGCAGCCCCGGCCTTGAGTGAGTCTGCTCACTTCTTAGGCATCCCTGGATGCAGGTAAGTGATTTTTTAGAACTTTCTAGGACTCTGAGACTTTTTCAGAGTCCTAGAATACCACAATGACCTGGGTAGGGTGGGTTAGGGCTTTGTCCCACCTATGATGCGGTGCAGAGTTCTGCAAAGTGACCTTCCTAGATTGCCACCATCTTGGATTCCTCCAACTCTATCCTGCCTATCTTTTTAATAGGATGTACAGTATATCCTTGAATATTCAGCTCCCCGTGCAGCAATGTCTCCTTGATGCCCACCATGTCACACCTACCAATTTCAATCTCTGCCACAAGCTTATTTACCTTATACGTTGTACTGCGTGTATTCAGATATAACACCTTCAACCCTGTATTAACCGTTCCTCTTTTTATTGTCATTCCTTTGTCCAGTGTGCTTGAAGTTTGATTTCTAACCCTTTCCATACATTCCGTCCTATTTGTGTCTGTGCTGGAGATTTTAATAACCTCTCCTTATTTCCTCCTTTAACTTGGGTTTTCTAATGTCTCCTATAACTGAGCCCTTCCTCCACACCCCCCTCCTTCATTTAGTTCAGAGCCCTAGGTATGCAATTCGCTAGGATTCTGGTCCCAGTACGGTTCAGATGCCTAACTGGTGTTCAGGTTCGGGATACCTCATCTGAGCTGCAGAGGAACTTGGAGTGGGAGGTTAAAGATCCTGTGGTTGTGGTCCTCGCAAGGTATCGATGACATAGATATAACCGAAAAACTAATAATCTCTGGATTACTACCTAAGCCATAAACCAATTGGCATAGATTCAATAAGATTGAGCAAGTAAATGTGTGGCTCAAAGATTGGTGTGGGAGAAATGGGTTTGAATTCATGGGACATTGGCGCTAGTACTGGGGAGAAAGGGACCTCTTCTGATGGGACAGATATTATTAACTTTTCGGTTCTGTTTTTCAATTTAGCTCCTGACTGTTCATACCCCCTTAGCAGAACCTCTGCCCTAGTTATATCTTTGTCATCGATACCATGTGAGGACCACAACCACAGGATCTTTATCCTCCCACTCCAAGTTCCTCTGCACCTCAAATGCGGTATCCCAAACCTGAGCACCAGTTAGGCAACACAACCTTCAGGACTCTTGATCCTGGTCACAAAAAACAGTGTTTATGACTCTAACTATACTATTCCCAGTTACAACAACATTTCTCTTCTCTCCCCCACTTGAATGGCTCCCTGCATCATGGTGCTGTGGCCAGTTGGCTCATCCCCCCTGCAGTCCCCATTTCTGCCCACACAGGGAACAAAACTCTCAAACCTGTTGGACAAGGATGGGGCTGAGGCTATTGCAGCTTTACCTCCTAGATCCCTCTACCCTGAAGGGCATAGACAGGGTGGATGGAGGTAAGCTTTTTCCCAGGGTGAAGGATTCAGTAACGAGAGGTCACACGTTCAAGGTGAGAGGTGAAAAGTTGAAGGGGGATACACGTGGAAGGTACTTTACACAGAGGATGGTAGATGCCTGGAACATGTTGCCAGCAGAGGTAATAGAGGCAGACACAGTAGATTCATTTAAGGTGCATCTGGACAGATGCATGAGTAGGTGGGGAGCAGAGGGATGCAGATCCTTAGGAATTGAGTGATAGGTTTAGACAGTGGATTTGGTTTGGCTTAGGCTTGGAGGGCCGAAGGGCCTGTTCCTGGGCTGTAAATTTTCGATGTTTTTTGTCACAGCTTTCATATCATCACCAGTTTGAATTCTCCTGGTGTCTTGTTGTTCTATGGTGCACTTGATAGAAGAAACATTTTCATAAATGCAAGACCCTTAAAACTCAATGGCAAGGATGGAAGAGCATCAGCAACAGCCTTTCCCAAGTCAACATGTCCGACATCGAGTCTTAAAACCAACTCCACTGGGCAAGGTGCCAGACTCACAAAGCAACTCCTCAATTTGGGATTTAGTTGTGAGAGAAGATGACCAGGAAGACAACAGAAAGGCATTGGGAATTTACTCAAAGCCTCAGTGAAGAGGTTGAACATTGCATTGGTGATTATTTTCCAGAGTTCAATAGATTTGGGATCAGTTCCTGCAGATTGGAGGGTGGCTAATGTTGTACCACTTTTTAAGAAAGTTGGGAGAGAGAAAGCAGGAAATTAAAGACCAGTTAGTCTGACCTCAGTGGTGGGAAAGATGCTGGAGTCTCTTATAAAGGATGAAATTACAACACATCTGGATAGTAGTAACAGGATAGGTCAGAGTCAGCATGGATTTATGAAGGGGAAATCATGCTTGACTAATCTTCTGGAATTTTTTGAGGATGTAACTCTGAAGATGGATGAAGGAGATCCAGTAGATGTAGTGTACCTGGACTTTCAGAAAGCTTTTAATAAAGTCCCACATAGGAGGTTAGTGAGCAAAATTAGGGCGCATGGTATTGGGGGCAAAGTACTAACTTGGATTGAAAATTGGTTGGCTGACAGGAAACAAAGAGTAGTGATAAATGGCTCCATTTCGGAATGGCAGGCAGTGACCAGTGGGGTACCGCAGGGATCAGTACTGGGACCGCAGCTTTTTACAATATATGTTAATGATCTAGAAGATGGTATTAGTAATAACATTAGCAAATTTGCTGATGATACTAAGCTGGGTGGCAGGGTGAAATGTGAGGAGGATGTTAGGAGATTGCAGGGTGACTTGGACAGGTTAGGAGAGTGGTCAGATGCATGGCAGATGCAGTTTAATGTGGATAAATGTATGGTTATCCACTTTGGTGGCAAGAACAGAAAGGCAGATTACTACCTAAATGGAATCAATTTAGGTAAAGGGGCAGTACAGAGAGATCTGGGTCTTCTTGTGCACCAGTCAATGAAGGTAAGCATGCAGATACAGCAGGTAGTGAAGAAGGCTAATAGTATGCTGGCCTTCATAACAAGAGGGATTGAGTATAGAAGCGAAGAGGTTCTTCTGCAGCTGTACAGGGCCCTGGTGAGACCACACCTGGAGTACTGTGCGCAGTTCTGGTCTCCAAATTTGAGGAAAGACATTCTGGCTATTGAGGGAGTGCAGAGTAGGTTCACGAGGTCAATTCCTGGAATGGCAGGACTACCTTACGCTGAAAGACTGGAGCGACTGGGCTTGTATACCCTTGAGTTTAGAAGACTGAGAGGGGATCTGATTGAGACATATAAGATTATTAAAGGATTGGACACTCTGGAGGCAGGAAATATGTTTCTGCCGATGGGTGAGTGCCAAACCAGAGGACACAGCTTAAAAATACGGGGTAGACCATTTAGGACAGAGATGAGGAGAAACTTCTTCACCCAGAGAGTGGTGGCTGTGTGGAATGCTCTGCTCCAGAGGGCAGGGAGGCCCAGTCTCTGGATTCATTTAAGCAAGAGTTGGATAGAGCTTTCAAGGATAGTGGAATCAAGTGTTATGAAGATAAGGCAGGAGCAGGATACTGATTAAGGATGATCAGCCATGATCATATTGAATGGTGGTGCAGGCTCGAAGGGCAGAATGGCCTACTCCTGCACCTATTGTCTATTGTCTATTGAATTACAGCAGAGGATATCTCCCCAAAGTGGAGAAGTTCATTTGTGAAGGCACTGAATGTGTTTGATTTTAGAGACTTACATGGCCTGGGCCCAGAAGGTCCACTTTCAACCTTGTCAAGTGTATCTGATTTGACTAGACATACCTCTGCTATCTCTATAATGCCCCAGTAAAAAGCTAGAATGCTAGGCATTTGGTACACATTATGCTACCAAGCACGGTTGAAGCAGATAACACTATGGTGATTTCCCCAGTACCTGGGTTAGCAATCTGGGATCTGTGATAATGGTGGGGAACAGGGTTAGCAGAGCTCTTCAATACATTCCCACAAGTAGGAACATTACCCAATGGTGGGACCAGGTACACATTGGCAAATGGCCAATTCAAGTGATTAAGACCTTTATTCGGGTAATGTTTCTAGCGAGCTGGCATTTTGTTTTGTGCAGTAGCCTTCAACCCTTGGGATCATTGGCAGTCTTACAGAGGCAGTCTATCTGTACCATTTAGGTAGCTCATCAGAGGCAAAAGCTTCATGCCCCAAAGTAAGGCACTGAGAGCAAGGGAAATGCCCTTGCCACCCCAGTGGACCTTGAGAAGGGCGACCCCTACTGAGACCAATAGCTCAAGTAGCATTAAAGGAAACCAAGAGACCTGAGGAAAAGTGGAATTGTTGTGTAAGTAGTGGAGCATTCAGTCGACTACATGGCCTGCTTTGCTCCTATTCCTGTTCCTTGTCCCTGAAATTGGGTAAGACAGGAATAGAGGGATGTGGAGGCAAGTTAGAAGATCATATTCAGAGTCTTATGTGAAACATAAATATTGACCAGTGAGACCAGATAACCTGTCTATATTTCTGTAACCCCTTGGTGCTGTGCTAATACTTGGTTTGTCCCCCCAGTTAAACAAAGGTTTGTCATAAATTATGCTGACATATTAATCAAACAATGTAATGCAGGTTTCTTGGATTTAAAACGTTCTTTTTGTTCCAATAGCCCCATTGCAAGTACAATTCATTCACACCTATCAGTTACAGGATCAATGTTAAAACTTTTCACGAGTAAATAATTTTCTGTGATTTCTTGTGCCCAAAAGGAATAGCTCTTCTGAATAAGCTAACATTCAACACAAACTATCAAATACAGACGAAATATCATTTTCTTGGATAGTTGAGTCAGTTTCTATTCTTTCATTTTGAAAGCATGGACTTATGTTAAGTTATAACTCTATAGGTGCCAATAGCCACACAGAAATGGCCATTGTCCATCATTTGTAAATGAGCCTTGATATATGGGATCGTTAGGAGAGGCATAAAATCATAGCTAACCTGAGGTGTTGTTTTGATGAACAGAGGCTAAAAGTGAGTAACTCACCTCGTGTCTCCGTAAATCTCAACCACCATCTGTAAGATGCAAGTCAGGAATACTCTCCATTTGCCTGGATGAATGTAGCTCCAACAACACTCAAAGCTGGATAACGTCTGGGAAATAATGGCAACTTAATTGGCACCCTATCTATCATCTACAACATCCAACCCCTTAGCCATCAACATATAGTGACAGTAATGTGCACCATCTACAAGACACACTGCAACAATTCACCAAGGTTCTTCTGATGGCATCTTCCAAATCTGTGACTTCTAACCATACAAGGCCAAGGACAGCAGACACTTGAGAACACCATCATGTGTAAGTTCCCAAATGAGTCACATTTCATCCTGACCTGGAAAATGTATCATTGTCCCCTCACTGTCACTGGCTCAAATTACTGGAGCACCCTCAGTAACTGCACTGTGGGTGTCCCTAAATCCCAAGACTGCAGCAGTTCAAGAAGATAGCTCACTACTACCTTCTGGGGAGTGTTACTGAACAAAGAGACCTTGAGTTACGGTTCATTGAAACTGGAATTGTAGGTAGCCAGGGTAGTGAAGAAGGCTTTTGGTACACTTGCCTTTATTGGTCAGTGCAGTGAATACAGGAGTTGGGAAGTCATATTGTGGCTGTACAGGACATTGGTTAGTCCACTTTTGGAATACTGCAAACAGTACTTGTCTCTCTTCTATAAGAAGGATATTGTGAAACTTGAAATGGTTCAGAAAAGACCTACAAGGAGGTTACCAGAGTTGGAGTGTTTGAGCTATAGTGGGATAATAGGCTGGGGCATTGGATACTGAGGGGTGACCTTATAGAAGTTTATAAAATCATGAGGGGCATGGATAAGGGAAATAGTCAAGGTCTTTTCGCTGGGGTGGGGGAGTCCAAAACTAGGCGGCATAGGTTTAAGGTGAGAAGGGAAATATTTATTGGGGGTTAAAGTGGCAACTTTTTCATACCTAGGGTGGTGTGTGGATGGAATGAGCTGCCAGAGGAAGTGGTGCAGGCAGGTACAATTGCAATATTTGAAAGGCATCTAGATGGGTATATGAATAGGAAGGTTTGGTGGGAAATGGGCCAAATGCTGGCAAATGGAACTATATTTATTTAGGATATCTGGTTGACATGTATAAGTTGGACCAAAGCGTCTGTTTCCATGCTGCACATCTCTGTGGCCCTAAGAGGTTGACAAATTTCTGATTATGAATGGCAAGTAGGGTTATGAGAATTGATGAATAGAGGCATTGAAGTATTCAATCATCCATGGTTGTATTGGCATTGATAGAGGATTGGCTAACTGGTAGGAAGCAGTTAGTATGGAGCAAAGTTTATTTTCGGGAGAGCAGTTGGTGGCTAGTGGAATTCTACATGGGTCCATATTGAGACCATGACTATTCATGTTACACATCAATGTACTGGATGAAGAAGCTGAAGGCATTGTTGCTAAGTTTGGAGATGAGACAAAGACAAGTGGAGGAACAGGTAGTGTTGAGGAAATGGGGAGGCTATAGAAGGAATCCGAAAGTTTAGGAGAGCAGGCAAAGAAGTGACAGATGGAATAAAATATGGGAAAGTGTGAGGTTATGCACTTTGATAGGAAGACTAGAGATGGAGATTACTTTCTTAATCAGGAAAAGCTTCAGACATCTGAATTACAAGGGGACTTGGGAGTCCTAGTTCAGGACTATCTGAAGGATGACATGCAGGTTCAGTTGGCAGTTAGGAAGGCAACTGCAATGTTAATATTCATTTCAAGAGGGCTACAATACCTGAGCAGAGATGCACTGCTGAGGCTGTATAAGGCCCTGGCGAGACCGCATTTGGAATATTGTGAGCAGTTTGGGGCCCCATATTTCTAACGAAGGATGTGCTGATCTTGGAGAGGGTCCAGAGGAGGTTCACAAGAGTGATCCTGAGGATGAACCGCCGAAGGGCCTGTTTCCACACTGTAGAGATTCTGTTCGCCGAGCTGGGAATTTGTGTTGCAGACGTTTCTTCCCCTGTCTAGGTGACATCCTCAGTGCTTGGGAACCTCCTGTGAAGCTCTTCTGCGATCATTCCTCCGGTATTTGTATGCCGGAGGAAAGATCTCAGAAACGTCTGCAACACAAATTCCCAGCTCGGCGAACAGAACCACAACAAGGAGCACCCAAGCTACAAATCTTCTCACAAACTTTGAACACTGTAGAGAATCTAATCTAATCTAATCAAGAAGGCAGCTCACCATGACATTTCACAAGCGCAATTAGGGATGGGCAGTAAGTGCTGGACCAGCCAGGAAGGCCATATCCCATGAACAGATAAAAATAAGATTATCATCAATTCCCCATACAAATGTTAATGCTCCATTCAGTCCTCCTATCTTTCCTTATTAACTCTGCCATTGTAGCCATCTATTTCTTTCTGCCTCAAATGACTGTCCACCTTCCCCTTAAATGCATCAAACCAATTTGTTTCAACCACTCCCTGCAATCATGCGTTCTGCATCTTGTTGCTATTTGCATAAAGAAGTTTCTTCAGAGTTCCCTGTTGGAATTCTTGGTGACCATCCTATGATCTCAAGACATGCTCTTCCCACAAGAACAATTTTTTGAGAGTTGGAATCATGGAAAATCCTACCTTAGTGTAACATAGGTAAATCACCACAAGATGAGGTAATTCCAGATGAGGAAGATCATTTTTAACTTAACCAGCCAGAAAACTCCCTTCCCCCAACCCAACCCACCCATCCTTACCTAATTCGCTCTTTAAAGGTCTCAGAAGTTTGCATTCACCAATTTATTATTCTCCACAACTTAATCACATTTTGCACAAGGAAGAATTTTTTGATGTCAATGCTAAAATTACATTAGACTACTTTAAGTACATTAGCATAACTAGTTATGCTTTTGCAGATTAATTTGAATATTTTTTACATTAACTTTATTTGTCACCTTAACAATTCAAATAGATAAAAAAAGGTCACCTCTCAATGCTTTTTTTTCAGCACGATAGAATCCCTACAGTCTGGCAATTGGCCATTCAGCCCAACAAGTCCACACTGGCCCTCCGAAGAATACCCCACCCAGATCCATTCCCCTACTGTATTATTTTACATTTCTTCTCACTAATGCACATAACGTACACATCCCTGAACACTATGGTCAATTTAGCATGGCCAATTCACCTAACTTGTGCAAATTTGGTTTGTGGGAGGAAATCCACGCAGACAGAGAGAAAATGTGCAAACTCCACTCAGACAGTAATCCAAGGCTGTGATCAAACCTGGGTCCCTGGGACTGTGAGGCAGCAGTGCTAACCATTGAACCAGTGTGCTGCCATTTCTAGGCTGAGAATTCCTAAAGCTGCCCAGCATCAATTTTCACACCTATGCATGCCATATTTGAACATCTCTGATATCTCATGACAACTATAGGGAATATTTAAGGGGCAGATTGATGAAGCTTCATTAAGACTCATCATTACCTTCTGTCCAATATATTCCATTATTTTAATTCTGCAATTCACTTGCCTATTGGCTTTAAGAGCATAAGTAATAGGAACAAGTGTGGGCCATTCAGCCCCTCGAGTCTGCTCCACCATTCATTAGGATCAGCAACTGGCCATTCTGAGGAGAGGTAACATGACCCAAAATGTTAACTCTGACTTCTCTCCACAGATGCTGCCAGACCTGCTGAGATTTTCCTACAATTTCTGTTTTAGTTTCTGTTTTACAGAATCTGCAGTTCTTTCACTTTTTATTCCTTGCAGAGGCTTTGGTGTGTTTTCTCCATAACCCTTGACTCTTGTACTGATCAAGAACCTACCTATCTTAACCTTAAATATACAAAGGAACTCTGCTTCTATTGCGATCTGTGGGAGGAATTCTAAAGGTTCACAACCTTCTGCAGGAAGAGTGACATGGTGGCACAGTGGTTAGCACTGCTGCCTCAAAGCACCAGTGACCTGCGATCAATCCCAGCCTTGGGTCGCTGTCTGTGTGGAGTTTGTACATTCTCCCTATGTCTGCATGGGTTTTCTCCCACATGCAGGTTAGGTCAACTGGCTGTGCTAAATTGCCCCGTGGTGTTCAGTGATGTGCAGACTGGGTGAGTTAACGATGTTAAATGTGGGTTTATGGGACAGGGTAGGATGTTCTACATAGGGTCAGTGTGGACTTGATGGTGTGAATGGTCTCTATCTGCCCTGTAATGAATTTATGAGAATAAATTTCTCCTTATCTCAGTCTTAAATTTATTCTGAGACTATGCCCTCTGGACCTGGACTCTCCCATGATGTGAAACATCCTCTCCGTATTTACCCTGCCAAGTCCCTTAAGAATCCCATAAGTTTCAAAGAGATCACCTCTCATTTTTCCAAACTGCAATGGGTGTTGTCCCAAACTGTTTAAACTTTGTTCTTAAGACAATGCCAGAGGAATCTAGCAATATCCATGGCAAAAGTTAATGAGCTGTTTTTGCAAATGCAGGAGTGGGGCAAGCATTGTTATGTGTGCAAATTGAAAATGTAATTCCCAGAGGCTGCCACTGTACCCTGATGCCTTGGGAATCCAATCCAATTTTCAAAAGAAGGGCAGATGGAAAAGGAGATCCTCAATTAAGTGCATCTAATTAACTGCATATTAAACTCTGTGAGTGTAAACAATTTTTTCCATTCCTAGGTCCACATTACCCACATTCCTAGGTCCTTTTCTGGATGGATTGTTCCCATCATAGTCAACCATTTTCACCCATTCACACTTCCCATTAGCACCCATTCTGCAATTATTTCTCTCACAGCTTATTATCAGCAATTTCTTTGCTTTTCTTTCTTTTTTCTCTCTTGGTTTATCTCTTGGTTTACATACTTGATTTACTCCTCCCCCACACAAAAAAACAAACACCCCAACCTCATCATCAGCATTAATACCACCATTTACCATTTCCCAACTATTTTATCAACTTTCCTTTCTTCACCTGTCTTCACCTATCCCCACTTCACCACCCTACCCCTGCAACACCCTTTGCCTGCAGCTTCCCCTACACCTATCCCCAATACTGAAGAAGGGTTACACCCAAAATGTTGACTTTAACACCACCTGATGCTACCTGACTTGCTGTGTTCTTTCAGCCTCCTTCCGGCCTACTTCCTTTCTTCCTGGCATACTATCATCCATCAGTTCATCTGCCTCATTGTTGTTCTGTCTCCCTGGGCTCTATCTTTGCCTATCCACTCACCTTTCCCACCCGAATCCTTGGTTTCAGCATATATACTGCCTTTTCCTAGCTACTATTAGTTCCCTACCTATCATTTACTCCTTATCCCCCTCCCTCCACCTTATATTCTACATTTAAACTGACATTTTCTGAACTATTTTCAGTTCGGAGGAAGGGTTACCAAGCCTGAAACGTTAACTTTGATTTCCCTGCATAGATGCTGCAGACCTACTGAACTTTTCCAACAAATTCTGTTTATTTCTCTATTTTCTAACTTATTTATATGATCTGCAATGCTGAACATTTTATTTCCTTATTTTTCTACTTTGTGTTTTCCTAAGACCTTGTACTGAAGATTTATACCTAAGATGGCACTGGGAGTGGTGACTTGTAAACTTTCCACTGCACTCATTTGAGTACTTGTGACAATAAAATTAATTCAATTCAATTCAATTCAAACACTGATAGTCCAGCTCATGAGATGCCTGAACACTTGAATGGGGTATTGGAGGGTTACTGATGTCTTTGGAACTTTAGTTCATTAAGAAGTCAGTCCTTTTAGGAGCAGACAAGAGGGAAAATAATTGATGAGAAGAAATGAAGAGTCCTTCCCAACTCTGGTATATTGATGGGCTAGCAGTTTGTGCTGTGAAGTAGGATTGATTCAAGTTTATATGAACTTAAGAAATAGGATCAGAGGTCAAGAATCTATCCATTTCTGTCCTAAAAGTAGTGAATATTCCCACCTGTATTTCCTTCCGTAGCAGTAAGTCTCAAAGTTGCATCACCCTCTGAAACAAAAGAATACTCCTCAGTCCTGCCTTAGAAGGACAATTCTTCATTTTAAAACAGTGTCCCTTAGTTCTGGACTGGCACACAAGAATAAACATCCTTTCCACATCCACTTTATCAAGATAATTCAAGATTTTAACACTTCAATCAAGTTAGCACCCACTTCTAAATTTGAGGGAAAAAAGGTCCAGTATCAAACTAGTCAACCCCTAATGTATTTTCATCCTTCCTTCAATAAGGATCAAAACTGCATACAGTGTTCAAGATGGGGACTCAACAATGTGTAGTATAATTGAAGCATAACATCCTTAATTCAATGTTCAATTTTTTTTGCAATAAAGGAGAACATCCCATTAGACGTCTTCACTGCATTGTGATTCATTTGAGTGAGAATGGAAGCTGCAGAGGCATTAACAATAATCTTTCCTGTCTTCTCTGAATTTGGGGATGGTGCTGGAGGACTGGAAAATTGCAAACAGTACAACCTTCTTGAAAAAGGTTGCAAGGATTTACCCAGCAATTACAGACCAGTCAGTTAAACATTGATCATGGAGAAACAATAATTCAGGATACGATTTATCATCACACACAAAAATGTGGATTGATTTGCAAGAGTCAGCTGGGATTTATTAAGGGAAAGTCATGTCTGATTAAATCGATGGAGGCTTTTTAAGAGGTAACAGGGAGGATTGATGAGGGGAAGAGTATTGATGTGGTCTACATGGACGTCCAAAATGCTGTTGATACAGTATTACGTAATACACGTGGGAGGCAAGTTACTGATCCTGGAATAAAAGAGACAGTAGCAGTGTGAGTACAAAATTGGCTGAGGGATAGGAAGCATAGCAATGGTTAAGGGTATTGTTTGGGCTGGAAGAAAGTTAGTAATGGAATTCCCAAGAGATTGCTGTTGGAAATCTTGGTGTTCCTAATAGATATCAATATCTTGATCATTGTCTGCAGAGGGCAATTTAAAAATTTACAAATGGCACAAACCTTTAGAGAATTGTAAACTGTGAGGATGACAAGATAGAACTTTGACAGGATATTGAATTGTAGAATGGGTGCCTAAGTAGCAGATGAAGTGCAATGCAGAGAAGTGTGAGGTGATGCACTGTGATTTAAAGATCATGGAGAGACAACATAAAACAAAGGGTAATATTTAAAATAGGTGTGCAGGAACAGAGAGACTAAGTAAATAAAAGTGGCAGGAAAGGTAGAGAAAGCTATTAATAATGCATATAACAGTGTAGACTTCATTAGTATTGGCATAGATTCAAGATCAGACGTTACGATGAACCTATGTAAGACATTTGTTAGATCTCAACTGTAATATTTTGTAGAGTTTTGGACTCCACGTTATAAGTAGAATATGAAAACATTGGAGAGAATGCAGTAAAGGTTTCCAGGAATGGTTCCAGTGCTAAGGAACTTCAGTTGTGAAGATAAATTGGAAAGGTTGGGACTGTCTCATTGGATAGGAGAAGACCAAGAGAAGATTTAATAGAATTTTTCAAAATCTTGAGGGGTCTGGACCCAGCAGATGAGGATAAACTGATAAGTTGTAAACAGATTGAAAATCAGAAAGCAAAGTTTGAAACTGTTTTGCAAAGGAAGCAAATGTGAACTGAGAATAAATGTTTTTATACAATGAGTGGTTGGGATCTGGAATGCACTGCTTGGACATACAGTAAAAATAGACTCGATTGGGGCATTCAAGAGAGTATTGCATGATTAGATAAACAGAAAAGTGTGCAAAGTTACAGGGAAAAGACAGAAGATTGACAATAAATTCAAGTGCTCAAAGAGCGAATACACACATATTGGGCCCTACACCATGAACTTTAATTTTCCACAATAATCTTTGATGTAGAACCTTATCAAATGCATTATCAAATCCAAGTACATTACATTTACTGGCTCCCTTTTCTTCATAATACATATTACCAAAATTGGTTGAACATTATTTCTGCTTCATGAAATAATGCTGTTTGTTCCCACGAAATTTGGGATTTTCTACATGTGCAGCTATAATCTCTGTAATGAATGATTCCAACACCTTTCCTAGGACAGATGTCAAGCTCACTGGCCTATAATTTCTTGTTTACTGCTTCCTTTCTTTCATGAATGGAGGGAATACATTTGCTACTTTCCAGTACAATGGAACCTTTCCTTATTTTAATTTTGCAAAATTAACACCATTGCAATTACATACACAGTTATACTCTCTTTTAAGATTCTAGCTGAATTTGGAGACTTATTAGGTCACAGTTCTATCAGTTTGCTCAATACTACTTCCCTAGGATTGTAATTTCAGTAAATTCCTCTCTCCTTTTACAGCTATTACTGGAATAGCATTTATGAACTCATCCAGGCCAGAACTACCAATATGATTTTTCTAGTTCATATGTAAATTGAAGTCTCTTTTGATTACAGCTGTCCCTTTAGCACAAGCACCTGTTATTTATTTTTGTATACTTTGTCCCACATTATGGTTATGGTTAGGGGGCTTGTAGACTGCTACCATTTATTTTTCTCATCATTCTTCATCCCCACCCAAAACTGATACCACATCCTGATTTCCTGAACCAAGATCATCTCTAACCATTGCAGCAATTCCGTCTTTGATTGAAAGTTCTATCTCTCCATCTTTACCTAGTTTCCTACTCTTCTTGAATGTCAGATACCCCACAATATTCAGTACTCGATCTTAGTCATCCTGCAATCAGGTATCTGTATTGGCACTCAGATCATATTTGTTTACTTCAATGTGTGCTATGTGAAATAACTCCACAGAGGCCAGTGTCTGTCACCAAGTCACCATTAATTTACATTGTGAAAGTATTTGACATTGCTCCAGCTCCCTCAGAGCCAGCTCTAAGAGTAAACAGAACCGCTAACACCCTAGGGGTGGCATGGTGGCTCAATGTGTAGCACTGCTACCTCACAGCGCCAGGGACCCAGGTTCGATTTCCACCTGAGGCAACTGTCTGTGTGGAGTTTGTGCAATCTTCCCATGTCTATGTGGGTTTCCTCCCACAATCCAATGATGTGCAGGTCAGGTGAATTGGCCATACTAAATTGTCGATTGCGTTCGGTGAATTAGTCAGGGGTAAATATAGGGTAGAGGAGTTGGTTACTCTTTGGAGGGTTGGTGTGGACTTGTTGGGCCAAATGGCCTGTTTCCATACTGTAGGGAATCTAATCTAATCTTATTTATATCTATTACCCAGGGCTCCCTGATTTGACCAGATTAACAGCCCCAATCAGGGAACCCACATTCTATGAGGTCCACCTGGCTGACCTCATTCCTGATGAAGGGTTTCTGCCCGAAACATCAATTCTCCTGCTTTACGGATGCTGCCTGACAGGCTGTGCTTTTCCAGCACTATACTTTTTAACTCTGACTTCATTACATTCACTATGCTATTGATTTGTTACTTTGTTATAAAAATGCAATGCGCATTTAGACACAGATCTTATATATGTCTGATTATCTAGACTGTTGATGTATTCTCTCTGTGCCTTCTTGTCATTCCCTGACTGCCGTTTGCCATATTGCTTCTTCCCCTCTTACCTGTCTCTACTCTTTGATACACCACATCTTCCCACATTTGATCCCTACCCTCTTCATTTAGCTTAATACCCTCTCTACTTCCTAATTAATGCGATTCACAAGAACACTTGTCCCAGTCTGGTTTAGTTGTAAACCATTCCTATGGTACAGCCTCCACTTTCCCTAGGACTGATGCCAACAGCTGAAGAACTAGTACTCACAACTCTCACATCAGCCTTTCAGCTGTGTTTTCATCCATCTAATTTTATTACCCTATGCCAATGTACATACACAGAGATTATAGTCCTCCTTTGCTGAATTCTGAATTGATTTTCCTCGATGTGTGCCATCAGTTCATGAATCTTATTCCAAATACTTTGTGCGTTAAGGTACAAAGCCTTTAAGTTTGTTCTATTATTGAGTTTCCCTACACTTTTATGGTTCGATGATTCAATACAGTATTCATACATTATGTTCCTTCCTTTCATTTTCTGGTAAGAATCAACCCAACCACTAACCTGCCATTCTACCTCCTCTTTTAGCTTTGATTTTCTAACTTTAGTTACAACTGAACCCACAACCATTCCCCCTCCACCACCACCATTTACTTTAAAGCTCTATCCACAGCCCTAATTTTGCGATTCATCAGGACTCTTGTCCCAACATGACTTATTTGACAGGTAGAATGTCAAATGCAATTTTAGCATTCATTTCAAGAGGGCTACAATACAAGAGCAGAGATATACTGCTAAGGCTGCATAAATCTCTGATCAGACTGCATTTGGAATAATGTGAGCAGTTTTGGGCCCTGTGTCTAAGGAAGGATGTTTTGGTATTGGGAGTGGGTCCAGAGGAGGTTTACATGAGTGATACCAGGCATGAAGGGCTTGTCATATGAGGAGTGGTTGAGAACTCTGGGTCCCTACTTGATGGAGTTTAGAAAAATGATGGAGAATTACATTGAAACATACAGAATACTGAGAGTCCTGGTTAGTGTAGACCAGAAGATGTTTCCACTAGTAAGAGAAACTAAGACCTCAGAGCACAGCCTCAGACTGAGGGGATAATCCCTTAGAAGTGAAATGAGGAGGACTTCCTTCAGCCAGAGGGTAGTTAATGAGTCAAACTCATTGCTGTGGAAGGTTGTGGAGACCACGTCATTGACTATATTTAATAAGGAGATAGATAGGTTCTTGATTAGCAAGGGGATCATGATTTACAGGGAAAGGCAGAAAAATGGGGTTGAAAAACATGTCCGCCATGATTCTTTGGGCCAAATGACTTAATTCTGCTCTTATATCTTATGGTCTTCTGATTACGGTCTTATATTTGCTTCATCAAGCTTCTGTTTTCAAATTATTTTCTTTATTTTGTAAAGGTTAGTGCAGACTTGCATTAAGTTATGTTTGGTAGCACAGTCTGCCTATGGTTAATACAGACCTGGCAGCCCTGCTATTATGCTGAATTCCTCGCCCACTCTGTGAAGTGACACTACAACTTTACATCCCAATAGTATGAGTCAAAGAGACTAAAAAGCCTAAATACTAGAGTCCAGTTCGTTACTTTACACGATGAAAAATTAAGCTGATATCTCTACCCCTGAGACAGCCAGGCAAGTCTGAACTGCACACTGTCGTTGTTTTTTCCACACAAATGTACGGAGATTACAAAAAAAAAGTAATGACTCCAGGAATTAATGTTACGCAAAAGAAGAGTGTCACAAACTTCAGCCTCATGATTAGTGTAACATTACTCAGACGTGAATGACAGAGGAGGAGATTGTGCACACTGCCCAGAAACTCTGCCCTTGTAAACAACACATTAGAACATAGAACATAGAATAGTACAGCACAGAACAGGCCCTTTAGCCCACGATGTTGTGCCGACCATTGATCCTCATGTATGCACCCTCAAAGTTCTGTGACCATATGCATGTCCAGTAGTCTGTTAAATGTCCCCAATGACCTTGCTTCCACAACTGCTGCTGGCAACGCATTCCATACTCTTACAACTCTCTTTATTTTGGTATATTTTGGTATTTTGATATTATTTTGGTATATAGAGTCATAGAGATGTACAGCATGGAAACAGACCCTTCAGTCCAACCCATCCATGCCGACCAGATATCCCAACCCAATCTAGTCCCAACTGTCAGCACCCTGCCCATATCCTTCCAAACCCTTCCTGTACCCATCCATGTACCCATCCAGATGCCTTTTAAATGTTGCAATTGTATTAGCTTCCACCACTTCCTCTGACAGCTCATTCTATACACACACCACACTCTGCATGAAAATGTTGCCCCTTAGATCCCTTTTATGTCTTTCTCCTCTCATCCTAAACCTATGCCCTCTAGTTCTGGACTCCCCATCTCAGGGAAAAGACCTTGTCTATTTACCATATCCATGCCTCTCATGATTTTATAAACCTCTATAAGATCACGCCTCAGTCTCCAGGGAAAACAGCCCCAGCCTATTCAACCTCCCCCTATAGAACAAATTCTCCAACCCTGGCTGAATCCTTGTAAATCTTTCCTGAACCTTTTCAAGTTTCACAACATCCTTCCGATATTCTGACCGATAAAGGAAAGCATGCCAAACGCCTTCTTCACTATCCTATCTACCTGCGACTTTACTTTCAAGGAGCTATGAACCTGCACTCCAAGGTCTCTTTGTTCAGCAACACTCCCTAAGACCTTACCACTAAGTGTATAAATCCTGCTAAGATTTGTTAAATGCAGCACCTAGTATTTATCTAAATTAAACTCCATCTGCCACTGCTCAGCCTGTTGGCTCATCTGATCAAGATCCCATTGTAATCCTTCTTTGCTGTCCACTACACTTCCAATTTTTGTGTCATCTGCAAACTTTAGAACACAAAAAATGCCCCACTAACAAAACATAAATTCCAGTTTATTAATTTTTGATTTATTGATATCACAGGGCATTGGTTCGCAGCAGTCTCAATTTCAGTTTAAAAAAAGCTGATAGTTGTAGCGTCAAGTGTCCATAATGTGGTTAAAAGTAGTCTTTTACATTGTTAATCAGCAAGGACCCTTTTTGTGTACCAGTTGAAATGATGACCTTTATTATTTTAGCAGTTATTTTGGCTTGCTACTTCTGAAACATGCATTTCTGAATGATGTAAATAAAACTGTATCTACAACATTGGGGAAACCAACGTATGGTGGAGCTGTTACTGGTGAAAAGGCCTTTGACCCTACTGCGAATCCTCTTGCAAGGATGCCTGCCTTGAAGAAGTTTTCCTCCTCTCTCTACAACCTGCCTATCTTCTTTTCCACCTATCCACTCCACCCTCCTTCCTGACCTATCACCTTCATCCCTTCCCCCACTCACCTATTGTACTCTATGCTACTTTCTCCCCACCCCCACCCTCCTCTCATTTATCTATCCACCCCTCAGGCACTCTGCCTGTATTCCTGATGAAGGGCTTTTGCCCGAAACGTTGATTTTCCTGCTCCTCGGATGCTGCCTGAACTGCTGTGCTTTTCCAGCACCATTCTAATCTAAACTTTGAATTACATATCTGTCTCCAGTCTTCATGGGGCAATCTCCATTCTTAGAGAAAATAAAGCCAGCAAGTTAATGTTCTCTGAGTGATATTGTCTCAATTCTAAGAGCTTACACTCCTAGCATGGAGTCCACCATGGCTCACTCAGAGGAGAGTCAATCACAGGATGTAGTTCAGACATCTCCAGGCCCAGTGGGTGGCAATTCTGGTTTCTTGTCAGACTTTCACACTCGAAATTACCCCCTGTCCTGTACACATACATCCTAGGTTCAAAGAAATATACCTTTTTTTTAAATATATGATTTGGAAATAAAGAGATGCCTTTAGATTTAGATAGGGTTTTATCACACCCATGATATTGTGTAAGTCTGTTAGGCTATGAGAGGGTTAATATTGAAGATTATATTAAGCAGGACACAATATGATCTGAAGGACTAGAATCATAATCTCTCTCACGGTCTTCTCACAAAAGTCAAAGTATCACACCAATGTAACTTGTATCCAGCAGCTATCATGCAATAACCTGTCTCCTGTTTTAGACAAGAGTCTTTTCTCATTAGACTACCACCGACCAGACCCTGTGGATCACTTTCAGGAAAGAGGTTGACGGTAGCAAATCTACTGGATGAATAATGTGATGAATGAGTGGTGAGGATCCAGCAGACAACATGGTGCCAGCAATGAGCATTGCTTCATCTTGCAACTAGACAGCAAGCAGCGGAGCATCTTCAGATCCAGCTTTTAAAAGTCTGTGCATCGACAGACACCAGTTAAAAGAACTGAAAATTTGAGAATGCTGCAGAGGAGAGACTTGTGGCAAGACTCTACATGGCAGAAGCCACAGTCGCTTATAAAAAAAACATTTTAGACCTGCTAAGACACATGCACAAGCAAGTGTGAGCTCGATTCTCCACACAGCTCGAACACCAGTAACACCTAAACAGTTATAGATTGCACTGGATGCATTAGGAGAGACCCTGAGTCATGGTTCAGCTGGAAGGCAAACAAATATCATGGGGTCTGTAAATAGAGATGAAAACTTTAGTGGGTAAAGGGAGCATCCTTCAAAATAGTGCAGTTACTAGACTGGATAAGCTAGAGTTTGAGTGAAGTACAGTAATTACCAGCTCAGATTGAGTGTTTGCCATAATAGGTGGATGCCCTGAGATAAAGGTACAGTAAGGGAAATTAAAGGTCACAGAAGCAATTTAAAACAAAGGCACAGACTTGTGAAAACACACAACTGGAAATAAAGCAATGAAGGAGCAATTTAAAAGCCTTTTGTGGCACACTGGTAGTGTCCCTACCCCTAAAACAAGGAGGCCTGAGTTCAAGTCCCACTTGCTTCAGAGGTGCATAATAATATTCCCAAACAGGTTGATTAGGAACAATATGTCAAAGACTAAGAGAAGGGTAAAGTTAGGTGATTATTGACTTTAGCAATCCATTACTTTAAGCTGAGGTGGGATGCATGTATTTAAACCATATGGAGGAATAATCGCTGGAAAAAAATTGCAACACAGCTGAAGATATTAGTATCTTCATGAATCACGTAAGGAAATTGGAAATAAATGGAATTTGTCTCCCAAAACTACCGAGAGTGGGATTCATTTACTAAATCCATTTACAGAACAGAAATACTTTACTAAAGCCACAGGCAGCAGGATTCATTCAGTAACAGTGTTACGTGAACAGGAAAAATCTATTATAGTTGTTGGAAAAGGCAGGAACTACCATTTCATACATAAGGCAATAATCCTTCATTTTGACTTCTAAAGCATGGAACAGTACAGCAGTAAACAGTAACTGCATTGCTCCCTTCAGGATTTAAAATGCTTTCAAGGAAGGAAAATAAATTTGGAAGACATGACAGCAGAAATAATTTGTCAACAAGATTTAATTTCGAAGATGGATGATTTAAAACACTGAATTAACATCTTAGAGAAAATAATTCTTAAGTTCTAAAATTGCTTCCAAACTAAATACTAAATCAGAAGCTGAACAAGTGAATATACTTTTGCATTGAATTGGGACTATAGCTAATACTCTCCCAGCTCAACAGAGCATCAAAAAAGCAACAAATACTCTAAATAATGTTCTGTAAGTTTTTAAACATTTATTTTAACCTTAGAACATACTTGAAGGAGCAAGATATATTACAGGAATTCAATATCAAGGGGAAT
This sequence comes from Hemiscyllium ocellatum, assembly GCF_020745735.1. Classification (NCBI taxonomy): domain Eukaryota; kingdom Metazoa; phylum Chordata; class Chondrichthyes; order Orectolobiformes; family Hemiscylliidae; genus Hemiscyllium; species Hemiscyllium ocellatum. Next base: position 57,901,496 of record NC_083404.1, read on the forward strand.
TCATAGTTAACTTCATAAATGATCTCTATAGATTAGTAGAAAAATTAAACTATGGCGCTATAAAGTCATATACTACCCAGGGAATATACCACTTAAGATTAAAGCAAACTGCAAGTAACTCAGATAGTAGAAATTGTACACATACTTCACCATCAAGAATTCTCACTCTTGAGCATGAAAACATGTCTTGTTCTCAGTTTTCTTCAAATGGTGAAAGGAATAAACCTCATCATAGAGTAGGAAAAAAATGACTGATCAAACAACAGCCAGCTGTGTCCCAACTGTTTGAGGAACAGCCTATCATAGAACAACAGGCATAAGAAATTTGATTTAAGGAACAGCTAGTCAAGGTCAACTGGGAGAAAATTTCCTAAGGCTTTCTAGACTCATGATGGAACCTAAACAGAAGATAGAATATATTGCATTTAGTTCTTTTGACATCAGGAAATTGTTTTGTACTGACTTGGTGGAAATGTTTTCCACTCCATCAACAATGAAGAACATTCAGATTACAAGTATCGACAAAGCTTGTGTGGAAACACTAATGATGAGAGAGCTGCTGAGTAGTTTACCCCATTCACTGATGAAACTTCAACAGATATAATTCAGAGTGCAACACAGCTTGATGAACAGATCCTGATAACAAATTCAAGTCTGATATTGAATGCTGAGAAGGTGTAGAACACTTCATTTTTAAAAGATTTTCCCAGGAATAATCATCCATATCAGTGACTGTGGTAATACCATGAAAGAATTCATGAAATCTGAGACTTTGGCCAATAGGGGTAGTGCTAAATTTATTTATATACAGAATAGTATAAATAATGATAATCAAAAGGTAAGGGTTGGAGGGAGATATAATGCAAGAGTGTTAGATTCTGAAATATTGAGGACTGCATTATGCACCTCCCAATGTGATGATGTCATATGAATCTGCATGTGAAAAAGCACCATTGGACCTCAAATGATGAAGACCAAGCATTGAGGTTTTCCTCGTAGTTTCTGTAACAATGCCTATCATAGAAATGTAACTTAAATCTAGTTGTTACCATGCAATAGACTACATCTTGTTTCCAAGAAGAGCCTTTTCTCATTAGACTACCAAATGTATTTCTCTATCAAAGGCCAACCAAACCACATAGATCTCTATACAGAACCCAGGATAGTAGACAAAAATTAAATAGATGTATCTTTCTCAAAGATGAGCTGTGGTGAGAAATATTGGCTCTGAGACCTGAAGTTATTCCATTGCTTAAATCTACTAAAGCTTCATTTACCAAAAAGACAGTTACCTCTGACAACATAATAGCCCAGTAGTACAGGTTTGGACTCAACCTTCTAATTCTCAAACGGATGAGTGATACCAACTGAGACAAGCAAATATTTAAATGTTCTTATACATATGAAACAAAAGCAGAAATTGCTAGCAAAATTCAGCAAACCTGTGGGGAGAAAGCAGAGTTAATGTTTTGAGTCAGGCCACTCTTCATCAGAACTATTGAACAGCAATTTCTGGTTTGGTTTCAGATCTCCAGCATCCAAAGTTCTTTGTTTTATCACGGTGAGAAGAATTCTCTTATTCAGTAAAACTCAACTTGTTGGTTCATGGGCTGATGTCCTTAAAATATTCATCCCCATAATTCTCCAGATATTGAAAATAGTGAAAGATTATTGTAGAAAATAAAGCTCTTAGTATATTTTTGCATGAGTAGAAGATTGGCTGGCTAAGAGAAAGCAGAGAGTAAACATGAATGGGAATTTTTCAGGTTGGGAAGATGTAACCGGTGGTATGCCACAGGCATCAGTGCTGTGACCTTCATTCTTTACAATTTATATAATTGACTCATGCTATGCAAAATGTAATGTGATTAAAAATACATAAAATAGAACAATTATTACATTCAAATACGTATTTGGTGTAATTTTGGGTTAAAAATAAATTAAACTCTTAAGGGGAAACTTTTGTTTATATGCACCATTTCATGCTTATGTTGAGACCCCATGTTGTTAAACTTGAGAGGGTGCAGAAAAGATTTATAAGGATGTTACCAGGACTGGAAAGTTTGAAATATGGGGAAAGATTGTTTAGGCTAGGGCATCATTTCTGAGGCTGAGGGGTGACCTTACTGAGGTTTATAAAATCTCTATAAACGTGAATGGATTGAATGAATAGCCAAGATCTTTTTCCTAGGATGGGGGAATCCAAAACCAGAGGGCATAGTTTTAAGGTGAGAGGGGAAAGATTTAAAAAGGACCTGAAGAGTAATTTTTCATGCAGAGGATGGTGCATGCATGGAATGAACAAGCAAAGGTAGTGGTGGAGGTTGGTATGATTACAACATCTGGATGGGGGTATGCATTTAGAGGGATATGGGCCAAATATTGGCAAATAGGACTAGGTTAATTTAGGATCTGGTAGGAATGAATTGGATTAAAGGGTCTGTTTCCATGCTGTACAGCTCTATGACACTCTATGACTTGTATGATGGTAAACAAAGGTATGGTGAGTGCTGGTGACAAAAGGATAAGTAGGAAAGTAAGTTATGAAGAGTACATAAAGAGGTTACAAAAAGATATAGACAGGTTAAGAGAGTGGGAAAAGATGTTGCAAATGAGAAAGTCAGAAAATGTGAAATTGTTCATTTGTCCATTGTCCAATTATTTAAATGTTGAAAGTGCAGAGCTCTAAAGTGCAGAGGGATTCGGGTGTCACTGTGAATGAATCACAGGAGGTTAGTTTGCAGATACTGAAAATAATTAGGAAAGTGATCAGAATGCTATCATTTATCATAAGGAGAATTGAATATAAAAATAGGGAGATTATGCTTCAGCTATACAAACCATTGATGAGACCATATCTGGAGTATTGTGCACAGAAGGGTTTATTTGAGTCAGCTTATTTGAAGAAAGATGTATATGGATTGGTGGCAGTTCAGAGAAGGGTTTACATGACTGGAATGAGTCGGTTGTCATTTGAGAAAGGGTTGGACTCTCTGGGCTTGTACGTACTGGGTTTAGGAGAGTAGGAGATGACTTAGAGTCATAGAGACGTACAGCACGGAAGCAGACCTTTCAGTCCAACTCATTCATGCCGACAATTTATCCCAACCTAATCTAGTCCCACTTTTCAGCACTTGGATCATATTCCTCCAAACCCTTCCAATTCATATACCCATCCAGATACCTTTTAAATGTTGCAATTGTACTAGCCTGCACCATTTCCCCTGGTAGTTCATTCATACACGCACCATCCTCTCCTTGAAAAGGTTGCCCCTTGGGTCCCTTTTCTATCTTTACGTTCTCACCCTTAACTATGCCCTGTAATTTTGGACTCTCCCACCCCAGGGAAAAGACCTTGTCTATTTACCCTATCCATGCCCCTCATGATTTTATAACCTCTATAAGGTCACCCCATAGCCTCCGACGCTCCAAGGAAAACAACTCAAGCCTATTCAGCACCTCCCTATAGCGCAAATCCTCCAACCCTGGCAAAATCCTTGTAAATCTTTTCTGAACCATTTCAAGTTTTACAACATTGCTCCGATAGGAAGGAGACCAGAATTGCATGCAATATTCTAAAGGTAGCCTAACCAATATCCTGTTAAGCTGCAACACAACCTCCAAACTCCTATGCTCAATGCACTGACCAATAAAGGAATTCTATGGTCAACACCTTCTTCACTATCCTATCGACCTGCAACTCTACTGCCAAGGAGCTGTGAACCTGCACTCCAAGGTCTCTTTGTTCAGCAACACTCCCTAGGACCTTACCATTCAGTGTATAAGCCCTGCTCTGATTTGCTTCTTTCATGTCTTTACAAGTCTTGTTTAAACCCTTCCAACAAACTTCAAAACTGCCTGCTTTTATGTCATCCTCAATCAGAATGACTCGTGATTTCTTTCTTTCACCAAAGAATGCAGGGCCCTTCTTCTACCCTTGCAACAACAACTTGCCACTGTCAACTCAAGAAAACATCTTCAGGCATTTCACCACAAAATGCACATTTATAATCCTGAGGGGAATTGACAGGGTAGATGTAAAGAGGACGTTTCCTTTTGTGGGAAAATCTAGTATTAAGCATTGCTAATAATTTGGGGCCACTGATTTAAAACAGAGATGAACAAATTTTCTCTCTCTCTCTCAGAGGACTGTGAGTCTTTTCTTCTTGAAATGCTGGAAGCGGAGTCTTTGAATATATTTTAAGATAGATTATTGTTAAGCCAGTGGTTGAAAGTTATCAGGGGTAGGTCGGAATGTGGATTTGAGGTTACAGTCAAGATTTGCCATAATTTTGTTGAACAGTAAAGCAGGGTTGAGGGGCTGAAAGGCCTACATTTGTTTCTTTTTGATATGTTCATAAGTGGCAAGTAGACCAAGCATTTGGCCATATCTTGATAGCTAAGATATCCTAGACTTAATTCCTATTTATGAATGCTGAGAATAAGATCAGGCAGGAATTCTGTTCAAGAAAAAGAAGCAAATTTTTACGTAGGCTTCCAATGAATTGGTCACCTCAAGGACCCCTGTCAATTAAGACCAGCAGCCAGATTCTCAAATAGTTGCAAAGTACTGTAGATGCTGGAAATCTGAAATAAAATCAGCAAGTTCTGGAGAAACTCAGTAAGTCTTGCAGTCTCTGTGGAGAGAGAAACAGAGTTAATGTTTTGAGTCCAATATGACTCACCTTCAGTTCTTAAATACTTTTGAAGTACAGTCACTATTGTAAAGAAGGAAAGTACATACAACTGTGCACACCAGGAGATAAACAACCAAATTCTTCCTTTCTGATGATTTTGATTGAAAGATAAATCCCCACTTCCATAAAAGGAACCATGAAAATAGAGTAAAATACAAGTATGTTGGGAAGCCAGCCTTTCCACTACATAAAGTGAGCAAGTGAGGAACTTTGTCAGAGATACATTGTCAATTTTAATCTGTCAATTACTCAATTAGAACAATATTAATAGCTTTAGCATTTTACATAAAGGTTCATGGGATACTAGTCAAAAAATGTGGCGCTGGAAAAACACAGCAGGTCATACAGCATCTGAGGAGCAGAAGAATTGACATTTCGGGCATAAGCACTTCATCATTCCTGATGAAGAGTTTATGCCCGAAACGTTGATCCTCACTTTCTCATGGGAACACTAGCACTAGCCAGCAAAATTCAACCAAGAAGACGGTAGCAATTCAAGGAACTGAAGACATACCATGGAAATATACCAATGAATACTTAGTCTTTCAGCCTGTATGTTTAAAAGAGCTTGTTCACAATGCTGTGCTGAGTATGGCAGAACTCACACCCAGCACATAAAACCTACAGGGAGAAGATAGCTTCCTCGACATCTTGGAACATCTTTGTCACAGGAGGTTCAGGATGTTGTGTCAAATAGTAGCATACATTGGCAGCCTGATGGAACAGGCCCTGCTGTCAACTAGGTCTTTTGGCATTAACCAATGGTTGCCAATGTCAAATTTCTTTCATTTAGATTCTTTAAAGGCTCTGCCAGGGACTGTTGCAGGTTTTTGCCACAATTTTCAAATTCAATTGTGGTCATAAAAGAGGGTATTGGACAATTATTTGGATAGAAAGAATGTGCGAGTGTGTGGGGAGAAAGCAGCAATTGGCAGGAGGTAAAATAGAAAAGCTGGTGCTAAAACAATGGGCCAAATGATGTCCTGGGCAAAAGTGAGGACTGCAGATGCTAGAAACCAGAGTTTCCAACACCTCCATCCCCACCCCCATTCACCTATTGTACTCTTTGTTACCTTCTCCCCAGCCCCACTCCATTTATCTCTCCACCCCGAAGGCTCTGTACCTCTATTCCTGATGAAGGACTTTTGCCCGAAATGTCGATTTTCCTGCTCCTCGGATGCTGCCTGAACTGCTGTGCTTTTCCAGCACCACTCTAATCTAAACAAATGATGTCCTGCTCTACTTCTATGGAAATGTTTGGGATACTGACTGAGAAGTGGGGACAAACAGATGAGAAATGGAAGCATTCTGAGTCGACTTTCCACTTGCATATCTACTTTCACCATTATCACCTTTCGCAACCAGCAATGAGGTGGAGAATGCTTTGTTCAGAAAAGTGAGGCAATGAATGGCCAAGACTACAATACCGTTCATCCAGTTTAAGGTGGCAGGTAAACCATCAGTGAATGTCAGTGAGCACTTATTTGATTGTTGTGTTTGATGCTCCCTACAAGTGGCCATTGTTTGTATGAAAAACACATCATGGAAAAAACCTGCAAGATCATGCCAATCATCCCCCAAACCCCCAATCTCTTTGCAAGCAAACACAGTGCAGTTCGAATTTCTGCCAGTGCATCACACATTCTCTGCTGCACCAGAATATCTTGCTCATTGATGGCCTCATAACAAAACGTCTGTGTTCAGCTGAGCAGATCTCAGAGTGTCCTTCACTCTCCATGCAGGATCTCCACAGCTGACACCATCTCCTGCTGTCTAGTCTTGTTCACTTGTGAGTTTATGTGCAAGTTACCAGGTGTAAACCCACAGCAAACCAATCCCACTAAAGTGTGAGGACCCGAGCCAGTGCATGCTGTGCATGAGTTCTGTTATAGCAAATCCTCATAATCAGTAATACATACATCAGGATGTTGGTAATGTGCCATTGTGCTCACCTTTCATGCCCTGTTAAGATCAACGAACGACCTCCTGCATTGGATCCAGGAGGGTGGCACCCTCATTCTCACTGCTGCCTTTTGACCACGTCCAACCAGTCCTTCTTGTCAGCTTCCTCCTCCTGTTGTCAGGAGGAAGGCATCAGCAGAACATTCAAGGAAATGTTGCTGCAACAATGCATAACCTTTGAATACCTCCCAACCCTGGCAACATTTCTTTCTCTCTCTATCCCAGCTCCAACTGCTCCCACATGTATAAGAGACAGTAAGGACTGCTTCCATGTGTATGTTTGGCATGTCCCTATAAATAGTGGAGTTTAAAACTGTGCCACACAGATCTTCAGCAGGTCCACAGATGCTAAATGATTGAGAAATCCAGAAATCCCTTGTTACTATAGTACCAGTGGCAAAAAAAGATCTGCTGATGTGAATTTCATATACTGCCACTTTTTTCAATTTATTGAACTCTGTTATTTGCCCATCCTCCTGGTTACCACTGCCAACAAGACTGCATGTTAAAACCCAGCAGGATAGAACCCCTTCAGGTCAATGTCTCGTCAAAAAGCCATTAAGGCTACACCAGTGCAGAGCTTCTTCACAATCCATTTAAATGTGCTCTCGCCCTGTTGTGGGGGTCTGGACTCAAAACCTGTGGACTCAGATGCAATTGTGCAAACTCTGAAACAATGACACCTCTCCTTCCCACCATCACGACAGGAGTTCCTTTCATTATATAGATATTGATGTATGACTACCCACTTTCTTCAAAGATTGCCAGGGTCTCCATTTTATTGCTATTCTTTGGAATGGCTGATATATAACACCTTATCTGATGGAAGTAATAAGTTTAAATGTTACTGGTCGTCTATTGCAGTAGAGTTCTTAATACTGCATTTTGTTTTTCTGTATTGTGATATTAAGCAGAATGCAAATCTTATCAGATGCCTTTCATTGTGACTTTCTGACACAATTATATCTGTTTAGAGACAAAAAAAAAGCTGCTGATGCTGGACTCCAAAGTAGACAAACAAGAGGCTGGAAGAACACAGCAAGAGGTGGAGAAGTCAACATTTCGGGTGTAACCCTTCTTCAGCACCTCAACAAACTGTGTACTTGCCACGACGTGGAATTGTTCTTCTCTCGCCTCCGACTACCTGCCTTCTTCTTCGACAAAATCTCCCAATCTTCCTCCAAAGACCCCTTCTCCCTCCTCCAACCTTCCCTATCCAACATGTCACCCCTGAACCCGCCAGCCTTGTACACACCCTAAACCACTTCATTGCTGAGTGACGACATGAATCAGCCACCTCAATTTCTTCACTGCCACCATCCACTCCAACCTCACCCCCTCCAAATGCAGTGCTCCATTTTCTCCACACCAACCTCTAGTTCACCATCAAACCCACTGACAAAGGCGGGCGGTGATAGTCTGGAGAAAAGACCTCTATGTCTCAGAGGCCGAACTCTCCAACACCATGTCCTACCTCCCCATTGACTACGACCCCACTGTGACCCATCAGGCCAAAGTCACTCACAGTTTCCATGCCCTCATTGCCTCGGGTGATCTCCTCTCCACTGCCTCCAATCTCACAGTCCTCCAGCCCTGCATTACCCGGTTCTACCTGCTCCCTAAGATCCAGAAGCCCAACTTTTCTGGCTGACCCATCATCTCAGCATGCTCCTGCCCCACTGAACTCATCTCATCCTACATTGACTCCATCCTCTCCCTCTTGGTCCAGGCACTTCCCACCTACATCCGCAACACCAAACATGCCCTCCATCTCTTCAGTAAATTTCAGTTCCCCAGTCCCCAGCACTTTGTCTTCGCTAAGGACGTGCTATCTTTATACACATCCATACCCCGCAGAGATGGCCTCCAGGCCCTCCACTTCTTCTTCTCCAACAGACCCATCCAGCCCCCCTCTACTAATACCCTCCTCTGCCTCACCAAACTAGTCCTCACTCTTAATAACATTACCTTTAACTCCTCCCATTTCCTCCAAATCCACGAGGTGGCCATGGGCCCCAGCTATGTCTGCCTCTTTGTCGGCTATGTCGAACAGTCACTCTTCAGCACCTAGACAGGCACTGTGCCTTAACTCTTCCGCTGTTATATTGATGACTGCATCTGTGCAGCTTCATGCACACTAGCTGAACTGGAGCAGTTCATCGACTTCACCCACAACTTCTACCCCGCCCTCAAATTTGCTTGGTCCATCTCAGACACCTCCCTCCCTTTCTTGACCTCTCCATTTCCACCTCCGGTGAAAGTCTCCACGCTGACATTTACTATAAACCCACAGACTCTCACAACTACCTGGACTACACCTCCTCCTACCTAGCATCCTGCAAGAATTCCATCTAGTTCTCCCAATTCCTCCGCCTGCACCACATCTGCTCGGATGAAGAGATATCCCACTCCCAAGCGTCCGTATCTACCTATTTTGAACAATATGCTTCTCCCTGCTCTGTCATCCAGACAGCCCTTCACTCCACTGGCTAAACGTCCCTCCTTTTGAAACATAATGAGGACAAGGTCACTCTTGTCTTCACCTACCACCCACCAGTTAAGCATCATCATTAACCACTTCCACCAACTCCAACTAGACTCCACCACCAAGAACATCTTCTGCTCCCCACCCCTCTCCACCTTTCACAGGGGCCGTTCCCACCGCCAATCCTTGGTTTGTGCCAGACACCCCACCAACACGCCCCCTCCCAAACGCCCACATACTTACCCCTGCAACCAGAAAAGGTGCAAGACCTGCCAGCACACCAACCCCTCATGTCCTACCAGGGTCCCAAACAGTCCATCCAGGTGAAACAGAGATTTACCTGCCTCTCCTCCAATCTAGTTTACTGTATGCAGTGCTCCCGAAGTGGTCTTCTCTACATAGGGGAGACAAAACATAAATTAAGGGAACATTTTGCCTAGCATCTCAGCCGGGCATGAAGGGGTTGACCTAACCTCCAAGTCACTGCCCATTTTAATTCCTCTTCCCACTCCTTTTTCGATATGACCACCCTTGGCCTCTTTCGTTGCCATAACAAGAAAGACAGCAAATTGGAGAAACAATACCTCATCTTCCACCTGGGTGGTCTACAGCCCAGAGGACTCAACATTGAATTCTCCAATTTCAATAACTTCTCTTCCCATTATCTGACCCCCTTCCCTTCTATTCTTATCAACCTGTCCTTCTACCCACCTACCAGATTCATTCCTCCCATTGATAAACTAAGCCATGTCCTTTACCTGTGTTCATCTACACCCATCTCACTACCCTGCCTCGACACCCTCTTTATCTGCAGCTTCCACCACACCCACCCCCAGTCTTAGACTCCTTACAGTGGGGAAACAGACCCTTCGGCCCAACAAGTCCACACTGACGTTCCAAAGAGTTTTCCACCCAGACCTATTACTCTATATTTATCCCTGATTAATGCACCTAACCTACATTTCCCTGAATGCTACAGGCAATTTAGCATGGCCAATTCACCTAAACTGCACATCTTTGGATTGTGGGAGGAAATCAGAGGAATCCCGCGCAGACACGGGGAGAACATGCAAACTCCACACAGACAGTCACCCAAGGCCGGAATTGAACCCGGGTCCCTAACGCTGTGAGGCAGTCGTGCTAACCACTGTGCCACCCAACTCCTAACGAAGATTTACACAGAAACATTGACTTCTCCACTCCTGATGGTGCCTGGCTTGCTGTGTTCTCCCAGCCTCCTACTTGTCTACCTACAAGTAGATCTGTCTCAGTCTAGGCTATGAAGGCCATTTGGTGATATTTTTAATTATTGAGTTATCAAACTGAATATTGTAAATATGGTGGTAAAGGCCATAGCATTTGACATCTGATATATGCCATGTCTTGGTGAGTATATTCAATTCATGCATCCACCTACACGCTGTGATAGGTTCCCAGATTCCATTGACATGCTCAGTAATCATACTGTACACACATTTAACTGCAGTTACCCATCCTGTGTTTCCAAAATGTTCAGTCTGGTTCTTATGTATCCTGCCAAACAGATGGTGAGAAAAAAAATAGTTGTGGACACAGACTTGTTATGAATTCTGATTTCATGGAATCATTCAGCACTTGGTTACATGGTTCAGTTTGTTAATAAAAACATAGAAATAGTTTTACTTCATTGCATCTCATCAAAGCCTCTGAATTTGAACCTCTGTTTAATATCCTCATAAGCTCCTTTGGTCAAGTTATTTTTTTAAAAAGCCACTGTTCTCTAATCTCTTATCATAACTAAAGCTGCTAATCCCTGGCATCATCTTACCAAATACAAACAGTATTGTGCCCAGCACCAATCCATGAGGCACTCCACTAGTCACAGGCCTCCAGTTCGACAAGCATCCTTGCACTATTAACCCCTGCTTCCTACCATCAAGCTAATTGTGTATCCAATTTGCCAGGTCCCCTGGATTCCATGTGATCTAACCATGTGGAGGGCACGGTGGCACTACTGCCTCACAGCGCCAGAGACACGGGTTCAATTCCTGCCTCAGGCGACTGACTGTGTGGAGTTTGCACGTTCTCCCCATGTCTGCGTGGGTTTCCTCCGGGTGCTCCGGTTTCCTCCCACAGTCCAAAGATGTGCAGGTCAGATGAATTGGCCATGCTAAAATTGCCCGTAGTGTTAGGTAAGGTGTAAGTGTAGGGGTATGGGTGGGTTACGCTTTGGTGGGTCGATGTGGACTTGTTGGGCCGAAGGGCCTGTTTCCACACTGTAATGTAATCTCATCTAATCTAACCTTCCAGGGCCGCCCACCATGTGGAACCTTATCAAAGTCCTTACTGAAATCCATATTTACTATGTCTACCACCCTACTCTCGTCAACCTTCCTGGTCACTTCATCAAAGAACTGTAACAAAGTGTCATGATCTCCCACTCACAAACCATGCTGACTACTCCTAATCAAACCCTTTCTTTCCAAATGCATGTATACTTATCTCTCAGAATCATCTCAAGTAACTTACCCACCACAGATTTTAGCCTTATTGGTCTATAGTTGTCAGGTTTTTCTTTGTAACCCTTCTTGAATAATGGCATAACAGTCTTTCGGGACTTCACCCGTGGCTAACAGTGATGCAAAAATATCTTTTCTAGCAATTTCTTTTCTAGCCTCTTGCAATGTTCTTGGATATATCAGGTCAGGACTAAAAAGTTTATCCATCTTCTTACATTCTAATATATCCAACACGCCCTCTACTATGTTATGGACTGTCCCCAAGATATCACCACTAATTTTCCTAAGTTCCCAAGTTCTCATGTCTTTCTCCATGGTAAACACAGAGGAGAAATATTCATTGAGATCCTTGCCCATCTCCTGTGGTTCTACACATACATGTCCATTTTGGTCCTTAAAGGGCCCTATTCTCTCTCTAGTTACTCTTTTTCCTTTACTATACTTAAAGAACCTGTTTAGATTCATCCTAATCTTCTCAGCCAAGGATACTTCATGCCCCCTTTTCACCCTTCTGATTTTCTTCTTCAGTAAACTCCTTATTCCCTATATACCTGCCGGGATTCCCTTGATCCCAGCTGCCTGTACCTGAGCCACACATCCTCCTTTTTTCTGGTCAATGCATCAAGATCTCTTGTCATCCCGGGTTCCTTATTCCTGCCAACCTTGCCCTTCACTCTCAAAGGAACATATAGACCTTGAATCTAGCTATTTCACTTTTAAAGGCCTCCCACTTGCCAGAGGTCCCTTGGCCTGCAAACAAATTATTCCAATCAAACACTGCAAGCTCTTCTCTAATTCCATCAAGATCTGCCTTGCCCCAATTTAAAACCTGTGGAGACACATGGAAAATGCACAAACTCCATGCAGACACTTGCCCAAGGGTGGAATCAAACCCAGGACCCTGGCTTTGGGAGGCAGCAGCGCTAACCATTAAATCTTGTTGCCACTATCAGAAAAATGTTGCAACACTTGAAAGAGTTCAGAAAAGGCTTACAAGAGTGTTACCAGGGTTGGAGGGTTGACCTACAGGGAGAGGCTGAATAGGTTGAGGCTTTTTTCCCCTGGAGTGTCAGAGGCTAAGAAGTGACCTTATAAAAGTGTGTAAAATGATGAAGGACATAGATAGGGTGAATAGCTAAGGTCTTTTGCCCTAGGGAGTCCAAAAATGGTGCACAGTTTAGGGTTAGAGGGGAGAGATTTAAAAGGGACCTAAAGGTCAACTTTTTCACGTGTATGGTGATGCGTGTATGAAATGAGCTGCCAGAGGAAGTGGTGGAGGCTGGTGCAATTACAACATTTAAAAGACACTTGGATGGTTATGTGAAAAGGAAGGGTTTAGAGGGATATGGGCCAAATGCGGGCAAAAGGGACTAGATTAGGCTAGGATATCTGATCCACAAAATTCTGGATTACCCCAAATAAATATGCCTCTTCTCACAGCAGAGATGTGGATTTTTAAAAAAAAGTTATCCTGGACCAACACTGCCATTTAGTTAGGCAAAGCTCAATGAAATGTTTAGCTACTTGCTAAATACAGAAGCCAAATACAGAAGTCTTTGAGGTTTACAAGGCAGCCAAGGGAATTTTCAAAATCAACTAACTCAAAGATAACTTTTCATGGCATTGAGGATCCAAGCCAAGACTGACAGCTTCCCCAAATGTTTGAAATGAGGCTTCTCCCTGAGAGTTTAGAACTTCCTGGTTGGGACAGATGCTCTATTTTTACCTCCACTTATCTGTGTTCAGAAACAGACTATAACCAATTTTAACTGCATTTTATTGCCATGTCATTGACCTAACAGTGAAGTTAGAAGTCTTCATAACCAAATACAGTGAATCAGAAGAGAAAACAAGAAATATTTTTAAGTATTAATGACCGAATTAATTGTTTAGAACATGATGGAAATGAATGTGAGCCACTAAGCAAGACAGATAACTTTAACAAATGTTCTTTTATGTCTTTTTTCATTTTCCTTCCCTTCTGTAAATATATTAAAAAATGGGTCCTGATTTGCAACAGATATATAGGAAGTAGAGGCAGAGCAGTGTACATATGCAAGACTGTTCTGCTGCCAAATAAAAAAAATTGTGCGCTTTGGAACAGACACTGAAACCTCCCAGATTATCACATCTACTTATACCATGACGCAATTTTGCATCGCAGTTGCATGACACCTCGACAGTTTAACGCACTGTTTTGATGCAGCAGAAGACCAGGATTCCTGAATGTTGTTTTTTTTGTTTCTGTAATCAATAACTCTTAAGAACTCTTTATATTTTTGTTGACTGTGCCAACAACCTTAAGAGACCCACATTTTGGCAATGATCATTGCTCAAACACACAAGCCACAGTGAATATGTGAGGTCTTTAAACACTCCCACTATACAAGCAAAGCAGAGACAGTGTAGCAAGGCGTTGGCCCTCCACCTCAGGCTGTTTGAAATGTCTGTGATACTGTGCAGTCTTTATTTTTGCTGATGCATCTTGACACCGGTGCTTCATTCAGTTTGTGTGGTGGCAATTAGTGGCACAGGTGAAGCCAGTAGTTAATCTCCTCATTACACTTGTCAGACCTCCAGCTGGACCACTGAATGTCTCACTGTGTTTTGTTTCAAAACAAGCCTCAATTGGCACTGATGAACTGCGGACAGCATCACAACTGAACTCAAATCAGCCCTTTACTGGACTCCATACTATTCCTGATGAAGGGCTTTTGCCTGAAACATCAATTCTCCTTCTCCACGGATGCTGCCTGATCTGCTGTGCTTTTCCAGCACCAGACTCTTGACTCTAATCTCCAGCATCTGCAATCCTCCCTTCCACACTTTATCAGTCAGGAGCAGGAATGCTAGTTATTATTATCTTACTCCATCTCAGGACCCTAAGGGCAATTTCAATTTAAATAAAAACATTCATGGAAATATCTTGGTCACAGGAAAGGCCAGCATTTAAACTACTTACTTGTCACCTGTGGAAACTGGAGTCTACGTGGTTCTTTTATGTTTTTTGTTGTGGTTTGCCGTGTCAGGGGATAGGTTGTGACTATGCTGCAGTGAATCTGGATAAGGATGGCATGTTTCCTTCTGTAGGGACATTCATAAACCCATTTGATTTTTCTAACAATTCAATACCTTCCTGGTCACCAGTACTGATAATAACTTTTTATTCCTGATTTATTTCATTCATTGAATTCAGATTCACAAGCTGTCATGCTGCCATTTGAATTTATAACTCTGGATTTTTATTCCGATTATGCAAAGAGTGTTCTACCATTGTTCTATCCGAGATCAATTATGCACGTAGAATCAGATCCACACCCTATTGTAAATGTCCCTCATTACCAATTGGATTGTCCAGGTTCAGAGGGGCAGTTCTTAGTTAACATTGCCATATCCCCTCCCAACCATATAGACCCGAAGATTCAAGTTCAACTTTGTATTGAATTATTTGATCTCAGATGGGGGTATAACAGGTGTCTGCAAAGGAAAGGAATGAGAAACAGCTGGAATTCTCACTGTAGCCATAGGATCTTGAAGGGTAATTGTACGGACGGATATAGGATGGGGACAAGATTAGGCTCCACTGTGATGCCCTTCATATGACATGGGCTAGCTTTTCAGTACGAGCCTGTGGGCTCACACTGAAGCAATGGTCATTCCAATGAGTCTCTTCGCAATTGTTGTTGCAATGGAAATATATTACAGTAACAAATCTGGTCCTTCAGCTGAAAATAAGAGAATAGTGCAAGTGGGTGAGACATCAAGGTCTGGAGGCATTGACTGAATTGTACCCTAATATGAGAATGCCAGAACATTTAAGCTTGAATAATGATTTAAGTGAAAATCAGTGACCAAATGATGTGGTATCTTTCCCCCTGTGACAATGGTAACAATTTCATGAAACTAGCTCAAATATAACATTGCACTTTTAATGCAATAAAACATCTCAAGAAATGTGACAGAAGTGTTATAAAACTGAACTTGACGTCAAGCCATTGAAAGAGATATTTGGGCAGATGACCAAAAGCTTAGTCAAAAGCACAATGGTGGAGTTACTAAACTGGAATTTTCCGGAGTTCAGAATTGGAGGAGTGCAGAGATCTTAGAGGGTTTGTGGAAATTAAAGATGTGATTGGGGTGAGCCTGTGGAGGGAATTTGAAAACCAGAATAAGAATTTAAAAATTAATACGCTGCTGAACTGGCAGCTAATACAAACCAGCAAGGGCAGGGATGGCTTGATGTGAGTTAAGACACAAGCAATGGAGTGTTGATGACTTCAAGTTTATGGAAGGGCGAAGGTGAGTGGCCAGACAGGAGCGCTTCAAATTAGTCAAACCTAGAGATAATAAAAGAATAGACAAGGATTTCAGCAGCAGATCAGTTGAGGCAGGGCTGAGGCAGGTGGTGTTACGGAGGTGGAAGTGGGCATTCTCGATGGCCCCACCAATAGGTGGTCAGAAGGACACCTTGAGGTCAAACATGACATTAGCCAGTTGCCAGGGAAAAGGAATGGAGTCAGCTAGAGAACAGTTTTTTTTAGCAGGGACCAAATAGCTTTAGTCTTTCTAATATTTAACTGGGAGAATTTTCTGCTCATCAAGCACTGGATGTTAGATGACCATGTAGCTTCACAATTAATTTAGGGAAAATAGAGCACTTGAGAGAGGTAATAGTGAGATTGAGCTGGGTATTGTTGGTGTGCACGTCCAAAGTTTTTGGATGGTCCACCCAGCGTATAGATACAATAAGAGGGGGCTGAGGGTGGATCCTTAGGGGGTGATGCCAGAGCTATCAGTATAGGAGCTAGCAGAAATGCATTGCTTAGTGCAATAAAAAGGTCACCTTTGCATACCAGAGTCCTAAGTACATGGAAATATGACATTTGTAGCACAAGTTATTTCTTGTGACTGACTGAGATACTAATTCTTACAGCTTTAATTTCTCAGAATTGTTCCAATAAGCTTTACAAGTGTATATATCTGTTGTAAGGATATTTGCAAAGAATGCTTCCTCAGCCACAACTGGTGTATTTTGTATGGGCATGTGTGCAAATGTTTGTCTCTGAATTCCTGAGATGTTTTTCAGCATCAGTCTGATCATAACGAGTAGATCATTTAAGCCCATTGTGCCTGGAAGGAGCAGGAACGTGCCTGTGCCTTGTGACAGAGCAGAGGGCCACACACACACACACGTCATTCCAGGGTTTTCCATGTCTCGACACATACTAGAATTATGGGGCCCTTAAAGCCAAAGCCACAATGCAAATGACAAAAACAATGTTGGAGGTCAGCATACACCAGAACTCGTTTTCATGTGCTGGTGTTATATATGGTTAATGACTGGTGCCAAGCTTGACAGCATAGTTCAGGGGTTAAGTCATTTACTCAGCTTCAGGTACCGATTACAGTGGGTGGGAACACACTCGGGATGGGTGCAGAAAACTGGATGTCAGTGAAACGTGAATGGGAGTGGGCAATTAAAGGAAGGGACAGAATAGTGATAAAAAAATCCTTTCAACAAGCTGAATGAAGTCTCAATTCCTGGGCAGCATTTGCCAAGGGTGAAAGGGAAGAGCTAAGGGATAACAGGAACAAGTGTAAGAGGAGAGGAAACCCAATCTGTAGGTATAAGGTCAGACATGGAGCAGGCTAGCATTGAAGTTTGATGTGTGCTGAAGTGAGGGGAAACTACATGAGGTGGTTGCATGATAGGTAGCTCTGGATGCCACTTCACAGAATTAACAGAAAATTTCCAGGCCTGTCTGAACACAGGAGTAGTCCCAAAGGACTTGAGGATTGCAAATGTGGCACTGTTGTTTAAGTTAGGAATGACAGATAACCCAGGACACTACAGACCTGGCAACTTGACATCAGTAATGGAGAACCGATGGCTGCCATAATACAGAATAAGGTAAATATACACTTAAAGAAAAATATACTAATGTGAGACAGTCAACAAAGCTTTGTCAAGAATCAGATATTGTAAGTCACAAACAAAAATAGAAATTTCTGGAGAAGCTCAGTTTGGAGACAGGTCAAAAGTGGTTTTCCCCAGGGATATGTGTCAGGACCCTTTTTTTTCTGATTGATGTAAACGATTTGGAGATGGGTGTTGAGGGCAAAATCTCTAATTTTGCAGATCTGGGAAGTTTAGGAGCAGAGGGACCTCAGGGAACACATTTATGGTTCTCTGAAGGTAACCAGGAAAGGTGAAACTGTTGTTAAGAAGGCCAATTGGATCCTTAGGTTTATAAATTAGAGGTATAGAATATGCAAGTGAGGAAGTGATGCTACACCTCTACAGACCACATTTGGAGTAATATGTTCAGTTCTGGGCACCTTATTTAAGGGAGGATGTTAAAGCCCTGGAGAGGGTTCAAAAGAAATTTACTAGAATGATACAAGGAATTAAGGATCTTAGATACAAGGAAAGATTGGGGATATTGGGCTTGTTCTCCTTTGAGCAGAAAACATTTGTAAGTCACACTATTAAGGTGTTCAATACAATGAACAATTTTGATAAGGAAAGGATATTCTATTTCTACAAGTTAGCATGCCAGTAACTAGGGATCACAACTTCAAGATTGTCATCAAGAGAACTAGGAGTGAAATGAGGAGAAACGTCTTTACTCACAGAGTTGTTTTGGCACTGCCTGGGAGAATGGTGAAGGTGGATTCCATAGTAGGTTTCAATAGATAGCGGGACATATATTTGAAAGCGATGAAGTTAGAGGACTACAATAGGGCTGGAGAATGAGATTAGTGGGTAGCTCATTCAGGAGCTGGGTGCACACAGGGTGGGTTGAATGGCGTCCTTCCATATAGTACAATTATATTATTCTGTTCTATGATTAATTTCATAGTTCAGTATCACAACATGGAAAGGAGGTAGAGGCACACTGGGGCAATCAATTTGCTATATTGGATTATGTTCTCTAGTGGTAAAAGATTCCTCTCTGGGATACACATGGTTTAAACAGAATATAGCAGGCAATGATGCAACTTATTTGAGTGGAGTGGGTGTTAGTACTGAGGATTCAATATATTTTTAAAAAAGTGTATCAAGCCAGAAATAACTTCTCCCATACATCTCTGATCCTATTTTTGCCAATTCTTCTTTTGTCTACCCTCCTGTTCTGAAACATTGACTTATATTGGGATGGGGTTTCAATGGCAACTTGCCCAAGCTTGTGAGCATCAACAGTCTGTCCTGTTCTTCCTGAAGATTACACTGATATTAACAAATTTAAGCATGAATTACGATATTGATCAGGAGGAATAACTCTTGAAGAACTTTCTGCGGATAAGGATCCTGAGCTCATTGATATCATTCCAGTTCATGCAAGTGATCAAGTTCTGCCAGGGCACCAAAACATGGAGTTCAAATTCAGGACACTTTGTGGTCTGTCAGGCGATACAACTCAGAGTTGGACCCACTAGTAAGCAATCGGCATCTCTTTGCGTAAAATGTTGTTATTTTTCACAGTTTAGTGGATGCATGTCTGCTGTATCTGATCGCCTTGATAGCCTGACAGGGAGAACAGTATGCACCGGAATGATACCTGGAATCATAAGGAGATGGTCATGATTGTTAGAGGTTAGTCCTCTCCACTCCAGGTCATCTCTGCAGGAGTTCCTCAGGATAATGCCCTAGATCCAACTAACTTCAGCTGCTTCATCAATGACATTCCCTTCATCATAAGGTCAGAAGTAGGGATGGTTACTGACGACTGCACAATATTTGGCTCAATTGTAAATCCTCAGATACTGAAGGATCCATGTATGAATGCAATAAGGCCCAAATAATGACCATCTCTAGCAAGACAGAATCTAACCATGGTTCCTTGGTGATCCATCACTGCATCCCCAATTATCAAAATTTCAAAATTATGGGAGGTCACAACACAGTGGACAGGGACAAATTGGCCCTACTGGTAAAAGAACTAAGAGCAAATAACAAAATTTTAAAGTATTTGCAAATAAAGCAAGGTTGATGTGAGAAGAATCTTTATCACACAATAAATAGTTTAGGGCATGGAATCCACTGCCTGAAGGTCTGGCAGAGGCAGCTTTGAGGGGTTCAAGAGGCCTTTGGATGATTATTTGAATAGAAACAATGGGCTGAATCTTATGTTTTTGGTTTAGTATGAGCTGTGTCATGTTTTTTGGAGGGATTCTTGCTGTGAGGTGCAGCAGGATTTCTTGCCATATTTTACCAAATTCATCTCATTAACTACTTACCCTGCAAGATGGTGTTTCTCATAAACCAACTTACCGCATGCCATTTCTGGAACAATACATCACTTACCTGCCAAAAGACCAATATCCCCGGTGCCAACACCATATTTAAAAGGCCATTTATGCACTCACATCAGCACTGGCATTCCGAAGCTGCCCAACTTGGTCAAGGACAGAGTCTGAACATGTTGGAAAAAGGGAAGATGGCACCGTGATTCTGCGTCAGGGACCTGGAGGTTCTGGTCTTGGAGCCCTTGTCCCAGATGACCTGCAGAGGGTACCATGCCACCAAAGCTTGGTAACCTGGTCTGGGGTCTCGTCTGGTCTCAACAGTCCAGAGAAATGGCCAACAGTGCCATAAAAAGTTCAGTAATCCTTTCTGCACTGCCATGGCAAGTGTCACACTCTTCCCTCTTCTACCTCACAATCTCTCTATCTCTGCTATTGCACCAACCTTCCCCAAGTCCTATTCTCTATCTCTCACTCAACCACCCACCCACTCAACTTCCCAAGAAATACATGACCTCTGTGCCACCCACTCTCTCCCTTGGAGCACCCCACCTCCTCTACCTGCATCAACACTAATAGCCGTGCCACCCATGTCAATCTCACTCTATCCCTCCACTTCTCTCAGCCCAGGAGGAGACAGCCCACTCCATGCCCAATGGGTGGATGGCTGCCTGACATTAGACTCCTCAGCCTTTTTGAGGGAAGAATCCTCAGCCTTGCAGGAGAAGACTGAGACTTCTTCTGTGGGGATGCCGAGATGTCCATGTCCTCTTAACTGAGTAAGTCCCATTCTTCATTCCTCTGTAATTTTCCCATTGATTTCACTGGCAGGATTATTCATTTCATACCACTTTTAACCATTGACTGTGATGTTTTCTCTCTCTCGCGTGGTTTTAAAGATATCACCAGCATCTCCACAGTGAAATGGCTGGCATACCCAGAAATCACATACTCTACCTCTGAGGATGTAAGTACTGAAGTCTCAGAAGTAGCATCAGTAAGCCTGTCTCCTGTACCTTCCCCACCTCCCCTCCACCCTGGTACTGACACCTCAGTCAGAATGTCCTGTTCAGAAGGTTTGGGAACACAATTTGGTGAGCACTTCACTGTGTCAGCTCTGACCCCCAGCACTTGGGAGGTCTTCCAGAGATCAGGCACCTACTCAGCCCCACATGGGAGAGGACCTTGTGATGTCATTAATTAGGGACGTCATCCTCAGTGACAGACAGGGATGTGGGACACAATGGCTCTTGTTACCCAGAAGCTGCAGCACTGCAGTGATTCATGTAACCATCTGGCTGCCTCCATGGACAGGTCATAGTCAGCCAGGCCCAGCATCCTCAGGGTCTATTGGAGAGGCACAAGCTCCCACCCAATGCCCGAGTGATTGGACCTCAGGACCAAAGACTACAGAGGGACGGAGAAGCTGGCTGTCACTTCCTTACAAGGAGACATGGCAATGCCAACAGGCACACAGCCGGAGGAGGAACCACACACAGCTCCCTCAGAAGTCTCCTCTCAGGACATTCCAGATGTGGCCGGGCCCTCCAGCTCCATCCTGCCTGCCCCCTTTGGAAGTTCACGCTGAGGAGGATCCCCTTCCTTAGAAGCCTCCAGCATGTCTGGCCCATCCAGACACTGACGCCCCTTGAGATTGCCCAACCTCACGTCCAAGGCCAACAGATTTCACTACCAAACATGCTCCCTGTACCCATACTGTAGTGGAGGGAGAGGGAGCAGAAAACTTGTTGTGGGCACTTTAGTGGCCTGGATGACAATGCACTATCCTATGATTGATTACATTTCTATAAATTGCACTATTTTGACCTTACATCAGGGCATTTGAGTTTCTGCCAATGTAACTGTGCCAGGATGATACCTAACTCCATGTCCATATAGGATATACCATGGATCAGCGTCTGTGTTGAGAATCTACTGCAGCATCTGGAGGTAAGAGGAATAGGCTACGCATTTAGCTGACAACACTGGCCTTCATAGTCAGCCATCAAAAGTCTTTCTGAAAAAGGGTTCCTGGACCCGAAGTGTTAACTTTGATTTCGCTACACAGGTGCTGCCAGGCCTGCTGAAATTTTTCAGCAATTTCTGTTTTTGATCCCTGTAGGGATCCCTCTACCAATAAAATCTAACACACCGTCTGTCTTCTAACAGCATTATCAACCTGGATGGCAACTTTCAGGGATCTATGTACATGGACTCCAAGATCCCTCAACACATCAACACTATCAAGAATCTTTCCATTGACCCAGTACTCTGCCTTCCTGTTATTCTTCCCAAAGTGTATCACCTCACATTTAGCTGCATTGAACTCCATTTGCCCAATTCTCAGCCCAATCCTGCAGTTTATCCAAGTCCCCCTGCAACCTGTAACATTCTTCCACACTGTCCACTATTCCACCGACTTCAGTTTCATCTGCAAACTTACTAACCCATCCATCTATGCCTGCATTGAAGTCATTTATAAAAATAACAAACACGAATGGACTCAAAACAGAACCTTGTTGCACATCACTAGTAACTGGATTCCAGATTGAATATTTTCCATCAACCACCACACGCTGCCTTCTTACAGAAAACCAGTTTCTAATCCAAACTGCTAAATACTCTGAACCCCATGTTTCTGCATTTTCTACAACAACCTACCATGTGGAATTTTATCAAATGCTTTACTAAAGTCCATGTACACCACATCAACTGTCCTACCCTCATCCACATGCTCGGTCATCTTCTCAAAACATCCAATGAGGTTTGTGAGACATGACCTGCCCTTGACAAAACAATATTGACTATCTGCAATCAAATTGTTGCTGGCTAGATGATTATAAATTCTATCCCTTATAATCCTTTCCTAAACATTTCCTACAACAGATGTAAGGCTCACTGGTCTATAATTATCTGGGTCATCTCTACTGCCTTCTTGAGCAAGGGTATATTTGCAATCCTCCAGGCCTGTGGTACTAAACCTGTAGACAATGACGACTCAAGTATCGAAGCCAAAGGCTCCAACACCTCCTCCCTAGCTTCCCAGAGAATCCTCGGATAAATCCCATCTGGCCCAGGGGACCTGTGTAAATTCACTCCTTCTAGAATTGATAATACCTTTTCTTTGGTAACCTTGATCCTTTCTAGACTAACATCTCGTATCTCATTCCTCTTCTCTACAATATTCTCCTTTTCCTGAGTGAAAACCAATGAGAAATATTTGTATAGCACCTATCTCATCTCTACAGGGTCCACACACAACTTCCCACTTCTGTCTTTGACTGGCCCTATTCCTACCCTAGTCATCCTTTTATTCCTCACAAACTATAGATGGTTATCGTGGATGGACTTGATGGACTGAGAATTGCTGACCCCCTTGGGCACCAGGCCGAGAAGTGCCCAGAATCCTGACTAATACCTGTGCATCTCCTCAGCAACATTTGTCCTGTCTCCAGACTTGCTGCTGTGGAGCCACTTGACTGACTATGACCCAATCCCCAGACGCAAAGGCAGAAGAACACTCTGAGCATGGTCAAAGCCCTGGATTGATACCCCTTAACTTGCTGTCCCAGGACCCCCTGGGTCAAGGCTGGAGTTGGCTGAGGAATACTCCTCATGGCATAGGGACATGGCTGCCAGCTCGAAGCACTGGCAGTGTGTTTGCCATGTAAAGTGCTGGCACATGGAGCTGCTATGAGATTGATGAAGTACACTGCCCTACATTAGGATGTCCCCTTGACTGAGAACTGCTGACCTGCAAGATCTGCTACCCTAGTTGTCTGACTACACTAATTGGCACAGAATATAAGACCAGAATCATGCAAGCATGCAGGTAGGTACTAAGTGAGGGAGTGCTAAGAAAGTGAGAGAGCAGCCCTGAGATGAAACTTGGTTCAATCCAGGGTTCCTGTCCATCTTTGCAAAGTGTTCTTGTAGCAGCCTTCCAACACTAATTGCTGGTGCACCCTGCAATGCATGGCAGTGCGTTCTGACTATCCTGCAAATGGATCAGTGGTACCACGACGATTGGAAAAGGTTGGTAAATATCACATGTCAATGTCCTGATAAGGGCTGCATGCAACTGATGCCCTGGATTGTGCCCAGAGATACTGTTTGATGCTGAGCAACATGGAAGCCAACAGCGATCTGACTTAACCAGACACCCACTTTGACTCCATCTGGGAATTCTCGCTGCCTCGTCTATGATTGTTAAACTAGGAAGCAGAATGCTAATGAGGACAGCTGAGCTGTTAAGACATTTAACAAATTCTAATCCCCCTTAATTGGCAACTTCCACTGCTGAGGGGGACAAAGCTCACCTGGCAAAACCATTAAAGAAAAAGGCGGACAATTCACACTGAGACACAAAACTCATTGGAGAGCTGGTCCAGCCATGATGGAGTGAACAGCCTCCTTCTTGTGCTGTAGAAATGCTGTGATTCTCTGGTCTCATTTCACAGCAGCATTTGGTATACCCTGTATATCAATAAATCGATTATTGTCAAAATTTCAATTACTTTTGTTCAATGTCCTTCTGCTGAGTTGTTTTTTTTTAAAAATATAAAAGTTATTAAAAACCTCAATGAAAAGTAAACGTTAATTCTTTGAAGTAGGCTGGACTATATGTTCTTTCATGTTTGTACTTGAAGCTGGTTAATTCTGATTTGCTCTCGGAAACATGTCTCATTTGGAATCAGGAAGTGTCACCTGTTTGTCTTACCTTTACCCTGTTTATTGTAACCGGTTGAGCCACTGTGACATCAGTTCACCAGCCATTAACTAAACAGTCTATGGACTGTGAATACTCGGCTGTAATTATCAGCAAACACAATTTTCGGAAGTGTACTTTCATTTTGCATCGACAGGAGTGTTGAGGGTAGTAAGCTGTGCCAGACAAGCCCTTTGCCACCCCCTTCAGCATTCTGAAACACACAGAGTGGCTCTGCACTTGTCCTGCACTTTCCTTAAAGGAAAATGGGCCACAACCAAAGACGAAGTGTTGGTACATCATTACCCAATGCTTGGGGAAAAACAGTAAATAAAACAGTAAGACTTGGGAATGAAAAGCAAACACAGAGGACTCTGTGGAGAAACTCCACAAGTCCAACAGCATCTATGGAGAGAGAAACAGAGTTAATGTTTTGAATACGGTGTGACTGTTTTTCAGAACTGAAAGGTGTTGGTAAACAGAGACAAAGGAGGAGCAAGACATTCTGTAGAGGTTAGTGCAGAAGTCAAGGGGTTGTTAGTAGTGAGAGTAATAGAGTCATACAGCACGGAAACAGACCCTTCAGTC
Source organism: Hemiscyllium ocellatum (assembly GCF_020745735.1). Taxonomy (NCBI): domain Eukaryota; kingdom Metazoa; phylum Chordata; class Chondrichthyes; order Orectolobiformes; family Hemiscylliidae; genus Hemiscyllium; species Hemiscyllium ocellatum. Next base: position 57,926,681 of record NC_083404.1, read on the forward strand.
CAAATCGTCTGTGACATTCAGACATTCCAATTTGACTTAGTCCCATTTGCCAGCATTAGTCCCATATCTCTCTAAACCCCTCCTATTCATATATCCATCCAGGTGCCTTTTAAATGTTGCAATTGTAGTCACCTCCACTACTTCCTTTGGCAATGCTTTCCATGCACGAACCACTCTCAACGTGAAAAAGTTACCTCTCAGGTCCTTCTTAAATCTTTCCCCTCCCACCGAGGTTTAAAAGGAGGCGCGGTGGTAGTTTGGCGCACTGACCTGTACCTCCAACACACCCCATCCACCTGGACACCCCGTGCTGGCCTCCTACCCGCCCTCGACCTCTTTATAGCCAACTGCCGCCGTGACATTAACCGACTCAACCTGTCCACCCCTCTCACCCACTCCAACCTCTCACCCTCAGAACGTGCAGCCCTCCACTCCCTCCGCTCCAATCCCAACCTCACCATCAAACCCGCAGACAAGGGAGGCGCGGTGGTAGTTTGGCGCACTGACCTGTATACCGCTGAAGCCAAACGCCAGCTCGCAGACGCCTCCTCTTATCGCCCCCTTGACCACGACCCCACCTCCCACCACCAAACCATCATCTCCCAGACCATCCAGGACCTCATCACCTCAGGGGATCTCCCATCCACCGCCTCCAACCTCATAGTCCCACAACCCCGCACCACCCGTTTCTACCTCCTGCCCAAAATCCACAAACCTGCCTGCCCCGGCCGACCCATTGTCTCAGCCTGCTCCTGCCCCACCGAACTCATCTCCCAATACCTCGACACGGTCCTGTCCCCTTTAGTCCAAGAACTCCCTACCTACGTTCGGGACACCACCCACGCCCTCCACCTCCTCCAGGATTTTCACTTCCCTGGTCCCCAACGCCTTATTTTCACGATGGACATCCAGTCCCTGTACACCTCCATCCCCCATCACGAAGGACTCAAAGCCCTCCGCTTCGTCCTTTCCCGCCGCACCAACCAGTACCCTTCCACTGACACCCTCCTTCGACTGACTGAACTGGTCCTCACCCTGAATAACTTCTCTTTTCAATCCTCCCACTTCCTCCAAACTAAAGGAGTTGCCATGGGCACCCGCATGGGCCCCAGCTATGCCTGCCTCTTCGTAGGATATGTGGAACAGTCCATCTTCCGCAACTACACTGGCACCACCCCCCACCTTTTCCTCCGCTACATCGATGACTGTATCGGCGCTGCCTCGTGCTCCCACGAGGAGGTTGAACAGTTCATCAACTTTACTAACACCTTCCATCCCGACCTGAAATTCACCTGGACTGTCTCGGACTCCTCCCTCCCCTTCCTAGACCTTTCCATTTCTATCTCGGGCGACCGACTCAACACAGACATCTATTATAAACCGACTGACTCCCACAGCTAACTGGACTACACCTCCTCCCACCCTGCCTCCTGTAAAAACGCCATCCCATATTCCCAATTCCTTCGTCTCCGCCGCATCTGCTCCCAGGAGGACCAATTCCAGCACCGCACAGCCCAGATGGCCTCCTTCTTCAAGGACCGCAGATTCCCCCCAGACGTGATCGACGATGCCCTCCACCGCATCTCCTCCATTTCCCGCTCCTCCGCCCTTGAGCCCCGCTCCTCCAACCGCCACCAAGACAGAACCCCACTGGTTCTCACCTACCACCCCACCAACCTCCGCATACAACGTATCATCCGCCGCCATTTCCGCCACCTCCAAACGGACCCCACCACCAAGGATATATTTCCCTCCCCCCCCCCATCAGCGTTCCGCAAGGACCACTCCCTTCGTGACTCCCTCGTCAGATCCACACCCCCCACCAACCCAACCTCCACCCCCGGCACCTTCCCCTGCAACCGCAGGAAATGTAAAACTTGCGCCCACACCTCCACACTCGCTTCCCTCCAAGGCCCCAAGGGATCCTTCCATATCTGTCACAAGTTCACCTGTACCTCCACACACATCATCTATTGCATCCGCTGCACCCGGTGTGGCCTCCTCTATATTGGTGAGACAGGCCGCTTACTTGCGGAACGCTTCAGAGAACACCTCCGGGCCGCCCGAACCAACCAACCCAATCACCCCGTGGCTCAACACTTTAACTCTCCCTCCCACTCCACCGAGGACATGCAGGTCCTTGGACTCCTCCACCGGCAGAACACAACAACACGACGGCTGGAGGAGGAGCGCCTCATCTTCCACCTGGGAACCCTCCAACCGCAAGGTATGAATTCAGATTTCTCCAGTTTCCTCATTTCCCCTCCCCCCACCTTGTCTCAGTCGGTTCCCTCAACTCAGTACCGCCCTCCTAACCTGCAATCCTCTTTCTGACCTCTCCGCCCCCACCCCACTCCGGCCTATCACCCTCACCTTGACCTCCTTCCACCTATCCCACCTCCATCGCCCCTCCCCCTAGTCCCTCCTCCCTACCTTTTATCTTAGCCTGCTTGGCTCTCTCTCTCTTATTCCTGATGAAGGGCTTATGCTCGAAACGTCAAATTCTCTATTCCTGAGATGCTGCCTGGCCTGCTGTGCTTTGACCAGCAACACATTTGCAGCTTTACCCTCTAATTTAGGACTCTACCTTTGGAAAAATATCTTGGCTTTCACCCTATCCATGTCGATCTTGATTTTATACATTTCCATAAGGTCACCCCTCAGCCTCCAATGCTCCAAGAAAAAAAGTCTCAGCCTTTCCAGCCTCTCCCAATTAATTCAAACCTTCCAGTCCAGGCAACATTCTTGTAAATCATTTCTGCACCCTGTCAAGTTTAACAATATCCTTCCTATAGAAGAGTGACCAGATTTGAATGCAATATTCAAACAGTGGCCTCTCCAATGTCCTATAGAGCTGCAACATCACCTCCCAACTCCTGTAATCAGTGCACTGACCAATGAAGGCAACTGTGCTAAATGCCTTCTTCACCACCCTGTCCACCTGCAACTACATTTTCAAGAAACTATGAGCCTGCACTCCAAGGTATCTTTGTTCAGCAACACTTCCCAGGACCCTACTACAGAAGAGCCTTGATTATCCGAGTATCAGATTACCTGGCAAGATCACAAGGTCCAGATGCTTGGCTAAACTATGTTATCCGGCATTCGATTATCCGGAATTCGATTAACTAAACGAAATAGTGTCTGCCCATGTCCTTCGAATAATCAAGGTTCCTCTGTATTAAGTGTATCAGTCCTGTCCTGATTTGCTTTTCCAAAATGGGACATCTCACATTCATCTAAATTAAACTCTATCAGCCACTCCTCAGCCCATTGGCCTATCTGATCAAGATCCTGTTGCACTCTGAGGTAACATTCTTTGCTGTCCACTACTCCAACAATTTTGATGTCATCTGCAAACTCAGAAAATATACCTCCTATGTTCACATTCAAATCATTTGTATAAATGACAAAATTCAGTGGACCCAGCACCCATCCTTGTGGCACACCACTGGTCACAGGCCTTCAGTTTGAAAAACAACCCACTACCACCACACTCTGTCATCTACCTTCAAGCCAATTTTGTATCCAACTGGCTAGCTCCCCCACATCCCATTTGATCTAACCTTACTAACCAGACTACCATATGGAACCTTGTCAAATGCTTTGCTGGAGTTCCATAGACAACGTCAATCCCTCTACTTTATTCATCTTCTTTGCACCTCTTCAAAAAACTCAATCAAGTTTGTGAGACATGATTTCCCACACACAAAGCTATGTTGGTTATCCCTTATTAGTCCTTTCCTTTCCAAATGTACGTAACTATGTCCCTCAGAATCCCTTCCAACAACTGGGCGGCACGGTGGCACAGTGGTTAGCACTGCTGCCTCACAGCGCCTGTAGACCCGGGTTCAATTCCCGACTCAGGCGACTGACTGTGTGGAGTTTGCACATTCTCCCCGTGTCTGCGTGGGTTTCCTCCGGGTGCTCCGGTTTCCTCCCACAGTCCAAAGATGTGCAGGTCAGGTGAATTGGCTAAGCTAAATTGCCCGTAGTGTTAGGTAAGGGGTAAATGTAGGGGTATGGGTGGATTGCGCTTCGGCGGGTCGGTGTGGACTTGTTGGGCCAAAGGGCCTGTTTCCACACTGTAAGTCTAATCTAAACTTACCTACCACTGATGTCAGGCTCACTAGTCCATTGTTCCCTAGCTTTTCCTTACAGCTTTCTTAAACATTGCGGCCACATTAGCCAATGTCCAGTCTTCTGGCACCTCACCCATGGCTATTGATGGTACAAATATCTCAGTAGAGGCCCAGCAACCTTTTCCTTAGCTTCCCACAAAGTTCTGGGAAACACTGATCAGGTCTCAGTGACCTATCTACCTTAATGCATTTTAAAATGTTCAGCACTTCTTTGAGAGGGAAAAAAATGTAACAGGGTGCAACTTGATGTGTGAAAGGTAGATAATTAGTCCTTACTGTTAAGACTTGGAAATGAATTTACTGTTCATAACAGAACTCCAAACTGGGGTATATAGGATGAATCAGACCAGTAAAGTTCCATTCTCAAGTGTTTCCTTCTGGGCTGCTGTAAGTCATCAATTAAAGCACTTTGTAGGCTCCAACTACTGGATAAAAATCAAGAAGTGAGGGTTGAAAACGTAAACTGCCAATAAGTGGATTCAAAGGAAGGTTATTGGCTTTGTTATCCATGAGATATTGTTGTCACTGATTACATAGGTGTAAAAGGTGAGACAATCGGTGAAGCAAATAGGATATTTTTCTGACTGAGGACCTTAAAGGATAAGATCTCAGGAGTCAAAAGTGATGGGCATGTTTTTCGCTAAATGGGGAATTTGGTAAGCAGGGGACCTCAGGCACAGTGGGCTGAAAGCCTGCCTGGCTGTGTCTACAGCTATTATAATGCACGTATTCCTTCAAGAGGAAATGATTTGGAGGTGCCAGTGTTTGACTGGGGTGGATAAAGTTAAAAATCACCCAACATCAGATTATAGTCCAACAAGTTTATTTGGAAGCATTCGCTTTCAAGGCACTGCCTCAACTGCCCGATGAAAAGGCAACGCCTCAAAAACTAGTACTTCCAAATAAACCTGTTGGACTATAACCCTGGTGTTATGTGGTTGGATTATATTAGATTAGATTCCCTAACGTATGGAAACAGGTCCTTCAGCTCAACAAGTCCACACCGACTCACCGAAGAAGATATTTAACTTTGAGAGGAGAGCACTACCTGTTTGTTCATTACTAATGCTGTCTTCTATTCAGATCCACTGTTGGCCAACAAGCTGAAGAACATCTACAGTCAATTCACAGTGGCCTCGGGAGCCAATGTGAACCATAGCAAGAATAAGGCCACATGCTTTAAGAACTGGATTCACTGATCCTTTCACTATCAGGATAGACAGCCTGAAACTTCAGGGCATATGGACTGTAGAGGAACTTGGCCTGCATTACAAATCTGGGTGGAACGGATAACTAAGGTCAAGCAGACAGTGCACAAGTGGGAGAAAGGCTCACCATCCATTGTGCATGAAAATCCCCACATCAGGTGCAATGTGCTCTCAGTGTTGCCTCACATTGCGCAGGGCTGGGTCCTACCTCACTTCTGAAGTGCTTCAGTCTCTTGCACTTTATCAGGAGGTCAGAAATGGTCACATGGTGCACAGATGAAGGATAAGCATACCCATTGCCAATTTAATGAGGAGAAAGTGAGGTCTGCAGATGCTGGAGATCAGAGCTGAAAATTCAACGTTTCGGGCATAAGCCTTTCATCAGGAAACCTGATTCCTGATGAAGGGCTTATGCCCGAAACGTTGAATTTCCTGTTCCTTGGATGCTGCCTGACCTGCTGCGCTTTTCCAGCAACACATTTTCAGCATTGCCAATTTAATCATGACCATAGAATTCCTTACAGTGTGAAACCAGGCCATTTGGCCCATCAAAACCCTACTAACGCTCCAAGGAGCTTCTGACCAAGACCCACATCCCTACATTTCCCATCGCTAATCCACCTAATGTACATATCTTTGGATCGTGGGAGGAAACTGGAACACCCAGATGAAACACACACAGACACAGGGAGAATTTATAAACTCCACATAGAGTCACCCAAGGCTGGAACTGAATCTGGGTCCCTGGCACTGTGAGGCAGCATTGCTAACCACTGCACCATTGTGCTGACTGTGATGTCTAAACTGAACTATTGAAAGGTTACAGCACAGAAGGAGACCACTCAGCCCATCATATCTGTGCCAGCTGAATAAATTAGCTGCACATTCTCGACTCAGTTTCCACCTATGTGTGGACCAGCGTCCAGTTATGTGTGGATCATTGCAATAAAAACATTCAGTGCTGAGGTTCTATTGATTTTGCGTGCCATTAAAGGTGATTTTGGCCACAGTCAGTTTTGTGTGTTGCTCTACTAAACTGTCATTGAAATGTTCATGCTGATAAACACATCCTTTGACTACACAGTCAGCAGGCATGGTCTGTAACTTTCATAAGCCCCTATAGCAAGAGAAAATGGTGAATCCTGTCAAAGAGTTTCCTGAGCAAATTGTCAAAATCATTTGAAAAAAATGCCTTATTAGCAAGACTTTCAAATAGACACCAAAATTTGACGATTCACACTGTGGCTACCATTGATGTGAATATCTCAGCAAACAACCCAGCAATCACTTCCCAAACTCCCCATGAAGTTCTAGGGTACACCTGATGAGATCCCTGATATTTATCCTCCTTTATGCATTTTAAGATGTCTAGCACCTCCTCCTCTGTAACATGGACATCTTTCAAAATGTGCCGATTGATTTCCCCAAGTTTTCTGGCTCCCATATCTTTCTCCACAGTTAACACTGATGCAAGATGCTCATCACAAACTGGACTGTTCCCAGCCCCTCTGGGGTGACTGTCTGGGGGTGTATCGCCAGTCAGAAAGGTAGCACTTCTGAGGAAAAGTCACTTGACCCAAAATGTTTATTTTGATTTTTCTCCACAGATGCTGCCAGACCTGCTGAGTGTTTCCAGTAATTTCTGTTTTTGTTTCAGATGCAAAATACTCATTTAATATCACCCCATCTCCTGCGATTCCACATATGTCCACATGTCATGTGTCCCTAAGCTCCAAAATGAAGTCCCAAAGTGCTAAAGTGGCCTGACAGCAGGTATGTTGATGGTTTGCTCAGGGGCTGATGGTTTGTTGATGGAACTTGCTTAGACAAAGGTTGGGAGGGGACAGAGTCCATGGAGCATGCAGGGATATTGTGGCAAGGACAGAGCTGGGTGAAGGTCCAGTGAAGCAAATGTGAAATTGCTGCCACCAGGTAACTGCTCTGACCTTCTTGTCAGGAATTAGAGTCACCCAGTTATTTAAGAAAGAAATGGAGACTTGGAGACTGCACAGAAACGAGAGGGGTTAAATGACAGTGGGATGCAAATATATGAAAATAAGATGGTTGTTGCTCATTAGCAAGATTCTGCACTTGCCATTTAAACACTAAGGGGAAATAAGACAATATTTTTCTTGGTGATGCTAAACTGATTTTTCCATTTTCATTGCATTTTTTTCAAATTTCTCAACACTGACCACACTATCCAGAGAGTGGAAAACTCCACTGCATGACATAGTTCATCAACTTGAAAGCCCTCTGTAATAAATCATTGGGTATGGCGGATGCTGGTTGTTATCTACAAGCTGACACTCATACTATTCCACACGCTCCCTGGCCTGGTTCCCTCTGCAATTCCTATCCATGACAGACTTATTGATCCTTTTGCCCCCACTCAGAGCTGTGGGGTTATAATGGAGCTGGGAATCTCTTTTCTCTACCCCAAAGGAAAGTAACAAAAGAACTTCTTTTGCAAATTTCCCCTGCCAAACAAGAATTATCTACTTCAGGCTTCAAAATATTCAATGGCATCACTAGCATTGGAAGTCCCTGCCTCAGGAGCAAAGTCTTGCAATCCTCACTCAAGACAGAAATAAGAGTGAAAAATCATTTCATTGAAGATCCTGAATGATCTTGACAAGGTGAGCATGGAAAGGATTTTTACTCTTGCAGCTGAATCCAAAAGATAGGTGACACTCTTAAAATTAGGGTTGACTTTTAGGACAACAATGAAAACACTTATTTTCTCTCTCAGAAGCATGTACAGGTTGGAATTCTGAATCTCAGAGGGCAGTGAAGGCAGGGTCATTGAATACTTTTCAGTCAGACACTTGATAGGTGACAGAATTAAATGCTATTCATTGTAAATATGGAATTTGGAACAGAAGCCATTATGAAGTAGAGAATGACCTCCTACCAATCCCAATTCGCAAACAGGATTATACTATTTCCATATTGTAAATCAAGGGATCTAATTAAATTTTAAATGGAATCCCAGAACCTCCTGACCCAGAATGGGTTCTTTCAGACATCACATTAGTGCCTGCTGATTGAAAGGGCTGATTATTTCCAATAATCATCTTGCAATCCAATGGTATACACACACATGTCCAGAACTCTCTGTACCACCAAATGGACAGCAGGTTCTTAGGACAATACCATTTTGAATTGTGGCCCTCTGGAATGATCTGATCTAGAGACACCATTATCTGTCAGAGATCCCACCTCAGACAAAACAAACACAAATGTCTTTTACGTAGCCAGCATCTCTATAGAAGTGGAGATTTTCTGGACAACTACAACCAACAAATTTCAATTAGAGACAGAGAGTTTCAATGTCTAGCTCAGACCCATTGAAGTGATTACTGCAGTAATCAATTATGATTTGATTCACCAATAAAGCCAAACATTCCTCAAATAAATGACACTTGCTGAATCTTGCTACTGTTCAATGTAAATTAATATTTAGTATAAATATATCCAGTTATAATAAATTAAAACTAACACAATTCAGTTTGATCAATCAGTTCTGAAGTTATGTAACTGATTCAGAACCTATAACCCTCTGACAGACACATATCCAGCTTCAAGCCTAGCTCAATGTGTTCAGTTTTAGCAGCGGTTTCCACATCAATTGGTTATATGTAGTATATGACAGAGGTTAGAGATCTACAATTTGCAGTGTAAAGTGCAACATGTCCTAAGGTCACATGATGCTCCATTTCTGCTTTGTCTCAATTCTATTTTGATCAATTAACCGTAAAGACTATGGAATCTCCAATTCAGAAGATGATCTATCCACAACTATCATCAAACCTACTCTGGTAAACAGAGGAAAGCAGTTGTAAAACTCCATGCAAGTCTGTGGTTTTCACCTTTCATTATATTCGGCGGGTCGGTGTGGACTTGTTGGGCCGAAGGGCCTGTTTCCACACTGTAAGTAATCTAATCTAATCTAAATAATTCCATGAATTAACTACTTTGACTTTGATATTGATTTTATTGTCATGTGTATTTTACAGTGAGAATACAATAAACACAGTGAAAAGCTTTCAGTTGTCAGCACAATATATAACCATTTTTAATAATTTAAGCATAAGGAGAAAGAATGAATGATATAGCTTGAGAAGAGTCCACCTTCAGAAAGAAAATGTATTTCTCCTCATCTCTGTGTTAAATGGGCAACCCCAGATCATGAGATTAAACCCTCTGGCCCAAGACTCACTCACAAAGGAAACAATCTTTCCATATCTACGCTGTCAAGCCCCCTTCTTCACTATCCTATCTACCTGCGACTCCACTTTCAAGGAACTATGAACCTGCACTCCAAGATCTCTTTGTTCAGCAACCTCCCTAGGACCTTACCATTAAGTGTACAAGTCCTGCTAAGATTTGCTTTCCCAAAACGCAGCACCTCGCATTTATCTGAATTAAACTCCATCTGCCACTTCTCAGCCCATTGGCCCATCTGGTCCAGATCCTGTTGTAATCTGAGGTAACCCTCTTCGCTGTCCACTACACCTCCAATTTTGGTGTCATCTGCAAACTTACTAACTGTACCTCTTAAGCTCGCATCCAAATCATTTATGTAAATGACGAGAAGTAGCGAACCCAGCACCGATCCTTGTGGCACTTCACTGGTCACAAGTTTTCAGTCTGAAAAACAACCCTCCTCCACCACCCTCTGTCTTCTACCTTTGAGCCAGTTCTGCATCCAAATGGCTAGTTCTCCCTGTATTCCATGAAATCTAACCTTGCTAACCAGTCTCCCAGGGGGAACCTTGTCGAACACTTTATTGAAGTCCATATAGATCATGTCTACTGCTCCACCCTCATCAATCCTCTTTGTTACTGGTTCAAAAAACTCAATCAAGTTTGTGAGACATGATTTCCCACACACAAAATCATGTTGACTATCCTGAATCAGTCCGTGCCTTTCCAAATACATGTACATCCTGTCCCTCAGGATTCCCTCCAACAACTTGCCCACCGGTCGATAGATCCCTGGCTTGTCCTTACCACCTTTCTTAAAAAATGCCATCACGTTAGCCAACCACCAGTCTTTTGGCAACTCACCTGTGACTATCAATTATATAAATATCTTAGCAAAAGGCTCAACAATCACTTGCTAGTTTCCCACAGAGCTCTAGGGAACACTTAGATTCTTAGATTCCCCACAGTGTGGAAACAGGCCTTCGGCCCAACAAGTCCACACCGACCCGCCGAAGCGCACCCACCCAGACCCATTCCTCTACATTTACCCCTTACCTAACACTACGGGCAATTTAGCATGGCCAATTCACCTGACCTGCACATTTTTGGACTGTGGGAGGAAACCGGAGCACCCGGAGGAAACCCACGCAGACACGGGGAGAACGTGCAAACTCCACACAGTCAGTCGCCTGAGGCGGGAATTGAACCCGGGTCTCAGGTGCTGTGAGACAGCAGTGCTAACCGCTGTGCCACCGTGCCGCCCAAAATGTATGCAGGTACAGCAAGAATAAGGAAGATAAATTAAATTTTCGAATTTATTGCTGACGGAATACAGTATAAAAGTAAAGGGCTAGACTGCAGCTGGAGTATTATGTACAATTTTAGGAGACCGTAGTTGTATTGGTGGCATTTGGAAGAGCTACCTGGGGATTTAACCACCTTTGTGTGTTTCAAGACATCCAGCACTTCTTCCTCTGTAATATGGACATTTTTCAAGTTGTCACCATCTATTTCCCGACAGTCTACATCTTCCATGTCCTTTTCCACATTAACACTGATGCAAAATACTCGTTTAGTATCTCCCCCATTTTCTGTGGCTCCACACAAAGGCTGCCTTGCTGATCTTTGAGGGGCCCTATTCTTCCCTTGTTACTCTTTTGTCCTAAATGTATTTGTAAAACCCTTTTCATTCTTCTTAACTCTATTTGCCAAAACTATCTCATGACCCCTTTTTGCCCTTCTGATTTCCTCTTAAGTATACTCCTACTGCCTTCATACTCTTCTAAGGATTCACTCAATCTATCCTGACATATGCTTCCTTCTTTTTCTAATCAAATCCTCAATATCTTTAGTAATGTATCATTCCCTACACTTACCAGCTTTTCCTTTCACCCTAATATACTTTCTCTGGATTCTCATTAACTCGTTTCTGAAGGTTTACCATTTTCTAGCCATCCCTTTACCTGCAAACATCTACCCCCAATCAGCTTTTGAAAGTTCTTGCCTAATACCATCAAATTGGCCTTCCTCCAATTTAGAACTTCAACTTTTAGATCTGGCCTATCCTTTTCAATCACTATTTTAAAACTAATAGAATTATGGTCGCTGGCTCCAAAGTGCTCCCCCACTGACACCTCAGTCAGCTGCACTGCCTTATTTTCTAAGAGTAGGTCAAGTTTTGCACCTTCTCTACTAGGTACATCCACATAATGAATCAGAAAACTTTCTTGTACACATTTAACAAATTCCTCTCCATCTAAACCCTTAACATATGGCAGTTCCAGTCTAAGTTTGGAACGTTAAAATCCCCAACCATAACCACCCTATTATTCTTACAGATAACTGAGATCTCCTTACAAGTTTGATTCTCAATTCCCCTCTGACTATTGGGGGGTCTATAATACAATCCCAATAAGGTTATCATCCCTTTCTTATTTCTCAGTTCCACCAAATAATTTCCCTGGATATATTTCCATGAATATCCTCCCTCGGCACAGCTGTAATGCTATCCCTTATCAAAAACACCACTCCCCCACCTCTCTTGCCTCCCCTTCTATCCTTCCTGTAGCATTTGTATCGTGGAACATTATGCTGCAAGTCCTGCCCATCCCTAAGCCATGTTTCTGTTATTGCTATGATATCCCAGTCCCATGTTCCTAACCATGCCCTGAGTTCATCTGCCTTCCCTGTTAGGCCCCTTGCGTTGAAATAAATGCAGTTTAATTTATCAGTCCTACCTTGTTCTCTGCTTTGTCCTGCCTACCCTGACTGTTTGACTCACTTCTTTTCTCAATCATACCAGTTTCAGATTGATCCCTTTCCTCACTATCTCCCTGGGTCCCACCCCTCCCACCTTACTAGTTTAAATCCCCCCGAGCAGCTTTAGCAAATCTCCCTGCCTGTATATTAGTCCCCTTCCAATTTAGGTGCAATCCGTACTTCTTGCACAAGTCATTTCTGCCCCAGAAGAGATTCCAATGGTCCTAAAATGAGAATTATTCTCCCATACACCAGCTCCTCAGCCATGCATTCATCTGCTCTATCCTCCTATTCCTACCCTCACTAGCTCATAGAGATGGGACTAATCCAGATATTACTACTCTCGAGGACCTTCTTCTTAAATTCCTGCCAACTCTTTGTATTCTCTCTTCAGAATCTCATCCTTTTCCCTTCCCATGTCTTTGGTTCCAATGTGTACAATGACCTCCTGCTTGCCTCTCCCCCTTGAGAACATTCTATATCCTCTCTGAGGCATCCTTGATTCTGACACCAGGGAGGTAACACACCATTCTGATTTTTCGCTGCTGGCCACAGAAACATCTGTCTGTGCTTCGGACTAGAGAGTCCCCTCACGCAATTGATCTGTGGTAGGTGATTTATTTCAAAAGGAGTCTGGGTAAGCCCAATTGTTTTCTGCCTTAAAGTTAACAAAGCACAGTAGTGATCAATAACACAATGATAACTACAACCTTTTTGGTTTGGGTACATTTCAAGCTAACCCATAAAATGCTTTCTGTGTGGAGGGAGTCCTGAGGGATAGGATTTGCACATATTTGCAGAGTCAAGGAGTCAAGGTACGCCTTCCTTTATTGATCAGTGCATTGAGTATAGGTATTGTGAGGTGATGTTGCAGCTGTACAGGACATTGGTTAGACTACTACTGGAATATTGCATGCAATTCTGCTCTTCCTGCTATAGAAAGGATGTTGTGAAACTTGAAAGGGTTCACAAAAGATTTAAAAAGGATGTTGCCAGGGTTGGAGGATTTGACCTATCAGGAGAGGCTGAACAGGCTTGGACTATTTTCCCTGTAGCGTTGTCGGCTGAAGGGTGACCTCATAAAGGTTTATAAATCATGAAGTGCTTGGATAGGTTAAATATACAAGATGTTTTCCCCATGGTAGGGGAGTCTAAAACTAGAGGGCATAGGTTTAAGGTGAGAAGGGAAAGATTTAAAAGGACCTAAGGGGCAACTTTTTCATGCAGAGAGTTGTGCATGCATGAAATGAGCTGCCAGAGGACGCAATGAAGGCTGGTGCAATTAGAACATTTAAAAAGGCATCTGGAGGGGTATATTGAATAAGAAGGGTTAAAATGTAAATAGCAGCAATATTGTCCATTCAATAAGGTCTTTAAATTATTGTTAGGATTTCAAGTATTGTTCACATGAAGTTCCTATTTATGTAATGGTGTAAAGGTTAATGCAAAGATGTTAGATGTTCGTGGCTGCCTACTATTCTGATGAGATAAATATTTAGAAGCTTTTGTAGGGGAAAAAGAACTCAGCTACTTGGGTTTTGTCCAGGAAATCTGGTTTGCCTCTTTGACAGGTAACAATTACAGGGTAATAGTTTGCCTTAAAGGAATGTGACTGTTTGGGGCCCAGTCCCAGAGGGATCTGGTTTACCTGTTAGCAGGTGGAGTATGTATGGTTTAGGTAAGTAGGTACACACTACATTCCACAGAATCAATTTACTGTTCAAGGCACAAGAATAACCGTAGGGTAAATGAGGGTTAGCTGAAATAAGGGATTGCCAGAATTTAATTTTAAACTTTAGACAGATTCTAAAGAGTATTTTCCCTGCAAGCACTATATGTGATGCATAAAATTTGTCTTTTATAAGTGAGCACTCTAAGAAATTTCCATAATATCCAGCTTAATTTGGAAATACAAGTTAATAAAACACAATCGTAAATGATTTGTGTGCGCTTTTCAAAAAGCTTAGTCTGTTTTGCACCATTTGTCCCTTTTAGTAAATATGTGGATGCTGCGAAATGAACATTTTGCGTACGAAAAGTCAAACTGATTGCATAACTTCAGCACATTACATGCAAATGCCCAACTGAGTATTTTAGTGCAAAATTCATTGTGCAGTATGAAATGTGAAAGCTTTTAACCCAACATGAAAATTGTAAACAAATAAAGAAGTGAATAGGAAGTCAACATCTGTTTCCTCTCCCATCAACAAAATAAAACAGAATTGCCGCCCTTTGTTTAAAGGTAAAGCTGTTGTCTTTCATCTTAATCATCTAATAAAGTTCCTGATTCTGAGCCATAAATTCCTGCACTGTCTTCTTTTATTTAAATTTGTTTTTTGCTGGCTGCCACATGTATATGCAATGTAAAATTTATTTTCAGGAAATTTGATTATTATGAGGAGTTCCTAGTTTACAATATATGGAACTGAAGATTATATGTGAAACAAAAGGATTTCTAAAAGGAAAGTCATATTTAATCAACCTCATTGAATTCTTCACTGTAATAGAAAGCATTTACAGTGTATGTGGTATGTGTGGACTTTCAAAAGATCACGGATAAGCTGCCACCGCACAGGAATGTCTTAGGAAAGATCAGGAAGAATCCAGTCTGCGATCAGGTGGAAGAATGGGTTTAAAGAAAACTCAAAGTACATGGTGGGAATTAAATGAGGTTTCTCGGATTAATTGGTGTTCTCCCAGGATCTAGCCGGGACTACTGATGTTGATGTGAAGATGTGATTTTGTATACAGATGATAATGCGGAAGTGTGCACTGAAGTACATTAAGTCACAAACAGGTTTGCAAAGTTGGCTAAGAAATGACAAATGAAATTCAAAATAGTGAAACGTGAATTGGCTCACTTTCCAAAAGTCATATAATGAGCACTTATTCCTTGTAATATAAGAAACTAAAATTGGATAGATGAAGAAAAAGATCCAGCAATTCAGGTCAGTAAATCACCATTAGTATGTAAATGTGTAAAATGTTGAAATAAAGTTCTGCTGTTAATTTTAACAGGAATAGAGTACAACAGCAGAAAGTAAATGTTGACTTTACCTGGAAGCATGGTTAGGGAGGTTTACTATATCCTGAACAGTATCTCACTTCTACTGAAATTGATACATTGAAGTAAATGGTAAGATTTAACAAGAAAAATAAAATATTGTGGGGAAAAGTATCCACGAGTAGGAAAAGAATACAGCAACACTGACTTTATGTGTTAGATGTCAGGTTTACTGAATGCAACTAGGCTTCAATTTGTATGTCATTTGAGTGACGATAGATAAGAGAAAACGTTGAGAAATAAATCCTCTTTGCAATACGCATTACTTTTTTTTATTAAAGAGTCTTTCTTTGTTTGCAAACCAAAATGGTTCAGAAATTGAACAATTACCTTATAGTTTTCTGACTTTAGGAAGTTTAATTTCTTCTGTCACAGCAAAATTGTACATCCATTTTTTACAATGTGTTTTGGGATCCTGCTGTGCATAAATTACTCTTCCGAAGTATTTCATTGAATTTCCTCTTTTTAGCCAGAAGTAATGTTTTAACCACCAACCTAATGAGAAGTGGCCAGCCACTGATGTTCTTCAATGGGTCTTGTCAAAGATCTATTGGTGCCTTAGATATAATCAATAAATGTTTCAAAAGACATTCTTCATCAAACATTATGCGATGGCCTATGGATATTGTCACTAGACTCTTAATCCAGAGACCCAGGTAATGTTCTGGGGAGCCAGCTTCAAATCCTGCTACGGCAGATAGTGGCATTTGAATTCAATAAATATCTGGAATTAAGATCCTGTGAGAACCAGAATCCATTGTTTATTGTTGGGAAAACCCATCTGGTCCACTAATGTCCTTTAAGGAAGGAAACTGCCATCCTTACCTGGTCTGGCCTACATGTGACTCCAGAACCACAGCAATGTGGTTGATTCTTAACTGCCCTCTGGGCAATTGGGATGGGAAATATATGCTGGCCGAGCCAGCGATGCCCTCATCCTGTGAATGAATAAAAATAATAACAGTGACTGGAATATCTAGGATAATTTGTAGAGCAATATCTAGGATAGTTTGTCCTGTTACATATGAAAGGAACACGCGAGTAAGACTTAAAGCAGAAACAATGGTCCTCTCTGTCAGGATAGCTTCCTCTGACACACAGTCTGAATGATATAGGCATTGACATTTTCAGCATCTGCCAGCATATAATAGTTTGGGCTTAATGACAAGGTGGAGAGCCTGTAGCCTTTGGTGTTGTTGCTCATTGTTATGATGACAAAAGAATGTGGTGGTGATCTGTGAGGCCACTGAATTGATCTGCAGTAATTACTGGTCCAGTCCAGAGGCTAACTGGACTCTTTGCTGCTAATTAAGACCCCAAGGCAACTTTGGTTTTCAGTCTGAAGAGCATTTGTAATAACCTGTTCATAATATTATGTGCTTTGTGATGTTTAGCAAAGAGTGGCAAGACCAAAGAAAGCAGAAACTTGCCAATTTTGTAAATACGCTAAGATTAATTTGTAATAAAGGTACTCTGAGAGAATGGGCCTAATCATTCCAGAATCTGGCGAAGTGTCTTTTTTTTGGTGAGTTTTTATGAAGGGCTTCTCTCTGTGAGGCCTGGTGAGTTTTCTTACACTGTTGTCCCAAATTTGCCTCATTAACTATGTGCCACACCCCTATGGTCCGCACTTGTATTCTCCCACTCACTTGCCACTACCAGGAAGGGATTTTTGGCATTACGTCATCTTTAAAGCCCAGTCAAGTGCTGGCATCTGGAACTGTCCTGCATGTTTCAAGTAATTTGCTCTGGACATAGCGGAGAAGGGGAAATTGGTGCTGTGCTTTGCAAAGTCCTGGAAATTCCAATGGATGGAATGGGGCAGAAGAGGGTGTTGTCTTCCCAAAGGACTGACAGAGGAAGCTGAAAATGTGTTGCTGGAAAAGCGCAGAAGGTCAGGCAGCATCCAAGGAGCAGGAGAATCGACGTTTCGGGCATGACCCCTTCTTCAGGAATGAGGAGAGTGACACTCTCCTCATTCCTGAAGAAGGCTCATGCCTGAAACATCGATCCTCCTGCTCCTTGGATGCTGCCTGACCTGCTGTGCTTTTCCAGCAACACATTTTCAGCTCTGATCTCCAGCATCTGCAGTCCTCACTTTCTCCCAGACTGACAGAGGAAGCCATGACACCAGCCCCTGCCTGGACTGACGTTGCCACTCAGATCAGTGCAGTTTCCACAGACTGAGAAATGCCCAGCAATGTAGGAAGAAGGTCAATGGCCTTTTCTGCTTTGCCAGGCTAATTGCCACCATCTTCTCTGTGCTACGTCACACTCACTCCATCTCTCATAGTGTACTTTCTGGTGAACACTTGCTGTTGCAACTCAAAGTTGACAAGGAAGAAACATCCCAGGTCGCTGCTACTTGGAAGACAGTCAAACACCAGACACCCGGCCAGCCCAAGGCAGGAGGGCACCCCATGGGTACTTGCAATCAGGGACTTCATAGAAATGCACAAGCAGACACAGGAGCAGCAGGAAGGTTTAGCCAGGGCACTGGGAAATTGAACAGCACTATGGCTGAGACCCTCCTGCCTTAGGCATGCAATTGTCTGACTGCCTCCAGACTAGCTGCCTTTAGACAGCCAGGTCTAGCAGTCTTAGAGCCTGCTGGATATACGTATAGATCAGCACTCCAACATACTAACCATTGGTGCTCAACACTAGCAGCAAAGCAAGTGGCAAATGAGTAACATAGAACATAGAACTATTCAGGAACAGGTCCTCCAGCCCATTCAGGTCAGTGCAGTTCCCACAGACTGGTAAAATGCCCAGCACTAGGGGAAGAAGATGCCAAGTCTGTCTCCTTTCCGTTTACTTACACATGGTCTGTATCCCTCTATCACTGCCTATTTATTTATCTTCTAAATGTCTCTTACATTTTGCTATAATCTCTGCTTCCACTGACTTCCCTGGCAGCACATTCCAGGCACTTATCACCCTCTATCTAAAAAAACTTTCCTCGTACACCTCCTTTAAACCTGTGCCAGTTAATATGTGACAATTTCACTCCAACTACCCAACCCTATTCATGCCTGTCATAATTATATATACTTCTCAGGTCAGCCCACAGCCTCTGACCCTGTAGCAAAAACAATCCAAGTTTGTCCAACCTTTCTTTATAGCTAATACACTCCAATCCAGGCAGCACTCTGTCCGAAACCTCCACATCCTTCTTATAGTGCAGCAATTAGAACTCACACAATGATCCATACGGAACCAAGCTAAAGTCTTATTTGGCTACAACATGATTTGCCACCTTTTATACTCACTGCCCTGACTAGTGAAGGCAAACGTGCAATTTGCCTTCTTTACCACCTCATCCACTTGATTTTGAACTTTCAGGGAGCTATGGAATTGCACCCCAAGTTCCTTCTATATGTAAATGCTCCCGAGGCACTGTCATTTATTATGTACTTCCCTTTTGTGTTTGACCTCCCAAAATACATCACCACAGACTTGTCCAGATTAAACCCCATCTGCCATTCCTCTGTCCAATTTTCCAACTGATCTTTAAGCTGTTATACCATTTGATAACCTTCCTCACTATCCATAACTCCAACAACTTTTGTGTCACCTGCAAACTTATTATTAGATATGCAATGTTTCTCCTCTATCCCTTCCGTTAAAATGCGCTAAGTCATACTTCTCGGTATTAGGTGTTCCATGACTGTTTTTATCCACTTGATGTTCTTCTTCCTCCTGTCTTTCATCTAGTCTTTGTAGTGGGAGGGTGATTGTTTCTTCAGCTTCAGACCCAACTAATTCTGCTATACTTTTTGTCATCTGGACCAGAGTGATAGTGTTAGCAGGTCATGACTGCGTTATGTTTCTGAACTCTTGTTGTCTCTGATGATGCTGAAGATAACTCTGGTTCCGAAGGTGATTCACTAAACCTGAAAATTTCTCTCAACAGCCTCTTGCACTCTCACACATTTAGTCACACACATAAGCTTTGTAAGATTACGCAAGGCCTTGGGTAATAATAATAATAATAATAATAACACTAAGTTACCAAATAGAACTGTCCCTAGAATTTAAACCTGAATTTAAATTTAAACCATACTCCCCCTACTTTTATCACCCTTTTACTATTGATATGCTTATAGAAGACTTAAGGATTTCTTTTCATGTTAGTTGCCAGTCTTTTTTCATAATCCTTCTTTGCTTCTCATACTTTCTTTAGAACCTACTGTATTCAGCTTGGTTCCCAATTCTATTTACTACCTGACACCTGTCATGAGTGCATTTTTCTTCTTTTGCTTAATTTTGATCTCCTTTGCCTCCAGGAAACTCTAGGTTTATTTGTTCTGCTGTTCCCTTTTGAGGGAATACACCTTGTCTGTGCTTAAACTATCCCCTCTTTGGAGGTATTCATTTGCTCAGTTCCTGTTGTTTCCACCAACCTTTAGTTCCAGTTTATTTGACCCAACTCTGCCCTTGCCCCATTGATACCTGTTCTCTGCCAGTTGATTAATCTTAATCTAGAAAATTCCTCTTTTCCCAGTACTGTAATGCACCCCTTAACCAAAAATGCCACCTCTCTTCCTTTATTCTCCTTTCATATCCTTTCTGAACATCTTGTAATCTGAAATACATAGCACCCAGATCTGCCCTTCCTTCAGGCATATCTCATTATCTCCACAACATTGTAATCTCACAAAATTATCTGTGCCTATAACTCACTAACCATATTAACTATACTCGGTGCATTCACATGCATATGTAGTGTGACCCTGATTTCAACCACATGACGACAACCATTGCTCTCACTCCACCAATTACCGCATTATCTCTGTTATAATGCCATGTGCTTATCACATTATTGTGTGTGCCTGGTATTACTTCAATTATTCACTATTGGTTACCACACTTCTACTGAGTTAATTTAAATCCTAACCAACAGCATGAATAAAACACTCTGCAAGGTGCTCACTCCCAGCTCTGTTCCAGAGCAAGGAGTTGACCTCGACCGAGTTTTGCAGACTGGCACATTTCAAAGTCCAGGATTACATGCTGAGGGACACACCAAAGCCTGGTGCAGCCAAGACACAGTGGGGAAAGACCACTGGGGTTTTGCTGCCAAAGTTAAATAGGCATCTGTTCAGTTATCAGACCCTCTTGATGCCTCAAATGCACGTAAATATAGTCTGGTTTAAATAAGAGATGCCTTTGGTTCTTTGGATGGAGTCAAGTAGCAATGTTTGTTTGTTTCCTTAATATGTCACTGTACAGAACTGAGTTGCAAACTATGTATATATAAAAAGTTACTTTTTATGAACAAATTATATTTTTGAACTTAGAATAATGTTGGGCTTGTACAAGTGCAATGTCCCCCAATGCCCTAGGAATCTGAATGCTTCCCTCTTGCATCATCTTTCCAGCTACTCATTCATCTGTCTTACCTTCTTATTCCTGAATGTGGCTCTGGGAGCAATATGGAAATTCCTGTTTTGGAGGTCCTGTTTGCTAATTAACTATATCCCTAAATTCCAATTGCTAGGTCACATCCCCTTTCCAACTGACTTCAGATATTTGGCAACGAAGTGTGCTTCATGGTCTTGAAGCTGTGGCTGCATTTGCATTTTTTATTGCAGGACACAGTTTGCCAGATTCAGCACAGGAAATGGGCAGGACCACCAATATATTTGAGGAACTCAGCAACAAAGCTGCTGAAAATCATGAGGCAGTTTAAACCCCAATAATATCAGCTGAGCCATTAAAAATCAACCCTGATGAGGACTGCATGTGAGCTGACCTACGTAGGTGTATCTGATATGAAACAGCAATTTCAGGTATAGTATTTGGCCTTTCAGGATTGTGTGATGCAGACAATTTAACCAAAAGAGAACTGTGTGATAGTGATTGGTCCAAAATAGTCAAGGAATGCATAGAGCAAAGGCCATGAACATTTCTGAAAAGCAGTACTGTTCAATTCTTCAAGCACAGGATGAAAAGCTACCGACTTAAGTGGTGGCTGTGGTGGTCTTTTTATTGATCCGCCTGGCATTAACAGCTTCCTGGATATTCTGTTGTGTGTTGGTATCCATAATAAACTATCATATTTCTTACACCTACGTAAGATGATATATGTAGCTTACAGAAAGAGGGCTGGCTGTGGCACAGAACAACAAAAGGTTTTCAGACTAAACTCTATACACTCTCATTGTGCAGCACAGAGTTGCTGACATGTGCAGTGATGTGAAGGGAGTCATGAGCTGTGCTTTCTTTATTCTCCAGTTTTTTTTCTCACCAAGTTCCCTTCTCTTCTCTCTCGGCTGACAGTGGTCATCCACAGCTAACTGGCTGCTATTGTCTGTGAACATTAGAAATACACATCAGTCCCTTTAGTCTGATTAATTCAATTATACCTGAACCATTTCTCAACTTTGCTTCCCACTTGTTTCCTTAACTAGTAATATCCTCAGCAGAGCTTACTGTCTGGTTGTACACTTTTTTCTTAAGGTAAAGGTAAAATTGCCATAGTCTCATAGGACTGCATTTTCCTTACAGAGCAATAATTGGTGGAGAGTTTAACTTCAGGATCACCATATCACAGCTTAGAAGGAATGTTCAAGGTGAGGTCAGCTAGTGCAAGAATTGAACCTATGTAGTTGGCATCACTCCGCTGTCCAGCTAACTGAACTAGCCAAACCTCCTGTTCTTAAACACATCAATCACATCTCCACCATTTTTCTTTACTCAAGGGAACTCAAATCTAGGCTATGCAATCTGTCTGCATAGCTCAGTCTTTGCAGCCCACCATTTGGCTCCTCCATAAACATGTGCACTTCTGACACTTTGCTACACATACCCAGAGTTGCACTAAGCCTTGTTCACTCACCACTTGTCACTGAACATCAGGTCACTATCAGATAATGCTTCAATTTTTAAATTCTCAACCTTCATGGCCTTACTCATCAATAACCCTGTAGTTTCCTCCAGCCCTGTAATGCTCTGAAGATATCTGATCTTTACTAAATCTGGTGTCTTGCATTTCCCTAATTTTACCTGCTCCATCATTGAGCTGTGACTTCGGTAGGCCCAAAGCTCTGGAATACACAAACTAACCCACCCCTCTACTGTTACAACACATCCCTTAAGGACTATTTCTTTTTCCAAGGTTTTAGCCATTTGTTTCATGGTTCAGTGTCAACTTTGATTTGATCATTAATTCACCTAGAAGGTGTCTTGGGATATTTTACAATTTGCTATGCAAATGTAGTTGATGTTGTTTCAAATCAGACCAGGAAGAGAAAAGGAGGAAAGAGAATGTAAGAGAAAAAGAAGAGACCATTGTAAACAAGAAGGGAGGATAACCATTTTAAAGCATAAAGCCATTGATGGGAGCCCATGTGACAATTGGAAATTGCTATCTTCATGACGTTTTTCTTGAGGTAAAACTGGAGCTGTAAGCACAATTAGCTGAAAGTCTTGCACCAAGGATTTGACCAACATTGATTGCTCTGAGTACAAGCACTAATTTCAAATCAGTTGTTATGATTTGCAGCCAGATTTCGAAGTTGAATAGAAATAGTAATTTGAATTTTGCTCAAAGAATGAAATTAAAATAGGAAGCAAATCAGAGAATTAACTACAGAGAGTGGAAAATGCATGACTGCATTGGAAAGGGAGCTCAAATCCATTTCTCCACCTTGCAGCTTGCCTCAGGGGAGGGTATTATTAAATTCCACCCATGGAGACTGAAATTTCTTTTTAAAACCATAGCTTCGACTTTCCACTCAGGCCTGATGAAAATAGCTGATAAGCCCTGATATCCCAAGTCCCACCCCGAACACGGCACATCTCACTTTTGCAGGAGGTGGGAAATAATATCGCCTGGCATTTTCATGTGTGGGGTTCATGGGAGAACCTGGCTGTCAATTTAACTCAGATGTTGCATCCTAGAAGGGAGCCACCTGACATTTATAGAGCAGACCTGGTCGGGGAAGGGCTGAACCGTATAGGGGCGTTTAGAGATCCAGAGAACATCTTTGACAAGGTGAGATGTAACACTTCTGGCTCTGCTCCCAGAATATCTTTGGTGGAGATCAGGTGCCCAGAGGAGAAGTAAGATTGTCTTTTGAATCGATAAAAGGAGGCATAAAAAAATATGTGTGTGTGTGTGTGTGTGTGTATAAAAAGTACATGAACGCTTTAATCATTGGAACTATTAAAAGGCCTGTCAAATCAAGCACCAAAATTGTAAGAAGCACCCAAATGAAATTTGTTACTATAAGGCATTATTTTAGGAATATAAAAAGCAGTAAATTAGGCTCTTATAAATGAGAACAATCTTTCAATATAGTGAAGCCAGCAAAAGACTCTTTGAACTGTATTTTATTGAACATTATTTTATCTCATCTCTGCAAGTGTACCAAGATCTTCTCATGATGGATACTAAATGTGTTGGCAAGGATAGGAGAAAGGGAAAATAATGATGGATGGGAGGACATGGGTTTGCATGAGTTGAAACAGGGACCATAAAGGGCCCAGGAGTGTTTCTGGAAATGCATAAGATGACATGGAAAGTCGGGCATACATTAAGGGTAAGTAAAAGAGTATAGGATAGCATGGATGGCATGAGAATTCATTGAGGTTGTTTGGAGAAAATATTCAGGCCACCTCTGCACCCAGCAGCCTCCTCAGTTTGTTTGGGTTTCTTACCCTGATTTTTAATCCAGTCTGCCTCCTGATCTGAAAATCTGATACCCAAGCAGCCATTGTTAAAATTGGGAATTATTCCACCTCCACACAGCAAACATGGGAACAAACATCACTTCGAATGTTGTCAAAGGCATGTGAATGAAAAAAAATAGGAGAAATGTCATGAGGTGAGTTAATTAAATGTAATTGAAATTGAAGGATTTTGTTCAGATGTGGAATATCACATTGTTTTAATATCAGTACAGTCAAAGAACAGAAAAGGTTAAATATTAATGAATAGTTATTTAAGATCTCTACAGAGAACATTTAAAGAAAAATTTGTCATTCAAAACTCAGATTATTGAGTACGCCTTTCTTTTCCTCAAAAGAAGGATCTACAATATTAGCATAATTTCAAGGTTAAAATACCTGAGGATCATTATGTTATCACCATTTATATCAGTTAAGAACACAGATCAATTGAACTAATTCTCAGGAGCTTTGTAGTTTTGTCTAGGGCAAAAATAGAGCCACTCAGTAGGAAGTAATACATGGTGTATAGGAGACATTGTTACGGCTCGAATCAAGCTCAATGATAACGCTTGATGGTCACTACACACAATTCCTCACATAGTATTAGCTATTTGACTGAAGTTGTAAAGTGTATATAATATCTAGCTAAGAGTTAACAACCTTCAGGAGAAAATGGAAAGAGGGGTAAATTGGCAAGAGACAAAAACATGGCTTATGAAAAATTAATTTATTAAAACTTAATCATATCATCGAACCACATGTCGAGAGTGAATTTGTTTAGTTTTGTAAAATTCAGCAGTAGTTGGCTTTATGGTGCATAAAATAACCCAGAATACTGTTGTAAAAGCAGCTGTTGTTTTATGGTATGTAACTGAATGATGGATGAATTTTTGGAATTCAGTGGGATAAAAATCCTGACATCTCCAAAGGTCTGTCACTTTTACTCCCCTCTACAGCTGCCATATGCAAGCCGTTGGCAGGTGAATTTTGATTTCCTACAGGACAGTTGGCATTGAATTAACAAAAAAACCTCAAATAGAATACATTACTAAAATTTTCGCACTATGTTTAAGAATAAAAACCATCCAGAAATAAATAATTGTACCCAATCATAAGCCTATCAATAAAACTAGTACCCTTGGTTAGTTTGACAGTTGAACAGTCAGGGTCAATTTATTGTCCAAACAAACATTAAAGTTGCCCGTTTCAGCAATCTGACTATGTCGCTGCATCTTCCCATTGACCTAGATGTGCAGCTTTTCCAGCCACTGGTAGTCCATCGAGTAAAAAGTGAGGTCTGCAGATGCTGGTGATCAGAGCTAAAATGTGTTGCTGGTTAAAGCACAGCAGGTTAGGCAGCATCCAAGGAACAGGAAATTCGACGTTTTGGTCCAAAGCCCTTCATCAGGAATGTCCATCCAAAGCCTTTGACTTTTTTGAGATATTGTTTTATTCCTGGTTTGTTCAGTCAGGGCAAAGGGTATAATATCAATGGTTTACAGTGATCCCTGCTAAAATTCTATATGTTATTCCTTACTGTTGAATCACACGTACATGAAATGATTATGTTGCATAAGAAATGGGGATGATTGTGGTCAAAATTAGCTGATCTATCATTTTCCTTGCTGATTCCTGTCAATTAAGCTCAGGGCATAGATTGAATTTGGGATCCTTCTGTTTTGTGTGTGAGACAGTGTGATTTAATTTAACTTTGAACTATTGGGGAAATAAACCAGAATGCTAATTCCATAGCTGAATTACTCTAACGTCAACAGGTGCATGCAACTCTTTGGTGGTTCTACCTAAACCTTGATCCTATATATTGATGTCCTCATCATTATTTTTTCAACCAGACATTTTTCTAATGATTTTCCAAAGGTCACACTCACATTGTTTTTTCCTTCCATCGACATGACAGAAATACCTTTCATAACAAATGAACAATCTTCCTCGCCCTATTCTGAAGAAGGGTCACTGGACTTGAAATGCTAACACTGCTATTTCTCCACAGATGCCACCAGACCTGTTGAGTTTCTCCAGCAATTTCTGTTTTCATTTCAGATTGCCAGCTTCCTCGGTGCTCTGTTTTATTTTATTCTTCCTGATCCCCCTTTTTTTGCCCTCACCATTTCTCTTCTCATGTATTGCATAACCGGACGGATTCAAATGAAAAGTGCCTGTGTTGCCCTGAAACGATAGGTAACGTCATGAACCATAAATACTCAGTTCCTGCGGTGACTTGTTAGCACCATTAAATGTAACCTCTGTCCAGTTTTTCAAAACGCAAAACTCAAATATTTGTGTGTGCTAAATTATTTGCTAATTTGAGGAGGGCTATTATTACTCTACCATTGACGTTATTACATAAGATCTTTTCTTTAGTAACAAATTCCTTTTGTTCAGAAGTTGCTTTTAGTAAAGGATTACATTTTAAATGCAATAAGTTGGTTTCACTATCTCTTTTCCTATCAGATCCTGTTCAAATAGCTTTTGTCACTTCCCTAAGTACACACTACTCTGAAATAACTTGCTCCCTTTTGGCATTAAAGTTTGAGACAATAATAACTTGCTACTTCTTTATGTACTTGCAAATATAAATCTGGTGAGCACTGTACAGCTTTGAAGTTAAAATGTGCTCAGAGGTTGATGCATAATGTGAATGAGTGTGTGTATCTGATTTATGAGAGGACAGAATACCACCACCATCATTCCTGTCATGAGGTATAGGTTGTTAGGCAATTGCTGATCAAAGACCTAATAGTACATGGACGTGGCTTTAATTGATTAAAATAAATCACTGTCTCACACTCAATGAGAGAATTTTGTCTGAGAAATCTGTCTGCCAATCTGATTGGCCAATATTTCTATAGCCCCTGGAAGGTTATGATGATGATGGACAAGTCAGTTGCTCCAATGGACAAAGAAGACACTGAAAAGGAGGTGACCTCCTTTCCTGCCAGACAACAAGCCCTGCAGTCAAAGGTGCTTATTTTGTACCCACTTTCTCCAAATCTAGACCCCCCAAAATGACCATGGAGGTAGTTTGAGGAGTTTAAGTGGGAGTTCATTGATCAATTGGCCTAAGGGCAGTCAGACTCATACATCTCCATAATATTGGGGACAGATCAGGGATGGCTGGGAAGGTTATAGATTTGCTAACCATCTGCTTTATTTTACAAATCCCTATATTGAAATAGAAATAGAAATAGCAGAAGATTCTAAAATTTAGTCCAAGAATTTATTCTCTCTCTCTCCCTTTCAAAAAACTCTCCATCCTCAGTTTGTATCCAATCTACTGGAGTGTTCCTGGTCTTTGCAGAAGTGGATCCATTCCTAATTTGATGCCAAAACATCACATTTTCTCTTAAATGTCCACTTATCCATTCTGACTTGTCGTTTCACAACAGTGTTCCCAGTGAATTCCCCATAATCTGATAGCCTGGTACTTTTTTCTTCATAGTAAATGATAGGAATTCAATTTTTTATCATACTAGGACCCATGAACTCATCATCCTACTTGTCCTACTTGCTGTCAAAACTCAAAACACTACCAATCTTCTTACTTTAACTTTCAAAATCTCATGTTCACCTTAGTATAGTACTGTTAACAAGTAAATGCAGTTAAGCATTCTACTTCTTATCACCATTAATATGTCATAATTTCCATAAACTCCTTTATGATACTAAAGTGGCATTCTCAATTGCTGTTCTCTAGTTAATGTCATTGGTTAAACTAACAAGTCAATGATTATATTCACTTTCTGAATGACTTTCATTTATTGTTACATGTATTTGGGAAAAGTGTTTTGTTGCCACAATCTGACACCATTTTGGATTACAAAATGAATGAAAGTTCAACTTTACAGTCCTTCTTGTCAAGCATGGTGTTGGGATTTTTTAAGGTCTTCAGGGTTTCTGTGCGGTGTTCTGGTCTCCGGGCTGTAATGAAATCCCATTCCAGGTCCAATTGATGCCCCAGAATCCTCAACTCCACCGCTGCCATTTTGTTAACATTGCAAGCGGTTCTGTTCCGGGCCCACCATGCAGACCATCACCTTGCTGACATTGCTAAGAGTGATGCTGTGAGCCCACCATGCAGGCCATCACTTCATTGACATTGCTAGGAGTGCTGCTGTGGGCCCACCATGCAGGCCATCACCTCATTAACATTGCTAGGTGTCCTGCTCTGGGCCCACCATTCTGGCCATCACCTTGCTGACATTGCTAGGAGTCCTGCTTTGGACCCATCATTCAGGCCGCCACCTCGCTAGCATTGCTAGGAGTCCTGCTCTGGGCCTACCATGCAGCCAAAGCTCCAGCCACCACTTTGCCAAAATAGTTAGGTGTACCCAGTCAGGCCTACTGCCACCTTTGCCATGAATCATGCTCCAGCCTCCTTCATGATGACATCTCCTCTGCCACCGATGAGAATAAGATGAAGGAGAAGAAAGATGAAAAGGAAAGAGAAAGAACAATGAGGCCGACCTGAGTGGACAACTCAGGAGCTCAAAAATTACCTACCTTTCCAGTGCCACCATCTTGTCTCAGATTTTTTCTGTTCCCACATTAGGAGAGGACCAAAAGTGTTTAATTTCACCTTTGTGTTTTGTGCATAAGAAATTTGACACTGTATTGGACTCTTTTCACTTCTAGTTTATTTTTATGCTTTTAGAAAATCATATCCTTATAATCTGCATTGTTTTTACAGCACTGCATGCAGGTAATATTTCTAGATAACTGTTATGACATTACCGAGAGTTTTGCATTACAAACTGCCTTTCTCAGATAGTTTAGCTAACTCAGTAACTATTTGTGATGAACAGGAAGTAAAGAGAAAAAAGGGACCTTGTATGCATTACACAGAAAAATAGAGCAGGCAAGGGCAGATTACTGAATTAAACAAGTATTGTCATTAATTTGAATTTTGTGGAAATCTTGGATCACTTTTGCCAGGAGTCTGACCTACCCCCACCCCCATACCCTTCAAAATATTAACGTAATGTAGAGGATTGTTCCTGTGCATCTCCAGAGGTAGTCTCTCATCAATCAAAATCTCCTTCCTTCCCAGCAGCACCTTATCATTCACCCCACATTGGGGTTCAGTTCTGAACTGCATAATGTAAAAAAAGACTGGTTGTAAAGTAGCCTAATTTTCTTTGCTCTTGCTGGAGTCGTCAGCCACTGTGGGCCTGCACATGTCCAGGAGTTAAAATGTATTTTTTTCAAACAATTTGTTTATTCAATAATAGTGTACCTAACTCGATGAAATGACTGCTATAATAAATAAACTTTGCTCTATCCATTTTGATGTCTTTTGTGTTAGGTTTGGGGTCTATCTGAGATTGAGTCTGTGCAAGAACATGAATCAGACTACCTAGAAGAATAGGCAGACGTGGGTACTGCAGATACTGGAGATTAGAGTGAAGATCAGAGTGGTGCTGGAAAAGCACAGCAGGTCAGGCAGCATCTGAGGAGCAGGAAAATCGATGTTTCGGGCAAAAGCTCTTCATCTACCTAGAAGAATAGCCGAGTTAGTACTGAAAAATCAATGTCTGATCTCGCACATTATGAACAAGAACTGCAGTCAGACCAAACCCGAGAAGGAGGACAAGCAGAGACCCCATAGGAAACATATGTTGAGTTGTGTGAACAACAATAAAATCTGTCGACTCTGGCTTCATGACATCACCTCCTCTGTCCATGTACTCTGGCCCAACACTCCCAAGACTGGTACTAAAACATGTCTATTTTAATGATTCTACCTTCCCATGCCAACTGGAAAGCAACAGATAGTTTCTTCCCCTGAATTGTCCTGGAGATGAATCTTCCTTTCCTGGGGGCTCTAGGAAAATCTCAACAAGTTGGCGACTCTAGAATGTGCCATGCATAGGACCAAAAGAAGGTGAGGCAGAGTGTGAGATACCAAGGACCTGAAACTACAGACAACAAAAAAGGATTTCTTTCAACTCAGTTAGATGCAATTAATGGGAAACTGCAAAATATTGGTTGTGGGGATTGACCAAATCGGCTGCAGCTTTCTCAGTCTTGTGTTCTCTTTCTCTTTTCTGAGTTCTCATGCATCATTGGTTGAGATTGTCCATGTCATGTGGTTAAGTCAACTCTAGATAGTAAAGCATATGATAAATTAACAATGAAGGTAATCAGTAAGACTTAGAGAGTTTATTCATTTGAATTTTCTTGAGCTAGAAATTGTGATTGATCTATTAAGAAGTGATTACAACTTAAAATAACATGTAATATTAAACATGCTGATCACCATGAATTGGAATTCCCAAATTGCTATCAATCAATATTGTTGCGGTTCCACTTTGGCTTATAGATATCTGTCACCAATAAAGTAATGAAGATAATGACCAGATAATTAAACAAGTCTGCTTTTTTTGATCGTTTTTAATGTCTCATCACTTTGTTCTATACTCATTGCTCATTGCTCATTCACATTTTACTTGATACTGTGCTTTATGCCAGTAGTGTTACCTGCACTTTAAGGTATTAGTTTGGAATATCTCAGACTGTGGGTGTTGCTGTCGCTGAGGCTGCTTGCTTCTTATTTTTAAGTACAGCTCTTCAACCTTTTATGTACTATAATACGTCTTTATTTATGTATGTTCTTAGAAGTTGTCAAGTACAGCTCTAGTGCAGTGTCCAAGACCTCTCCTTTCACATACTCATTCTAGCCTGATGTCTTCTATCTTACTGATGTCATTTCAAAGTAACGTCTTCGTGATTTACATAAATCTCATTGAATCACACTTTTGTCGTCAGAAATTTTGTCGTTAGGGCGGCACGGTGGCACAGTGGTTAGCACTGCTGCCTCACAGCGCCAGCAACCTGGGTTCAATTCCCGCCTCAGGCGACTGACTGTGTGGAGTTTGCACATTCTCCCAGTGTCTGCGTGGGTTTCCTCCGGGTGCTCCGGTTTCCTCCCACAGTCCAAAGATGTGCGGGTTAGGTGAATTGGCCATGCTAAATTGCCTGTAGTGTTAGGTAAGGGGTAAATGTAGGGGAATGGGTGGGTTGCACTTCGGCGGGTC
This sequence comes from Hemiscyllium ocellatum, assembly GCF_020745735.1. Classification (NCBI taxonomy): domain Eukaryota; kingdom Metazoa; phylum Chordata; class Chondrichthyes; order Orectolobiformes; family Hemiscylliidae; genus Hemiscyllium; species Hemiscyllium ocellatum. The sequence continues at coordinate 57,957,798 of NC_083404.1, forward strand.
GGTGTGGACTTGTTGGGCCGAAGGGCCTGTTTCCACACTGTAAGTAATCTAATCTAATCTAAAAAAAATTTCCAGATTTGAAGTTCTTTTTTCTCAAAAACAAAATAAATAATTGAATTTGGCATTCAACAATATTACTGCTTTTCCCCAGTCCAACCTTTAGCACTCGGTCAGAAATATTGCCAGCTTATATTGCTGCACCCACCACTGCATGAGAGATTGGCTGCCTCTGGGGGACTGTGACTGATACTTGCATATCCTCTGTACGAGGCTAATGCGTTTGGCAGGGCAGTCTGTCCTGGACCTGCTGCTTGTCTTTATGGTGGATGCAGTGCTCACATCACATGTCCCTTCCTGATTCATGTGCAGTCGAAATTCTGACAATACAAAGACCTCAGTACTCTGCATGTTCCTGCTCAATTCAGTGTATTGTTTCCTCTAGGTATTTATTCTCCTGGATTCATTGTGCATGCAATTAGGCTTTTTATTGCAGTTCTATGCGATACTCATTTGTGCTTTTAAATTGTTTATTTATTATCATTTTTCCCAATAAAATAGGACTAGGTTTAAAAGAAAACTAGAGACCTGCAATGATACAATGACTTCCATGGCCTGAAAACATCCCAAAGTGTTTTACATCCAATTACATCCTTTTGTAGTGTTGTTACAATTGTGAAGTAGGCATGCAGTTTTTCGAGTTCTCAGCTGTATACAGATGATTAGAACTTCGGTTCACATACTTACAATCACTTATACAGTAATTCATGATTGGAATTGCTGTTCCTCTCTTTCAATATTGCAATAATTTGGTACAGTTTATGTAGCTGCAGATGTTCACCATGTTATCAGGCTCTATTTTGCATCACGGATGTCAGACAGCATTTATTGATTTTATAAAGAGTGAGATTTATTTGAACTTAATTCAATGATATTTGTTTTTGTAGTGTTCAATAGGTTTCTAGACAGTTCATTTTCAACAAGATATTTCAGAATATTATTCATTTGATTAGGTTTGAGAAACTAATGCATCATAAACCAATGCAGTATTTGCATCACTAATACTCATCAATTTATTCAATATCAGATTATCATAATGTAAGGTAAACTGAGTATTCTGCTGTGTATTTGTGAAAGACACCCAAAATACAGCTAAGTATTGTTCAGCTGTGAGTAAAATCTGGTTATCATTTTGCTCGTTCACTTTCTGTGCAGGAATTACTCATCAATGTCAGAATTGCACTGTCAGGTAAAAAGGTATTTGGATGATTGATTTAAGCTTTCAAGCAGCCAGCAAGGAAATGCTTGACCGCACAATCCCCTCATCCACTTTCCATGTGACAACACATGAGCCAAATGGAATCATGAAAATCTGGGATTTAAAAAAAGAAGATAAAACATTTGTTGAGGAACTATTGAGACAATCCACAATCTTCACAGAGCTGGTGGGCAGACTTCTGCTTGCACTTCAAATCACTGCTCCCTAGGTCAGTCCAGTGAAACTTTAATAACAGTTCTGATTTGTGTGAATGAAGGTTAAAAATCCCAGTCAAGATCTCTTATTCCTCTAGATTGCCCCTCCGGTCTTTATCTCTGTCATCTGAAGTCCTGCTGAGACATTAAAAAAGTGTATTCTTCCTCTTTACAGTTCTTCTGACCTATAAATTCCTTCATCACTTCTTTCAATTGGAACAGGAATCTGCCCAAAATCCATCCAACATACAAACAAGTTCTGACTCAGGATAATGGTTAGAATGACAAAATAGTAAGCCAAAGATCTCCATGCTGTGATACCACTACAATGAGCAGTACCTGCATTCACTGAAGATTGCAATGCACAGTATCATTCACAACTTCAGGTACTGAAGCTGTTCATGTTCATCTGCATCAAGATCTGGACAACTTTCAGGCTTAGTTTGATTTGTGGCAAATAATAACCGTTAGGTAAAAACAAGGACTGCAGATGCTGGAAAACAGAGTCTAGATTAGAGTGGTGCTGGAAAAGCACAGCAAGTCAGGCAGCATCCGAGGAGCAGGAAAATCAACGTTTCAGGCAAAAGCCCTATAATAACCGTTATCAACATGAGGCCATCTCATTATCTCCCTGTGTTATTCAAAGGCAGGGCACATTGCTGAATCCCACATTAGCAACTGATAATTGTATAAATTAAAGATTGACTTCTGGTCTCCTCCCTCAACAACTTGTCAAACATTTAAGACAGTGTTCAAAGTTAAAAATCTCACACCACCAGGTTCTAGTCCAGCAGGGCTGTTTGGAAGTACGGTATTAGCTTTCAGAACACTGCTACTTCATCAGGTAACTAGTGGGGCAGAATCATAACACACAGAATTTTATAGCAAAAGATCACAGTGTTGTGCAATTAAAACTATATATTGAACAAACCTAGATTGCTGCTAAGTCTTTCATCTTTTAAATTTCAGTTCATTAATATGTAAATCCTAGAACTTCTTTTAAGTCACATTATTGAGATAATTTAATGTTTATAAAAGAAAGGTGACACCACAGCTCAGATAAAGTATTAAAGCTATGAGGTTAGAGTCTATTTTTAAGATGGTAGCAGAGTTCCTATGCTTACATGTAAAGTCTGGAAACTAAGTATGCTTTTTAAGACAGAAAATTACAACTTGAGTGGATTTTTGTGAAGAATAGGTGAAGGTAAAAATAAATCATCAAGGTAAGATTATTTGCCAAAGCTCTCAGCGTCTCAACCTTGTGACTAGTGGAAGAAAAAAGTGATATGTGGACAAGGATTAAATCCCTCCCAAAGGGGAAACAGATATGGTCTTGGCATTGCTTCCTGACAAAAGCAAACTTAGAAGAATAATATTTTATGAGCTAGAAGTCCACCAGTTGGATATTTAAGCAGGTTTGGCTCTGCTATTAGGTTTCATGAGTAACATTTATCAGAAATATGACCCAACAGAAGCCTACAAGGCATAGACAGACGTTGTTAGATTTTGAACAATGGATGGTCATTCAATAGAAGAATATACCTGGATTCTAAAAAGCTGTATAAATGATTACAGAAATGCAAAGTGGCCATTCCGAGTTCAACACTAACTGGATTGCTGGATTGGGGTTAATGTTTGATGTGGACAGGCTCATGCTCTTAACTAAGATTCAGTTCTCAGAAAGAGCCTCCCTTTGGAGCAGATGTCTGCTGCTTTGAAAGGTTTTCTGGGGAAGCAGTCATTTCCAACAGTCCTATGATATTAACAGGACATTGAGGGCTCAATGATTGTGGCATTTCCAAATTATCCTGAAGCTGGACAAATGAGGTGTTCCAAATAGAGGAATGAGAATCAAAGAAATTGTAGCAGATATGAATATCACAGCTGATGACTGAAACAGAGAGATGGTGGTATGGTCACTGGACTAGTTATGGTACAAGCCCTAAGACACGGCAGCTGGTGAAATTTGATTTCAATAAAAATCTGGAATAAAACCTAGTCTCATGGTGACTATATAACCATTGTCAACTGCTAGAAAAACCCATCAATGATTCACTAACATAATTTCGGGAAGGAAATCTGCCATCTTAGATGTCTGGCCTACAGCAATGTGGTTAACTTTTAATTGTTCCCTCTGAAATGACCATAGAAAGTTAATTCGTTCAAGGACAACTAGGGATGTGCAACAAATGTCAGTTTGCCAACAAGCTCTGCATTCCATACACGAATAAAGAATTAAAAACTGGAGAAACAATAGTAGGTAAATGAACCCCAAAGTACCTGGGGAACAGTTAACCAGTGCCTCACACGTATCTCTCTTTGTGATTAACTGTCCAAAATTGAACAAAGTAGATTCTCAAAGTGACACATGATAGTTAGAGGCTAATGATAATGAATCTGAAGGAATTGTACTAGGCACAAGAAGCTTTTCTCTGGTGTTGAGTGTATTATTCACAGATTCACTTAAATGTGTGGTATTAAGTAATAGTTGCGCCTCGACAAGGCGTGGAACAGAGGATTGATTGCAGTTCAGGTAGTTTGAAAGTTCTACTTGTGTCAGCTTAGGTAATGACAACACAATGAAGCCCTTTTATTGGTGCTGGTGTTGCTTCAAGTGAGATAATTTGTGTTTGTCTTCCATGAAAAAAAGTACAGGCAAAACTGGACATGGAACATGATAAAAGAAATTCATTCTGAAATGTCAGGGCATCTGCAATTTCCTCAAAGCTTTACAAAATCTGGTGTTACTAATCAGAATGTTAAAGATTCCAGTGATCTATCATTAGATGAGTGGAATCAGAGAGAAACAAATACTGTGAGTGGTCTTAAAGTCATACAGCTAACTGGCTAAGTTTCTTGTTAAAGTCAAAAATTGTACAAAAGGGTACACATTGGTTGATTAGGAGTATACAAGGCTCATCAAAAAGATTATTGTATCATATGCAACAAGTGCCAGACCATACTGGCATGTCCAATCATTTTCCATTGGAACTTGACTTTAACAAAGTACATGTAGTTGTTGTGGGATCTGAAGATATGCAATAAAGGGGTGGCACGGTGGCTCACAGCACTAGGGACCTGGGTTTGATTCCAGCCGTGGGCCACTATGTGTGTGGGGTTTGCATGTTCTCCCTTTGTATGTGTGGGTTTTCTTCAGGTCCTCTGGTTTCCTCCCACAGTCCAAAGATGTGCAGGTTAGGTCAATTGGCCACTCTAAATTGCCCACAGGTATTCTAATTTTTTTAAAAAATGGAGACAGAAATAATTTCATTTGACACTTTGTAAACATAGCTATCAGACTCGGTCTTTCTACAGCACTACAATGAAAAAAGACAAAGGGATGATTATAATTATAGCCATAGAGAAATGAATAGGGGCCTGACTTGGAGCCCTGGGTAACTGATAATGGAGGGGAATTTGCTAGTGATGAGTTTGGAGATTTGTGAAAAATAAACATTGTCATCAGGAGTACCACAGCAGAAACGTCTTTCAGAACTCTGAAAGGATTCAAGCAGAGATAGATGAAATACTTCGAGTAAAAAATGAGGTCTGCAGATGCTGGAGATCACAGCTGAAAATGTGTTGATGGTCAAAGCACAGCAGGCCAGGCAGCATCTCAGGAATAGAGAATTCGACGTTTCGAGCATAAGCCCTTCATCAGGAATGAGAGAGAGTAGCCAAGCAGGCTAAGATAAAAGGTAGGGAGGAGGGACTTGGGGGAGGGGCGATGGAGGTGGGATAGGTGGAAGGAGGTCAAGGTGAGGGTGATAGGCCGGAGTGGGGTGGGGACGGAGAGGTCAGGAAGAAGATTGCAGGTTAGGAGGGCGGTGCTGAGTTGAGGGAACCGACTGAGACAAGGTGGGGGGAGGGGAAATGAGGAAACTGGAGAAATCTGAATTCATACCTTGTGGTTGGAGGGTTCCCAAGCGGAAGATGAGGCGCTCCTCCTCCAGCCGTCGTGTTGTTATGTTCTGCCGGTGGAGGAGTCCAAGGACCTGCATGTCCTCGGTGGAGTGGGAGGGAGAGTTAAAGTGTTGAGCCATGGGGTGGTTGGGTTGGTTGGTCCGGGCGTCCCTGAGGTGTTCTCTGAAGCGTTCCGCAAGTAAGCGGCCTGTCTCACCAATATAGAGGAGGCCACATCGGGTGCAGCGGATGCAATAGATGATGTGTGTGGAGGTACAGGTGAACTTGTGGCGGATATGGAAGGATCCCTTGGGGCCTTGGAGGGAAGTGAGTGTGGAGGTGCGGGCGCAAGTTTTACATTTCCTGCGATTGCAGGGGAAGGTGCCGGGGGTGGAGGTTGGGTTGGTGGGGGGTGTGGATCTGACGAGGGAGTCACGAAGGGAGTGGTCCTTGCGGAACGCTGATAGGGGAGGGGAGGGGAGGGAAATATATCCTTGTTGGTGGGGTCCGTTTGGAGGTGGCGGAAATGACGGCGGATGATACGTTGTATGCGGAGGTTGGTGGGGTGGTAGGTGAGAACCAGTGGGGTTCTGTCTTGGTGACGGTTGGAGGAGCGGGGCTCAAGGGCGGAGGAGTGGGAAGTGGAGGAGATGCGGTGGAGGGCATCGTCGATCACGTCTGGGGGGAATCTGCGGTCCTTGAGGAAGGAGGCCATCTGGGCTGTGCGGTGTTGGAACTGGTCCTCCTGGGAGCAGATGCGGCGGAGACGAAGGAATTGGGAATATGGGATGGAGTTTTTGCAGGGGGCAGGGTGGGAGGAGGTGTAGTCCAGGTAGCTGTGGGAGTCAGTCGGTTTATAATAGATGTCTGTGTTGAGTCGGTCGCCCGAGATAGAGATGGAAAGGTCTAGGAAGGGGAGGGAGGAGTCTGAGACAGTCCAGGTGAATTTCAGGTCGGGATGGAAAGTGTTAGTAAAGTTGATGAACTGTTCAACCTCCTCGTGGGAGCACGAGGCAGCGCCGATACAGTCATCAATGTAGCGGAGGAAAAGGTGGGGGGTGGTGCCAGTGTAGTTGCGGAAGATGGACTGTTCCACATATCCTACGAAGAGGCAGGCATAGCTGGGGCCCATGCAGGTGCCCATGGCAACTCCTTTAGTTTGGAGGAAGTGGGAGGATTGAAAAGAGAAGTTATTCAGGGTGAGGACCAGTTCAGTCAGTCGAAGGAGGGTGTCAGTGGAAGGGTACTGGTTGGTGCGGAGTGAAAGGAAGAAGCGGAGGGCTTTGAGTCCTTCGTGATGGGGGATGGAGGTGTGCAGGGACTGGATGTCCATAGTGAAAATAAGGCGTTGGGGACCGGGGAAGCGAAAATCCTGGAGGAGGTGGAGGGCGTGGGTGGTGTCCCGAACGTAGGTGGGGAGTTCTTGGACTAAAGGGGACAGGACCGTGTCGAGGAATTGGGAGATGAGTTCGGTGGGGCAGGAGCAGGCTGAGACAATGGGTCGGCTGGGGCAGGCAGGTTTGTGGATTTTGGGCAGGAGGAAGTAGATGAAATACTGCATAGAATCTTTGTAGATTCACCAACTGCAAGTTAAGAATAGCAAAGACTTAAGTTGTTCGTGCAAAGGATTCAATGCAGATGATTGAATCCCTATCAACTAACGTATGGGAGAAATCACAAGTCATTTTGTGTGTTGGACAATAGTACCTTGCATATTTACCATTTACATGCAGGAGGAAGGTTTTCCTCAGGGCTGAGTTCGCAGAGAAATTATTTGGTGAGTTTTAAGACATCAAGTAAGGCTGTCCAACATAGGTTTTCAGTTTGGGAATTCTACAAAATTAGAAATGGAAGGAATGTTAGGAAAGCAGGTGTGATAGTAAGACTGAGTTTATCTAACTTGGCAACTAAATAATTAAGGCTCATTCCTCATGGTTCGTCAGTATTGATTACAAACCCTTAGAATCTCCGCCAACACAGAAAACTGTAGTGAAGAATGACCCTATGGGATTCAAGGAAATTTAGCTAATTGGATGCAACATTGGCTCAATGGCAGAAATTGGAGGATGATGGTTGAGGTGAGTTTGTGTCACTGAAAGCTTATGTCCAGTGGGGTTCCACAGGATGTTATTTGTAATATATATAAATGATTTAGTCTTGAATGTAAGAGGGTTGATCGGTAAGCTTGCAAATAATATGAAAATTGGTGGGATGGTAAATAATGAGGAGGATAGCACCTGATTACAGGAGGATGTAGATAGGCTGGTCAGATGGGTTGATCAGTGACAAATGGAATTCAAGCCAAATATATGTGAGATGCTGCACTTGGGCAGGACATGCAAAGGCAAGGGAATACATGATGAATAGTAAGGTCCTGAGGATCAAATGAACCTTGGTTTGCATGTCCACCAGTACCTTAAGGAGTGGAACAGAGGTGCCCTTCATTGCATTGATCATGTAGATGTTGGCAGATATTAGTTTGATCAATGTTATCGAAGTGGCTAAGGATCTGAAGGGGTTAATGTTGAGTGTGTTTTAAACATCACTCCAACAATGACACTAGATTGAATTAGGGGTAGAACACCTTTGTATCTCAAAGGAGGTAATGTTCTGGCATAGATTCAGAATTGGCTAACAGACTGAAAAAATAACAAGTAGAAATAAATGGCTCATTCTCACATTGGCAGGCTGTAACTAGTTGGGTATCTGGGAACCAGCTATTCGCAATATATATATCAATGATTTTGAGGAACCAAATATAATGTTTCCAAATTTGTGGATGATGCAAAGCTAAATTGGAATGCTTGCTGTGAGGAAGATACAAAGCGATTTTAGGATGATTTGGGCAAAATTAGTGAATGGATAAATGGCAGATGGAGTGGAAAAAATGTACGGCTTTCCACTTTGTTTGGAGAAACAAATGAGCAGTCTTTTTTAAAATGAAGAAAAGTTGGAAAGAGTAAATGTACAAAGGAATCTAGGTATCCAATGAATAAGTCACTGAAAGCTAATACGCAAGAAGCAGCAAGCTAGTAGGTAGGCAAATAAAATGTTAGCCTTTATTGCAAGAGGTTTTAAGCACAAGTTAAGGAGGTCTTCCTTCAATTGTATCAGAGCTTGATTAGATTGCACTGGGATAGATTGTGCAGTTTTAGTCTCCTTATATCAAGACAGATTTTATTGCCATAGAGGAAGTGCAATGAATGTTCACCAGACTTGTTCCTGAGATATTGGAACTGTCTAATGAAGAGAGATTAGACAGACTGGGACAAAGTTTTGATGAGTGAGAGGTGATCTCATTGAAACCTATAAAATACTTAAAGGTACAACAGAGTAGATGCAGGTAAGTTTCATGGACAATTTTTCTCCGCCAGACCTAGTGAGTTTTCTCACTCTATCATCCCAAACTTACCTCATTAACATTAACAATGTACAACACTCCTATGGTGCACTATCCATTCAATGCTAACCCAACTCTCCCACTCACCGTAGGTAGAGGTACCTGCCATTACCAGGATATTCCAGGATTCATAGCGCTGATGCCATATTTGGATGCTAGCCATGAACTTGGAGTCAAGCAATGGCAGTGTATAGTTGCTAATGTATTTATCTGTATCATTGTCCATGTATTGATAGAACAACCACAAACCAATACTTCTCAGGGCACATAGGTGGCATGACAGACACTTCCTCACACATACAGTCACACACCCCAAAAGTTATTAACCACATCTCATCTTACAATGCTCCAAGTCCCAGCTACTTCCTACTGTGGGCCAGCCTTTTCTATTGTTTAATATGGAACCTTCACATAAAGAAAAGCCTTCAAACACTTTAAAACAGTCCCTGGTATTCAACAACAATTGCTAACAGAAAACAAACAGAAACTGCATTTGCAATGGGGATCACAAATAGATTGTTTATCTTTCCAGCAATAAGGGGTGGCACTGCTGCCTCAGAGCACCAGAGACCTGGATTAGATTCCACCTCCTAGCAACTGTGTCTGCATGAAACAAAAACAGAAATTGGTGGAAAAGCTCAGCATGTATAGCAGCGTCTGTGGAGAAAAATCAGACGTAACGTTTCAGGTGGCCCTTCCTCAGAACTGTGTCAATATGGATTTCCTCTGGGTGCTCTGGTTTCCTCCCGCAGTCCAAAGATGTACAGGTTAAATAGATTGGCCATTCTAAATTGCCCATAGTGTCCAATGAAGTGTAGATTAGGTGGATTAGTCATGGAAAATGCAGGGCTATAGGGATGGAGTGGGGCTGGATGGGATGCTCTTCAAAGGGTCAGTGTGGACTTGATGGGCCAAATGGCCTGCTCCTGCACTATAGGGATTCTATTTTCTATAAGAACTTTACATTCATTATACTAATCACAACATTTGCCTCTCATCTACAGGAACCAGGTGTCAATGAAGTCCTGTCTGGCTTCTAGCACCCAATGCTGCAGTGCTTTATCACGATGAGAGTGATGCTCCCCCTGCTCAATGTTCTCACTTTCTTCCTTGGACATCTGCTCTGCTCTTCAATCTCACTTTCCCACTTTGCCTTCTTAAGTTGTATAGAGTTTAAACAACACTCTGTGGACTGTGGGTGCATTCTTGATGAAGGGCTTATGCCCGAAACATCGACTCTCCTGCTCCTCGGATGCTACCTGACCTGCTGTGCTTTCCCAGCACCGCACTTTCGACTCTGATCTCCAGCAGCTGTAGTTCTCACTTTCTCCTACACTGTGTGGACTGCACTGCAAGGAGCCCCCAGACTTGCTCAAGCAACATATCTTTGTCTTCAGGAGGCCTATTGGCAGCTCAAGCACGGTCCTCAATAGTGGTCATGGGCTGCATAATAGAGTCAGTAGCTATGATCACTCAGGAGGGGTGCAAGGTTCAGGACTGCAGGGAGAAGACAAGGAAGTGACTGTGCTGTAACCATTCTGTAATGTTGTGGAAGAGATGACAATGCAGAATTAGCACAGGCAACCATCTTGATATGAACTCTACTCCCCCGATCTGATTTCCCTCAAGTGGAGAGATTGAATTGCTCGTTGAATATATTAGATATGATTTAAATAGCAATGGCCAAAACAAAAGCTAGTTCATGTCAGCATCATTTATATGAAAAGAAAGACATCTGTTCTAAAACAGTCCTCAAGACATTAGGATTTCCAAAGATGTGTTAATGACAATGCTTTCAGAGTCTAGTCACTGTTGTCATGCAGGTAAGACAGCAAGCAGTTATCACAAACAATAATGTGAAAATGACCAGATAATCTATTTCAGTGATATTATTTGAGTGATAGGAATTCGCAAACAGCAATGTTACAATGACCAGATAATCTCTTTCGGTGAGATTCTCTGAAGGATAAGTAGCAGAGTTAACTCCCCTGATCTTCCTTAAAATAGTTTTCTATTCATCTGTAAGACAATTGGGGTGTCAGGTTAGTATCTCATGTGAAAGATGGCATCTCCAACAATGCAGCTCTGGCGTGTCTGGAGTGATATCTGTGGAGAAAGAAACAAAGTGATCTGATATGACAATGCAGCATAAGAGGTGAGTCGAGGTTTATTTCCCCTAGGAATAGGAATAAAGTAGGCCATTTGGCCCATCAAGACTACTTTACCATTCAAGTAGACCATGGCTGGTATTCTATCTCAATGTCAAGATTGAAAAGCTTCAGCACATGTACCAATAGGTTCAAGAATAACTTCTTTCCTGCTGTTATTAGACCTCTCAAATTTCCAACCTAATGTCGACCTTGCTTTTTGTGCACTTCCTCTGAAGCTATAACTTTGTATTCCTTGCTCTGTTCAATCACCCTGAACAATCTTTGTATGCTATGATCTGCTGTACTGCATGCAAAACAAAACTTTTCACTGTACCTAGGCTCATGTGACAATAATAAATTGAATTAAATCAAATCTTTTTACACACTATCCTTGTCACTCTTGATACCTCTACTATCTAGCAATCTAGCTGCCTTCAATATGCTCACTAATTGAACTTCCACAGTCCTCTGGGGTGTTTTTTTTCTAATGATTTATCTCTTTAAATGAAGAGATTCCCCTGCAGCTCAGTCCTAAATGATTCACCGTTATTCTTTTTCCTGCTTCTATAATTCTGGCTGGGGAAATATCCTTCCTCTATCTATCCTGTTGATTCCTGTCAGAATAAGATCATAAGATCATACAACACATCAGCAGAAATTAGGATATTCAACCCATCTAGTCTGAACTGCCATTCAATCATGGCTGATAGGTTTCTCAACCCCCATTCTCCCGCTTTCTCCCCATAACCCTTGATTCCCTTAATACTCAAGAACCTACCTCCATCTTAAATATACTTAATGACCTGGCCTCCTCAGCCTTCTGTGACAATGATTTCCTTAGATTCACCACTTTCTTGCTGAAGAAGTTTCTCCTTAATTCTGATATAAAAAGTCTTCCCATTACTCTAAGTATGTGCCTTTGGGCACTCTCTTGCCAGTGGAAACATCTTCCCAACATCTACCATGTCCAGGCCATTCATTATTTTGTAAGTTTCAATTAGATTCCCCCTTCATCCTTCTAAACTCCATTGAGTAGAAACCCAGAGTCCATAAATGTTCCACATCTGTTAAGCTTTTCATTCCTGGGACCATTTTCATGAACCCCCTCTGAACCCACTCCAGGGCCAGTACATCCTTTTTGAGATATGGGACTCAAAACTGTGAACCATACTCCAAATGTGGTCTGACCAGAGCCTTATAGAGCCTCAGAAATACATCCCTGCTTTTATGTTCAAGCCCTTTTGAAATAAATGCCATCATTGCATTTGCCTTCCTCACGACAGACTCAACCTACAAGTTTACCTTGAGAGAGTGCTGGACTAGAACTCCCAAATCTCTTTGCACTTCAGACTTCTGAATTTTCTCCCCATTTAGAAAATAGTCCATGCTTCTATTCTTCTTCCCAATGTGCATGACGTCACACTTTCCCATGTTGTAATCCATCTGCCATTTCTTTGCTCACTCTCCTAATCTGTTCAAATCCTTTTGCAGCCTCCTTGCCTCGTCAACATTACCTGTCCCTCTACTATCTCTGTATCCTCTGCAAACTTAGCCAGAATGCCATCAGTTTCTTCATCTAGATCGTTCATGGATAAAGTGAATGTCCCAACACAGATCCTTGTGGAACGTCACTTGTCACTGAATTTTCCATTGTATTATCCCTCTTTCTTTTAAACTCTGGAGGATACAGACCCCTTCTCCTCACTCTCTCCTCATAGGATAGTCCCATCATTCCAGCAATCAGCCTGGTGAACCACCGCTGCAGTCCATCCTTGGAGATTATCATTCTTTAGGTAAGGGGACAAGAACTATATACATGATTTGGAGATGCCAGTTTTGGACTGGGGTGTACACAGTTAAAAATCACACAGCGCCAGGTTATAGACACAATCACCTGATGAAGGAGCGTCGCTCTGAAAGCTAGTGTGCTTCCAATTAAACCTGTTGGACCATAACCTGGTGTTGTGTGATTTTTAACTGAGAACTGTATACAGATATGGTCTCACCTAGACTGCATATAACTGCAGCAAGACTTCTTTATTCCTGTCCTTGAATCATTTGCAATAAATGCCAGTGTGCATTTTGCCTTCCCAATCGCTTGCTGCACCTTGAACCCAGCTTTCAGTGATTTAAGAACAAGGAAATAAATCCACAGATTAAATTGAAGTAATATCAGTCAAAATGAGTCTGTAGTTGTTATGATTTGTTGAGGCCGGTATTTGATTGAGGTGTACAAAGTTAAAAACCACACAATTCACCTGATGAAGGAGCAGCACTTTGAAAGCTAATGCTTCCAAATAAATTTGTTGGACTATAATCTGGCGTTGTGTGATTTTTAACTCTGTAATTGTAATCACCTTTGCTCTCTCATTACTGCAAAAAAAGTTACCTTCAATTGTTTTCGAGTAAAAAATGAGGTCTGCAGATGCTGGAGATCACAGCTGCAAATGTGTTGCTGGTCAAAGCACAGCAGGCCAGGCAGCATCTCAGGAATAGAGAATTCACAGCCAAGGCTGGCTCAGCATGTTCAACATGCATATGTTTTTCACTGTGGAATGTCCAGGCTGATGGTACTGTTTGGCCAAATTATGCAGAAGATTCATTCCATGAATATTTTACATTCTGTTTATCAGGCCAATTCCTCATGTGCCCAGGCGTTGGAAATATACAATGAGCTTCAAGCATTAATTCCATCCTTTGCAGATGGGCTTTCTGAATGTCACTGTTGTAGACTTTCATTTCTGAATGCTGCCTTAGGTATCATCAACCTGCTTCCAAATCCACTCATCTGTGGGAAAAAGAAAAATAATTCCACTGTGATGTGTCATTTTGAAGTTCAACCCTATTGTATTAAAATCTTGGTTATGTAGCCCAGTCACCATTGAAGCAATATGTGTTGTGGATGACAATAACATGTAGGGGCAGAAGAAGGCCATTCAGCTCATCGAGTCTGCTCCACCATTCAATGTGATCATTGGTCAGAGTATTGAGTACAGACGTTGGCCATACAAAACGTTGGTAAGGTCACAATTGCAGTACTGCATATGATTCTGTTTCCCCTGCTATAGAAAGGATGTTATTAAATTAGAAATGGAGCAGAAAAGATTTACAAGGATGTTGCTGGGACTGAAGAGTTTGAGTTATAAGGAGAGACTGGATAGACAGGGATTTTTTGCCCTGGAGCATCAGAAGCTGAGGGGTGACCTTACAGAGGTTTATCAAATCATGTGGGATATAGATAAGGTGAATTGCCAAGGTCTTTTTCCAAAGGATAGGGGAGTCTAAAACTAGAGGGCAGAGGTTTAAGGTGAAATGGGAAAGATTTGAAATGAATTGAATTGAATGATTTATTGTCGCTTGTATTCAACAAATAAATAGAATGAAAAATGTAATATGTTGCCACACTCCAGCACCATTTTGAGTTACAGAAGATATTAAAATACAACTAGAATATGATTAATAACAGAGTTCTTTCTCCCTTCTTGGGCTCTGGACAACATCGGATGGGGTGTCCACAAGGGCTCCATGCCCACCAACATCCAAGAATCACAACCCATTTCAGGAGGCCCACTATTACTCCACCATCAGGAACACCACACTGGGCCTACTATACTGATGTCACAAGCTCTCCATGCTGGGCTCGCTCTCCCCAAGGACTCAACTCTTCTCACCATTGCCACACATGGTCAGGAACCAGGTCCACTTTTGCCCTGCTGAAGACACAGAAAAGGCCTCCAAAGAGAAAGAAAAGAGAAAAGAAAGTGAGCAAAAGAAAAGGACAAAAGCAAAAAGCCAAAGTTAAAAAAAAATCAAAGAAAGCAGATACGTCCTGGGCCAGGAGCTTGGACACATCACCACTGCCATCTTGGACCAGACACCAGATACGGCAACTTTTTCACCCAGAGGGTGGTGTATATATGGAACGAGCCACCAGAACAAGTAGTAGACAGAAGTATCATTACAACATTTAAAAGACATTTGGACAGGTAAATGGATAGGAAAGGTTTAGTCGGACATGGGCCAATTGGGACTAATTCAGTTTAGGAAACCTGGTTGGCATGGATGAATTGGGCTGAGAGGTCTGTTTCCATGTTGTGTGACTTTGTGACTCTGTGGCCAATCTGATGATCCTCCACTTTTCTGACTTTATCCCTATAACACAGGATACCCTTATGGATGTGCACTCAGATCCTGTGCAGACCAGCTGGCAGAGTATTTGCAGACATCTTTAACCTCTTCATACTATGATGTGAGGTTCCTGCTTGCTTCAAGAAGACTACTATCATCCTAGTGCCTGAATGACTACTGCCCAGTGGCTCTTACATCCATCGTTATGAATTCTTCGAGAGGCCAGTAAAAGCATACATCAACTCCAGCCTCCCACATTGCCTTGATCTGCTACAAGTTAACTACCATCACAATCGATGCATGGCAGATGCCATTCGTGGGAACATCTGGATAACAAGGACACCTACATCAGACTCCTATTTATTGACTTTAGCTCTGCTTTCAGCACCATAATTCCAACAAAACCCATCTTCACACTCCGAGACCTAGGACTCTGCTCCCTGCCCCTGTAATTGGATCCTTGACTTCCTGACCCATATAGGCCACAATAAGTAAGGATAGGTGACAACACTTCCTTCACAACAATCCTCAGCACAGGCTGCATGCTCAGCTCCTTACTATACTCCTTATACACTCACTACTCTGAGACCAAATCCAGCTCTAATTCCATTTACAAATTTGCTGATGACTCTACTGTAGTAGTCATGATTTGTAGGTTGCATTTCAAACAACGACGAGACAGAGTACAGGAAAGAGGCAGAGAGTTTAGTGGTATGGTGTAAAGAAAACAATCTCTCCCACAATGTTAATAAAATGAAGGGACTGGTCATCAACTTCAGGAAGCGGAGTAGAGGACAAGCCCCTGTCTGTATCAATGGTTCTGAGGTGGAGGTGGTTGAGAACTCCAGGTTGCTAGGAGTAAATATCACCAACAATCTGTCCTGGTCTATCCATGTTGACATTACAGTCAAGAAAACACACCAATGCCTCTACTTCATCAGAAGGCAAAGAAAATTTGGCATGTCCACAATCATTCTTACCAATTTTTATTGATGCACCATAGAAAGCATCCTGTCTAGAAGCTTCACAACTTGGCATGGCAACCGCTCTGCCCAAGACCACTAGAAATTACAGGGAGTTGTGAACACAGCCCAATCCATCAAAAAAAACAACCTTCATCCCATTGACTCTGTCTATATTTCCTGTGGCCTTGGAAAGCAGCCAGCATCATCAAATACTTCTCCCAAGCCGGTTATAATCTCTTTCATCCTCTTCCATCAGGCAGAAGATACAGAAGTTTGAAAATACATGCCAATCAATTTAAATTTGGTTGGTTAGTATGTAAAAGAGTACTTTTCACTGTATTTTGGTAAATGTAACAATAATAAATCAATCACATTATGGACAATCCTGGAGGTAGTCTAAGCCTCCAGAAGCCTGGATTCTGACTATCTCATTGAGATAGCTCAGGGCTGAAGGAGGAGTTGCTCATTTATAAGGGTGTTGGAAAAGACACATGATCGTGTGGGAGGAGTGGGTGTTGGTTCTGGTGGTGGTGGCAGCTGAGATTGTAGGAACGGTTACTTGTGTGGGGAACCGGGAAAAGATTCGTTTTCCACATCCAAGGTATTCCCACATGCCCACCAGGGCTGACAGAGCTCTTGACGAAGTCCATTCAGTCTCCTGCAATTCAGTCCACACCCTCCCCGACCTTCCAAGAATCAAGATTGGGATTCTGTTTGCACACCCTCCATCCTACCACCTTCATATTCAAATTTATCATCTTCTGCCAGTTCCTCCACTTCCAGTGTGATGTTGGCACCGCATCTACCTCCCCCTCCTCCATCTTCAGAATGCCGTGGAGATCATTTCCTTTGCAATATTCTGGTTTACTCCTCAATTGTCATCATGCCCACTCTCCCCTTCTTACAGCACAAAAGATGTTACAAAACTGAGGGGGTCACCTATGTAAGATGGAGACAAGGAGACATTTTTTTCCTCTCAGGAGATTGAAACTCTTTGGAACTTTCTGTAGTGGAGTCATGGTCATTGGATTTTTTTTAAGGCAGAGTTAGGCAGATACTTGACTAAAGGGTGTCAAAGGTTACCTGGGATAAGTCAAAATGTGGAGTTGAGGCTATCACCAAATCAGCAAGGATCATATTAAATGGCAGAGCAGTCTCTAAAGGGCAGCTCCTAATTCATATGTTGTTATGCAACACCAGTCCTATTAGCTCTTCTTACCATTCAGGACTGCAAACACTCCAAAGAAGTGAAGCAGTTATATAATTATATTTCTTCCAAATAAGTACATTGTACTCACTGCTCACTCCATCATAGCGGATCAGTCACAGATTCATGAAACACCTCCATTCAGTGCAACCTGACCTTCTGATCCCTTGACATTCTGATACTCTGTCCTTCAGTCCCACTCCCACTTTGACCTTCCTGCCCCTGACTAACAGGTCAAGTTGAATATAACTTTGAGGAAGCTTACTGTTGGATTAGACTTTTTGTACCCTCCCTTACTCAATATTGAGTTCATCAATTTTGATCAAAGCTGCAGCTCCCATCTTATCTTTTGGACAGTAGCTCTTGGTAATAAATCAGGGCTGGAGGTTGCCAATTACTCAGCACCCATCTTATCATTCTTTATATGTCCCTATTGACTTGTAGCATCATTTCTTTCAACATTTAATCACTCCTGTCTTCCACATCAACAAAATCCTTCTCTTTTATTCTTTTTCCTTTCCAATTCAACTTTTTCTCATCTTATGTTTGTCATGTAGGTAAGGTTTTCCAGTTTTGCTGGAAGATCATCAACCTGGAATATTAATTCTGTTTCTAGAGTCATAGAGAATTACAGCAAGGAAACAGATCCTTCAGTCCAACTTGTCCATTTGCCAGCATTTTGCCCATATTCCTCTAAGCCCATCTTATTTATGCACCCATCCAGATGCCTTTTAAATGTTGCAATTGTACCAGCCTCCACCACTTCCTCTGGTAGCTCATTCTTTGCATGAAAAAGTTACTCCTTAGGTCCCTTTTAAAATTTACCCCTCTCACCCTAAACCTATGCCTGCTAGTTCTGAATTCCCCCAACCCCAGGGAAAAAAACCTTGTCTATTTACCTTATCTATGCCCCTCATGATTTTATAAACCTCTTATAAGGTCATCCCTCAGCCTCTGATGCTTCAGGACAAACAGCTCCAGCCTATTCAGCCTCTCCCTATAGCTCAAACCATCCAACTCTGGCAACATCCTTGTAAATCTTTTCTGAATCCTTTCAAGTTACACAACATTCTTCCTGTTGGAGGGAGACCAGAACTGTACACAATATTCCAGAAGTGGCCTAACATAACACCCCAACTCCTATACTCAATGCACTGACCGATAAAGAAATCCTCTCCATTGATTTTGTCAGATCTACTGCAAACGTCCAGGAATTTCTGTTTCAATTTCAAACATATAATTGATCAATGAAGAATGCAGGAGGCCATGCCAGGAGGAGTACCAGACATGCCAAAAATGAGATGTCAAACCTGTTGAGGCTACCAAACAGGACTAGTCATAGTCATAGAGATGTACAGCACGGAACACTTGTGTGTCAAACAGCATAAGCAGCAAGTGATTGATGGAGCAAAGCAGATCCATAACCAATGGGTCAGATCTCAACCCTGCAGTTCTGCCATGTCCAGTTGTGAATGGTGGTGGACAGTTAAACAAATCACTGAAGGATGAGTCTCTACAAATGCCCCCAATGTGAATGAGCCCACTGCAAAAGATAAAAATAAAGCATTTAAAAGTACCATCAGCCAGAAGTACCAAGTAAACAATCATCTCGACCTCCTTCAGTGGTCCCCAGCATTAACAGGTGCCAGTCTTCAGCTAATTCAATTCACTTTACATTATATCAAGAAACAGTTTAAGGCACTGGATACTGCAAAGGCAATGGACCCTGTATATATTCAGCAATAGTACCGAAGATTTGAGCTCTGAATCATGCTGTTACCATAGCCAAGTTACAACAGCTACATCTACCAACAATGGAAAATTGCCATATATGTCTTATGTACAAAATCCAACTCAGTCAATTACTGCTTCATCAGTCTACTCTCAGCTATCAATAAAGCGATGGAAAGTGTCATCAACAGTGCTGTCAAGCAGCAGTTGCTCAGTAATAATCTGCTTCATGTTTGAGTTCCTCCAGGGCCACCCAGCTCCTAACATCATTACAGCCTTGGTCACACATGGACAAAAGAGCTGAATTCCAGAGGTGAGGTGAGAGTGAATATCCTTTACATCAAGACTACATTTGACCAAGTGTGACATTGAGGAACTCTCTCAAAAATGGAATCAATGGGAATGGGGGGAAACTCTCTAATTGTTGAAGTCATTTTGACACATAGGAAGATGGTCATAGTTGTTGGAGGTCGATCACCTCAGTTCCTGGAGTTCTTCAGGATATAATCCTTCAGAGATCCCTGATACAGAAATCATCCCTCTGGATTGAAAAATTGCACATGTCACACTGCATTTAAGAAAGGCAATTTAGGAATACGAGCAAATTATAGACCAGCTACCTAAAATCTGTGATGGTGAAATTGTTGGGGTCTATGATCCAGGGTGAGTTAATAAACACCTCAAAATTTTTTAGTTAATCAGGGAGAGCCAGCATAGATTCATGACAGGTAGGTCATACCTGACAAACCTCATTGAAATTTTGAATAGTTGAAATGGGTACAATTACAACATTTAAAAGGTATATTAAAGGAAGGGTTTAGAGGAATATGGGCCAAATGCTGGCAAATGGGATTAGATCAGATTGGGATGTCCGGTCTGTGCAAACGAGTTGGCCTGAAGGGCCTGTTTCATGCTGTATGACTCTCTGGTTCTATGACTAAGGTAGTGAACAAGGTAATGTCCAAAATTGGATCTGTTTTTGTGGACTTCCAGAAGGCATTTTATGAAGTTCCACATCAGACACTGTTTGCTAAGGTAGAAGTCTGCAAAATTGAGAGCAAATTACTGACATGGTAGTATGCGACAGGCAATAAAAAGTTGGGATAATGGGCAAGCGTTCAAATGGGAGGATGTGACCAATGGTGTCCCACAAGGATCTATGATAGAACCTCAATTATTCACTTTACTTATTAATGACTAGATAATAGCATAGAAAATCACATATTCAAACTTGCCGCTGACACAATGTTAGGTGGCATTATGTAGATGATGGCATCAAATTACAAAGGTATATTGACAGACTAAGTACGTAACAGATGGAGTTCAATGTAGGCAAGTGTGAGGTTATCCATTCTGCGCTGAAACAAGTTAGATCAGGGCATGAAGTTAAATACAGTCAATGTCCAAAGAAACTTGTGGTTTGAGGTCTGGGCACCACACCTTAGGAAGGATACATGTGTCTTGGAGGGTGTACAAAATTGGTTTACAAGAGTGATACTTGGAATTTAGGGTTTACGTTATGAGGAGAAATTACATAAATTTGGTCTGTTTTCCCCAGAATTAAGAAGGTTAAGAAATGATCTGACTGAAATCTTCGAGATATTAACAGGAAAAGATGAGGTAGATAAAGATAAAATATTTCCACTGGTTGAGGATTCTAGAATTGGGGGCATAGTCTAAAAATTATAACCAAACCGTTCAGGAAGTATTTCTATGCACAAAGGATGATGGATGTTTTGAACTCTACCCCACAAATGGCAGTGGATGCTGGACACATAGTTAATTTTAAATCTGAGATAGATAAGTTTTTGTGAAGCAAGGTATTGAGGGACATGAACTAAAGGCAGGTATATGAAGTTAAGTCACAGATCAGCCATGATGCCATTGAGTGGTGGAATGACTAAACAAGATGCTTAATGGCCTATATCTGTTCCTATGTCTCGGGTCCAACCAACTTTAACTACCTTTATCAACAACTTTCCCTCCACCATTTGGTTATAAGTGGAAATGTTCAGTGATGATTGCACAATGTTCAGCACCACTCACGACTCCTCTGACACTAAAGCAGTCCATGTCCAAATGCAACAAGACTTGGACAATATCCAGACTTTGGATGAAAAGTGGCAAGTAACATTCGTGCCACACAAATGCCAGGCAATGGCCATCTCCAACAAGAGATAATGTACTCACTGCCCACTGATATTCAATGGTGTCACCATCACTGATTCCCCCACTATCAACAGCCATAGAGTTGACATTGATCAGAAACTGAACACCCAGAAGGAAAATAAACAATAAAACCTGCAAATGATGCAAAATGATCCAGCTAGTTTTGCATACCTTAGAACTCCTGCTCATTCAGTGCCGTTGGGTCAAAATCCTGGAATTCCCTCCGGAATGATATTGTGTGTCTACCTACAACAAATGGACTGCACTGGTTCAAGATAGAGTCATGGAGTTATAGATATGTACAGCATGAAAACAGACCCTTTGGTCTAATCCATCCACGCCGACCAGCTATCCCAATCCAATCTAGTCCCACCTGCCAGCACCTGCCAGCACCATATCCCTCCAAACCCTTCCTATTCATATACCATCCAAAGGCCTCTTAACTGTTGCAATTGTACCAGCCTTCACCACTTCCTCTGGCAGCTCATTCCATACACGTACTACCCTTTGTGTTAAAAAGTTGCCCCGTAAGTCACTTTTATATATTTTCCCTCTCACCCTAAACCTATGCCCTCTAGTTCTGGACTGCCCAACCACAGGGAAAAGACTTTGCCTATTTACCCTATCCATGCCCCTCATAATTTTGTAAACCTCTATAAGGTCACCCCTCAGCCTCCGACGCTCCAGGGAAAACAGCCCAGCCTGTTCAGCCTCTCCCTATAGCTCAAATCCAACAACCCTAGCAACATCCTCATAAATCCTTTCTGAACCCTTTCAAGTTTCACAACTTCTTTCCAAAGGAAGGAGACCAGAATTGCATGCAATATTCCAACAATGGCCAAACCAATGTCCTGTACAGCTGCAACATGACCTCCCAACTCCTGTACTCAATGCTCTGACTAATAAACGAAAGCATACCAAACACCTTCTTTACTATCCTATCTACCTGTGACTCTACTTTCAAGGAGCCAAGAACCTGTACTCCAAGGTCTCTTTGTTCAGCAATACTCCCTATGACCTGATCATTAAATGTATAAGTCCTGCTAAGATTTGCTTTCCCAAAATGTAGCACCTCACATTTGTCTGAATTAAACTCCATCTGACACTTCTCAGCCCATTGGCCCATCTGGTCAAGATCCTGTTGCAATCTGAGGTAACCCTCTTCATTATCCACTACACCTCCAATTTTGGTGTCATCTGCAAAATTATTAACTGTACCTCTTACGCTTGTATCCAAATCATTTATGTAAATGACAAAAAGTAGAGGACCCAGCACTAATCCTTGTGGCACTCCACTGGTCACAGGCCTCCAGTCTGAAAAACAACCCTCCACCACCACCCTCTGTCTTCTACCTTTGAGCCAGTTCTGTATCCAAATGGTTAGTTCTCCCTGTGTTCCGTGAGATCGAATCTTGCTAATCCATCTCGCATGGGGAAACTTGTTGAACACCTTACTGAAGTCCATATAGATCACATCTAACACTCTGCCCTCATCAATCCTCTTTGTTACTTCCTCAAAAAACTCAATCAAGTTTGTGAGGCATGATTTCCCACAGACAAAGCCATGTTGGCTATCCCTAATCAGTCCTTGCCTTTCCAAATACATGTACATCCTGTCCCTCAGGATTCCCTCCAACAACATGCCCACCACCGATGTCAGGCTCGCTGGTCTATATTTCCCTGGCTTATCCTTACCACCCTTCTTAAACACTGGCACCACGTTAGCCAACCTCCAGTCCTCTGGCACCTCACCTGTGACTATCAATGATACAAATATCTCAGCAAGAGGCCCAACAATCACTTCTCTAGCTTCCCACAGAGTTCTCGGGTACACCTGATCAGGTCCTGGGGATTTATCCATCTTTACCCGTTTCAAGACATCCAGCACTTCCTCCTCTGTAATATGGACATTTTGCAAGATGTCACCATCTATTTCTCTACAGACTGTGTCTTCCATATCCTTTTCCCCAGTAAATTCTGATGCAAAATATTCATTTAGTGTCTCCCCCATTTTCTGTGGCTCCACACAAAGGCCACCTTGCTGATCTTTGAGGGGCACTATTCTCTCCCTAGTTACCTTTTTGTCCTTAATGTATTTGTAAAAACTCTTTGGATTCTCCTTAATTCTATTTGCCAAAGCTATTTCATGTCCTCTTTTTGCCCTCTTGATTTCCCTCTTAAGTATACTCTCACTTCCTTTATACTCTTCTAAGGATTCACTCGATCTATCCTGTCCATACCTGACATATGCTTCCTTCTTTTTCTTAACCAAATCCTCAATTTCTTTAGTCATCCAGAATTCCCTATATCTGCCAGCCTTTCCTTTCACCTTCACAGGAATATACTTTCTCTGGATTCTCGTTATCTCATTTCTGAAGGCTTCCCATTTTCCAACCGTCCCTTTACCTGCGAACAAAGTGCTCCCCCACTGACACCTCAGTCACCTGCCCTGACTTATTTCCCAAGAGTAGGTCAAGTTTTGCACCTTCTCTAGTAGGTACATCCACATACTGAATCAGAAAATTGCCTTGTACGCACTTAACAAATTCCTCTCCATCTAAACCCTTAACACTATGGCAGTCCCAGTCTATGTTTGGAAAGTTAAAATCCCCTACCATAACCAACCTATTATTCTTATAGAAAGCTGAGATCTCCTTACAAGTTTGATTCTCAATTTTCCTCTGACTATTAGGGGGTCTATAATACAATCCCAATAAGGTTATTATCCCTTTCTTATTTCTCAGTTCCACCCAAATAACTTCCCTGGATGTATTTCCAGGAATATCCTCCCTCAGCACAGCTGTAATGCTATCCCTTTTCAAAAAGGCCACTTCCCCCTCCTCTCTTGTCTCCCTTCTATCCTTCCTGTAGCATTTGTATCCTGGAACATTATGCTGCCAGTCCTCCCTTTCCCTGAGCTATGTTTCTGTAATTGCTATGATGTCCCAGTCCCATGTTCCTAACCATGCCCTGAGTTCATCTGCCTTCCCTGTTAGTCCCCTTGCATTGAAATAAATGCTGTTTATAAATGTGGCCTACCTTGTCCCAGCCTGCCCTGACTGTTTGACTCGCTTCTGTTCTCAACTGTCGATGAACAATCTGTTGGCCAGCCAGTGACACCCATGTCCCATTTGTGATTAAAAAAGGGAGACAATACCAGCAGCAGAGGAGTAAAAACAAGACCAAAATCAGTGGATGAATATCTCTTAATGTCTTTGGAGGCGGAAAGGGCAGTTAATTAGTGAAATAGTGCATGGCTGTGCCCCATCCCTTCTCACACTCACCCATCAGAATGAAGTCAGGGGCTGAAGGCAAATTGTCAGACATCATACCTGTCTCCAAATGACGCCTTTAAGTGGAGAATAAATGACCAACCAAAGGCCTCATTCCACTGCCGTTAATATTGACCCTGCGAGGATGAGCTTTTTGATATGTACATCAATGACAGGTAAGACTACTTGGAACTGCTGATGGTCTCATTTGATGGGATCACTTAGAGCTTCTTTGCTATTTGAATTCATGTATCGGAGTGCGTCTGGGAAAATTAACAAGCAGTGAAATTCTCAACTGATCTTGGACGAACTTGTCTGGGAGAGGTCACAACACAGGAGCAGATAAGTGAACAGTTTAAGTGTGGCCTACAGAAAGTCTGCAGTAGTGAATAGAGTTGGTTGTTTCTTGATTGTATGTGTTTTGAGATATGGCTCTTGATTAAACTTAAAATATAAGCCATAACTATTAATTTAATCTGGGGCAGTTTTTTGTAGAGGAATAAGATGGTGTTGTTTTCTGGGTCTGTAGATTGTGAAGAAGGATAAATGACCTTTAGAAGAGTGATATGTGCTTGTTGTCAGATGTGGGAGTTTGAAGAGAGTTTAAGGGTTACTGTGGATTATATCAATAACAAATGCTGTTGGTTGCGAATCTTATCAGATCAAATGGATCAGTTGGAGAGACAGTTAGAAGCAATGAGAAATTTGCAACAGCAACAGTATGTGATGGATGGCAGTTATAGGAAGGGAGGGGGGGGAAGTCTCAGATGCAGTCACATAGCTGGATTAACGCCAGGAAAGGTAAGAGAGGTGGGCAGCTAGGGCAGGAGGCATTTGTGGCTATACCCATTTCAAACAAGTATACTGTTTTGGAAAATGTAGGGGGTGATGGATTCTCAGGGGAACGTAACACGAACAGCCATGTTTCTGGTATTGAGACCAACTCTAATGCAACAAGGGGTACATTGGGTTCCAAAGATCGATTGTGTTAGGGGACTCTCTAGTCCGAGGTACAGACAAACGTTTCTGTGGCTGGCAGCAAAAAATCAGAATGTGTTGCTTCCCTGGTGCCAGGATTAAGGATGTCTCAGAGAGGGTGCAGAATGTTCTCACAGGGGAGAGGGGCCAGCAAGAGGTCATTGCCCACATTGGAACCAACGATATAGGAAGGGAAAAAGTTGAGATTCTGAAGGCAGATTACAGAGAGTTAGGCAGAAATTTAAAAAGGAGGTCCTCGAGAGTAGTAATATCTGGATTACTCCCAGTGCTATGAGCTAGTGAGAGGAGGAATAGGAGATTAGAGCAGATGAATGCATGACTGAGGAGCTGGTATATGGGAGAAGGACTCACTTTTTTGGATCATTGGAAGGGGACTAATATACTGGCAGGGAAATTTGCTAGAGCTGCTCGGGAGATTTTTATAGACCAGTTAGTCTGACCTCAGTGGTGGGAAAGATGCTGGAGTCTATTATAAAGAATGAAATTACGACACATCCGGATAGTAGTAACAGGATTGGTCAGAGTCAGCATGGATTTATGAAGGGGAAATCATGCTTGACTAATCTTCTGGAATTTTATAAGGATGTAACTCTGAGGATTGACGAGGGAGATCCAGTAGATGTAGTGTACCTGGACTTTCAGAAAGCTTTTGATAAAGTTCCACATAGGAGGTTAGTGAGAAAGATTAGGCGCATGGTATTGGGGGCAAAGTACTAACTTGGATTGAAAGTTGGTTGGCTGATAGGAAACAAAGAGTAGTGATAAACGGCTCCATTTTGGAATGGCAGGCAGTGACCAGTGGGGTACCGCAGGGATCAGTACTGGGACCGCAGCTTTTTACAATATATGTTAATGATCTAGAAGATGGTATTAGTAATAACATTAGCAAATTTGCTGATGATACTAAGCTGGGTGGCAGGGTGAAATGTGATGAGGATGTTAGGAGATTACAGGGTGACCTGGACAAGTTAGGTGAGTGGTCAGATGCATGGCAGATGCAGTTTAATGTGGATAAATGTATGGTTATCCACTTTGCTGGCAAGAACAGGAAGGCAGATTACTACCTAAATGGAATCAATTTAGGTAAAGGGGCAGTACAGAGAGATCTGGATGTTCTTGTACACCAGTCAATGAAGGTGAGCATGAAGGTACCGCGGGAAGTGAAGAAGGCTAATAGCATGCTGGCCTTCATAACAAGAGGGATCGAGTATAGAAGCAAAGAGGTTCTTCTGCAGCTGTACAGGGCCCTGGTGAGACCACACCTGGAGTACTGTGTGCAGTTCTGGTCTCCAAATTTGAGAAAAGACATTCTGGCTATTGAGGGAGTGCAGCGTAGGTTCACGAGGTCAATTCCTGGAATGGCGGGATTACCTTACACTGAAAGACTGGAGTGACTGGGCTTGTATACCCTTGAGTTTAGAAGACTGGAGGCAGGAACCATGTTTCCGCTGATGGGTCAGTGCCGAACCAGAGGACACAACTTACAAATATAGGGTAGATCATTTAGGACAGAGATGAGGAGAAACTTCTTCATCCAGAGAGTGTGGCTGTGTGGAATGCTCTGCCCCAGAGGGCAGTGGAGGCCCAGTCTCTGGATTCATTTAAGAAAGAATTGGATAGAGCTCTCAAGGATAGTGGAATCAAGGGTTATGGAGATAAGGCAGGAACAGGATACTGATTAAGGATGATCAGCCATGATCATATTGAATGGTGGTGCAGGCTCGAAGGGCAGAATGGCCTACTCCTGCACCTATTGTCTATTGATTTAAACTAGTAAGATTTTGGGGGGGGGGAGGGGTGTTGTTGGGACCCAGGTAGATAGTAAGGAAGGAGATCAATCTGAGAATGGTACGGTTGAGAACAGAAGTGAGTCAAACAGTTGGGGCAGCAGGGACAAGGGAAGACTAATAAATTAAACTGCATTTATATCAATGCAAGGGGCCTAACAGGGAAGGCAGATGAACTCAGGGCATGGTTAGGAACATGGGACTGGGACATCATAGCAATTACAGAGACATGGCTCAGGGAAGGGCAGGACTGGTAGCTTAATGTTCCAGGATACAAATGCTACAGGAAGGATAAAAAGGGAGGCAAGAGAGGAAGGGGAGTGGTGTTTTTGATAAGGGATGGCATTGCAGCTGTGCTGAGGGAGGATATTCCCCGAAATACATCCAGGGAAGTTATTTGGATGGAACTGAGAAATAAGAAAGGGATGGTAACCTTATTGGGATTGTATTGTAGACCCCCTAATAGTCAGAGGGAAATTGAGAATCAAACTTGTAAGGACATCTCAGCTTTCTGTAAGAATAATAGGGTGGTTATGGTCTAAACATAGACTGGGACTGCCATAGTGTTAAGGGTTTAGATGGAGAGGAATTTGTTAAGTATGTACAAGACAATTTTCTGATTCAGTATGTGGATGTACCTATTAGAGAAGGTGCAAAACTTGACCTACTCTTGGGAAATAAGTCAGGGCAGGTGGCTGAGATTTCAGTGGGGGAGCACTTTGGGGCCAGCGACCACAATTCCATTTGTTTTAAAATAGTGATGGGAAAGGATAGACCCCCAGATGTAAAAGTTGAAGTTCTAAATTGGAGAAAGACTAATTTTGACAGTATTAGGCAAGAACTTTCAAAAGCTGATTGGGGGCAGATGTTCGCAGGTAAAGGGTCAACTGAAAAATAGGAAGCCTTCAGAAATGAGATAACGAGAATCTAGAGAAATTATATTTCTGTTAGGATGAAAGGAAAGGCTGGTAGGTATAGGGAATGCTGGATGACTAAAGAAATTGTGGGTTTGGTTAAGAAAAAGAAGGAAGCATATGTAAGGTATAGACAGGATACATCGAGTGAATCCTTAGAAAAGTATAAAGGTTGTCGGAGTAGGCTTAAGGGGGTAATCAGGAGGGCAAAACAGGAACATGAGATAGCTTTGGAAAATAGAATTAAGGAGAATCCAAAAGGTTACAAAAGGGTAACTAGGGAGAGAATAGGGCCACTCAAAGATCAGCAAGGCGTCCTTCGCGTAGAGCTGCAGAAAATGGGGGAGATACTAAATGAGTATTTTTGCATCAGTGTTTACTGTGGAAAAGGATATGGAAGATGTAGAATGTAGGGAAATAGGTGGTGACAAATGTCCATATTACGGTGGAGGAAGTGCTGGATGTCTTGAAATGCATAAAGGTGGATAAATCCCCAGGACCTGATCAGGTATACCCTAGAACTCTGTTGGAAGCTAGAGAAGTGATTTTTGGGCCTCTTGCTGAGATATTTGTATCATCGATAGTCACAGGGGAGGTGCCGGAAGACTGGAGGTTAGCTAAAGTGGTGCCACCGTTTAAGAAAGATGGTAAGGACAACCAAGGATCAATAAACCAGTGAGCCTGACGTCGGTGGTGGGCAAGTTGTTGGAGGGAATCCTGAGGGACAGGATGTACATGTATTTGGAAAGGCAAGGTCTGATTAGAGACAGTCAACATGGCTTTGTATGTGGGAAACCATGCCTCACAAACTTGATTAAGTTTTTTGAGGAAGTAACAAAGAGGATTGATGAGGGCAGAGCAGTAGATGTGATTTATATGGACTTCAATAAGGTGTTCAACAAGTTTCCATATATGAGACTCGTTAGCAAGGTTAGATCTCAGGAACACAGGGAGAACTAACCATTTGGATACAGAACTGGCTCAAAGGTAGAAGACAGAGGGTGGTGGTGGAGGGTTTTTCAGACTGGAAGCCTGTGACCAGTGTTCCACAAGGATCAGTGCTGGGTCCACTACTTTTTGTCATTTACATAAATGATTTGGATGCAAGCATATGAGGTACAGTTAGTAAGTTTGCAGATGATTCCAAAATTGGAGGTGTAGTGGACAGCGAAGATGTTTACAACATGATCTTGACCAGATGGGCCAATGGGTTGAGAAGTGGCAGATGAAGTTTAATTCAGGTAAATGCGAGATGCTGCATTTTGGGAAAGCAAATCTTAGCAGGACTTGGACACTTAATGGAAAGGTCCTAGGGGGTGTTGCTGTACAAAGAGTCCTTGAAGTGCAGGTTCACAGCTCCTTGAAAGTAGAGTCGCAGGTAGGATAGTGAAGAAGGCGTTTGATTTGCTTCATTTCATTGTTCAGAGTATTGAGTACAGGAGTTGGGACATCATGTTGCTGGTGTACAGGACATTGCTTAGACCACTGTTGGAATATTGCATGCAATTCTGGTCTCCTTCTGATCAGAAAGATATCGTGAAACTTGATTTGGAGACACCGGTGTTGGACTGGGGTGTACAATGTTAAAAATCACACAACACCAGGTTATAGTCCAACAGGTTTAATTGGAAGCTCTCGCTTTCGGAGCGCTGCTCCCTCACCAACCACCGATGAAGAAGCGGTGCTCCGAAAGCTAGTGCTTCCTATTAAAACTGTTGGATTATAACTTGGTGTTGTGTGATTTTAACATTGTGAAACTTGAAAGGGTTCAGAAATGATTTACAAGGATGTTGCCAGGGTTGTTGGATTTGAGCTACAGGGAGAGGCTGAACAGGCTGTGGCTGTTTTCCCTGGAGCGTTGGAGGCTGAGGGGTGACCTCATAGAGGTTTACAAAATTATGAGGGGCATGGATAGGATAAATAGGCAAAGTCTTTTACCTGTGGTTGGGTAGTCCAGAACTAGAGGGCATAGGTTTAGGGTGAAAGGGGAAAGATATAAAAAAGATCTACAGGACAACATTTTAAACACAGAGGGTGGTACGTGTGTGGAATGAGCTGCCAGAGGAAGTGGTGAAGGCTGGTACAATTGCAACATTTAAGAGGATTATGGATGGGTATATGAATAGGAAGGGTTTGGAGGGATATGGGCCGGGTGCTGGCAGGTGGGACTAGATTGGATTGGGATATCTGATTGGCATGGATGGGTTGGACCAAAGGGTCTGTTTCCATATTGTATATCTCCATGATTCTATGACTATGACTCATTGAGGGACACCGCATTAGAAAGAGCCCACTGAGAGTAGTGCTCCAGTCCTTGATTCTCCTCCCATTACACGGTCTCCCCATTGACCCCTATTCCATGAAACCTTGCAGCCATTATGTACCTGAGACTTGGGCCGCTCCGCAATCCTGGGCCCCTGGTAGGTGTCCTTCTGACAGCCGAAATGGACACCCCAGTGCTGGTGTTGGTACCATTCAATAACGTTGCTGTCAATCACATTTCCTTAATTTCTTGAAAGTTCCCATTGTTGACTATTTCTGGCAAGTATACTGACAGGTTCTCCTGGAGGAAGCAACGTGGGTCTCTTGCTTGCCCTCCAACTCACAGGCAACACCACGTATCCCTCCATAAAATCCAGTCCTTGACCTCTATTTGAGTTTCATTGTTTATATAAATGATTTGGATTTGAATTTAGGAGGAATGGTTAGGAAGTTTGCAGACGACATCAAACTTGGAGGTGTGGTGGGCAATGAAGAAGGTTACCACAGAGTACAATGGGATCAGATGGGCCAATGGGCTAAGGAGTGGCGGATGGAGTTTAATTTAGATAAATGTGAGGTGCTGCGTTTTGGGAAGGCAAATCACAGCAGGACTTATACACTTAATGGTCAGGCTCTGGGGAGTGTTGCTGAACAAAGAGACCTTGAAAGTGCAGGTTCATAGCTCCTTGAAGGTGAAGTCCCAACTGGATAGGAGAGTGAAGAAGGTGTTTGGGATGCTGGCCTTTATTGTTCAGTGCATTGAGAACAGGAGTTGAGAGGTTATGTTGCGGTTGTATAGGACATTGACTCGGCCACTATTGGAATACTGCGAACAATATTGCAAACCAGGTATCCCTGGTTTAGGAAAGATATTGTGAAACTTGAAAGGGTTCAGAAAAGATTTACAAGAATGTTGCCAGGGTTGGATGGTTTGTCCTATAGGGAGAGGCTGAATGGGCTGGGCTAATTTCCCTGGAGCTTTCGAAGCTGAGGGGTGACCTTCAGAGGTTTATAAAATAATGAGAGGTGTGGTTAGAGTGAATTGGCAAAATCTTTTTCCTCAGGTAGGAGAGTCCAAAAGGGGCATAGTTTAAGGTGAGAGGGGAAAGAATCCTGA
Source organism: Hemiscyllium ocellatum (assembly GCF_020745735.1). Lineage (NCBI taxonomy): Eukaryota > Metazoa > Chordata > Chondrichthyes > Orectolobiformes > Hemiscylliidae > Hemiscyllium > Hemiscyllium ocellatum. Next base: position 57,989,272 of record NC_083404.1, read on the forward strand.
CCCCTGATGTAATTTTATAACAGCTGAATTCTAATTCCTAATGTAATTTTATAAACACAGAATCCTGACTCTTGATGCAACTTTATAACCGCTGAATCCTGACTCCTGATGTAATTTTATAACAGCTGAATCCTGATGCAGGGGTGTGTGCTGCCCTATGAATCCCCATCATTGTTAACCAGGTCTTCCCCTCATATGATCCTCTCAGAACTACTGCTCATATATAACATGAGTGCTCATGAGTGGTTAACTAGTTTTTAAATGTCTGTTTTTGGGCAGACAGTTGGCTGACAAGATGAATGATGTTGGTTAGGTCTGGTGTAGACTGAAGCACAATGGCAGAGAAGAGATAGCATTTCCTCAGGGGTCATTGACAGTGATAAGCTGGCTCAGTACTGATAGATTGTCTTTAACCTATATCTTTTTTTTAATTCCATATTCTTAAATTAATAAACATTGTAAAATATCATGGCAACAAAGGAAAGCTTTTCACTGTATTTTATTCTTAATGTAAAATAACGTGACAATAAAATCATTCATTAATTCATCCAAATGAAACCCATGAGCTCTAATGGCTTGACCATGAATCTGAATGTATGAGGCGCGAGGAAGATGCATTATCATGTGCCCTACCCTTAACTCACTGGAAGCCTGTTTCCTGTTAAAACTGCACCCCTGCCATCCATTAGTGCTGACCACAGATCAGTACAGATCAGTGTTCAAACTTGTCAAAATATCTATCGGTAAATGAATGTAATCTATTTCCTGATTAGTCATAGAGTCATAGAAATGTACAGACTGAAGAAAGACCCGCCAGTCCAACTCAACTATGCTGACCAGATATCCTAAATTAATCTCGTCCCATTTGCCAGCATTTAGCCCATATCCCTCTAAACCCATTCTACTCATTTACCCATCCAGACGTCTTATAAATGTTGTAATTGTACCAGCCTCCACCACTTCCTTAGATAGCTGATTCCAAACTTGCCACACCGTCTGCATGAAAAAGTTGCCCTTTAGTGGTTATAAAATTACATTAGAATTCAGTGGTTACAAAATTACATCAGGAGTCAGGATTCAGTGGTTATAAAATTACTTCAGGGGTCAAGATTCAGCAGTTATAAAATTACATCAAGAGTCAGGATTCAAGTGGTCATAAAATGACATCAGGAGTCAGGGTTCAGAGATTGCAAAATTGCATCAGGAGTCTGGATTCAAGTGGTTATAAAATTACATCAGGAGTCAGGATTCAGCGATTATACAATTACTCCAGGAATCAGGATTCAGTGGTTATAAAATTACATCAGGAATCGGGATTCATCTGTTATAAAATTCGTCAGGATTCTGGATTCAGTGGTCATGAAATTACATCAGGAGTGAGGATTCAGAAGTTATAAAATTACAAGATGAGTCTGGATTCAAGCGGTTATAAAATTACTTCAGGAATCAGGATCCAGTGGTTATAAAATTACAAGATGAGTCTGGATTCAACGATTATAAAATTACATCAGGAGTCACGATTCAGCGATTATAAAATTACTTCAGGAATCAGGATTCAGCTGTTATAACATTACATCAGGACACTGGATTCAGCGATTATAAAATTAAATCAGGAATCTGAATTCAGCGATCATAAAATAAGTTCAAGAATGAGGATTCCGTGGTTATAAAATTACATCAGGAATCGGGATTCAATGATTGCAAAATTACATCAGGAGTCAGGATTCAGTGGTTATAAAATTACATCAGGAGTCAGGACACAGCGAATATAAAATTACTTCAGGAATCAGGATTCAATGATTATAAAATTACATCAGGAGTCAGGATTCAGTGGTTATAAAATTACATCAGGAATCTGGATTCAGCTGTTATAAAATTGCATCAGGAACAGGATTCAGCGATTATACAATTACTCCAGGAATCAGGATTCAGTGGTTATAAAATTACATCAGGAATCGGGATTCATCTGTTATAAAATTCGTCAGGATTCTGGATTCAGTGGTCATGAAATTACATCAGGAGTGAGGATTCAGAAGTTATAAAATTACATCAGGAGACTGGATTCAAGCGGTTATAAAATTACTTCAGGAATCAGGATCCAGTGGTTATAAAATTACAAGATGAGTCTGGATTCAACGATTTTAAAATTACATCAGGAGTCACGATTCAGCGATTATAAAATTACTTCAGGAATCAGGATTCAGCTGTTATAACATTACATCAGGAGACTGGATTCAGCGATTATAAAATTAAATCAGGAATCTGAATTCAGCGATTATAAAATAACTTCAAGAATGAGGATTCCGTGGTTATAAAATTACATCAGGAGTCTGAATTCAGCGATTATAAAATTACATCAGGACTCAGGATTCCAGTGGTTATGAAAGTACATTAGGAGTCAGGAATCAGTAGTTATAAAATTACATTAGGTGTCAGGATTCAAGTCGTTACATAATTACATCAGGAGTCAGGGTTCAGGGGTATAAAATTGCATCAGGAATCTGGATTCAGTGGTTATAAAATTACATCAGGATTCTGGATTCAAGTGGTTATTAGATTACATCAGCTGACTGGGTTCAGCGATTATAAAATTACATCAGGAGTCTGGATTCAGATTTTATAAAACTACATCAGGAGTCTGAATTCAGTGATTATAAAATTACATCAGGAGACAGGATTCAGTGGTTACAAAATTGCATCAGCTGTCAAGATTCCGGGTTATAAAATTACATCAGGAGTCAGGATTCAGTGGTTATATAATTGCATCAGGGGTCAGGATTTAGAAGTTATAAAATTACATCAGGTGTGAGGATTCAACTGGTTATAAAATTACATCAGTAGTCAGGATTCAGCGATTATAAAATCACTTCTGGAATCAGGATTCAGTGGTCAAAAAATACATCAGGTGTCTGGATTCAGCAGTTATAAACTTACATCAGGAGTCAGGGTTCAGGGGTATAAAATTGCATCAGGAATCTGGATTCAGTGGTTATAAAATTACATCAGGATTCTGGATTCAAGTGGTTATTAGATTACATCAGCTGACTGGGTTCAGTGATTATAAAATTACATCAGGAATCTGGATTCAGATTTTATAAAACTACATCAGGAGTCTGAATTCAGTGATTATAAAATTACATCAGGAGACTGGATTCAGTGGTTACAAAATTGCATCAGCTGTCAAGATTCCGGGTTATAAAATTACATCAGGAGGCTGGATTCAGTGGTTATAAAATTACATCAGGAGTCAGGATTCAGTGGTTATATAATTGCATCAGGGGTCAGGATTCAGAAGTTATAAAATTACATCAGGTGTGAGGATTCAACTGGTTATAAAATTACATCAGTAGTCAGGATTCAGCGATTATAAAATCACTTCTGGAATCAGGATTCAGTGGTCAAAAAATACATCAGGTGTCTGGATTCAGCAGTTATAAAATTACATCAGGAGTCAGGGTTCAGGGGTATAAAATTGCATCAGGAATCTGGATTCAGTGGTTATAAAATTACATCAGGATTCTGGATTCAAGTGGTTATTAGATTACATCAGCTGACTGGGTTCAGCGATTATAGAATTACATCAGGAATCTGGATTTAGTGGTCATATAATTACATCAGGAGTCATAATTCAACAACCATAAAATTACTTCAGGAATCAGGGTTCAGCTGTTATAACATTACATCAGGAGACTGGATTCAGCGACTATAAAATTAAATCATGAATCTGGATTTGGCTGTTATAAAATTACAATTCAGCAATTATTAAATAACTTCAAGAATGAGGATTCCGTGGTTATAAAATTACATCAGGAATCGGGATTCAATGATTGCAAAATTACATCAGGAGTCAGGATTCAGTGGTTATAAAATTACATCAGGAATCTGGATTCAGCTGTTATAAAATTGCATCAGGAACAGGATTCAGTGGTTATAAAATTACATCAGGACTCAGGATTCAAGTCGTTACAAAAGTACATTAGGAGTCAGGAATCAGTGGTTATAAAATTATGTTAGGTGTCAGGATTCAAGTAGTTATAAAATTACATTGGGAGTCAGGATTCAGTGATAATAAAATTACATTGGGAGTCAGCATTCAAATGGATATAAAATTACATCAGTAGTCAGGATTCAGCGAGTATAAAATCACTTCTGGAATCAGGATTCAGTGGTCAAAAAGTACATCAGGTGTCTGGATTCAGCAGTTATAAAATTACATCAGGAGTCAGGGTTCAGGGGTATAAAATTGCATCAGGAATCTGGATTCAGTGGTTATAAAATTACATCAGGATTCTGGATTCAAGTGGTTATTAGATTACATCAGCTGACTGGGTTCAGTGATTATAAAATTACATCAGGAATCTGGATTCAGTGGTCATATAATTACATCAGGAGTCATAATTCAACAACCATAAAATTACTTCAGGAATCAGGGTTCAGCTGTTATAACATTACATCAGGAGACTGGATTCAGCGATTATAAAATTAAATCATGAATCTGGATTCAGCTGTTATAAAATTACAATTCAGCAATTATTAAATAAGTTCAAGAATGAGGATTCCGTGGTTATAAAATTACATCAGGAATCGGGATTCAATGATTGCAAAATTACATCAGGAGTCAGGATTCAGTGGTTATAAAATTACATCAGGAGTCAGGATACAGCGAATATAAAATTACTTCAGGAATCAGGATTCAGCTGTTATAAAATTGCATCAGGAACAGGATTCAGCGATTATACAATTACTCCAGGAATCAGGATTCAGTGGTTATAAAATTACATCAGGAATCGGGATTCATCTGTTATAAAATTCGTCAGGATTCTGGATTCAGTGGTCATGAAATTACATCAGGAGTGAGGATTCAGAAGTTATAAAATTACATCAGGAGACTGGATTCAAGCGGTTATAAAATTACTTCAGGAATCAGGATCCAGTGGTTATAAAATTACAAGATGAGTCTGGATTCAACGATTTTAAAATTACATCAGGAGTCACGATTCAGCGATTATAAAATTACTTCAGGAATCAGGATTCAGCTGTTATAACATTACATCAGGAGACTGGATTCAGCGATTATAAAATTAAATCAGGAATCTGAATTCAGCGATTATAAAATAACTTCAAGAATGAGGATTCCGTGGTTATAAAATTACATCAGGAGTCTGAATTCAGCGATTATAAAATTACATCAGGAGTCTGGATTCAGATTTTATAAAACTACATCAGGTGTCTGAATTCAGTGATTATAAAATTGCATCAGGAGACAGGATTCAGTGGTTACAAAATTGCATCAGCTGTCAAGATTCCGGGTTATAAAATTACATCAGGAGGCTGGATTCAGTGGTTATAAAATTACATCAGGAGTCAGGTTTCAGTGGTTATATAATTGCATCAGGGGTCAGGATTCAGCAGTTATAAAATTACATCAGGTGTGAGGATTCAACTGGTTATAAAATTACATCAGTAGTCAGGATTCAGCGATTATAAAATCACTTCTGGAATCAGGATTCAGTGGTCAAAAAATACATCAGGTGTCTGGATTCAGCAGTTATAAACTTACATCAGGAGTCAGGGTTCAGGGGTATAAAATTGCATCAGGAATCTGGATTCAGTGGTTATAAAATTACATCAGGATTCTGGATTCAAGTGGTTATTAGATTACATCAGCTGACTGGGTTCAGTGATTATAAAATTACATCAGGAATCTGGATTCAGTGGTCATATAATTACATCCGGAGTCATAATTCAACAACCATAAAATTACTTCAGGAATCAGGGTTCAGCTGTTATAACATTACATCAGGAGACTGGATTCAGCGATTATAAAATTAAATCATGAATCTGGATTCAGCTGTTATAAAATTACAATTCAGCAATTATTAAATAAGTTCAAGAATGAGGATTCCGTGGTTATAAAATTACATCAGGAATCGGGATTCAATGATTGCAAAATTACATCAGGAGTCAGGATTCAGTGGTTATAAAATTACATCAGGAGTCAGGACACAGCGAATATAAAATTACTTCAGGAATCAGGATTCAATGATTATAAAATTACATCAGGAGTCAGGATTCAGTGGTTATAAAATTACATCAGGAATCTGGATTCAGCTGTTATAAAATTGCATCAGGAACAGGATTCAGCGATTATACAATTACTCCAGGAATCAGGATTCAGTGGTTATAAAATTACATCAGGAATCGGGATTCATCTGTTATAAAATTCGTCAGGATTCTGGATTCAGTGGTCATGAAATTACATCAGGAGTGAGGATTCAGAAGTTATAAAATTACATCAGGAGACTGGATTCAAGCGGTTATAAAATTACTTCAGGAATCAGGATCCAGTGGTTATAAAATTACAAGATGAGTCTGGATTCAACGATTTTAAAATTACATCAGGAGTCACGATTCAGCGATTATAAAATTACTTCAGGAATCAGGATTCAGCTGTTATAACATTACATCAGGAGACTGGATTCAGCGATTATAAAATTAAATCAGGAATCTGAATTCAGCGATTATAAAATAACTTCAAGAATGAGGATTCCGTGGTTATAAAATTACATCAGGAGTCTGAATTCAGCGATTATAAAATTACATCAGGAGTCTGGATTCAGATTTTATAAAACTACATCAGGAGTCTGAATTCAGTGATTATAAAATTACATCAGGAGACAGGATTCAGTGGTTACAAAATTGCATCAGCTGTCAAGATTCCGGGCTATAAAATTACATCAGGAGGCTGGATTCAGTGGTTATAAAATTACATCAGGAGTCAGGTTTCAGTGGTTATATAATTGCATTAGGGGTCAGGATTCAGCAGTTATAAAATTACATCAGTTGTGAGGATTCAACTGGTTATAAAATTACATCAGTAGTCAGGATTCAGCGATTATAAAATCACTTCTGGAATCAGGATTCAGTGGTCAAAAAATACATCAGGTGTCTGGATTCAGCAGTTATAAAATTACATCAGGAGTCAGGGTTCAGGGGTATAAAATTGCATCAGGAATCTGGATTCAGTGGTTATAAAATTACATCAGGATTCTGGATTCAAGTGGTTATTAGATTACATCAGCTGACTGGGTTCAGTGATTATAAAATTACATCAGGAATCTGGATTCAGTGGTCATATAATTACATCAGGAGTCATAATTCAACAACCATAAAATTACTTCAGGAATCAGGGTTCAGCTGTTATAACATTACATCAGGAGACTGGATTCAGCGACTATAAAATTAAATCATGAATCTGGATTTGGCTGTTATAAAATTACAATTCAGCAATTATTAAATAACTTCAAGAATGAGGATTCCATGGTTATAAAATTACATCAGGAATCGGGATTCAATGATTGCAAAATTACATCAGGAGTCAGGATTCAGTGGTTATAAAATTACATCAGGAATCTGGATTCAGCTGTTATAAAATTGCATCAGGAACAGGATTCAGTGGTTATAAAATTACATCAGGACTCAGGATTCAAGTCGTTACAAAAGTACATTAGGAGTCAGGAATCAGTGGTTATAAAATTATGTTAGGTGTCAGGATTCAAGTGGTTATAAAATTACATTGGGAGTCAGGATTCAGTGATAATAAAATTACATTGGGAGTCAGCATTCAAATGGATATAAAATTACATCAGTAGTCAGGATTCAGCGAGTATAAAATCACTTCTGGAATCAGGATTCAGTGGTCAAAAAGTACATCAGGTGTCTGGATTCAGCAGTTATAAAATTACATCAGGAGTCAGGGTTCAGGGGTATAAAATTGCATCAGGAATCTGGATTCAATGATTGCAAAATTACATCAGGAGTCAGGATTCAGTGGTTATAAAATTACATCAGGAGTCAGGACACAGAGAATATAAAATTACTTCAGGAATCAGGATTCAATGATTATAAAATTACATCAGGAGTCAGGATTCAGTGGTTATAAAATTACATCAGGAATCTGGATTCAGCTGTTATAAAATTACAATTCAGCAATTATTAAATAACTTCAAGAATGAGGATTCCGTGGTTATAAAATTACATCAGGAATCGGGATTCAATGATTGCAAAATTACATCAGGAGTCAGGATTCAGTGGTTATAAAATTACATCAGGAGTCAGGACACAGGGAATATAAAATTACTTCAGGAATCAGGATTCAATGATTATAAAATTACATCAGGAGTCAGGATTCAGTGGTTATAAAATTACATCAGGAATCTGGATTCAGCTGTTATAAAATTGCATCAGGAACAGGATTCAGTGGTTATAAAATTACATCAGGAGTCAGGACACAGCGAATATAAAATTACTTCAGGAATCAGGATTCAATGATTATAAAATTACATCAGGAGTCAGGATTCAGTGGTTATAAAATTACATCAGGAATCTGGATTCAGCTGTTATAAAATTGCATCAGGAACAGGATTCAGCGATTATACAATTACTCCAGAAATCAGGATTCAGTGGTTATAAAATTACATCAGGAATCGGGATTCATCTGTTATAAAATTCGTCAGGATTCTGGATTCAGTGGTCATGAAATTACATCAGGAGTGAGGATTCAGAAGTTATAAAATTACATCAGGAGACTGGATTCAAGCGGTTATAAAATTACTTCAGGAATCAGGATCCAGTGGTTATAAAATTACAAGATGAGTCTGGATTCAACGATTTTAAAATTACATCAGGAGTCACGATTCAGCGATTATAAAATTACTTCAGGAATCAGGATTCAGCTGTTATAACATTACATCAGGAGACTGGATTCAGCGATTATAAAATTAAATCAGGAATCTGAATTCAGCGATTATAAAATAACTTCAAGAATGAGGATTCCGTGGTTATAAAATTACATCAGGAGTCTGAATTCAGCGATTATAAAATTACATCAGGACTCAGGATTCCAGTGGTTATGAAAGTACATTAGGAGTCAGGAATCAGTAGTTATAAAATTACATTAGGTGTCAGGATTCAAGTCGTTACATAATTACATCAGGAGTCAGGGTTCAGGGGTATAAAATTGCATCAGGAATCTGGATTCAGTGGTTATAAAATTACATCAGGATTCTGGATTCAAGTGGTTATTAGATTACATCAGCTGACTGGGTTCAGCGATTATAAAATTACATCAGGAGTCTGGATTCAGATTTTATAAAACTACATCAGGAGTCTGAATTCAGTGATTATAAAATTACATCAGGAGACAGGATTCAGTGGTTACAAAATTGCATCAGCTGTCAAGATTCCGGGTTATAAAATTACATCAGGAGTCAGGATTCAGTGGTTATATAATTGCATCAGGGGTCAGGATTTAGAAGTTATAAAATTACATCAGGTGTGAGGATTCAACTGGTTATAAAATTACATCAGTAGTCAGGATTCAGCGAGTATAAAATCACTTCTGGAATCAGGATTCAGTGGTCAAAAAATACATCAGGTGTCTGGATTCAACAGTTATAAACTTACATCAGGAGTCAGGGTTCAGGGGTATAAAATTGCATCAGGAATCTGGATTCAGTGGTTATAAAATTACATCAGGATTCTGGATTCAAGTGGTTATTAGATTACATCAGCTGACTGGGTTCAGTGATTATAAAATTACATCAGGAATCTGGATTCAGATTTTATAAAACTACATCAGGAGTCTGAATTCAGTGATTATAAAATTACATCAGGAGACAGGATTCAGTGGTTACAAAATTGCATCAGCTGTCAAGATTCCGGGTTATAAAATTACATCAGGAGGCTGGATTCAGTGGTTATAAAATTACATCAGGAGTCAGGATTCAGTGGTTATATAATTGCATCAGGGGTCAGGATTCAGAAGTTATAAAATTACATCAGGTGTGAGGATTCAACTGGTTATAAAATTACATCAGTAGTCAGGATTCAGCGATTATAAAATCACTTCTGGAATCAGGATTCAGTGGTCAAAAAATACATCAGGTGTCTGGATTCAGCAGTTATAAAATTACATCAGGAGTCAGGGTTCAGGGGTATAAAATTGCATCAGGAATCTGGATTCAGTGGTTATAAAATTACATCAGGATTCTGGATTCAAGTGGTTATTAGATTACATCAGCTGACTGGGTTCAGCGATTATAGAATTACATCAGGAATCTGGATTTAGTGGTCATATAATTACATCAGGAGTCATAATTCAACAACCATAAAATTACTTCAGGAATCAGGGTTCAGCTGTTATAACATTACATCAGGAGACTGGATTCAGCGACTATAAAATTAAATCATGAATCTGGATTTGGCTGTTATAAAATTACAATTCAGCAATTATTAAATAACTTCAAGAATGAGGATTCCATGGTTATAAAATTACATCAGGAATCGGGATTCAATGATTGCAAAATTACATCAGGAGTCAGGATTCAGTGGTTATAAAATTACATCAGGAATCTGGATTCAGCTGTTATAAAATTGCATCAGGAACAGGATTCAGTGGTTATAAAATTACATCAGGACTCAGGATTCAAGTCGTTACAAAAGTACATTAGGAGTCAGGAATCAGTGGTTATAAAATTATGTTAGGTGTCAGGATTCAAGTAGTTATAAAATTACATTGGGAGTCAGGATTCAGTGATAATAAAATTACATTGGGAGTCAGCATTCAAATGGATATAAAATTACATCAGTAGTCAGGATTCAGCGAGTATAAAATCACTTCTGGAATCAGGATTCAGTGGTCAAAAAGTACATCAGGTGTCTGGATTCAGCAGTTATAAAATTACATCAGGAGTCAGGGTTCAGGGGTATAAAATTGCATCAGGAATCTGGATTCAGTGGTTATAAAATTACATCAGGATTCTGGATTCAAGTGGTTATTAGATTACATCAGCTGACTGGGTTCAGTGATTATAAAATTACATCAGGAATCTGGATTCAGTGGTCATATAATTACATCCGGAGTCATAATTCAAAAACCATAAAATTACTTCAGGAATCAGGGTTCAGCTGTTATAACATTACATCAGGAGACTGGATTCAGCGATTATAAAATTAAATCATGAATCTGGATTCAGCTGTTATAAAATTACAATTCAGCAATTATTAAATAAGTTCAAGAATGAGGATTCCGTGGTTATAAAATTACATCAGGAATCGGGATTCAATGATTGCAAAATTACATCAGGAGTCAGGATTCAGTGGTTATAAAATTACATCAGGAGTCAGGACACAGCGAATATAAAATTACTTCAGGAATCAGGATTCAATGATTATAAAATTACATCAGGAGTCAGGATTCAGTGGTTATAAAATTACATCAGGAATCTGGATTCAGCTGTTATAAAATTGCATCAGGAACAGGATTCAGCGATTATACAATTACTCCAGGAATCAGGATTCAGTGGTTATAAAATTACATCAGGAATCGGGATTCATCTGTTATAAAATTCGTCAGGATTCTGGATTCAGTGGTCATGAAATTACATCAGGAGTGAGGATTCAGAAGTTATAAAATTACATCAGGAGACTGGATTCAAGCGGTTATAAAATTACTTCAGGAATCAGGATCCAGTGGTTATAAAATTACAAGATGAGTCTGGATTCAACGATTTTAAAATTACATCAGGAGTCACGATTCAGCGATTATAAAATTACTTCAGGAATCAGGATTCAATGATCATAAAATTACATCAGGAGTCAGGATTCAGTGGTTATAAAATTACATCAGGAATCTGGATTCAGCTGTTATAAAATTACAATTCAGCAATTATTAAATAACTTCAAGAATGAGGATTCCGTGGTTATAAAATTACATCAGGAATCGGGATTCAATGATTGCAAAATTACATCAGGAGTCAGGATTCAGTGGTTATAAAATTACATCAGGAGTCAGGACACAGGGAATATAAAATTACTTCAGGAATCAGGATTCAATGATTATAAAATTACATCAGGAGTCAGGATTCAGTGGTTATAAAATTACATCAGGAATCTGGATTCAGCTGTTATAAAATTGCATCAGGAACAGGATTCAGTGGTTATAAAATTACATCAGGAGTCAGGACACAGCGAATATAAAATTACTTCAGGAATCAGGATTCAATGATTATAAAATTACATCAGGAGTCAGGATTCAGTGGTTATAAAATTACATCAGGAATCTGGATTCAGCTGTTATAAAATTGCATCAGGAACAGGATTCAGCGATTATACAATTACTCCAGAAATCAGGATTCAGTGGTTATAAAATTACATCAGGAATCGGGATTCATCTGTTATAAAATTCGTCAGGATTCTGGATTCAGTGGTCATGAAATTACATCAGGAGTGAGGATTCAGAAGTTATGAAATTACATCAGGAGACTGGATTCAAGCGGTTATAAAATTACTTCAGGAATCAGGATCCAGTGGTTATAAAATTACAAGATGAGTCTGGATTCAACGATTTTAAAATTACATCAGGAGTCACGATTCAGCGATTATAAAATTACTTCAGGAATCAGGATTCAGCTGTTATAACATTACATCAGGAGACTGGATTCAGCGATTATAAAATTAAATCAGGAATCTGAATTCAGCGATTATAAAATAACTTCAAGAATGAGGATTCCGTGGTTATAAAATTACATCAGGAGTCTGAATTCAGCGATTATAAAATTACATCAGGACTCAGGATTCCAGTGGTTATGAAAGTACATTAGGAGTCAGGAATCAGTAGTTATAAAATTACATTAGGTGTCAGGATTCAAGTCGTTACATAATTACATCAGGAGTCAGGGTTCAGGGGTATAAAATTGCATCAGGAATCTGGATTCAGTGGTTATAAAATTACATCAGGATTCTGGATTCAAGTGGTTATTAGATTACATCAGCTGACTGGGTTCAGCGATTATAAAATTACATCAGGAGTCTGGATTCAGATTTTATAAAACTACATCAGGAGTCTGAATTCAGTGATTATAAAATTACATCAGGAGACAGGATTCAGTGGTTACAAAATTGCATCAGCTGTCAAGATTCCGGGTTATAAAATTACATCAGGAGTCAGGATTCAGTGGTTATATAATTGCATCAGGGGTCAGGATTTAGAAGTTATAAAATTACATCAGGTGTGAGGATTCAACTGGTTATAAAATTACATCAGTAGTCAGGATTCAGCGAGTATAAAATCACTTCTGGAATCAGGATTCAGTGGTCAAAAAATACATCAGGTGTCTGGATTCAGCAGTTATAAACTTACATCAGGAGTCAGGGTTCAGGGGTATAAAATTGCATCAGGAATCTGGATTCAGTGGTTATAAAATTACATCAGGATTCTGGATTCAAGTGGTTATTAGATTACATCAGCTGACTGGGTTCAGTGATTATAAAATTACATCAGGAATCTGGATTCAGATTTTATAAAACTACATCAGGAGTCTGAATTCAGTGATTATAAAATTACATCAGGAGACAGGATTCAGTGGTTACAAAATTGCATCAGCTGTCAAGATTCCGGGTTATAAAATTACATCAGGAGGCTGGATTCAGTGGTTATAAAATTACATCAGGAGTCAGGATTCAGTGGTTATATAATTGCATCAGGGGTCAGGATTCAGAAGTTATAAAATTACATCAGGTGTGAGGATTCAACTGGTTATAAAATTACATCAGTAGTCAGGATTCAGCGATTATAAAATCACTTCTGGAATCAGGATTCAGTGGTCAAAAAATACATCAGGTGTCTGGATTCAGCAGTTATAAAATTACATCAGGAGTCAGGGTTCAGGGGTATAAAATTGCATCAGGAATCTGGATTCAGTGGTTATAAAATTACATCAGGATTCTGGATTCAAGTGGTTATTAGATTACATCAGCTGACTGGGTTCAGCGATTATAGAATTACATCAGGAATCTGGATTTAGTGGTCATATAATTACATCAGGAGTCATAATTCAACAACCATAAAATTACTTCAGGAATCAGGGTTCAGCTGTTATAACATTACATCAGGAGACTGGATTCAGCGACTATAAAATTAAATCATGAATCTGGATTTGGCTGTTATAAAATTACAATTCAGCAATTATTAAATAACTTCAAGAATGAGGATTCCATGGTTATAAAATTACATCAGGAATCGGGATTCAATGATTGCAAAATTACATCAGGAGTCAGGATTCAGTGGTTATAAAATTACATCAGGAATCTGGATTCAGCTGTTATAAAATTGCATCAGGAACAGGATTCAGTGGTTATAAAATTACATCAGGACTCAGGATTCAAGTCGTTACAAAAGTACATTAGGAGTCAGGAATCAGTGGTTATAAAATTATGTTAGGTGTCAGGATTCAAGTAGTTATAAAATTACATTGGGAGTCAGGATTCAGTGATAATAAAATTACATTGGGAGTCAGCATTCAAATGGATATAAAATTACATCAGTAGTCAGGATTCAGCGAGTATAAAATCACTTCTGGAATCAGGATTCAGTGGTCAAAAAGTACATCAGGTGTCTGGATTCAGCAGTTATAAAATTACATCAGGAGTCAGGGTTCAGGGGTATAAAATTGCATCAGGAATCTGGATTCAGTGGTTATAAAATTACATCAGGATTCTGGATTCAAGTGGTTATTAGATTACATCAGCTGACTGGGTTCAGTGATTATAAAATTACATCAGGAATCTGGATTCAGTGGTCATATAATTACATCCGGAGTCATAATTCAACAACCATAAAATTACTTCAGGAATCAGGGTTCAGCTGTTATAACATTACATCAGGAGACTGGATTCAGCGATTATAAAATTAAATCATGAATCTGGACTCAGCTGTTATAAAATTACAATTCAGCAATTATTAAATAAGTTCAAGAATGAGGATTCCGTGGTTATAAAATTACATCAGGAATCGGGATTCAATGATTGCAAAATTACATCAGGAGTCAGGATTCAGTGGTTATAAAATTACATCAGGAGTCAGGACACAGCGAATATAAAATTACTTCAGGAATCAGGATTCAATGATTATAAAATTACATCAGGAGTCAGGATTCAGTGGTTATAAAATTACATCAGGAATCTGGATTCAGCTGTTATAAAATTGCATCAGGAACAGGATTCAGCGATTATACAATTACTCCAGGAATCAGGATTCAGTGGTTATAAAATTACATCAGGAATCGGGATTCATCTGTTATAAAATTCGTCAGGATTCTGGATTCAGTGGTCATGAAATTACATCAGGAGTGAGGATTCAGAAGTTATAAAATTACATCAGGAGACTGGATTCAAGCGGTTATAAAATTACTTCAGGAATCAGGATCCAGTGGTTATAAAATTACAAGATGAGTCTGGATTCAACGATTTTAAAATTACATCAGGAGTCACGATTCAGCGATTATAAAATTACTTCAGGAATCAGGATTCAGCTGTTATAACATTACATCAGGAGACTGGATTCAGCGATTATAAAATTAAATCAGGAATCTGAATTCAGCGATTATAAAATAACTTCAAGAATGAGGATTCCGTGGTTATAAAATTACATCAGGAGTCTGAATTCAGCGATTATAAAATTACATCAGGAGTCTGGATTCAGATTTTATAAAACTACATCAGGAGTCTGAATTCAGTGATTATAAAATTGCATCAGGAGACAGGATTCAGTGGTTACAAAATTGCATCAGCTGTCAAGATTCCGGGTTATAAAATTATATCAGGAGGCTGGATTCAGTGGTTATAAAATTACATCAGGAGTCAGGTTTCAGTGGTTATATAATTGCATCAGGGGTCAGGATTCAGCAGTTATAAAATTACATCAGGTGTGAGGATTCAACTGGTTATAAAATTACATCAGTAGTCAGGATTCAGCGATTATAAAATCACTTCTGGAATCAGGATTCAGTGGTCAAAAAATACATCAGGTGTCTGGATTCAGCAGTTATAAACTTACATCAGGAGTCAGGGTTCAGGGGTATAAAATTGCATCAGGAATCTGGATTCAGTGGTTATAAAATTACATCAGGATTCTGGATTCAAGTGGTTATTAGATTACATCAGCTGACTGGGTTCAGTGATTATAAAATTACATCAGGAATCTGGATTCAGTGGTCATATAATTACATCCGGAGTCATAATTCAACAACCATAAAATTACTTCAGGAATCAGGGTTCAGCTGTTATAACATTACATCAGGAGACTGGATTCAGCGATTATAAAATTAAATCATGAATCTGGATTCAGCTGTTATAAAATTACAATTCAGCAATTATTAAATAAGTTCAAGAATGAGGATTCCGTGGTTATAAAATTACATCAGGAATCGGGATTCAATGATTGCAAAATTACATCAGGAGTCAGGATTCAGTGGTTATAAAATTACATCAGGAGTCAGGACACAGCGAATATAAAATTACTTCAGGAATCAGGATTCAATGATTATAAAATTACATCAGGAGTCAGGATTCAGTGGTTATAAAATTACATCAGGAATCTGGATTCAGCTGTTATAAAATTGCATCAGGAACAGGATTCAGCGATTATACAATTACTCCAGGAATCAGGATTCAGTGGTTATAAAATTACATCAGGAATCGGGATTCATCTGTTATAAAATTCGTCAGGATTCTGGATTCAGTGGTCATGAAATTACATCAGGAGTGAGGATTCAGAAGTTATAAAATTACATCAGGAGACTGGATTCAAGCGGTTATAAAATTACTTCAGGAATCAGGATCCAGTGGTTATAAAATTACAAGATGAGTCTGGATTCAACGATTTTAAAATTACATCAGGAGTCACGATTCAGCGATTATAAAATTACTTCAGGAATCAGGATTCAGCTGTTATAACATTACATCAGGAGACTGGATTCAGCGATTATAAAATTAAATCAGGAATCTGAATTCAGCGATTATAAAATAACTTCAAGAATGAGGATTCCGTGGTTATAAAATTACATCAGGAGTCTGAATTCAGCGATTATAAAATTACATCAGGAGTCTGGATTCAGATTTTATAAAACTACATCAGGAGTCTGAATTCAGTGATTATAAAATTACATCAGGAGACAGGATTCAGTGGTTACAAAATTGCATCAGCTGTCAAGATTCCGGGCTATAAAATTACATCAGGAGGCTCGATTCAGTGGTTATAAAATTACATCAGGAGTCAGGTTTCAGGGGTTATATAATTGCATCAGGGGTCAGGATTCAGCAGTTATAAAATTACATCAGTTGTGAGGATTCAACTGGTTATAAAATTACATCAGTAGTCAGGATTCAGCGATTATAAAATCACTTCTGGAATCAGGATTCAGTGGTCAAAAAATACATCAGGTGTCTGGATTCAGCAGTTATAAAATTACATCAGGAGTCAGGGTTCAGGGGTATAAAATTGCATCAGGAATCTGGATTCAGTGGTTATAAAATTACATCAGGATTCTGGATTCAAGTGGTTATTAGATTACATCAGGAATCTGGATTCAGTGGTCATATAATTACATCAGGAGTCATAATTCAACAACCATAAAATTGCATCAGGAATCTGGATTCAGTGGTTATAAAATTACATCAGGAATCTGGATTCAGTGGTCATATAATTACATCAGGAGTCATAATTCAACAACCATAAAATTACTTCAGGAATCAGGGTTCAGCTGTTATAACATTACATCAGGAGACTGGATTCAGCGACTATAAAATTAAATCATGAATCTGGATTTGGCTGTTATAAAATTACAATTCAGCAATTATTAAATAACTTCAAGAATGAGGATTCCATGGTTATAAAATTACATCAGGAATCGGGATTCAATGATTGCAAAATTACATCAGGAGTCAGGATTCAGTGGTTATAAAATTACATCAGGAATCTGGATTCAGCTGTTATAAAATTGCATCAGGAACAGGATTCAGTGGTTATAAAATTACATCAGGACTCAGGATTCAAGTCGTTACAAAAGTACATTAGGAGTCAGGAATCAGTGGTTATAAAATTATGTTAGGTGTCAGGATTCAAGTGGTTATAAAATTACATTGGGAGTCAGGATTCAGTGATAATAAAATTACATTGGGAGTCAGCATTCAAATGGATATAAAATTACATCAGTAGTCAGGATTCAGCGAGTATAAAATCACTTCTGGAATCAGGATTCAGTGGTCAAAAAGTACATCAGGTGTCTGGATTCAGCAGTTATAAAATTACATCAGGAGTCAGGGTTCAGGGGTATAAAATTGCATCAGGAATCTGGATTCAATGATTGCAAAATTACATCAGGAGTCAGGATTCAGTGGTTATAAAATTACATCAGGAGTCAGGACACAGAGAATATAAAATTACTTCAGGAATCAGGATTCAATGATTATAAAATTACATCAGGAGTCAGGATTCAGTGGTTATAAAATTACATCAGGAATCTGGATTCAGCTGTTATAAAATTACAATTCAGCAATTATTAAATAACTTCAAGAATGAGGATTCCGTGGTTATAAAATTACATCAGGAATCGGGATTCAATGATTGCAAAATTACATCAGGAGTCAGGATTCAGTGGTTATAAAATTACATCAGGAGTCAGGACACAGGGAATATAAAATTACTTCAGGAATCAGGATTCAATGATTATAAAATTACATCAGAAGTCAGGATTCAGTGGTTATAAAATTACATCAGGAATCTGGATTCAGCTGTTATAAAATTGCATCAGGAACAGGATTCAGTGGTTATAAAATTACATCAGGACTCAGGATTCAAGGGCAATAAAATTCCATCTGGAGTCAGGATTCAAGTGGTTACGAAAGTACATTAGGAGTCAGGAATCAGTGGTTATAAAATTATGTTAGGTGTCAGGATTCAAGTGGTTATAAAATTACATTGGGAGTCTGGATTCAGTGATAATAAAATTACATCGGGAGTCAGCATTCAAATGGATATAAAATTACATCAGGAGTCTGGATTCAGCGATTATAAAATTACTTCAGGGGTCAGGATACAGCAGTTATAAAATTACATCAGGAGTCGGGATTCAGAGGTTATAAAATTACATCTGGAGTCAGGATTCAGTAGTCATCATATTACATCAGGAGTCAGGATTCAAGTGGTTATAAAATTACACCAGGAGTCAGGATTCCGGGTTATACAATTACATCAGGAGTCTGTATTCAAGTGGTTATAAAATTACATCAGGAGTCAGGATTCAGCTGTTATAAAATTACCTCAGGACTCAGGATTCAAGTGGTTATAACATAAATTCAGGAATCAGGATTCAGTGGTTATAAAATTACATCAGGAGTCTGAATTCAGCGAATATAAAATTACATCAGGTGACAGGATTCAAAGGTCACAAAATTGCATCAGGTGACAGGATTCAGCAGTTATAAAATTACATCAGGATTGAGGATTCAGTGGTTATAAAGTTACATCAGGAGACTGGATTCAGTGGGTATGAAATTACAACAGGAGGCTGGATTCAGCGATTATAAAATTACATCAGGAGACTGAATTCAGTGGTTATAAAATTACATCAGGTGTCAGGATTCAGCAGTTATACAATTACATCAGGAGACAGTTTCAGGGGTTATAAAATTACATGAGGAATCAGGATTCAGTGGTTATAAAATTACATCAGGAAACTGGATCCAGTGGTAATAAAATTACCTCAGGAGTCAAGAATTGAGTGGTAATAAAATTACATCAGGAGACACGATTCAGCGATTATAAAATTACATCAGGAGTCTGGATTCAGATTTTATAAAACTACATCAGGAGTCTGAATTCAGTGATTATAAAATTACATCAGGAGACAGGATTCAGTGGTTACAAAATTGCATCAGCTGTCAAGATTCCGGGTTATAAAATTACATCAGGAGGCTGGATTCACTGGTTATAAAATTACATCAGGAGTCAGGATTCAGTGGTTATATAATTGCATCAGGGGTCAGGATTCAGAAGTTATAAAATTACATCAGGTGTGAGGATTCAACTGGTTATAAAATTACATCAGTAGTCAGGATTCAGCGATTATAAAATCACTTCTGGAATCAGGATTCAGTGGTCAAAAAATACATCAGGTGTCTGGATTCAGCAGTTATAAAATTACATCAGGAGTCAGGGTTCAGGGGTATAAAATTGCATCAGGAATCTGGATTCAGTGGTTATAAAATTACATCAAGATTCTGGATTCAAGTGGTTATTAGATTACATCAGCTGACTGGGTTCAGCGATTATAGAATTACATCAGGAATCTGGATTTAGTGGTCATATAATTACATCAGGAGTCATAATTCAACAACCATAAAATTACTTCAGGAATCAGGGTTCAGCTGTTATAACATTACATCAGGAGACTGGATTCAGCGACTATAAAATTAAATCATGAATCTGGATTCGGCTGTTATAAAATTACAATTCAGCAATTATTAAATAACTTCAAGAATGAGGATTCCGTGGTAATAAAATTACTTCAGGAATCAGGATTCAATGATTATAAAATTACATCAGGAGTCAGGATTCAGTAGTTATAAAATTATATCAGGAATCTGGATTCAGCTGTTATAAAATTACAATTCAGCAATTATTAAATAACTTCAAGAATGAGGATTCCGTGGTTATAAAATTACATCAGGAATCGGGATTCAATGATTGCAAAATTACATCAGGAGTCAGGATTCAGTGGTTATAAAATTACATCAGGAGTCAGGACACAGGGAATATAAAATTACTTCAGGAATCAGGATTCAATGATTATAAAATTACATCAGGAGTCAGGATTCAGTGGTTATAAAATTACATCAGGAATCTGGATTCAGCTGTTATAAAATTGCATCAGGAACAGGATTCAGTGGTTATAAAATTACATCAGGACTCAGGATTCAAGGGCAAAAAAATTACATCTGGAGTCAGGATTCATGTGGTTACGAAAGTACATTAGGAGTCAGGAATCAGTGGTTATAAAATTACATCAGGAGTCAGGACACAGGGAATATAAAATTACTTCAGGAATCAGGATTCAATGATTATAAAATTACATCAGGAGTCAGGATTCAGTGGTTATAAAATTACATCAGGAATCTGGATTCAGCTGTTATAAAATTGCATCAGGAACAGGATTCAGTGGTTATAAAATTACATCAGGACTCAGGATTCAAGGGCAAAAAAATTACATCTGGAGTCAGGATTCATGTGGTTACGAAAGTACATTAGGAGTCAGGAATCAGTGGTTATAAAATTATGTTAGGTGTCAGGATTCAAGTGGTTATAAAATTACATTGGGAGTCTGGATTCAGTGATAATAAAATTACATCGGGAGTCAGCATTCAAATGGATATAAAATTACATCAGGAGTCTGGATTCAGCGATTATAAAATTACTTCAGGGGTCAGGATTCAGCAGTTATAAAATTACATCAGGAGTCGGGATTCAGAGGTTATAAAATTACATCTGGAGTCAGGATTCAGTAGTCATCATATTACATCAGGAGTCAGGATTCAAGTGGTTATAAAATTACACCAGGAGTCAGGATTCCGGGTTATACAATTACATCAGGAGGCTGTATTCAAGAGGTTATAAAATTACATCAGGAGTCAGGATTCAGCTGTTATAAAATTACCTCAGGACTCAGGGTTCAAGTGGTTATAACATAAATTCAGGAATCAGGATTCAGTGGTTATAAAATTACATCAGGAGTCTGAATTCAGCGAATATAAAATTACATCAGGTGACAGGATTCAAAGGTCACAAAATTGCATCAGGTGACAGGATTCAGCAGTTATAAAATTACATCAGGATTGAGGATTCAGTGGTTATAAAGTTACATCAGGAGACTGGATTCAGTGGGTATGAAATTACAACAGGAGGCTGGATTCAGCGATTATAAAATTACATCAGGAGACTGAATTCAGTGGTTATAAAATTACATCAGGTGTCAGGATTCAGCAGTTATACAATTACATCAGGAGACAGTTTCAGGGGTTATAAAATTACATGAGGAATCAGGATTCAGTGGTTATAAAATTACATCAGGAAACTGGATCCAGTGGTAATAAAATTACCTCAGGAGTCAAGAATCGAGTGGTAATAAAATTACATCAGGAGACACGATTCAGCGATTATAAAATTACATCAGGAGTCTGGATTCAGATTTTATAAAATTACATCAGGAGTCTGAATTCAGTGATTATAAAATTACATCAGGAGACAGGATTCAGTGGTTACAAAATTGCATCAGCTGTCAAGATTCCGGGTTATAAAATTACATCAAGAGTCAGGATTCAGTGGTTATATAATTGCATCAGGGGTCAGGATTTAGAAGTTATAAAATTACATCAGGTGTGAGGATTCAACTGGTTATAAAATTACATCAGTAGTCAGGATTCAGCGATTATAAAATCACTTCTGGAATCAGGATTCAGTGGTCAAAAAATACATCAGGTGTCTGGATTCAGCAGTTATAAACTTACATCAGGAGTCAGGGTTCAGGGGTATAAAATTGCATCAGGAATCTGGATTCAGTGGTTATAAAATTACATCAGGATTCTGGATTCAAGTGGTTATTAGATTACATCAGCTGACTTGGTTCAGTGATTATAAAATTACATCAGGAATCTGGATTCAGATTTTATAAAACTACATTAGGAGTCTGAATTCAGTGATTATAAAATTACATCAGGAGACTGAATTCAGTGGTTATAAAATTACATCAGGTGTCAGGATTCAGCAGTTATACAATTACATCAGGAGACAGTTTCAGGGGTTATAAAATTACATGAGGAATCAGGATTCAGTGGTTATAAAATTACATCAGGAAACTGGATCCAGTGGTAATAAAATTACCTCAGGAGTCAAGAATCGAGTGGTAATAAAATTACATCAGGAGACACGATTCAGCGATTATAAAATTACATCAGGAGTCTGGATTCAGATTTTATAAAACTACATCAGGAGTCTGAATTCAGTGATTATAAAATTACATCAGGAGACAGGATTCAGTGGTTACAAAATTGCATCAGCTGTCAAGATTCCGGGTTATAAAATTACATCAGGAGGCTGGATTCAGTGGTTATAAAATTACATCAGGAGTCAGGATTCAGTGGTTATATAATTGCATCAGGGGTCAGGATTCAGAAGTTATAAAATTACATCAGGTGTGAGGATTCAACTGGTTATAAAATTACATCAGTAGTCAGGATTCAGCGATTATAAAATCACTTCTGGAATCAGGATTCAGTGGTCAAAAAATACATCAGGTGTCTGGATTCAGCAGTTATAAAATTACATCAGGAGTCAGGGTTCAGGGGTATAAAATTGCATCAGGAATCAGGATTCAGTGGTTATAAAATTACATCAAGATTCTGGATTCAAATGGTTATTAGATTACATCAGCTGACTGGGTTCAGCGATTATAGAATTACATCAGGAATCTGGATTTAGTGGTCATATAATTACATCAGGAGTCATAATTCAACAACCATAAAATTACTTCAGGAATCAGGGTTCAGCTGTTATAACATTACATCAGGAGACTGGATTCAGCGACTATAAAATTAAATCATGAATCTGGATTCGGCTGTTATAAAATTACAATTCAGCAATTATTAAATAACTTCAAGAATGAGGATTCCGTGGTAATAAAATTACTTCAGGAATCAGGATTCAATGATTATAAAATTACATCAGGAGTCAGGATTCAGTGGTTATAAAATTATATCAGGAATCTGGATTCAGCTGTTATAAAATTACAATTCAGCAATTATTAAATAACTTCAAGAATGAGGATTCCGTGGTTATAAAATTACATCAGGAATCGGGATTCAATGATTGCAAAATTACATCAGGAGTCAGGATTCAGTGGTTATAAAATTACATCAGGAGTCAGGACACAGGGAATATAAAATTACTTCAGGAATCAGGATTCAATGATTATAAAATTACATCAGGAGTCAGGATTCAGTGGTTATAAAATTACATCAGGAATCTGGATTCAGCTGTTATAAAATTGCATCAGGAACAGGATTCAGTGGTTATAAAATTACATCAGGACTCAGGATTCAAGGGCAAAAAAATTACATCTGGAGTCAGGATTCATGTGGTTACGAAAGTACATTAGGAGTCAGGAATCAGTGGTTATAAAATTATGTTAGGTGTCAGGATTCAAGTGGTTATAAAATTACATTGGGAGTCTGGATTCAGTGATAATAAAATTACATCGGGAGTCAGCATTCAAATGGATATAAAATTACATCAGGAGTCTGGATTCAGCGATTATAAAATTACTTCAGGGGTCAGGATTCAGCAGTTATAAAATTACATCAGGAGTCGGGATTCAGAGGTTATAAAATTACATCTGGAGTCAGGATTCAGTAGTCATCATATTACATCAGGAGTCAGGATTCAAGTGGTTATAAAATTACACCAGGAGTCAGGATTCCGGGTTATACAATTACATCAGGAGGCTGTATTCAAGAGGTTATAAAATTACATCAGGAGTCAGGATTCAGCTGTTATAAAATTACCTCAGGACTCAGGGTTCAAGTGGTTATAACATAAATTCAGGAATCAGGATTCAGTGGTTATAAAATTACATCAGGAGTCTGAATTCAGCGAATATAAAATTACATCAGGTGACAGGATTCAAAGGTCACAAAATTGCATCAGGTGACAGGATTCAGCAGTTATAAAATTACATCAGGATTGAGGATTCAGTGGTTATAAAGTTACATCAGGAGACTGGATTCAGTGGGTATGAAATTACAACAGGAGGCTGGATTCAGCGATTATAAAATTACATCAGGAGACTGAATTCAGTGGTTATAAAATTACATCAGGTGTCAGGATTCAGCAGTTATACAATTACATCAGGAGACAGTTTCAGGGGTTATAAAATTACATGAGGAATCAGGATTCAGTGGTTATAAAATTACATCAGGAAACTGGATCCAGTGGTAATAAAATTACCTCAGGAGTCAAGAATCGAGTGGTAATAAAATTACATCAGGAGACACGATTCAGCGATTATAAAATTACATCAGGAGTCTGGATTCAGATTTTATAAAACTACATCAGGAGTCTGAATTCAGTGATTATAAAATTACATCAGGAGACAGGATTCAGTGGTTACAAAATTGCATCAGCTGTCAAGATTCCGGGTTATAAAATTACATCAGGAGGCTGGATTCACTGGTTATAAAATTACATCAGGAGTCAGGATTCAGTGGTTATATAATTGCATCAGGGGTCAGGATTCAGAAGTTATAAAATTACATCAGGTGTGAGGATTCAACTGGTTATAAAATTACATCAGTAGTCAGGATTCAGCGATTATAAAATCACTTCTGGAATCAGGATTCAGTGGTCAAAAAATACATCAGGTGTCTGGATTCAGCAGTTATAAAATTACATCAGGAGTCAGGGTTCAGGGGTATAAAATTGCATCAGGAATCTGGATTCAGTGGTTATAAAATTACATCAGGATTCTGGATTCAAGTGGTTATTAGATTACATCAGCTGACTGGGTTCAGCGATTATAGAATTACATCAGGAATCTGGATTTAGTGGTCATATAATTACATCAGGAGTCATAATTCAACAACCATAAAATTACTTCAGGAATCAGGGTTCAGCTGTTATAACATTACATCAGGAGACTGGATTCAGCGACTATAAAATTAAATCATGAATCTGGATTCGGCTGTTATAAAATTACAATTCAGCAATTATTAAATAACTTCAAGAATGAGGATTCCGTGGTAATAAAATTACTTCAGGAATCAGGATTCAATGATTATAAAATTACATCAGGAGTCAGGATTCAGTAGTTATAAAATTATATCAGGAATCTGGATTCAGCTGTTATAAAATTACAATTCAGCAATTATTAAATAACTTCAAGAATGAGGATTCCGTGGTTATAAAATTACATCAGGAATCGGGATTCAATGATTGCAAAATTACATCAGGAGTCAGGATTCAGTGGTTATAAAATTACATCAGGAATCTGGATTCAGCTGTTATAAAATTGCATCAGGAACAGGATTCAGTGGTTATAAAATTACATCAGGACTCAGGATTCAAGGGCAAAAAAATTACATCTGGAGTCAGGATTCATGTGGTTACGAAAGTACATTAGGAGTCAGGAATCAGTGGTTATAAAATTATGTTAGGTGTCAGGATTCAAGTGGTTATAAAATTACATTGGGAGTCTGGATTCAGTGATAATAAAATTACATCGGGAGTCAGCATTCAAATGGATATAAAATTACATCAGGAGTCTGGATTCAGCGATTATAAAATTACTTCAGGGGTCAGGATTCAGCAGTTATAAAATTACATCAGGAGTCGGGATTCAGAGGTTATAAAATTACATCTGGAGTCAGGATTCAGTAGTCATCATATTACATCAGGAGTCAGGATTCAAGTGGTTATAAAATTACACCAGGAGTCAGGATTCCGGGTTATACAATTACATCAGGAGGCTGTATTCAAGAGGTTATAAAATTACATCAGGAGTCAGGATTCAGCTGTTATAAAATTACCTCAGGACTCAGGATTCAAGTGGTTATAACATAAATTCAGGAATCAGGATTCAGTGGTTATAAAATTACATCAGGAGTCTGAATTCAGCGAATATAAAATTACATCAGGTGACAGGATTCAAAGGTCACAAAATTGCATCAGGTGACAGGATTCAGCAGTTATAAAATTACATCAGGATTGAGGATTCAGTGGTTATAAAGTTACATCAGGAGACTGGATTCAGTGGGTATGAAACTACATCAGGAGTCTGAATTCAGTGATTATAAAATTACATCAGGAGACTGAATTCAGTGGTTATAAAATTACATCAGGTGTCAGGATTCAGCAGTTATACAATTACATCAGGAGACAGTTTCAGGGGTTATAAAATTACATGAGGAATCAGGATTCAGTGGTTATAAAATTACATCAGGAAACTGGATCCAGTGGTAATAAAATTACCTCAGGAGTCAAGAATCGAGTGGTAATAAAATTACATCAGGAGACACGATTCAGCGATTATAAAATTACATCAGGAGTCTGGATTCAGATTTTATAAAACTACATCAGGAGTCTGAATTCAGTGATTATAAAATTACATCAGGAGACAGGATTCAGTGGTTACAAAATTGCATCAGCTGTCAAGATTCCGGGTTATAAAATTACATCAGGAGGCTGGATTCAGTGGTTATAAAATTACATCAGGAGTCAGGATTCAGTGGTTATATAATTGCATCAGGGGTCAGGATTCAGAAGTTATAAAATTACATCAGGTGTGAGGATTCAACTGGTTATAAAATTACATCAGTAGTCAGGATTCAGCGATTATAAAATCACTTCTGGAATCAGGATTCAGTGGTCAAAAAATACATCAGGTGTCTGGATTCAGCAGTTATAAAATTACATCAGGAGTCAGGGTTCAGGGGTATAAAATTGCATCAGGAATCTGGATTCAGTGGTTATAAAATTACATCAAGATTCTGGATTCAAATGGTTATTAGATTACATCAGCTGACTGGGTTCAGCGATTATAGAATTACATCAGGAATCTGGATTTAGTGGTCATATAATTACATCAGGAGTCATAATTCAACAACCATAAAATTACTTCAGGAATCAGGGTTCAGCTGTTATAACATTACATCAGGAGACTGGATTCAGCGACTATAAAATTAAATCATGAATCTGGATTCGGCTGTTATAAAATTACAATTCAGCAATTATTAAATAACTTCAAGAATGAGGATTCCGTGGTAATAAAATTACTTCAGGAATCAGGATTCAATGATTATAAAATTACATCAGGAGTCAGGATTCAGTGGTTATAAAATTATATCAGGAATCTGGATTCAGCTGTTATAAAATTACAATTCAGCAATTATTAAATAACTTCAAGAATGAGGATTCCGTGGTTATAAAATTACATCAGGAATCGGGATTCAATGATTGCAAAATTACATCAGGAGTCAGGATTCAGTGGTTATAAAATTACATCAGGAGTCAGGACACAGGGAATATAAAATTACTTCAGGAATCAGGATTCAATGATTATAAAATTACATCAGGAGTCAGGATTCAGTGGTTATAAAATTACATCAGGAATCTGGATTCAGCTGTTATAAAATTGCATCAGGAACAGGATTCTGTGGTTATAAAATTACATCAGGACTCAGGATTCAAGGGCAAAAAAATTACATCTGGAGTCAGGATTCATGTGGTTACGAAAGTACATTAGGAGTCAGGAATCAGTGGTTATAAAATTATGTTAGGTGTCAGGATTCAAGTGGTTATAAAATTACATTGGGAGTCTGGATTCAGTGATAATAAAATTACATCGGGAGTCAGCATTCAAATGGATATAAAATTACATCAGGAGTCTGGATTCAGCGATTATAAAATTACTTCGGGGTCAGGATTCAGCAGTTATAAAATTACATCAGGAGTCGGGATTCAGAGGTTATAAAATTACATCTGGAGTCAGGATTCAGTAGTCATCATATTACATCAGGAGTCAGGATTCAAGTGGTTATAAAATTACACCAGGAGTCAGGATTCCGGGTTATACAATTACATCAGGAGGCTGTATTCAAGAGGTTATAAAATTACATCAGGAGTCAGGATTCAGCTGTTATAAAATTACCTCAGGACTCAGGATTCAAGTGGTTATAACATAAATTCAGGAATCAGGATTCAGTGGTTATAAAATTACATCAGGAGTCTGAATTCAGCGAATATAAAATTACATCAGGTGACAGGATTCAAAGGTCACAAAATTGCATCAGGTGACAGGATTCAGCAGTTATAAAATTACATCAGGATTGAGGATTCAGTGGTTATAAAGTTACATCAGGAGACTGGATTCAGTGGGTATGAAATTACAACAGGAGGCTGGATTCAGCGATTATAAAATTACATCAGGAGACTGAATTCAGTGGTTATAAAATTACATCAGGTGTCAGGATTCAGCAGTTATACAATTACATCAGGAGACAGTTTCAGGGGTTATAAAATTACATGAGGAATCAGGATTCAGTGGTTATAAAATTACATCAGGAAACTGGATCCAGTGGTAATAAAATTACCTCAGGAGTCAAGAATCAAGTGGTAATAAAATTACATCAGGAGACACGATTCAGCGATTATAAAATTACATCAGGAGTCTGGATTCAGATTTTATAAAACTACATCAGGAGTCTGAATTCAGTGATTATAAAATTACATCAGGAGACAGGATTCAGTGGTTACAAAATTGCATCAGCTGTCAAGATTCCGGGTTATAAAATTACATCAGGAGGCTGGATTCAGTGGTTATAAAATTACATCAGGAGTCAGGATTCAGTGGTTATATAATTGCATCAGGGGTCAGGATTCAGAAGTTATAAAATTACATCAGGTGTGAGGATTCAACTGGTTATAAAATTACATCAGTAGTCAGGATTCAGCGATTATAAAATCACTTCTGGAATCAGGATTCAGTGGTCAAAAAATACATCAGGTGTCTGGATTCAGCAGTTATAAAATTACATCAGGAGTCAGGGTTCAGGGGTATAAAATTGCATCAGGAATCTGGATTCAGTGGTTATAAAATTACATCAAGATTCTGGATTCAAATGGTTATTAGATTACATCAGCTGACTGGGTTCAGCGATTATAGAATTACATCAGGAATCTGGATTTAGTGGTCATATAATTACATCAGGAGTCATAATTCAACAACCATAAAATTACTTCAGGAATCAGGGTTCAGCTGTTATAACATTACATCAGGAGACTGGATTCAGCGACTATAAAATTAAATCATGAATCTGGATTCGGCTGTTATAAAATTACAATTCAGCAATTATTAAATAACTTCAAGAATGAGGATTCCGTGGTAATAAAATTACTTCAGGAATCAGGATTCAATGATTATAAAATTACATCAGGAGTCAGGATTCAGTGGTTATAAAATTATATCAGGAATCTGGATTCAGCTGTTATAAAATTACAATTCAGCAATTATTAAATAACTTCAAGAATGAGGATTCCGTGGTTATAAAATTACATCAGGAATCGGGATTCAATGATTGCAAAATTACATCAGGAGTCAGGATTCAGTGGTTATAAAATTACATCAGGAGTCAGGACACAGGGAATATAAAATTACTTCAGGAATCAGGATTCAATGATTATAAAATTACATCAGGAGTCAGGATTCAGTGGTTATAAAATTACATCAGGAATCTGGATTCAGCTGTTATAAAATTGCATCAGGAACAGGATTCAGTGGTTATAAAATTACATCAGGACTCAGGATTCAAGGGCAAAAAAATTACATCTGGAGTCAGGATTCATGTGGTTACGAAAGTACATTAGGAGTCAGGAATCAGTGGTTATAAAATTATGTTAGGTGTCAGGATTCAAGTGGTTATAAAATTACATTGGGAGTCTGGATTCAGTGATCATAAAATTACATCGGGAGTCAGCATTCAAATGGATATAAAATTACATCAGGAGTCTGGATTCAGCGATTATAAAATTACTTCAGGGGTCAGGATTCAGCAGTTATAAAATTACATCAGGAGTCGGGATTCAGAGGTTATAAAATTACATCTGGAGTCAGGATTCAGTAGTCATCATATTACATCAGGAGTCAGGATTCAAGTGGTTATAAAATTACACCAGGAGTCAGGATTCCGGGTTATACAATTACATCAGGAGGCTGTATTCAAGAGGTTATAAAATTACATCAGGAGTCAGGATTCAGCTGTTATAAAATTACCTCAGGACTCAGGGTTCAAGTGGTTATAACATAAATTCAGGAATCAGGATTCAGTGGTTATAAAATTACATCAGGAGTCTGAATTCAGCGAATATAAAATTACATCAGGTGACAGGATTCAAAGGTCACAAAATTGCATCAGGTGACAGGATTCAGCAGTTATAAAATTACATCAGGATTGAGGATTCAGTGGTTATAAAGTTACATCAGGAGACTGGATTCAGTGGGTATGAAATTACAACAGGAGGCTGGATTCAGCGATTATAAAATTACATCAGGAGACTGAATTCAGTGGTTATAAAATTACATCAGGTGTCAGGATTCAGCAGTTATACAATTACATCAGGAGACAGTTTCAGGGGTTATAAAATTACATGAGGAATCAGGATTCAGTGGTTATAAAATTACATCAGGAAACTGGATCCAGTGGTAATAAAATTACCTCAGGAGTCAAGAATCGAGTGGTAATAAAATTACATCAGGAGACACGATTCAGCGATTATAAAATTACATCAGGAGTCTGGATTCAGATTTTATAAAACTACATCAGGAGTCTGAATTCAGTGATTATAAAATTACGTCAGGAGACAGGATTCAGTGGTTACAAAATTGCATCAGCTGTCAAGATTCCGGGTTATAAAATTACATCAGGAGGCTGGATTCAGTGGTTATAAAATTACATCAGGAGTCAGGATTCAGTGGTTATATAATTGCATCAGGGGTCAGGATTCAGAAGTTATAAAATTACATCAGGTGTGAGGATTCAACTGGTTATAAAATTACATCAGTAGTCAGGATTCAGCGATTATAAAATCACTTCTGGAATCAGGATTCAGTGGTCAAAAAATACATCAGGTGTCTGGATTCAGCAGTTATAAACTTACATCAGGAGTCAGGGTTCAGGGGTATAAAATTGCATCAGGAATCTGGATTCAGTGGTTATAAAATTACATCAGGATTCTGGATTCAAGTGGTTATTAGATTACATCAGCTGACTGGGTTCAGCGATTATAGAATTACATCAGGAATCTGGATTTAGTGGTTATATAATTACATCAGGAGTCATAATTCAACAACCATAAAATTACTTCAGGAATCAGGGTTCAGCTGTTATAACATTACATCAGGAGACTGGATTCAGCGATTATAAAATTAAATCATGAATCTGGATTCGACTGTTATAAAATTACTATTCAGCAATTATTAAATAACTTCAAGAATGAGGATTCCGTGGTTATAAAATTACATCAAGAATCGGGATTCAATGATTGCAAAATTACATCAGGAGTCAGGATTCAGCGGTTATAAAATTACATCAGGAATCTGGATTCAGCTGGTATAAAATTGTATCAGGAACAGGATTCAGTGGTTATGAAATTACATCAGGACTCAGGATTCAAGGGCAATAAAATTACATCGGGGATCAGGATTCAAGTGGTTACGAAAGTACATTAGGAATCAGGAATCAATGGTTATAAAATTACATTAGGTGTCAGGATTCAAGTCGTTACATAATTACATCAGGAGTCAGGATTCAACGATTATAAAATTACTTCGGGGTCAAGATTCAGCAGTTATAAAATTACATCAGGAGTTAGGATTCAGAGGTTATAAAATTACATCTGGAGTCAGGATTCAGTAGTCATCAAATTACATCAGGAGTCAGGATTCAAGTGGTTATAAAATTACATCAGGAGTCAGGATTCCGGGTTATACAATTATTCAGGAGGCAGTAATCAAGTGGTTATAAAATTACATCAGGACTCAGGATTCAAGTGGTTATAACATAAATTCAGGAATTAGGATTCAGTGGTTATAAAATTATCTCAGGAATCCGGATTCACCAGTTATAACATAAATTCAGGAATCAGGATTCAGTGGTTATAAAATTACATCAGGAGTCTGAATTCAGTGACTATAAAATTACATCAGGTGACAGGATTCAGTGGTCACAAAATTGCATCAGGTGACAGTATTCAGCAGTTATAAAATTACATCAGGATTGAGGATTCTGTGGTTATAAAGTTACATCAGGAAACTGGATTCAGTGTGTATAAAATTACAACAGGAGGCTGGATTCAGCGATTATAAAATTACATCAGGAGACAGAATTCAGTGGTAATAAAATTACATCAGGAAACTGGATCCAGTGGTAATAAAATTACCTCAGGAGTCAAGAATCAAGTGGTAATAAAATTACATCAGGAGACACGATTCAGCGATTATAAAATTACATCAGGAGTCTGGATTCAGATTTTATAAAACTACATCAGGAGTCTGAATTCAGTGATTATAAAATTACATCAGGAGACAGGATTCAGTGGTTACAAAATTGCATCAGCTGTCAAGATTCCGGGTTATAAAATTACATCAGGAGGCTGGATTCAGTGGTTATAAAATTACATCAGGAGTCAGGATTCAGTGGTTATATAATTGCATCAGGGGTCAGGATTCAGAAGTTATAAAATTACATCAGGTGTGAGGATTCAACTGGTTATAAAATTACATCAGTAGTCAGGATTCAGCGATTATAAAATCACTTCTGGAATCAGGATTCAGTGGTCAAAAAATACATCAGGTGTCTGGATTCAGCAGTTATAAACTTACATCAGGAGTCAGGGTTCAGGGGTATAAAATTGCATCAGGAATCTGGATTCAGTGGTTATAAAATTACATCAAGATTCTGGATTCAAGTGGTTATTAGATTACATCAGCTGACTGGGTTCATCCAGATTACATCAGGAATCTGGATTCAGTGGTTATATAATTACATCAGGAGTCATGATTCAACGACTATAAAATTACTTCAGGAATCAGTATTCAGCTGTTATAACATTACATCAGGAGACCGGATTCAGCGATTATAAAATTACTTCGGGGTCAAGATTCAGCAGTTATAAAATTACATCAGGAGTCAGGATTCAGAGGTTATAAAATTACATCTGGAGTCAGGATTCAGTAGTCATCAAATTGCATCAGGAGTCAGGATTCAAGTGGTTATAAAATTACATCAGGAGTCAGGATTCCGGGTTATACAATTACATCAGGAGGCAGTAATCAAGTGGTTATAAAATTACATCAGGACTCAGGATTCAAGTGGTTATAACATAAATTCAGGAATTAGGATTCAGTGGTTATAAAATTATCTCAGGAATCCGGATTCACCAGTTATAACATAAATTCAGGAATCAGGATTCAGTGGTTATAAAATTACATCAGGAGTCTGAATTCAGTGACTATAAAATTACATCAGGTGACAGGATTCAGTGGTCACAAAATTGCATCAGGTGACAGTATTCAGCAGTTATAAAATTACATCAGGATTGAGGATTCTGTGGTTATAAAGTTACATCAGGAAACTGGATTCAGTGTGTATAAAATTACAACAGGAGGCTGGATTCAGCGATTATAAAATTACATCAGGAGACAGAATTCAGTGGTAATAAAATTACATCAGGAGACACGATTCAGCGATTATAAAATTACATCAGGAGTCTGGATTCAGATTTTATAAAATTACATCAGGAGTCTGGATTCAACGGTTATAACATAAATTCAGGATTCAGGATTCAGCGGTTATAACATTACATCAGGAGACTGGATTCAGCGATTATAAAATTAAATCAGGAATCTGAATTCAGCGATTATAAAATAACTTCAAGAATGAGGTTTCCGTGGTTATAAAATTACATCAGGAGTCTGAATTGAGCGATTATAAAATAACTGCAAGAATGAGGATTCCGTGGTTATAAAATTACATCAGGAATTGGGATTCAGCTCTTATAAAATTGCATCAGGAACAGGATTCAGTGGTTATGAAAGTACATTAGGAGTCAGGAATCAGTAGTTATAAAATGACATTAGGTGTCAGGATTCAAGTCGTTACGTAATTACATCAGGAGTCAGGATTCAGCGATTATAAAATTACTTCCGGGGTCAGGATTCAGCAGTTATAAAATTACATCAGGATTCTGGATTCAAGTGGTTATTAGATTACATCAGCTGACTGGGTTCAGCGATTATAAAATTACATCAGGAATCTGGATTCAGTGGTTATATAATTCCATCAGGAGTCATGATTCAACGACTATAAAATTACTTCAGGAATCAGGATTCAGCTGTTATAACATTACATCAGGAGACTGGATTCAGCGGTTATAAAGTTACATCAGGAGTCAGGATTCAAGTGGTTATAAAATTACATCAGGAGTCAGGGTTCAGGGGTATAAAATTGCATCAGGAGTCTGGATTCAGTGGTTATAAAATTACATCAGGATTCTGGATTCAAGTGGTTATTAGATTACATCAGCTGTCTGGGTTCAGCGATTATAAAATTACATCAGGAATCTGGATTTAGTGGTCATATAATTACATCAGGAGTCATAATTCAACAACCATAAAATTACTTCAGGAATCAGGGTTCAGCTGTTATAACATTACATCAGGAGACTGGATTCAGCGATTATAAAATTAAATCAGGAATCTGGATTCAGCTGTTATAAAATTACAATTCAGCAATTATTAAATAACTTCAAGAATGAGGATTCCGTGGTTATAAAATTACATCAGGAATCGGGATTCAATGATTGCAAAATTACATCAGGAGTCAGGATTCAGTGGTTATAAAATTACATCAGGAGTCAGGACACAGGGAATATAAAATTACTTCAGGAATCAGGATTCAATGATTATAAAATTACATCAGAAGTCAGGATTCAGTGGTTGTAAAATTACATCAGGAATCTGGATTCAGCTGTTATAAAATTGCATCAGGAACAGGATTCAGTGGTTATAAAATTACATCAGGACTCAGGATTCAAGGGCAATAGAATTCCATCTGGAGTCAGGATTCAAGTGGTTACGAAAGTACATTAGGAGTCAGGAACAGTGGTTATAAAATTATGTTAGGTGTCAGGATTGAAGTGGTTATAAAATTACATTGGGAGTCAGGATTCAGTGATAATAAAATTACATTGGGAGTCAGCATTCAAATGGATATAAAATTACATCAGGAGTCTGGATTCAGCGATTATAAAATTACTTCAGGGGTCAGGATTCAGCAGTTATAAAATTACATCAGGAGTCGGGATTCAGAGGTTATAAAATTACATCTGGAGTCAGGATTCAGTAGTCATCATATTACATCAGGAGTCAGGATTCAAGTGGTTATAAAATTACACCAGGAGTCAGGATTCCGGGTTATACAATTACATCAGGAGTCTGTATTCAAGTGGTTATAAAATTAAATCAGGAGTCAGGATTCAGCTGTTATAAAATTACCTCAGGACTCAGGATTCAAGTGGTTATAACATAAATTCAGGAATCAGGATTCAGTGGTTATAAAATTACATCAGGAGTCTGAATTCAGCGAATATAAAATTACATCAGGTGACAGGATTCAGTGGTCACAAAATTGCATCAGGTGACAGGATTCAGCAGTTATAAAATTACATCAGGATTGAGGATTCAGTGGTTATAAAGTTACATCAGGAGACCTGGATTCAGTGGGTATGAAATTACAACAGGAGGCTGGATTCAGCGATTATAAAATTACATCAGGAGACTGAATTCAGTGGTTATAAAATTACATCAGGTGTCAGGATTCAGCAGTTATACAATTACATCAGGAGACAGTTTCAGGGGTTATAAAATTACATGAGGAATCAGGATTCAGTGGTTATAAAATTACATCAGGAAACTGGATCCAGTGGTAATAAAATTACCTCAGGAGTCAAGAATCAAGTGGTAATAAAATTACATCAGGAGACACGATTCAGCGATTATAAAATTACATCAGGAGTCTGGATTCAGATTTTATAAAACTACATCAGGAGTCTGAATTCAGTGATTATAAAATTACATCAGGAGACAGGATTCAGTGGTTACAAAATTGCATCAGCTGTCAAGATTCCGGGTTATAAAATTACATCAGGAGGCTGGATTCAGTGGTTATAAAATTACATCAGGAGTCAGGATTCAGTGGTTATATAATTGCATCAGGGGTCAGGATTCAGAAGTTATAAAATTACATCAGGTGTGAGGATTCAACTGGTTTTAAAATTACATCAGTAGTCAGGATTCAGCGATTATAAAATCACTTCTGGAATCAGGATTCAGTGGTCAAAAAATACATCAGGTGTCTGGATTCAGCAGTTATAAAATTACATCAGGAGTCAGGGTTCAGGGGTATAAAATTGCATCAGGAATCTGGATTCAGTGGTTATAAAATTACATCAGGATTCTGGATTCAAGTGGTTATTAGATTACATCAGCTGACTGGGTTCATCCAGATTACATCAGGAATCTGGATTCAGTGGTTATAAAATTACATCAGGAGTCATGATTCAACGACTATAAAATTACTTCAGGAATCAGGATTCAGCTGTTATAACATTACATCAGGAGACTGGATTCAGCGATTATAAAATTAAATCAGGAATCTGGATTCGGCTGTTATAAAATTACTATTCAGCAATTATTAAATAACTTCAAGAATGAGGATTCCGTGGTTATAAAATTACATCAAGAATCGGGATTCAATGATTGCAAAATTACTTCAGGAGTCAGGATTCAGCGGTTATAAAATTACATCAGGAGTCAGGACACAGCGAATATAAAATTGCATCAGGAATCAGGATTCAATGATTACAAAATTGCATCAGGAGTCAGGATTCAGTGATTATAAAATTACATCAGGAATCTGGATTCAGCTGGTATAAAATTGCATCAGGAACAGGATTCAGTGGTTATGAAATTACATCAGGACTCAGGATTCAAGGGCAATAAAATTACATCTGGAGTCAGGATTCAAGTGGTCATAAAATGACATCAGGAGTCAGGGTTCAGAGATTGCAAAATTGCATCAGGAGTCTGGATTCAAGTGGTTATAAAATTACATCAGGAGTCAGGATTCAGCGATTATACAATTACTCCAGGAATCAGGATTCAGTGGTTATAAAATTACATCAGGAATCGGGATTCATCTGTTATAAAATTCGTCAGGATTCTGGATTCAGTGGTCATGAAATTACATTAGGAGTGAGGATTCAGAAGTTATAAAATTACATCAGGAGACTGGATTCAAGCGGTTATAAAATTACTTCGGGGTCAAGATTCAGCAGTTATAAAATTACATCAGGAGTCAGGATTCAGAGGTTATAAAATTACATCTGGAGTCAGGATTCAGTAGTCATCAAATTACATCAGGAGTCAGGATTCAAGTGGTTATAAAATTACATCAGGAGTCAGGATTCCGGGTTATACAATTATTCAGGAGGCAGTAATCAAGTGGTTATAAAATTACATCAGGACTCAGGATTCAAGTGGTTATAACATAAATTCAGGAATTAGGATTCAGTGGTTATAAAATTATCTCAGGAATCCGGATTCACCAGTTATAACATAAATTCAGGAATCAGGATTCAGTGGTTATAAAATTACATCAGGAGTCTGAATTCAGTGACTATAAAATTACATCAGGTGACAGGATTCAGTGGTCACAAAATTGCATCAGGTGACAGTATTCAGCAGTTATAAAATTACATCAGGATTGAGGATTCTGTGGTTATAAAGTTACATCAGGAAACTGGATTCAGTGTGTATAAAATTACAACAGGAGGCTGGATTCAGCGATTATAAAATTACATCAGGAGACAGAATTCAGTGGTAATAAAATTACATCAGGAGACACGATTCAGCGATTATAAAATTACATCAGGAGTCTGGATTCAGATTTTATAAAATTACATCAGGAGTCTGGATTCAACGGTTATAACATAAATTCAGGATTCAGGATTCTGCTGTTATAAAATTACATCAGGAGACTGGATTCAGCGATTATAAAATTACTTCAAGAATGAGGATTCCGTGGTTATAAAATTACATCAGGAATTGGGATTCAGCTCTTATAAAATTGCATCAGGAACAGGATTCAGTGGTTATGAAAGTACATTAGGAGTCAGGAATCAGTAGTTATAAAATGACATTAGGTGTCAGGATTCAAGTCGTTACATAATTACATCAGGAGTCAGGATTCAGCGATTATAAAATTACATCAGGATTCTGGATTCAAGTGGTTATTAGATTACATCAGCTGACTGGGTTCAGCGATTATAAAATTACATCAGGAATCTGGATTCAGTGGTTATATAATTCCATCAGGAGTCATGATTCAACGACTATAAAATTACTTCAGGAATCAGGATTCAGCTGTTATAACATTACATCAGGAGACTGGATTCAGCGGTTATAAAGTTACATCAGGAGTCAGGATTCAAGTGGTTATAAAATTACCTCAGGAGTCAGGGTTCAGGGGTATAAAAATGCATCAGGAATCTGGATTCAGTGGTTATAAAATTACATCAGGATTCTGGATTCAAGTGGTTATTAGATTACATCAGCTGTCTGGGTTCAGCGATTATAAAATTACATCAGGAATCTGGATTTAGTGGTCATATAATTACATCAGGAGTCATAATTCAACAACCATAAAATTACTTCAGGAATCAGGGTTCAGCTGTTATAACATTACATCAGGAGACTGGATTCAGCGATTATAAAATAAAATCAGGAATCGGGATTCATCTGTTATAAAATTCGTCAGGATTCTGGATTCAGTGGTCATGAAATTACATTAGGAGTGAGGATTCAGAAGTTATAAAATTACATCAGGAGACTGGATTCAAGCGGTTATAAAATTACTTCAGGAATCAGGATCCAGTGGTTATAAAATTACAAGATGAGTCTGGATTCAACGATTATAAAATTACATCAGGAGTCACGATTCAGCGATTATAAAATTACTTCAGGAATCAGGATTCAGCTGTTATAACATTACATCAGGAGACTGGATTCAGCGATTATAAAATTAAATCAGGAATCGGAATTCAGCAATTATAAAATAACTTCAAGAATGAGGATTCCGTGGTTATAAAATTACATCAGGAATTGGGATTCAGCTCTTATAAAATTGCATCAGGAACAGGATTCAGTGGTTATGAAAGTACATTAGGAGTCAGGAATCAGTAGTTATAAAATGACATTAGGTGTCAGGATTCAAGTCGTTACATAATTACATCAGGAGTCAGGATTCAGCGATTATAAAATTACTTCCGGGGTCAGGATTCAGCAGTTATAAAATTACATCAGGATTCTGGATTCAAGTGGTTATTAGATTACATCACCTGACTGGGTTCAGCGATTATAAAATTACATCAGGAATCTGGATTCAGTGGTTATATAATTCCATCAGGAGTCATGATTCAACGACTATAAAATTACTTCAGGAATCAGGATTCAGCTGTTATAACATCACATCAGGAGACTGGATTCAGCGATTATAAAGTTACATCAGGAGTCAGGATTCAAGTGGTTATAAAATTACCTCAGGAGTCAGGGTTCAGGGGTATAAAATTGCATCAGGAATCTGGATTCAGTGGTTATAAAATTACATCAGGATTCTGGATTCAAGTGGTTATTAGATTACATCAGCTGTCTGGGTTCAGCGATTATAAAATTACATCAGGAATCTGGATTTAGTGGTCATATAATTACATCAGGAGTCATAATTCAACAACCATAAAATTACTTCAGGAATCAGGGTTCAGCTGTTATAACATTACATCAGGAGACTGGATTCAGCGATTATAAAATTAAATCAGGAATCTGGATTCAGCTGTTATAAAATTACAATTCAGCAATTATTAAATAACTTCAAGAATGAGGATTCCGTGGTTATAAAATTACATCAGGAATCGGGATTCAATGATTGCAAAATTACATCAGGAGTCAGGATTCAGTGGTTATAAAATTACATCAGGTGTCAGGACACAGGGAATATAAAATTACTTCAGGAATCAGGATTCAATGATTACAAAATTACATCAGGAGTCAGGATTCAGTGGTTATAAAATTACATCAGGAATCTGGATTCAGCTGTTATAAAATTGCATCAGGAACTGGATTCAGTGGTTATAAAATTACATCAGGACTCAGGATTCAAGGGCAATAAAATTACATCTGGAGTCAGGATTCAAGTGGTTACGAAAGTACATTAGGAGTCAGAAATCAGTGGTTATAAAATTATGTTAGGTGTCAGGATTGAAGTGGTTATAAAATTACATTGGGAGTCAGGATTCAGTGATAATAAAATTACATTGGGAGTCAGCATTCAAATGGATATAAAATTACATCAGGAGTCTGGATTCAGCGATTATAAAATTACTTCAGGGGTCAGGATTCAGCAGTTATAAAATTACATCAGGAGTCGGAATTCAGAGGTTATAAAATTACATCTGGAGTCAGGATTCAGTAGTCATCATATTACATCAGGAGTCAGGATTCAAGTGGTTATAAAATTACACCAGGAGTCAGGATTCCGGGTTATACAATTACATCAGGAGGCTGTATTCAAGTGGTTATAAAATTACATCAGGAGTCAGGATTCAGCTGTTATAAAATTACCTCAGGACTCAGGATTCAAGTGGTTATAACATAAATTCAGGAATCTGGATTCGGCTGTTATAAAATTACTATTCAGCAATTATTAAATAACTTCAAGAATGAAGATTCCGTGGTTATAAAATTACATCAAAAATCGGGATTCAATGATTGCAAAATTACATCAGGAGTCAGGATTCAGCGGTTATAAAATTACATCAGGAGTCAGGACACAGCGAATATAAAATTGCATCAGGAATCAGGATTCAATGATTACAAAATTGCATCAGGAGTCAGGATTCAGTGATTATAAAATTACATCAGGAATCTGGATTCAGCTGGTATAAAATTGCATCAGGAACAGGATTCAGTGGTTATGAAATTACATCAGGACTCAGGATTCAAGGGCAATAAAATTACATCTGGAGTCAGGATTCAAGTGGTCATAAAATGACATCAGGAGTCAGGGTTCAGAGATTGCAAAATTGCATCAGGAGTCTGGATTCAAGTGGTTATAAAATTACATCAGGAGTCAGGATTCAGCGATTATACAATTACTCCAGGAATCAGGATTCAGTGGTTATAAAATTACATCAGGAATCGGGATTC
Source organism: Hemiscyllium ocellatum (assembly GCF_020745735.1). Taxonomy (NCBI): domain Eukaryota; kingdom Metazoa; phylum Chordata; class Chondrichthyes; order Orectolobiformes; family Hemiscylliidae; genus Hemiscyllium; species Hemiscyllium ocellatum. The sequence goes on from NC_083404.1 coordinate 58,031,031, forward strand.
ATCTGTTATAAAATTCGTCAGGATTCTGGATTCAGTGGTCATGAAATTACATTAGGAGTGAGGATTCAGAAGTTATAAAATTACATCAGGAGACTGGATTCAAGCGGTTATAAAATTACTTCAGGAATCAGGATCCAGTGGTTATAAAATTACAAGATGAGTCTGGATTCAACGATTATAAAATTACATCAGGAGTCACGATTCAGTGATTATAAAATTACTTCAGGAATCAGGATTCAGCTGTTATAACATTACATCAGGAGACTGGATTCAGCGATTATAAAATTAAATCAGGAATCGGAATTCAGCAATTATAAAATAACTTCAAGAATGAGGATTCCGTGGTTATAAAATTACATCAGGAATTGGGATTCAGCTCTTATAAAATTGCATCAGGAACAGGATTCAGTGGTTATGAAAGTACATTAGGAGTCAGGAATCAGTAGTTATAAAATGACATTAGGTGTCAGGATTCAAGTCGTTACGTAATTACATCAGGAGTCAGGATTCAGCGATTATAAAATTACTTCCGGGGTCAGGATTCAGCAGTTATAAAATTACATCAGGATTCTGGATTCAAGTGGTTATTAGATTACATCAGCTGACTGGGTTCAGCGATTATAAAATTACATCAGGAATCTGGATTCAGTGGTTATATAATTCCATCAGGAGTCATGATTCAACGACTATAAAATTACTTCAGGAATCAAGATTCAGCTGTTATAACATCACATCAGGAGACTGGATTCAGCGGTTATAAAGTTACATCAGGAGTCAGGATTCAAGTGGTTATAAAATTACCTCAGGAGTCAGGGTTCAGGGGTATAAAATTGCATCAGGAATCTGGATTCAGTGGTTATAAAATTACATCAGGATTCTGGATTCAAGTGGTTATTAGATTACATCAGCTGACTGGGTTCAGCGATTATAAAATTACATCAGGAATCTGGATTTAGTGGTCATATAATTACATCAGGAGTCAGGATTCAACAACCATAAAATTACTTCAGGAATCAGGGTTCAGCTGTTATAACATTACATCAGGAGACTGGATTCAGCGATTATAAAATTAAATCAGGAATCTGGATTCAGCTGTTATAAAATTACAATTCAGCAATTATTAAATAACTTCAAGAATGAGGATTCCGTGGTTATAAAATTACATCAGGTGTCAGGACACAGGGAATATAAAATTACTTCAGGAATCAGGATTCAATGATTACAAAATTACATCAGGAGTCAGGATTCAGTGGTTATAAAATTACATCAGGAATCTGGATTCAGCTGTTATAAAATTGCATCAGGAACTGGATTCAGTGGTTATAAAATTACATCAGGACTCAGGATTCAAGGGCAATAAAATTCCATCTGGAGTCAGGATTCCAGTGGTTACGAAAGTACATTAGGATTCAGAAATCAGTGGTTATAAAATTATGTTAGGTGTCAGGATTGAAGTGGTTATAAAATTACATTGGGAGTCAGGATTCAGTGATAATAAAATTACATTGGGAGTCAGCATTCAAATGGATATAAAATTACATCAGGAATCTGGATTCAGCGATTATAAAATTACTTCAGGGGTCAGGATTCAGCAGTTATAAAATTACATCAGGAGTCGGAATTCAGAGGTTATGAAATTACATCTGGAGTCAGGATTCAGTAGTCATCATATTACATCAGGAGTCAGGATTCAAGTGGTTATAAAATTACACCAGGAGTCAGGATTCCGGGTTATACAATTACATCAGGAGGCTGTATTCAAGTGGTTATAAAATTACATCAGGAGTCAGGATTCAGCTGTTATAAAATTACCTCAGGACTCAGGATTCAAGTGGTTATAACATAAATTCAGGAATCAGGATTCAGTGGTTATAAAATTACCTCAGGAATCAGGATTCACCAGTTATAACATAAATTCAGGAATCAGGATTCAGTGGTTATAAAATTACATCAGGAGTCTGAATTCAGCGAATATAAAATTACATCAGGTGACAGGATTCAGTGGTCACAAAATTGCATCAGGTGACAGGATTCAGCAGTTATAAAATTACATCAGGATTGAGGATTCAGTGGTTATAAAGTTACATCAGGAGACTGGATTCAGTGGGTATGAAATTACAACAGGAGGCTGGATTCAGCGATTATAAAATTACATCAGGAGACTGAATTCAGTGGTTATAAAATTACATCAGGTGTCAGGATTCAGCAGTTATACAATTACATCAGGAGACAGTTTCAGGGGTTATAAAATTACATGAGGAATCAGGATTCAGTGGTTATAAAATTACATCAGGAAACTGGATCCAGTGGTAATAAAATTACCTCAGGAGTCAAGAATCAAGTGGTAATAAAATTACATCAGGAGACACGATTCAGCGATTATAAAATTACATCAGGAGTCTGGATTCAGATTTTATAAAACTACATCAGGAGTCTGAATTCAGTGATTATAAAATTACATCAGGAGACAGGATTCAGTGGTTACAAAATTGCATCAGCTGTCAAGATTCCGGGTTATAAAATTACATCAGGAGGCTGGATTCAGTGGTTATATAATTGCATCAGGGGTCAGGATTCAGAAGTTATAAAATTACATCAGGTGTGAGGATTCAACTGGTTATAAAATTACATCAGTAGTCAGGATTCAGCGATTATAAAATCACTTCTGGAATCAGGATTCAGTGGTCAAAAAATACATCAGGTGTCTGGATTCAGCAGTTATAAAATTACATCAGGAGTCAGGGTTCAGGGGTATAAAATTGCATCAGGAATCTGGATTCAGTGGTTATAAAATTACATCAGGATTCTGGATTCAAGTGGTTATTAGATTACATCAGCTGACTGGGTTCATCCAGATTACATCAGGAATCTGGATTCAGTGGTTATATAATTACATCAGGAGTCAGGACACAGCGAATATAAAATTACTTCAGGAATCAGGATTCAATGATTACAAAATTGCATCAGGAGTCAGGATTCAGTGGTTATAAAATTACTTCAGGAATCTGGATTCAGCTGGTATAAAATTGCATCAGGAATCTGGATTCAGTGGTTATAAAATTACATCAGGATTCTGGATTCAAATGGTTAGTAGATTACATCAGCTGACTGGGTTCATCCAGATTACATCAGGAGTCAGGATTCAGCGGTTATAAAATTACATCAGGAGTCAGGACACAGCGAATATAAAATTACTTCAGGAATCAGGATTCAATGATTACAAAATTGCATCAGGAGTCAGGATTCAGTGGTTATAAAATTACATCAGGAATCTGGATTCAGCTGGTATAAAATTGCATCAGGAACAGGATTCAGTGGTTATAAAATTACATCAGGACTCAGGATTCAAGGGCAATAAAATTACATCGGGGATCAGGATTCAAGTGGTTACGAAAGTACATTAGGAATCATGAATCAATGGTTATAAAATTACATTAGGTGTCAGGATTCAAGTCGTTATATAATTACATCAGGAGTCAGGATTCAACGATTATAAAATTACTTTGGGGGGTCAGGATTCAGCAGTTATAAAATTACATCAGGAGTCAGGATTCAGAGGTTATAAAATTACATCTGGAGTCAGGATTCAGTAGTCATCAAATTACATCAGGAGTCAGGATTCAAGTGGTTATAAAATTACATCAGGAGTCAGGATTCCGGGTTATACAATTACATCAGGAGGCAGTAATCAAGTGGTTATAAAATTACATCAGGACTCAGGATTCAAGTGGTTATAACATAAATTCAGGAATTAGGATTCAGTGGTTATAAAATTATCTCAGGAATCCGGATTCACCAGTTATAACATAAATTCAGGAATCAGGATTCAGTGGTTATAAAATTACATCAGGAGTCTGAATTCAGTGACTATAAAATTACATCAGGTGACAGGATTCAGTGGTCACAAAATTGCATCAGGTGACAGTATTCAGCAGTTATAAAATTACATCAGAATTGAGGATTCAGTGGTTATAAAGTTACATCAGGAAACTGGATTCAGTGTGTATAAAATTACAACAGGAGGCTGGATTCAGCGATTATAAAATTACATCAGGAGACAGAATTCAGTGGTAATAAAATTACATCAGGAGACACGATTCAGCGATTATAAAATTACATCAGGAGTCTGGATTCAGATTTTATAAAATTACATCAGGAGTCTGGATTCAACGGTTATAACATAAATTCAGGATTCAGGATTCAGCTGTTATAACATTACATCAGGAGACTGGATTCAGCGATTATAAAATTAAATCAGGAATCTGAATTCAGCGATTATAAAATTACATCAGAAGTCAAGAATCAAGTGGTTATAAAAGTACATCAGGAGACACGATTCAGCGATTATAAAATTACATCAGGAGTCTGGATTCAGATTTTATAAAATTACATCAGGAGTCTGAATTCAGCGATTATAAAATTACATCAGGAGACAGGATTCAGTGGTTATATAATTGCATCAGGGGTCAGGATTCAGAAGTTATAAAATTACATCGGGTGTGAGGATTCAACTGGTTATAAAATTACATCAGTAGTCAGGATTCAGCGATTATAAAATCACTTCTGCAATCAGGATTCAGTGGTCAAAAAATACATCATGAGTCTGGATTCAGCGGTTATAAAATTATATCAGGAGTCAGGATTCAAGTGGTTATAAAATTACCTCAGGAGTCAGGGTTCAGGGGTATAAAATTGCATCAGGAATCTGGATTCAGTGGTTATAAAATTACATCAGGATTCTGGATTCAAGTGGTTATTAGATTACATCAACTGACTGGGTTCAGCGATTATAAAATTACATCAGGAATCTGGAATCAGTGGTCATATAATTACATCAGGAGTCATGATTCAACCACCATAAAATTACTTCAGGAATCAGGATTCAGCTGTTATAACATTACATCAGGAGACTGGATTCAGCGATTATAAAATTAAATCAGGAATCTGGATTCAGCTGTTATAAAATTACAATTCAGCAATTATTAAATAACTTCAAGAATGAGGATTCCGTGGTTATAAAATTACATCAGGAATCGGGATTCAATGATTGCAAAATTACATCAGGAGTCAGGACACAGCGAATATAAAATTACTTTAGGAATCAGGATTCAATGATTATAAAATTACATCAGGAATCAGGATTCAGTGGTTATAAAATTACATCAGGAATCTGGATTCAGCTGTTATAAAATTGCATCAGGAACAGGATTCAGTGGTTATAAAATTACATCAGGACTCAGGATTCAAGGGCAATAAAATTACATCTGGAGTCAGGATTCAAGTGGTTACAAAAGTACATTAGGAGTCAGGAATCAGTGATTATAAAATTACATTAGGTGCCAGGATTCAAGTCGTTATATAATTACATCAGGAGTCAGGATTCAGCGATTATAAAATTACTTCAGGGGTCAGGATTCAGCAGTTATAAAATTACATCAGGAGTCAGGATTCAGTGGTTATAAAATTACATCTGGAGTCAGGATTCAGTAGTCATCAAATTACATCAGGAGTCAGGATTCAAGTGGTTATAAAATTGCATCAGGAGTCAGGATTCCGGGTTATACAATTACATCAGGAGGCTGTATTCAAGTGGTTATAAACTTACATCAGGACTCAGGATTCAAGTGGTTATAACATAAATTCAGGAATCAGGATTCAGTGGTTATAAAATTACATCAGGAGTTTGAATTCAGCGAATATAAAATTACATCAGGTGACTGGATTCAGTGGTCACAAAATTGCATCAGGAGTCAAGAATCAAGTGGTAATAAAAGTACATCAGGAGACACGATTCAGCTATTATAAAATTACATCAGGAGTCTGAATTCAGCGATTATAAAATTACATCAGGAGACAGGATTCAGTGGTTATATAATTACATCAGGACTCAGGATTCAAGTGGTTATAACATAAATTCAGGAATCAGCTTCAGTGGTTATAAAATTACATCAGGAGTCAGGATTCACCAGTTATAACATAAATTCAGGAATCAGGATTCAGTGGTTATAAAATTACAACAGGAGTCTGAATTCAGCGAATATAAAATTACATCAGATGACTGGATTCAGTGGTCACAAAATTGCATCAGGAGTCAAGAATCAAATGGTAATAAAATTACATCAGGAGACACGATTCAGCGATTATAAAATTACATCAGGAGTCTGGATTCAGATTTTATAAAATTACATCAGGAGTCTGAATTCAGCGATTATAAAATTACATCAGGAGACAGGATTCAGTGGTTACAAAATTGCATCAGGAGTCAGGATTCCGGGTTATAAAATTACATCAGGAGTCAGGATTCAGCGGTCATAAAATTACATCAGGAATCAGGATTCAGTGGTTATAAAATTAAATCAGGAATCTGGATCCAGTGGTTATAAAATTACCTCAGGAGTCAAGAATCAAGTGGTTATACAATTACATCAGGAGACACGATTCAGTGATTATAAAATTACATTATGAGTCTGGATTCAAGTGGGTATAAAATTATTGGGGAGACAGGCCGCCTTCTTGCGGAACGTTTCAGAGAACACCGCTGATACACACGGACCAACCAACCCAACCACCCCGTGGCTCAACACTTGAACTCTTCATCCCACTCCACCAAGGACATGCAAATCCTTGGACTCCCCCATCGCCAGACCATAACAACACGACGGTTGGAGGAAGAGCGCCTCATCTTCCACCTAGGAACCCTCCAACCACAAGGGATGGACTCAGATTTCTCCAGTTTCCTCATTTCCCCTCCCCCCGCCTTGTCTCAGTCAAATCCCTCGAACTCAGCACCGCCCTCCTAACCTGCAATCCTCTTCCTGACCTCTCTGCCCCCACCCCACTCCGGCCTATCACCCTCAACTTGGCCTCCTTCCACCTATCACATCTCCATTGCCCCTCGCCCAAGTCCCTCCTCCCTACCTTTTATCTTAGCCTGCTGGACACACTTTCCTCATTCCTGAAGAAGGGCTTATGCCCGAAACGTCGAATCTCCTGTTCCCTGGATGCTGCCTGACCTGCTGCGCTTTTTCAGCAACACATTTTCATTTCTGATCTCCAGCATCTGCAGACCTCACTTTCTCCTATAAAATTACATCAGTAGTCAGGATTCAGCGACTATAAAATTACATCAGGAGTCAGGATTCAAGTGGTTAGAACATAAATTCAGGAATCAGGATTCAGTGGTTATAAAGTTACATCAGGAGACATGATTCAGCGGTTATAAAAATACATTCGGAGTCAGGATTCAGTGGTTATAAAATTACATCAGGAGTCAGGATTCAAGTGCTTATCAAGTTACACCAGGAGTCACGATTTTGCAATTATAAAATTACATTAGGAATCCCGATTCAGTGGTTATAAAATTACATCAGTTGTCAAGATTCAGCGATTATAAAATTACTTCAGGAATCAGGATGCAGTGGTTACGGAATTACATCAGATGTCAGGATTCAGTGGGACTAAAATTATACCAGGAGTCAGGATTCTGTGGTTATAAAATTACTTCAGGAGTCAGCATTCAAGTGGAAATAAAATTACATCCGGAGTCTGGACTCAGCAGTTATAAAATTACTTCAGGAGGCAGGATTCAAGTGGTTATAAAATTATGTCAATAGGCAAGTTTTTGTGAATATAAATTTACATCAGAAGTCAGGATTCAGTGGTTATAAAATTACATGAAGAGTCTGGATTCTGCGGTTATAAAATTACATCAGGAATCAGGATACAAGTGGTTATAAAATGACATCAGGAATCAGAATTCAGTAGTTATAAAATTACATTAGGAGTCATGATTCAGCGATTATAAAATTACATCAGGAATCAGGATTCAAGTTGTTATAAAATTACATCAGGAATCAAGATTCAGCAATTATAATACTCCTTCAGGAATCAGGACTCAAGCGGTAAAAAAGTTACAACAGGAGTCAGGATTCAGTGGTTATGAAATTACATCAGGAGTCAGGATTTCGCAGTTATAAAATTACATCAGGAGTCAGGATTCAGCGATTATAAAATTGCATCAGTAGTCAGGATTCAGCGATTATAAAATTACTTCAGGAATCAGGATTCAGTGGTTATAAATTTACATAAGGAGTTAAGATTCAGTGGTTATAAAATTACATCAGGAGTCAGGATTTAGCAGTTATAAAATTACATCAGGAGTCAGGATTCAAGTGGTTATAAAATTACTTTAGGAATCAGGATTCAGTGGTTATAAAATTATGTAAGGAGTTAGGATTCAGTGGTTATAAAATTACATCAGGAATCAGGATTGTGTAGTTATAAATTTATTTCCGTAGTCAGGATTGAGCGATTATAAAATTACATCAGGAGACAGGATTCAAGTGGTTATAAAACAATGTCAGGAGTCTGGATTCAACGGTTATACAATTACATCAGGTGTCAGGATTCCGGGTTATAAAATTACATCGGGGTCAGGACTCAGCGATTATAAAATTACTTCAGGAATCAAGAATTGGTGGTTATAAAATTACATCAGGAATCAGGATTCAGTGATTGTAAAATTACATCAGGAGTCAAGGTTCAGTGGTTGTAAAATTACATCAGGAATCTGGATTCAGCAGTTATAAAATTACATCAGGAGTCAAGATTCAAGTGGTTATAAAATTACATTAGGAGTCAGGATACAAGTAGTATAATATGACATCAGTAGTCAGGATTCAGCGACTATAAAATTAGACAAGGAGTCAGGATTCGGTGGTTATAAAATTACATAAGAAGTCAGGACTCTAGTGGTTATAAAATTACATCAGTAGTCAGGATTCAGTGCTGATAAAATTACATCAGGAGTCAGGATACAAGTAGTTATAAAATTACATCAGTAGTCAGGATACAGCGATTATAAATTTACATCAGGAGTCAAGATTCAAGTGGTTATAAAATTGCATCAGTAGTCAGGATTCAGCGATTGTAAAATATGCCTCAGATGTCAGGATTCAGTGGTTATAAAATTACATCAGGAGTCAAGATTCAGTGGTAATAAAATTACATCAGGAATCTGGATTCAGCAGTTATAAAATTACATCAGGAGTCAAGATTCAGATTTTATAAAATTACATCAGGAGTCAAGATTCAAGTGGTTATAAAATTGCATTAAGAGTCAGGATACACGTAATTATAATATGACATCAGTACTCAGGATTCAGCAATTATAAAATTAGATCAGGAGTCAGGATTCGGTGGTATAAAATTACATCAGGAGTCAGGATTCAGCGAGTATAAAATTGCCTCAGGAGGCAGGATTCAGTGGTTATAAAATTACATCAGAAGTCAGGATTCAGTGGTTATAAAATTACATCAAGAGTCTGGATTTAGCAGGTATAAAATTACATCAGGGGTCAGGATTCAGGTGGTTATAAAATTACATCAAGAGTCTGGATTTAGCAGGTATAAAATTACATCGGGGTCAGGATTCAGGTGCTTATAAAATTACATTAGGAGTCAGGATTCAGTGATAATAAAATTACATCAGAAGTCTGGATTCAGTGGATCTAAAGTTACATCAGCAGTCAGGAATCATTTGTTACAAGATTATAATCCGAGTCTGGATTCAAGTGTGCATAAAATTACATTAGGAGTTAGGGTCCTAGTAGTTATAAATTACATCAGTAGTCAGGATTCTGCGATTAAAAATTACATTGAGTCAGGATTCAAGTGGTTATAAAATTACGCCTGGATTCTGGATTCAGGAATCAGGACTCAAGCGGTAATAAAATTACATCAGGAGTCAGGATTCAGTTGTTATAATATTACATCAGGTGTCAGGATTCAGCAGTTATAAAACTACATCATGAGTTAGGATTCATGCGGTAATAGATTTACATCTGGATCCAGGATTCGAGTGGTTATGAAATTACATCAGTAGTCAGGATTCAGAGATTATAAAATTAATTCAGGAGTAATGATTCAGTGGTTGTGAAATTACATCAGGAGTCATGATTCAGTGCTGATAAATTTACAGCAGGAGTCAGGATTCAGCTGTTAAAAAATTACATCAGGAGTCACGATTATGCAATTATAAAATTACTTCAGGAATCAGGATTCAAGTGGTCATAAAATTACATTAGGAGTCAGGATTCAGTGGTTATAAAACTACATAAGGAGTCAACATTCAATTAGATACAAAATTATATCAGGAGTCTGAATTCAGTGGTTATAAAATTACATCAGGAGTCGGGATTCAGTGGTTATAAAACTACATCAGGTGTCAGGATTCAAGTGGCTATACAATTACATCAGTAGTCAGGATTCACTGCTGATAAAATTACATCAGGAGTCAGAATCCAAGTAGTTATAAATTTCCATCAGGAGTCAGGATTCAGTGATTATAACATTACTTCAGGAATCAGGAATCGGTTGTTATAAAATTGCATCAGGAGTCAGGTTTCTGTGGTTATAAAATTCCATCAGGAGTCAGGATTCAGCTGGTATAAATTTACATCAGGAGTCACAATTATGCAATTATAAAATTACATCAGGAATCAGAATTCAGTGTTTATAAAATTACATCATGAGTCAGGATTCAAGTGGACTAAAATTACATCCGGAGTCTGGATTCAGCAGTTATCAAATTACATCAGGAATCAGGATTCAGCAGTCATCAAAGTACATTAGGAGTCAGGATTCCGTGGTTATAAAAATACATGAGGCGTCAACATTGAAGTGGATACAAAATTACTTCCGGAGCCTGGATTCAGCTGTTATAAAGTTACATCAGGTATCAGGATACAAGTGGTTATAAAATTACATCAGGAGTCTGGATTCATTGTGTATAAAGTTACATCAGGAGTCAGGAATCACTTGTTACAAGGTTACAATCCGAGTCTGGATTCAAGTGGGCATAAAATTACATCAGGAGTCAGGATCCAAGTAGTTATAAATTACATCAGTAGTCAGGATTCTGCGATTATAAAATTACTTCAGGTATCAGGATTTAGCGATTATAAAATTACATCGAGTCAGGATTCAAGTGAATATAAAATTATGTCAGGAGTCTGGATTCAGCGGTTATAAAATTACATCAGGAGTCAGGATTCAAGTGGTTATAAAATTACGTCTGTAGTCTGGATTCAGTTGTTATAAAATTACATCAGTAGTCAGGATTCAGCAGTTATAAAACTACATCAGAAGTCAGGATTCATGCGGTAATAGATTTACATCAGGAGTCAGGATTCAAGTGGTTATAAAATTACATCAGTAGTCAGCATTCAGCGATTATAAAATTGCATCAAGAGTCAGGATTCAGCGATTATAAAATTACTTCCGAAGTCAGGATTCTGCTATTATAAAATTACATCAGGAGATGGATTCAAGTGGTTATAAAACTACGTCAGGAGTCAGGATTCAGTGGATATAAAATTACATCTGGAGTCAGGACTCAAGGGTTAATAAAATTACACCTGTAGTCAGGATTCAGCGATTATAAAATTACATCAGGAATCTGGATTCAGTGGTTATAAAAATACATCTGGGGTCAGGACTCAAGCGGGAATAAAATTACATTAGGAGTCAAGATTCAGCGATTATAAAATTGCATCAGGAGTCTGGATTCAGTGGTTATAAAATTCCATCAGAGTCAGGATTCAGCTGTTATAAAATTACATCAGGAGTCACGATTATGCAATTATAAAATTACATCAGGAATCAGCATTCAGTGGTTATAAAAATACATGAGGAGTCAACATTCAAGTGGATACAAAACTACATCCGGAGTCTGGATTCAGCGTTTATAAAATTACATCAGGAATCAGTATTCAGTAGTTATAACATTACATCAGGAGTCAAGACTCAGTGATTATAGAATTACATCAGGAATCTGGTTTCAGCAGTTATAAAATTACATCAGGTGTATGGATTCAGCTGTTACAAAATTACATCAGGACTCAAGATTCAACTGGTTATAAAATTACATCAGGAGTCAGGATTCAAGTTGTTATAAATTTGCATCAGGAGTATGGATTTAGTGGTTATAACATAAATTCAGGAATCAGGATTTAGTGGTTATAAAATTACATCAGGAATCAGGATTTAGGTGGTTATAAAGTTACATCAGGAGTCTGGATTCATTGGGTATAAAGTTACATCAGGAGTCAGGAATCACTTGTTACAAGATTACAATCTGAGTCTGGATTCAAGTGGGCATAAAATTACATCAGGAGTTAGGATCCAAGTAGTTATGAATTACATCAGTAGTCAGGATTCTGCGATTATAAAATTACATCGAGTCAGGATTCAAGAGGTTATAAAATTACGCCTGGATTCTGGATTCAGCAGTTATAAAATTACAACAGGAATCAGGACTCAAGCGGTAATAAAATTACATCAGGATTTAGGATTCAGTTGTTATAAAATTACATCAAGTGTCAGGATTCAGCACTTATAAAACTACATCATGAGTCAGGATTCATGCGGTAATAGATTTACATCAGGATCCGGGATCCAAGTAGTTATAAATTACATCAGGAGTCTGGATGTAGCAGTTATAAAATTACTTCAGGAGACAGGAATCAAGTGGTTATAGAATTGCATCAGGAGTCAGGATACAAGTGGTTATAAAATTACATCAGGAGTCTGTATTCAGTGGGGATAAAGTTACATCAGGAGTCAGGAATCATTTGTTACAAGATTACATCCGGAGTCTGGATTCAAGTGGGCATAAAAGTACATCAGGAGTCAGGATCCAAGTAGTTATAAATTACATCAGTAGTCAGGATTCAGCGGTTATAAAATCACTTCAGGAATCAGGATTCAGTAGTTATAAAATTACATCAGGAGTCAGGATTCAGCGATAATAAAATTGCATCAGGAGTCTGGATTCAGTGGTTATGAAATTCCATCAGGAGTCAGGATTCAGCTGTTACAAAATTACATCAGGAATCAGGATACAATTGGTTACAAAATTACATCAGGAGTCAGCATTCAGTGGTTACGAAAGTACATCAGGTGTCCGGATTCAGAGGGAATAAAATTACATCAGGAGTCTGGATTCAGTTGGTATAAAATTACGAGTAAAAAATGAGGTCTGCAGATGCTGGAGATCACAGCTGCAAATGTGTTGCTGGTCAAAGCACAGCAGGCCAGGCAGCATCTCAGGAATAGAGAATTCGACGTTTCGAGCATAAGCCCTTCATCAGGAATAAGAGAGAGAGAGCCAAGCAGGCTAAGATAAAAGGTAGGGAGGAGGGACTAGGGGGAGGGGTGATGGAGGTGGGATAGGTGGAAGGAGGTCAAGGTGAGGGTGATAGGCCGGAGTGGGGTGGGGGCGGAGAGGTCAGGAAGAGGATTGCAGGTTAGGAGGGCGGTGCTGAGTTGAGGGAACCGACTGAGACTAGGTGGGGGGGAGGGGAAATGAGGAAACTGGAGAAATCTGAATTCATACCTTGTGGTTGGAGGGTTCCCAGGCGGAAGATGAGGCGCTCCTCCTCCAGCCGTCGTGTTGTTGTGTTCTGCCGGTGGAGGAGTCCAAGGACCTGCATGTCCTCGGTGGAGTGGGAGGGAGAGTTAAAGTGTTGAGCCACGGGGTGATTGGGTTGGTTGGTTCGGGCGGCCCGGAGGTGTTCTCTGAAGCGTTCCGCAAGTAAGCGGCCTGCTCTGAAGCGTTCCGCAAGTAAGCGGCCTGCTCTGAAGCGTTCCGCAAGTAAGCGGCCTGTCTGAAGCGTTCCGCAAGTGGGCGGCCTGTCTGAAGCGTTCCGGAACGCGCGGAACGCTTCAGAGAACACCTCCGGGCCGCCCGAACCAACCAACCCAATCACCCCGTGGCTCAACACTTTAACTCTCCCTCCCACTCCACCGAGGACATGCAGGTCCTTGGACTCCTCCACCGGCAGAACACAACAACACGATGGCTGGAGGAGGAGCGCCTCATCTTCCGCCTGGGAACCCTCCAACCACAAGGTATGAATTCAGATTTCTCCAGTTTCCTCATTTCCCCTCCCCCCACCTTGTTTCAGTCGGTTCCCTCAACTCAGCACCGCCCTCCTAACCTGCAATCCTCTTCCTGACCTCTCCGCCCCCACCCCACTCCGGCCTATCACCCTCACCTTGACCTCCTTCCACCTATCCCACCTCCATCACCCCTCCCCCTAGTCCCTCCTCCCTACCTTTTATCTTAGCCTGCTTGGCTCTCTCTCTCTTATTCCTGATGAAGGGCTTATGCTCGAAACGTCGAATTCTCTATTCCTGAGATGCTGCCTGGCCTGCTGTGCTTTGACCAGCAACACATTTGCAGCTGGTATAAAATTACATCAGGAATCTGGATTCAGCAGTTATAATATTACATCATGAGTATGGATTCAGTTGTTACAAAATTACATCAGGAATCAGGATACAAGTGGTTATAAAATTCCATCTGGAGTCAGGATTCAGCTGTTATAAAATTACATCAGGAGTCACGATTATGCAATTATAAAATTACTTCAGGAGTCTGGCTTCAGTGGTTATAAAATTACATCAGGAGTCTGGATGTAGCAGTTATAAAATGACATCATGAGTCAGGATTCAAGTGGTTATAAAATTACGTGAGGAGTCAACATTCAAGTGGATCAAAATTACATCCGGAGTCTGGATTCAGCGATTATAAAATGACATCAGGAATCAGGATACAAGTGGTTATAAAATTACATCAGGAGTCTGGAATCATTGGGTATAAAGTTACATCAGGAGTCAGGAATCACTTGTTACAAGATTACAATCCAAGTCTGGATTCAAGTGGGCATAAAATTACATCAGGAGTCAGGATCCAAGTAGTTATAAATTTCCATCTGGAGTCAGGATTCAGCGATTATAACATTACTTCAGGAATCTGGAATCGGTTGTTATAAAATTACATCATGAGTCAGGATTCAAGTGGTTGTAAAATTACATGAGGTGTCAACATTCCAGTGGATCAAAATTACATCCGGAGTCTGGATTCAGTGCTGATAAAATTACCGAAGGTGTCAGGATTCAGCTGTTATAAAATTACATCAGGGGTCACGATTATACAATTATAAAATTACTTCAGGAATCAGGATTCAGTGGTTATAAAATTACATCAGGAGTCAGGATTCAATGGTTATAAAATTGCATTAGGAGTCAGGATTCAGTGGTTATAAAAATACATGAGGAGTCAACATTCAAGGGGATACAAAATTAATCCGGAGTCTGGATTCAGTGATTATAAAATTACATCAGTAATCAGTATTCAGTAGTTATAACATTACATCAGGAGTCAGGATTCAGCGGTTATAAAATGATATCAGGAGTCAGTATTTAGCAGTTATAAAGTGACATCAGGAATCAGGATTCTGCAGTTATAAAATTACATCAGGAATCAGGATTCAGCAGTTATAAAATTACATTAGGTGTCGGGATTCAGTGGTTATAAAAATATATGAGGAGTCAACATTCAAGTCGATACAAAATTACATCCAGAGTCTGGATTCAGTCGTTATAAAATTAGATCAGGAATCAGGATTCAACAGTAATAAAATTGCATCAGGAGACAGGACACAGTAGTCATCAAATTACATCAGGAGTCAGGATTCAAGTGGTTATAAATTTGCACCAGGAGTATGGATTCAGCGGTTATAACATAAATTCAGGAATCAGGATTCAGTGGTTATAAAAGTACATCAGGAGTCTGGATTCAGTGGGTATAAGATTACATCAGGAGTCAGGAATCATTTGTTACAAGATTACATCCGGAGTCTGGATTCAAGTGGGCATAAAAATACATCAGGAATCTGGATTCAGCAGTTATAAAATTACATCAGGAATCTGGATTCAGCAGTTATAATATTACATCATGAGTATGGATTCAGCAGTTACAAAATTACATCAGGAATCAGGATACAAGTGGTTATAAAATTACTTCAGGAATCAGGATTCAATTGGATACAAAATTACATCAGGAGTCTGAATTCAGTGGTTATACAATTACATCAGGAGTCTGGATTCAGTGGTTATAAAATTACATTTGGACTCTGGAAACAAGTGGTTATAAAATTACATCAGGTG
The DNA here is from genome assembly GCF_020745735.1 of Hemiscyllium ocellatum. Taxonomy (NCBI): domain Eukaryota; kingdom Metazoa; phylum Chordata; class Chondrichthyes; order Orectolobiformes; family Hemiscylliidae; genus Hemiscyllium; species Hemiscyllium ocellatum. The sequence goes on from NC_083404.1 coordinate 58,047,045, forward strand.
TCAGGATTCAAGTGGCTATACAATTACATCAGTAGTCAGGATTCAGTGCTGATAAAATTACATCAGGAGTCAGAATCAAGTAATTATAAATTTTCATCAGGAGTCAGGATTCAGCAATTATAACATGACTTCAGGAATCAGTAATCGGCTGTTATAAAATTACATCAGGAGTCAGGTTTCAGTGGTTATAAAATTCCATCAGGAGTCAGGATTCAGCTGGTATAAAATTACACCAGGAGTCATGATTATGCAATTATAAAATTACTTCAGGAATCAGGAATCGGCTGTTATAAAATTACATCAGGAGTCTGGATGTAGCATCATGAGCCAGGATTCAAGTTGTTATAAAATTACATGAGGAGTCAACATTCCAGTGGATCAAAATTACATCCGGAGTCTGGATTCAGCGGTTATAAAATGACATCAGGAATCAGGATACAAGTGGTTATAAAATTACATCAGGAGCCTGGAATCATTGGGTATAAAGTTACATCAGTAGTCAGGAATCACTTGTTACAAGATTACAATCCGAGTCTGGATTCAAGTGGGCATAAAATTACATCAGGAGTCAGGATCCAAGTAGTTATAAATTACATCAGTAGTCAGGATTCTGCGATTATAAAATTATTTCAGGTATCAGGAATGTGCGGTTATAAAATTATATCAGTAGTCAGGATTTAGCGATTATAAAATTATATCGAGTCAGGATTCAAGTGGATATAAAATTACGTCAGGAGTCTGGATTCAGCGGTTATAAAATTACATCAGGAGTCAGGATTCAGTTGTTATAAAATTACATCAGGAGTCAGGATTCAAGTGGTTATAAAATTACATCAGTAGTCAGGATTCAGTGCTGATAAAATTACAGCAGGAGTCAGGATTCAGATGTTATAAAATTACAGCAGGAGTCACGATTAGGTAATTATAGAATTACTTCAGGAGTCAGGATTCAATTGTTTATAAAATTACATTCGGAGTCAGGATTCAGTGGTTGTAAAAATACATAAGCAGTCAACATTCAATTGGATACAAAATTACATCAGGAGTCTGAATTCAGTGGTTACAAAATTACATCAGGAATCAGGATTCAGCTGTAATAAAATTACATCAGGAATCAGGATACAAGTGGTTATAAAATTACGTCAGGTGTCAGAATTCAGTTGTTATAAAATTACATCAGGTGTCTGGATTCAGTGCTGATAAAATTACATCAGGAGTCAGGATTCAAGTGTTTATAAAATTATGTCTGGAGTCTGGATTCAGCGGTTTTAAAATTACATCATGAATCAGGACTCAAGCGGAAATAAAATTACATCAGGAGTCAGGATTCAGTTGTTATAAAATTACATCAGGTGTCAGGATTCAGCAGTTATAAAACTACACCAGGAGTCAGGATTCATGCGGTAATAGAACTACATCAGGATTCAGGATTAAAGTGGTTATAAAATTACATCAGGAGTCAGGATTCATGCAGTAATACATTTACATCAGGATCCAGGATTTAAGTGGTTATAAAATTGCATCAGTAGTCAGGATTCAGCGATTATAAAATTAATTCAGGAATAATGATTCAGTGGTTGTAAAATTCCATCAGGAGTCAGGATTCAGTGGTTATAAAATTACATCAGGTGTCAGGATTCAAGTGGTTATAAAATTACATCAGGAGTCAGCATTCAGTGGTTATAAAAATACATGAGGTGTCAACATTCAAGTGGATACAAAACTACATCCGGAGTCTGGATTCAGCGGTCATAAAATTATATCAGGAATCAGTATTCAGTAGTTATAACATTACATCAGGAGTCAAGATTCAGTGATTATAAAATTACATCAGGAATCTGGATTCAGCAGTTATAAAATTACATCAGGAATCAGGATACAAGTGATTATAAAATTACATCAGGAGTCAGGATTCAGTGGTTACGAAATTACGTCAGGCGTCAGAATTCAGTGGGAATAAAATTACATCAGGAGTCTGGATTCAGTGGGTATAAAATTACATCAGGAGTCTGGATTCAAGTGGTTATAAAATTACAGCAGGAGTCATGGTTTCAGCTGTTACAAAATTACATCAGGAATAAGGATACAAGTGGTTATAAAATTACATCTGGAGTCAGGATTCAGTGGTTACGAAATTACGTCAGGCGTCAGGATTCAAGTGGATATAAAATTACGTCAGGAGTCTGGATTCAGCGGTTATAAAATTACATCAGGAGACAGGATTCAAATGGTTATAAAATTACGTCTGGAGTCTGGATTCAGCGGTTATAAAATTACATCAGGAATCAGGACTCAAGCGGTAATAAAATTACATCAGGAGTCAGGATTCAGCAGTTATAAAACTACATCAGGAGTCAGGAATCATGTGGTAATAGATTTACATCAGGATCCAGGATACAAGTGGTTATAAAATTACATCAGTAGTCAGCATTCAGCGATTATAAAATTGCATCCAGTGTCAGGATTCAGCGATTATAATATTACTTCTGGATTCAAGTGGTTATAAAATTACAGCAGGAGTCCGGATTCAAGCGGGAATAAAATTACATTAGGAGTCAGGATTCAGTCATTATAAATCTACAACAGGAGTCAGGATTCGAGTGGTTTTAAAATTACATCAGGACTCAAGATCCAGTGGGTATAAAATTACATCTGGAGTCATGATTCAGCAATTATAAAATTACATCAGGAGTCAGGATTCAAGTTGTTATAAATTTGCATTAGGAGTATGGATTTAGCGGTTATAACATAAATTCAGGAATCAGGATTCAGTGGTTATAAAATTACATCAGGAGTCTGGATTCAGTGGGGATAAAGTTACATCAGGAGTCTGGATTCAGTGGGTGTAAAGTTACATCAGGAGTTAGGAATCATTTGTTACAAGATTACATTCGGGGTCTGGATTCAAATGGGCATAAATTTACATCAGGTGTCAGGATCGAAGTAGTTACAAATTTCCATCAGGAGTCAGGATTCAGCGATTATAACATTACTTCAGGAATCTGGATTCGGTTGTTATAAAATTCCATCAGGAGTCAGGATTCAGCTGGTAAAAAATAAATCAGGAGTCACAATTATGCGATTATAAAATTACTTCAGGAATCAGGATTCAGTGTTTATAAAATTACATCAGGAGTCTGGATGTAGCAGTTATAAAATGACATCATGAGTCAGGATTCAAGTTTTTATACATTTACGTGAGGAGTCAACATTCAAGTGGATCAAAATTACATCCGGAGTCTGGATTCAGCAGTTATAAAATGACATCAGGAATCAGGATACAAGTGGTTATAAAATTACATCAGGAGTCTGGAATCATTGGGTATAAAGTTACATCAGGAGTCAGGAATCACTTGTTACAAGATTACAATCCGAGTCTGGATTCAAGTGGGCATAAAATTACATCAGAAGTCAGGATCCAAGTAGTTATAAATTACATCAGTAGTCAGGATTCTGCGATTATAAAATTACTTCAGGTATCAGGATTGAGCGGTTATAAAATTATATCAGTAGTTAGGATTTAGCGATTATAAAATTACATCGTGTCAGGATTCAAGTGGATATAAAATTACGTCAGGAGTCTGGATTCAGCGGTTATAAAATTACATCAGGAATCAGGATTCAAGTGGTTCTAAAATTACGTCTGGAGTCTGGATTCAGCGATTATAAAATTACATCAGGAATCTAGATTCAGTGGTATAAAATTACATCAGGAGTCAGGATTCAAGCGGGAATAAAATTACATTAGGAGTCAGGATTCAGTCATTATAAATCTACTTCAGGAGTCAGGATTCAGTGGTTATAAAATTACATTAAGTGTCAGCAGCGGCACGGTGGCACAGTGGTTAGCACTGCTGCCTCACAGCGCCAGGGACCTGGGTTCGATTCCCGCCTCAGGCGACTGACTGTGTGGAGTTTGCACGTTCTCCCCGTGTCTGTGTGGGTTTCCTCCGGGTGCTCCGGTTTCCTCCCACAGTCCAAAGATGTGTGGGTCAGGTGAATTGGCCATGCTAAATTGCCCGTAGTGTTAGGTAAGGGGTATATGTAGGGGTATGGATGGGTTGCGCTTTGGCGGGTCGGTGTGGACTTGTTGGGCCGAAGGGCCTGTTTCCACACTGTAAGTAATCTAATCTAAGCATTCAGCGATTATAAAATTGCATCAGGAGCCTGGATTCAGTGGTTATAAAATTACATCAGTAGTGAGAATTCAAGTGATTATAAAATAACATCATGAGTCAGGATTCAGCTGTTAAAAAATTACATCAGGAGTCACGATTATGCAATTATAAAATTACATCAGGAGTCATGATTATACAGTTATAAAATTACATCAGGAGTCAGGATTCCAGTGGTCATAAAATTACCTCTGGAGTCTGGATTCAGCGTTTATAAAATTACATCAGGAATCAGGACTCACGCGGTAATAAAATTACATCAGGAGTCAGGATTCAGCAGTTATAAAACTACATCAGTAGTCAGGATTCAGCGATTATAAAATTAATTCTGGAATAATGATTCAGTGATTGTTAAGTTACATCAGGAGTCAGGATTCAGTGGTTATAAAATTACATCAGGTGTCAGGATTCAAGTGGTTATAAAATTACAGCAGGAGTCAGGATTCAGTGGTTATAAAATTACTTCAAGAGTCAGGCTTCAAGTGGTTATAAAATTACATTCGGAGTCAGGATTCAGTGTTTATAAAAATACACGAGGAGTCAACATTCAATTGGATACAAAATTACATCAGGAATCTGAATTCAGTGGTTATAAAATTACATCAGGAATCAGGATACAAGTGGTTATAAAATTGCATCAGGATTCAGGATTCAGTTGTTATAAAATTACATCAGGTGTCTGGATTCAAGTGGCTATAAAATTACATCAGTAGTCAGGATACAGTGCTGATAAAATTACATCAGGTGTCAGAATCCAAGTAGATATAAATTTCCATCAGGAGTCAGGATACAGCGATTATAACATTATTTCAGGAATCTGGAATCGGTTGTTATAAAATGACATCAGGAATCAGGATACAAGTGTTTATAAAATTACATCAGGAGTCTGAATTCAGTGGGTATAAAGTTACATCAGGAGTCAGGAATCACTTGTTACATGATTACAATCCGAGTCTGGATTCAAGTGGGCATAAAATTACATCAGGAGTCATGATCCAAGTAGTTATAAATTACATCAGTAGTCAGGATTCTGCGATTATAAAATTACTTCAGGTATCAGGATTGAGCGGTTATAAAATTATATCAGTAGTCGGATTTAGCGATTATAAAATTACATTGAGACAGGATTCAAGTGGATATAAAATTACGTCAGGAGTCTGGATTCAGCAGTTATAAAATTACATCAGGAATCAGGAATCAAGTGGTTCTAAAATTACGTCTGGAGTCTGGATTCAGCGGTTATAAAATTATCTCAGGAATCAGGACTCACGCAGTAATAAAATTACATCAGGAGACAGGATTCAGTTGTTATAAAATTACATCAGGTGTCAGGATTCAAGTGGCTATACAATTACATCAGTAGTCAGGATTCAGTGCTGATAAAATTACATCAGGAGTCAGAATCCAAGTAGTTACAAATTTCTATCAGGAGTCAGGATTCTGCGATTATAACATTACTTCAGGAATCAGGCATCAATTGTTATAAAATTAGATCAGGAGTCAGGTTTCAGTGGTTATAAATTCCATCAGGAGTCAGGATTCAGCTGTTATAAAATTACATCAGGAGTCACGATTATGCAATTATAAAATTACTTCAGGAATGAGGATTCAGTGTTTATAAAATTATATCAGGAGTCTGGATGTAGCAGTTATAAAATGACATCATGAGTCAGGATTCAAGTGGTTATAAAATTACGTGAGGAGTCAACATTCAAGTGGATCAAAATTACATCCGGAGTCTGGATTCAGCGATTATAAAATGACATCAGGAATCAGGATACAAGTGGTTATAAAATTACATCAGGAATCTGGAATCATTGGGTATAAAGTTACATCAGGAGTCAAGAATCACTTGTTACAAGATTACAATCTGAGTCTGGATTCAAGTGGGCATAAAATTACATCAGGAGTCAGGATCCAAGTAGTTATAACATTACATCAGTAGTCAGGATTCTGCGATTATAACATTACTTCAGGTATCAGGATTGAGTGGTTATAAAATTATATCAGTAGTTAGGATTTAGCGATTATAAAATTATATCAAGTCAGGATTCAAGTGGATATAAAATTACGTCAGGAGTCTGGATTCAGCGGTTATAAAATTACATCAGGAGTCAGGATTCAAGTGGTTCTAAAATTATGTCTGGAGTCAGGATTCAGCAGTTATAAAATTACCTCAGGAATCAGGACTCGAGCAGTAATAAAATTACATCAGGAGTCAGGATTCAGTTGTTATAAAATTACATCAGGTGTCAGGATTCAGCTGTTATAAAACTACATCAGGAGTCAGGATTCATGCAGTAATAGATTTACATCAGGATCCAGTATTCAAGTGGTTATAAAATTACATCAGTAGTCAGCATTCAGCGATTATAAAATTGCATCCAGTGTCAGGATTCAGCGATTATAATATTACTTCCAAAGTCAGGATTCTGCTATTATAAAATTACATCAGGAGATGGATTCAAGTGGTTATAAAACTACGTCAGGAGTCAGGATTCAGTGGATATAAAATTACATCTGGAGTCAGGACTCAAGCGTTAATAAAATTACACCTGTAGTCAGGATTCAGTGGTTATAAAATTACATCAGGAGTCAGCATTCAGTGGTTATAAAAATATATGAGGAGTCAACATTCAAGTGGATACAAAACTACATCCGGAGTCTGGATTCAGTGGTCATAAAATTACATCAGGAATCATTATTCAGTAGTTATAACATTACATCAGGAATCAGGATACAAGTGGTTATAAAATTACATCAGGAGTCAGGATTCAGTTTTTACGAAATTATGTCAGGCATCAGGATTCAGTGGGAATAAAATTACATCAGGAGTCTGGATTCAAGTGGTTATAAAATTACAGCAGGAGTCACGATTCAGTGGTTATGAAATTACATCAGGAGTCAGGATTCAGAGGGAATAAATTTACATCAGGAGTCAGGATTCAAGTAGTTTTAAAATTACATCAGGACTCAAGATTCAAGTGGTTATAAAATTATATCTGGAGTCAGGATTCAGCGATTATAAAATTACATCAGGAGTCAGGATTCAAATTGTTATAAATTTGCATCAGGAGTATGGATTTAGTGGTTATAACATAATTTCTGGAATCAGGATTCAGTGGTTATAAAATTACATCAGGAGTCTGGATGTAGCATTATAAACTTACATCAGGAGTCAGGATTCAAGTGGTTATAAAATTACGTCAGGAGTCAGGATTCAGTGGATATAAAATTACATCTGGAGTCAGGACTCAAGCGTTAATAAAATTACACCTGTAATCAGGATTCAGCGATTATAAAATTACATCAGGAATTTGGATTCAGTGGTTATAAAAAAACATCAGGAGTCAGAATTCAAGCGGGAATAAAATTACATTAGGAGTCAGGATTCAGTCGTTATAAATCTACAACAGGAGTCAGGATTCAGTGGGAATAAAATTACATTAGGTGTCAGGATTCTGCGATTATAAAATTGCATCAGGAGCCTGGATCCAGTGGTTATAAAATTACATCAGTAGTGCGAATTCAAGTGATTATAAAATAACATCAGGAGTCTGGATTCAGCTGTTAAAAAATTACATCAGGAGTCACGATTATGCAATTATAAAATTACATCAGGAGTCAAGAGTATACAGTTATAAAATTACATCAGGAGTCAGGATTCCAGTGGTCATAAAATTGCCTCTGGAGTCTGGATTCAGCGTTTATAAAATTACATCAGGAATCAGGACTCAAGCGGTAATAAAATTACATCAGGAGTCAGGATTCAGTTTTTATAAAATTACATCAAGAGTCACGATGATGCAATTATAAAATTAGTTCAGGAATCAGGATACAAGTGTTTATAAAATTACATTAGGAGTCTGGATTCAGTGGGGATAAAATTACATCAGGAGTCTGGCTTCATTGGGTATAAAGTTACATCAGGAGTCAGGAATCACTTGTTACAAGATTACAATCCAAGTCTGGATTCAAGTGGGCATAAAATTACATCAGGAGTCAGGATCCAAGTAGTTATAAATTACATCAGGTATCAGGATTCTGCGATTATAAAATTACTTCAGGTATCAGGATTTAGCAATTATAAAATTACATCGAGTCAGGATTCAAGTGGATATAAAATTACGTCAGGAGTCTGGATTCAGCGGTTATAAAATTACATGAGGAGACAGGATTCAAATGGTTATAAAATTACGTCTGGAGTCTGGATTCAGCGGTTATAAAATTACATCAGGAATCAGGACTCAAGCGGTAATAAAATTACATCAGGAGTCAGGATTCAGCAGTTATAAAGCTACATCAGGAGTCAGGAATCATGTGGTAATAGATTTACATCAGGATCCAGGATACAAGTGGTTATAAAATTACATCAGTAGTCAGCATTCAGCGATTATAAAATTGCATCCAGTGTCAGGATTCAAGCGATTATAATATTACTTCCAAAGTCAGGATTCTGCTATTATAAAACGACATCAGTAGACTGGATTCAAGTGGTTATAAAACTACGTCAGGAGTCAGGATTCAGTGGATATAAAATTACATCTGGAGTCAGGACTCAAGCGTTAATAAAATTACACCTGTAGTCAGGATTCAGTGATTATAAAATTACATCAGGAGTCAGGATTCAGTCATTATAAATCGACAACAGGAGTCAGGATTCAGTGCTTGTAAAATTACATCAGGAGTCAGGATTCAGCGATTTTAAAATTGCATCAGGAGTCTGGATTCAGTGGTTATAAAATTCCATCAGAGTCAGGATTCAGCTGTTATAAAATTACATCAGGAGTAATGATTATGCAATTATGAAATTACTTTCGGAATCAGGATTCAAGTGGTTATAAAATTACATCAGGAGTCAGCATTCAGTGGTTATAAAAATACATAAGGAGTCAACATTCAAGTGGATACAAAACTACATCCGGAGTCTGGATTCAGCGGTCATAAAATTACATCAGGAATCAGTATTCAGTAGTTATAACATTACATCAGGAGTCAAGATTCAGTGATTATAGAATTACATCAGGAATCTGGTTTCAGCAGTTATAAAATTACATCAGGAATCTGGATTCAGCAGTTATAATATTACATCAGGAGTATGGATTCAGCTGTTACAAAATTACATCAGGAATCAGGATACAAGTGGTTATAAAATTACATCAGGAGTCAGGATTCAGTGGTTACAAAATTACGTCAGGCGTCAGAATTCAGTGGGAATAAAATTGCATCAGGAGTCTGGATTCAGTGTGTATAAAATTACATCAGGAGTCTGGATTCAAGTGGTTATAAAATTACAGCAGGAGTCACGATTCAGTGGTTATGAAATTACATCAGGAGTCAGGATTCAGAGGGAATAAATTTACATCAGGAGTCAGGATTCGAGTGGTTTTAAAATTACATCAGGACTCAAGATTCAAGTGGTTATAAAATTACATCTGGAGTCATGATTCTGCGATTATAAAATTACATCAGGGGTCAGGATTCAAGTTGTTATAAATTTGCATTAGGAGTATGGATTTAGCGGTTATAACATAAATTCAGGAATCAGGATTCAGTGGTTATAAAATTACATCAGGAGTCTGGATTCAGTGGGGATAAAGTTACATCAGGAGTCTGGATTCAGTGGGTGTAAAGTTACATCAGGAGTTAGGAATCATTTGTTACAAGATTACTTTCGGGGTCTGGATTCAAGTGGGCATAAATTTACATCAGGTGTCAGGATCGAAGTAGTTACAAATTTCCATCAGGAGTCAGGTTTCAGCGATTATAACATTACTTCAGGAATCTGGAATCGGTTGTTATAAAATTACATCAGGAGTCAGGTTTCAGTGGTTATAAAATTCCATCAGGAGTCAGGATTCAGCTGGTAAAAATTACATCAGGAGTCACGATTATGCAATTATAAAATTACTTCAGGAATCAGGATTCAGTGTTTATAAAATTACATCAGGAGTCTGGATGTAGCAGTTATAAAATGACATCATGAGTCAGGATTCAAGTTTTTATACATTTACGTGAGGAGTCAACATTCAAGTGGATCAAAATTACATCCGGAGTCTGGATTCAGCAGTTATAAAATGACATCAGGAATCAGGATACAAGTGGTTATAAAATTACATCAGGAGTCTGGAATCATTGGGTATAAAGTTACATCAGGAGTCAGGAATCACTTGTTACAAGATTACAATCCGAGTCTGGATTCAAGTGGGCATAAAATTACATTAGGAGTCAGGATCCAAGTAGTTATAAATTACATCAGTAGTCAGGATTCTGCGATTATAAAATTATTTCAGGTATCAGGATTGAGCGGTTATAAAATTATATCAGTAGTCAGGATTCAGCGATTATAAAATTATATCGAGTCAGGATTCAAGTGGATATAAAATTATGTCAGGAGTCTGGATTCAGCGATTATAAAATTACATCAGGAATCAGGATTCAGTGGTTCTAAAATTACATCAGGAGTCAGGATTCAAGCGGGAATAAAATTACATTAGGAGTCAGGATTCAGTCGTTATAAATCTACAACAGGAGTCAGGATTCAGTGGTTATAAAATTACATTAGGTGTCAGGATTCAGCGATTATAAAATTGCATCAGGAGCCTGGATTCAGTGGTTATAAAATTACATCAGTAGTGAGAATTCAAGTGATTATAAAATAACATCAGGAGTCTGGATTCAGCTGTTAAAAAATTACAACAGGAGTCACGATTATGCAATTATAAAATTACCTCAGGAGTCAGGATTCAAGTGGTTATAAAATTACATTAGGAGTCAGCATTCAGTGGTGATAAAAATACATGACGAGTCAACCTTCAATTGGATACAAAATTACATCAGGAGTCTGAATTCAGTGGTTACAAAATTACATCAGGAGTCTGGATTCAGCGGTTATAAAATTACATCAGGAATCAGGATACAAGTGGTTATAAAATTACATCAGGACTCAGGATTCAGTTGTAATAAAAATTACTTCAGGAATCAGGATACAAGTGGTTATAAAATTACATCAGGAGTCAGGATTCAGTTGTTATAAAATTACATCAAGTGTCAGGATTCAAGTGGCTATAAAATTACATCAGTACTCAGGATTCAGTGCTGATAGAATTACATCAGTACTCAGGATACAGTGCCGATAAAATTACATCAGGAGTCAGAATCCAAGTAGTTATAAATTTCCATCATGAGTCAGGATTCAGCGATTATAACATTACTTCAGGAATCAGGCATCAATTGTTATAAAATTAGATCAGGAGTCAGGTTTCAGTGGTTATAAATTCCATCAGGAGTCAGGATTCAGCTGTTATAAAATTACATCAGGAGTCACGATTATGCAATTATAAAATTACTTCAGGAATGAGGATTCAGTGTTTATAAAATTGTATCAGGAGTCTGGATGTAGCAGTTATAAAATTATATCACGAGTACAGGATTCAAGTGATTATAAAATTATGTGAGGAGTCAACATTCAAGTGGATCAAAATTACATTCGGAGGCTGGATTCAGCGGTTATAAAATGACATCAGGAATCAGGATTCAGCAGTTATCAAATTACATTAGGAGTCAGCATTCCGTGGTTATAAAAATACATGAGGCGTCAACATTGAAGTGGATACAAAATTACTTCCGGAGTCTGGATTCAACTGTTATAAAATTACATCAGGAATCAGGATGCAAGTGGTTATAAAATTACATCAGGAGTCTGGATTCATTGGGTATAAACTTACATCAGGAGTCAGGAATCACTTGTTACAAGATTACAATCCGAGTCTGGATTCAAGTGGGCATAAAATTACATCAGGAGTCAGGATCCAAGTAGTTATAAATTACATCAGTAGTCAGGATTCTGCGATTATAAAATTACTTCAGGTATCAGGATTGAGCGGTTATAAAATTATATCAGTAGTTAGGATTTAGCGATTATAAAATTACATCGAGTCAGGATTCAAGTGGGTATAAAATTACGTCTGTAGTCTGGATTCAGCGGTTATAATATTACATCAGAAATCAGGACTCAAGCAGTAATAAAATTACATCAGGAGTCAGGAATCATGCGGTAATAGATTTATATCAGGATCCAGGATACAAGTGGTTATAAAATTACATCAGTAGTCAGCATTCAGCGATTATAAAATTGTATCAAGTGACAGGATTCAGCGATTATAATATTACTTCCGAATTCAGGATTCTGCTATTTTTAAACTACATCAGTAGACTGGATTCAAGTGGTTATAAAACTACGTCAGGAGTCAGGATTCAGTGGATATAAAATTGTATCTGGAGTCAGGACTCAAGCGTTAATAAAATTACACCTGTAGTCAGGATTCAGTGATTATAAAATTACATCAGGAATCTGGATTCAGTGGTTTTAAAGTTACATCAGGAGTCAGGATTCAAGTGGGAATAAAATTACATTAGGAGTCAGGATTCAGTTGTTATAAATCTACAACAGGAGTCAGGATTCAGTGCTTGTAAAATTAAATCAGGAGAGTGGATTCAGCGATTTTAAAATTGCATCAGGAGTCTGGATTCAGTGGTTATAAGATTACATCAGACTCAGGATTCAGCTGTTATAAAATTACATCAGGAGTCACGATTATGCAATTATGAAATTACTTTCGGAATCAGGATTCAGTGGTTATAAAATTACATCAGGAGTCAGCATTCAGTGGTTATAAAAATACATGAGGAGTCAACATTCAAGTGGATACAAAATTACATCCGGAGTCTGGATTCAGCGGCCATAAAATTACATCAGGAATCAGTATTCAGTAGTTATAACAATACATCAGGAGTCAAGATTCAGTGATTATAGAATTACATCAGGAATCTGGTTTCAGCAGTTATAAAATTACATCAGGAATCTGGATTCAGCAGTTATAATATTATATCAGGAGTATGGATTCAGCTGTTACAAAATTACATCAGGAATCAGGATACAAGTGGTTATAAAATTACAGCAGGAGTCAGGATTCAGGTGTTATAAAATTACATCAGGAGTCATGATTATGCAATTATAGAATTACTTCAGGAGTCAGGATTCAGTGGTTAAAAAATCACATCAGGTGTCAGTATTCAGTGCTGATAAAATTACATCAGGAGTCAAAATCCAAGTAGTTATAAATTTCCATCAGGAGTCAGGATTCAGCGATTATAACATTACTTCAGGAATCTGGAATCGGTTGTTATAAAATTACATCAGGAGTCAGGTTTCAGTGGTTATAAATTCCATCAGGAGTCAGGATTCAGCTGTTATAAAATTACATCAGGAGTCACGATTAAGCAATTATAAAATTACTTCAGGAATGAGGATTCAGTGTTTATAAAATTATATCAGGAGTCTGGATGTAGCAGTTATAAAATTATATCACGAGTACAGGATTCAAGTGATTATAAAATTACGTGAGGAGTCAACATTCAAGTGGATTTAAATTACATCCGGAGGCTGGATTCAGCGGTTATAAAATGACATCAGGAATCAGGATTCAGCAGTTATCAAATTACATCAGGAATCAGGATTCAGCAGTTATCAAATTACATTAGGAGTCAGCATTCCGTGGTTATAAAAATACATGAGGCGTCAACATTGAAGTGGATACAAAATTACTTCCGTAGTCTGGATTCAGCTGTTATAAAATTACATCAGGAATCAGGATGCAAGTGGTTATAAAATTACATCAGGAGTCTGGATTCATTGTGTATAAAGTTACATCAGGAGTCAGGAATCACTTGTTACAAGATTACAATCCGAGTCTGGATTCAAGTGGGCATAAAATTACATCAGGAGTCAGGATCCAAGTAGTTATAAATTACATCAGTAGTCAGGATTTAGCGATTATAAAATTACATCGAGACAGGATTCAAGTGGATATAAAATTAAGTCAGGAGTCTGGATTCAGCGGTTATAAAATTACATCAGGAGACAGGATTCAAATGATTATAAAATTACGTCTGGAGTCTGGATTCAGCGGTTATAAAATTACATCAGGTGTCAGAATTCAGCAATTATAAAACTACATCAGGAGTCAGGATTCATGCGGTAATAGATTTACATCAGGATCCAGGATTCAAGTGGTTATAAAATTACATCAGTAGTCAGCATTCAGCGATGATAAAATTGCATCAAGTGTCACGATTCAGTGGTTACGAAATTACATCAGGAGTCATAATTCAGAGGGAATAAATTTACAACAGGAGTCAGGATTCAGTGGTTTTAAAATTACATCAGGACTCAAGATTCAAGTGGTTATAAAATTACATCAGGAGTCAGGATTCAAGTTGTTATAAATTTGCATCAGGAGTATGGATTTAGCGGTTATAACATAAATTCAGAAATCAGGATTCAGTCGTTATAAAATTACATCAGGAGTCTGGATTCAATGGGGATAAAGTTACATCAGGAGTCTGGATTCAGTGGGTATAAAGTTACATCAGGAGTCAGGAATCATTTGTTACAAGATTACATCCGGAGTCGGGATTCAAGTGGGCATAAATTTACATCAGGTGTCAGGATCGAAGTAGTTATAAATTACATCAGTAGTGAGGATTCAGAGATTATAAAATTAATTCAGGAATAGTGGTTATAAAATTACATCAGGTGTCAGTATTCAGTGCTGATAAAATCACAGCTGGAGTCAGGATTCAGTTTTTATAAAATTACATCAGGAGTCACGATTATGCAATTATAAAATTACTTCAGGAATCAGGATTCAAATGGTCATAAAATTACATTAGGAGTCAGGATTCAGTGGTTATAAAAATACATAAGGAGTCAACATTCAATTGGATACAAAATTACATCAGGAGACTGAATTCAGTGCTGATAAAATCACATCAGGAGTCAGAATCCAAATAGTTATAAATTTCCATCAGGAGTCAGGATTCAGCAATTATAACATTACTTCAGGAATCTGGAATCGGTTGTTATAAAATTACATCAGGAGTCAGGATTCAGCTGGTATAAAATTACATCAAGAGTCACGATGATGCAATTATAAAATTACTTCAGGAATCAGGATTCAAGTGTTTATAAAATTACATCAGGAGTCAGATTTCAGTGGTTATAAAAATACATGAGGAGTCAACATTCAATTGGATACAAAATTATATCAGGAGTCTGAATTCAGTGGTTACAAAATTACATCAGGAGTCTGGATTCAGCGGTTATAAAATTACATCAGGAATCAGGATACAAGTGGTTATAAAATTACATCAGGACTCAGGATTCAGCTGTAATAAAATTACATCAGGAATCAGGATACAAGTGGTTATAAAATTACATCAAGTGTCAGGATTCAGGTGGCTATAAAATAACATCAGTACTCAGGATACAGTGCTGATAAAGTTACATCAGGAGTCAGAATCCAAGTAGTTATAAATTTCCATCATGAGTCAGGATTCAGCGATTATAACATTACTTCAGGAATCAGGCATCGATTGTTATAAAATTAGATCAGGAGTCAGGTTTCAGTGGTTATAAATTCCATCAGGAGTCAGGATTCAGCTGTTATAAAATTACATCAGGAGTCACGATTATGCAATTATAAAATTACTTCAGGAATGAGGATTCAGTGTTTATAAAATTATATCAGGAGTCTGGATGTAGCAGTTATAAAATTATATCACGAGTACAGGATTCAAGTGATTATAAAATTACATGAGGAGTCAACATTCAAGTGGATCAAAATTACATCCGGAGTCTGGATTCAGCGGTTATAAAATGACATCAGGAATCAGGATTCAGCAGTTATCAAATTACCTTAGGAGTCAGCATTCCGTGGTTATAAAAATACATGAGGCGTCAACATTGAAGTGGATACAAAATTACTTCCGTAGTCTGGATTCAGCTGTTATAAAATTACATCAGGAATCAGGATGCAAGTGGTTATAAAATTACATCAGGAGTCTGGATTCATTGTGTATAAAGTTACATCAGGAGTCAGGAATCACTTGTTACAAGATTACAATCCGAGTCTGGATTCAAGTGGGCATAAAATTACATCAGGAGTCAGGATCCAAGTAGTTATAAATTACATCAGTAGTCAGGATTTAGCGATTATAAAATTACATCGAGACAGGATTCAAGTGGATATAAAATTACGTCAGGAGTCTGGATTCAGCAGTTATAAAATTACATCAGGAGTCAGGATTCAGTTGTTATAAAATTACATCAGGTGTCAGGATTCAGCAGTTATAAAACTACATCAGGAGTCAGGATTCATGCGGTAATAGATTAACATCAGGATCCAGGATACAGGTGGTTATAAAATTACATCAGTAGTCAGCATTCAGCGATTACAAAATTGCATCAAGTGTCAGGATTCAGCGATTATAATATTACTTCCGAATTCAGGATTCTGCTATTATAAGACTACATCAGTAGACTGGATTCAAGTGGTTATAAAACTACGTCAGGAGTCAAGATTCAGTGGATATAAAATTACATCTGGAGTCATGACTCAAACATTAATAAAATTACACCTGTAGTCAGGATTCAATGATTATAAAATTACATCAGGAATCTGGATTCAGTGGTTATAAAATTACATCAGGAGTCAGGATTCAGTTGTTATAAATCTACAACAGGAGTCAGGATTCGGTGCTTGTAAAATTACATCAGGAGTCAGGATTCAGCGATTATAAAATTGCATCAGGAGTCTGGATTCAGTGGTTATAAAATTACATCAGACTCAGGATTCAGCTGTTACAAAATTACATCAGGAGTCACGATTATGCAATTATGAAATTACTTTCGGAATCAGGATTCAGTGGTTATAAAATTACATCAGGAGTCAGCATTCAGTGGTTATAAAAGTACATGAGGAGTCAACATTCAAGTGGATACAAAACTACATCCGGAGTCTGGATTCAGCGGTCATAAAATTACATCAGGAATCAGTATTCAGTAGTTATAACATTACATCAGGAGTCAAGATTCAGTGATTATAGAATTACATCAGGAATCTGGTTTCAGCAGTTATAAAATTACATCAGGAATCTGGATTCAGCAGTTATAATATTACAGCAAGAGTATGGTTTCAGCTGTTACAAAATTACATCAGGAATCAGGATACAAGTGGTTATAAAATTACATCAGGAGTCAGGATTCAGTGGTTACAAAATTACGTCAGGCGTCAGGATTCAGTGGGAAATAAAATTGCATCAGGAGTCAGGATTCAGTGGGAATAAAATTACATCAGGAGTCTGGATTCAAGTGGTCATAAAATTACAGCAGGAGTAATGATTCAGTGGTTACGAAATTACATCAGGAGTCAGGATTCAGAGGGAATAAATTTACATCAGGAGTCAGGATTCAAGTGGTTTTAAAATTACATCAGGACTCAAGATTCAAGTGGTTATAAAATTACATCTGGAGTCAGGATTCAGCGATTATAAAATTACATCAGGAGTCAGGATTCAAGTTATTATAAATTTGCATTAGGGGTATGGATTTAGCGGTTATAACATAAGTTCAGGAATCAGGATTCAGTGGTTATAAAATTACATCAGGAGTCTGGATTCAGTGGGGATAAAATTACATCAGGAATCTGGATTCAGTGGGTATAAAGTTACATCAGGAGTCAGGAATCATTTGTTACAAGATTACATCCGGAGTCTGGATTCAAGTGGGCATAAATTTATATCAGGTGTCAGGATCGAAGTAGTTATAAATTACATCAGTAGTGAGGATTCAGTGGGTACATACTTACATCAGGAGTCAGGATTCATCATGGAAATAAAATTATATTAGGAGTCAGGATTCAGTCGTTATAAAACTACAACAGGAGTCAGGATTCAGTGGTTATAAAATTACGTCAGGAGTCAGCATTTAAGTGGATATAAAATTACATCAGGTGCCTGGATTCAGCGGTTATAAAATTACATCAGGAGTCAGGATTCAGTGGTTACAAAATTACGTCAGGAGTCAGGATTCAAGTGGTCATAAAATTACAGCAGGAGTCACGATTCAGTGGTTACGAAATTACATCAGGAGTCAGGATTCAGAGGGAATAAATTTACATCAGGAGTCAGGATTCAAGTGGTTTTAAAATTACATCAGGACTCAAGATTCAAGTGGTTATAAAATTACATCTGGAGTCAGGATTCAGCGATTATAAAATTACATCAGGAGTCAGGATTCAAGTTATTATAAATTTGCATTAGGGGTATGGATTTAGCGGTTATAACATAAGTTCAGGAATCAGGATTCAGTGGTTATAAAATTACATCAGGAGTCTGGATTCAGTGGGGATAAAATTACATCAGGAATCTGGATTCAGTGGGTATAAAGTTACATCAGGAGTCAGGAATCATTTGTTACAAGATTACATCCGGAGTCTGGATTCAAGTGGGCATAAATTTATATCAGGTGTCAGGATCGAAGTAGTTATAAATTACATCAGTAGTGAGGATTCAGTGGGTACATACTTACATCAGGAGTCAGGATTCATCATGGAAATAAAATTATATTAGGAGTCAGGATTCAGTCGTTATAAAACTACAACAGGAGTCAGGATTCAGTGGTTATAAAATTACGTCAGGAGTCAGCATTTAAGTGGATATAAAATTACATCAGGTGCCTGGATTCAGCGGTTATAAAATTACATCAGGAGTCAGGATTCAGTGGTTACAAAATAACGTCAGGAGTCAGGATTCAGCTGTTAAAAATTTACATCAGGAGTCACGATTATGCAATTATAAAATTACATCAGGAGTCAGGAGTCCAGTGGTCATAAAATTATGTCTGGAGCCTGGATTCAGCAGTTATAAAATTCCATCAGGAATCTGGACTCAAGCGGTAATAAAATTACATCCGGAGGCAGGATTCAGTTGTCATAAAACTACATCAGGAGTCAGAATTCAGCGATTATAAAATTAAGTCAGGAGTAATGATTCAGTGGTTGTAAAATTACTTCAGGAGTCAGGATTACAGTGCTGATAAAATTACATCAGGAGTCAGAATCCAAGTAGTGATAAATTTACATCAGAAGTCACGATTATGCAATTATACAATTACTTCAGGAATCAGGATTCAGTGTTTATAAAATTACATCAGGAGTCTGGATGTAGCATTACAAAATTACATTAGGAGTCAGGATTCAGTGGTTATAAAAATACATGAGGAGTCAACATTCAAGTGGATACAAAATTACATCCGGAGTCTGGATTCAGCGATTATAAAATTATATCAGTATTCAGTAGTTATAACATTACATCAGGAGTCAGGATTCAGCGGTTATAAAATGACATCAGGAGACAGTATTTAGCAGTTATAAAATGACATCAGGCATCAGGATACAGCAGTTATAAAATTACATCAGGAATCAGGATTCAGCAGTTATAAAATTACATTAGGTGTCGGGATTCAGTGGTTATAAAAATATATGAGGAGTCAACATTCAAGTCGATACAAAATTACATTCAGAGTCTGGATTCAGCGGTTATAAAATTACATCAGGAATCTGCATTCAACAGTAATAAAATTACATCAGAAGACAGGATTCAGTAGTCATCAAATTACATCAGGAGTCAGGATTCAAGTGGTTATAAATTTGCATCAGGAGTATGGATTCAGCGGTTATAACATAAATTCAGGAATCAGGATTCAGTGGATATAAAATTACAACGGAAGTCAGCATTCAGCGATTATAAAATTGCATCAAGAGTCAGGATTCAGCGATTATAATATTACTTCCGAAGTCAGGATTCTGCTATTATAAAATTACATCAGGAGACTGGATTCAAGTGGTTATAAAACTACGTCAGAAGTCAGGATTCAGTGGTTATAAAATTACATCTGGAGTCAGGACTCAAGCATACATAAAATTACACCTGTAGTCAGGATTCAGCGATTATAAAATAACATCAGGAATCTGGATTCAGTGGTTATAAAATTACATCAGGAGTCAGGATTCAGTGGTTATAAATCTACAACAGGAGTCAGGATTCAGTGGTTATAAAATTACATTAGGAGTCCGGATTCAGCGATTATAAAATTGCATCAGGAGTCAGGATTCAGTGGTTCTAAAATTACATCAGGAGTCACGATTATGCAATTATAAAATTACTTTAGGAATCAGGATTCAGTGGTTCTAAAATTACTTCAGGATTCGGCATTCAGTGGTTATAAAAATACATGAGGAGTCAACATTCAAGTGGATACAAAACTACATCTGGAATCAGGATTCAGCGGTCATAAAATTACATCAGGAATCAGTATTCAGGAGTTATAACATTACATCAGGAGTCAAGATTCAGTGATTATAAAATTACATCAGGAATCTGGATTCAGCAGTTATAACATTACATCAGGAGTATGGATTCAGCTGTTACAAAATTACATCAGGAATCAGGATACAAGTGGTTATAAAATTACATCAGGAGTCAGGATTCAGTGGTTACGACATTATGTCAGGCGTCAGGATTCAGTGGGAATAAAATTACATCAGGAGTCTGGATTCAGTGGGTATAAAATTACATCAGGAGTCTGGATTCAAGTGGTTATAAAATTACAGCAGGAGTCACGATTCAGTGGTTACAAAATTACATCAGGAATCAGGATTCAGAGGGAATAAATTTACATCAGGAGTCAGGATTCAAGTGATTTTAAAATTACATCAGGACTCAAGATTCAAGTGGTTATAAAATTACATCTGGAGTCAGGATTCAGCGATTATAAAATTACATCAGGAGTCAGGATTCAAGTTGTTATAAATTTGCATTAGGAGTATGGATTTAGCGGTTATAACATAAATTCAGGAATCAGGATTCAGTGGTTATAAAATTACATCAGGAGTCTGGATTCATGCAGAAATAAAATTACATTAGGAGTCAGGATTCAGTCGTTATAAAACTACAACAGGAGTCAGGATTCAGTGGTTATAAAATTACATCAGGAGTCTGGATTCATGCAGAAATAAAATTACATTAGGAGTCAGGATTCAGTCGTTATAAAACTACAACAGGAGTCAGGATTCAGTGGTTATAAAATTACGTCAGGAGTCAGCATTTAAGTGGATATAACATTACATCAGGAGTTGGGATTCAGCAGTTATAAAATTACATCAGTAGTCAGGATTCAAATGGTTATAAAATAACGTCTGGAGTCAGGATTCAGCGATTATAAAATTACATCAGGAGTCAGGATTCAAGTTGTTATAAATTTGCATTAGGAGTATGGATTTAGCGGTTATAACATAAATTCAGGAATCAGGATTCAGTGGTTATAAAATTACATCAGGAGTCTGGATTCATGCAGAAATAAAATTACATTAGGAGTCAGGATTCAGTCGTTATAAAACTACAACAGGAGTCAGGATTCAGTGGTTATAAAATTACATCAGGAGTCTGGATTCATGCAGAAATAAAATTACATTAGGAGTCAGGATTCAGTCGTTATAAAACTACAACAGGAGTCAGGATTCAGTGGTTATAAAATTACGTCAGGAGTCAGCATTTAAGTGGATATAACATTACATCAGGAGTTGGGATTCAGCAGTTTTAAAATTACATCAGTAGTCAGGATTCAAATGGTTATAAAATAACGTCTGGAGTCAGGATTCAGCTATTAAAAAATTACATCAGGAGTCACGATTATGCAATTATAAAATTACATCAAGAGTCAGGATTCAGTAGTCATCAAATTACATCAGGAGTCAGGATTCAAGTGGTTATAAATTTGCATCAGGAGTATGGATTCAGCGATTATAACATAAATTCAGGAATCAGGATTCAGTGGATATAAAATTGCAACAGAAGTCAGCATTCAGCGATTATAAAATTGCATCAAGAGTCAGGATTCAGCGATTATAATATTACTTCCGAAGTCAGGATTCTGCTATTATAAAATTACATCAGGAGACTGGATTCAAGTGGTTATAAAACTACGTCAGGAGTCAGGATTCAATGGATATAAAATTAAATCTGGAGCCAGGACTCAAGCGTTAATAAAATTACACCTGTAGTCAGGATTCAGCGATTATAAAATTACATCAGGAATCTGGATTCAGTGGTTATAAAATTACATCAGGAGTCTGGATGTAGCGTTATAAAATTACATTAGGAGTCAGAATTCAGTGGTTATAAAAATACATGAGGAGTCAACATTCAAGGGGATACAAAATTACAGCCGGAGTCTGGATTCAACGATTATAAAATTACATCAGTAATCAGTATTCAGTAGTTATAACATTACATCAGGAGTCAGGATTCAGCTGTTATAAAATGACATCAGGAGTCAGTATTTAGCAGTTATAAAATTACATCAGGAATCAGGATTCAGCTATTATAAAATTACATTAGGGATCAGGTTTCAGTGGTTATAAAAATATATGAGGAGTCAACATTCAAGTCGATACAAAAGTACATCCAGAGTCTGGATTCAGCGGTTATAAAATTACATCAGGAATCAGGATTCAGTAGTCATCAAATTACATCAGGAGTCAAGATTCAGTAGTCATCAAATTACATCAGGAGTCAGGATTCAAGTGGTTATAAAACTACGTCAGGAGTCAGGGTTCAGTGGATATAAAATTACATCAAGAGTCAGGACTCAAGCGTTAATAAAATTACATCAGGAGTCAGGATTCAGTGGTTACGAAATTATGTCAGGCGTCAGGATTCAGTGGGAATAAAATTACATCAGGCGTCAGGATTCAGTGGGAATAAATTTACATCAGGAGTCAAGATTCGAGTGGTTTTAAAATTACATCAGGACTCAAGATTCAAGTGGTTATAAAATTACATCTGGAGTCAGGATTCAGTGATTATAAAATTACATCAGTAGTCAGGATTCAAGTTGTTATAAATTTGCATTAGGAGTATGGATTTAGCGGTTATAACATAAATTCAGGAATCAGGATTCAGTGTTATAAAATTACATCAGGAATCTGGATTCAGTGGGTATAAAGTTACATCAGGAGTCAGGAATCATTTGTTACAAGATTACATCCGGAGTCTGGATTCAAGTGGGCATAAATTTACATCAGGTGTCAGGATCGAAGCTGTTATAAATTACATCAGTAGTGAGGATTCAGTGGGTATAAAATTACATCAGGAGTCAGGATTCACGCGGCAATAAAATTACATTAGAAGTCAGGATTCAGTCGTTATAAAACTACAACAGGAGTCAGGGTTCAGTGGTTATCAAATTATGTCAGGAGTCAGCATTTAAGTTGGATATAAAATTACATCAGGAGTCAGGATTCCAGTGGTTATAAAATTACGTCTGGAATCTGGATTCAGCGGTTATAAAATTACATCAGGAATCTGGACTCAAGTGGTAATAAAATTACATCCAGAGTCAGGATTCAGTTTTTATAAAACTACATCAGGAGTCAGAATTCAGGGATTATCAAATTAATTCAGGAATAATGATTCAGTGGTTGTAAAATTACTTCAGGTGTCAGGATTACAGTGCTGATGAAATTACATCCGGAGTCAGAATCCAAGTAGTGATAAATTTACATCAGAAGTCATGATACAGCGATTATAAAATTACATCAGGAATCAGGAATCAGGATTCAGTGGTTATAAAATTACATCAGGAGTCACGATTATGCAATTATAAAATTACTTCAGGAATCAGGATTCAGTGGTTATAAAATTACATTAGGATTCTGGATGTAGCATTATAAAATTGCATCAGGAGTCAGGATTCAGTGGTTATAAAAATACATGAGGAGTCAACATTCAAGGGGATACAAAATTACATCCGGAGTCTGGATTCAGCGGTTATAAAATTACATCAGTAATCAGTATACAGTAGTTATAACATTACATCAGGATTCAGGATTCAGCAGTTATAAAATGACATCAGGAGTCAGTATTTAGCAGTTATAAAATTACATCAGGAATCTGGATTCAGTCGTTATAAAACTACACCAGGAGTCAGGATTCAGTGGTTATAAAACTATATTAGGAGTCAGGATTCAGCGATTAGAAGATTACTTCCGGAATCAAGATCCAGCTGTTATAAAATTATATCAGGAGACAGGATTCAAGTGGTTATAAAACTACGTTAGGAGTCTGGATTCAGCAGTTGTAAAATTACATCAGGAGTCAGGACACAAGCTGTAATAAAAGTACACCAGTAATCAGGATTCAGCGATTATAAAATTATGTCCGGAGTCTGGATTCAGCGAGTATAAAATTACATCAGGAGTCAGGATACAAGTGGTTATAAAATTACATCAGGTGTCAGGATTCAAGTGGTTATAAAATTACGTCAGGAGTCTGGATTCAGTGGGTATAAAGTTACATCAGGAGTCAGGAATCATTTGTTACAAGGTTACATATGGAGTCTGGATTCAAGTTGGCAGAAAATTACATCAGGAGTCAGGATCCAAGTTGTTATAAATTACATCAGTCGTCAGGATTCAGCGATCATAAAATTACTTCTGGTATCAGGATTCAGCGGTTATAAAATCACTTCAGGAATCTGGATTCAGTAGTTATAAATTTACATCAGTAATCAGGATTCAGCAGTTATAAAATTACATCAGGAGTCTGTGTTCAGTGGTTATAAAATTACATTAGGGGTCAGGATTCAGTCGTTATAAAATTACAACAGGAGTCAGGATTCAGTGGTTATAAAATTACATTAGGAGTCAGGATTCAGTGAGTATAAAATTGCATCAGGAGTCAGGATTCAGTGCTTATAAAATTACATTAGGATTCAGTGGATATAAAATTACATCAGGAGTCAGGATTCAAGGGGGAATAAAATTACATTAGGAGTCAGGATTCAGTCATTATTAAATTACAACAGGAGTCAGGACTCAATGATTTTAAAATTACTTCAGGAATCTGGAATCAGTAGTTATAAAATTACATCAGGAGTCAGGATTCAGCGGTTATAAAATTACATCAGGAGTCACAGTTATGGAATCATAAAATTAGTTCAGGAATCAGTATTCAGTGTTTATGAAATTACATTAGGAGTCAGGATTTAACAGTGAAAAATTACATCAGTCAGGATTCAGTGGTTATAAAATTACATCAGGAGTCTGGATTGAGCGGTTATAAAATTACATCAAGAATGAGGTTTCTGTTGTTATAAACTCACATCAGGAGTCAAGATTCAGTGGTTATAATATTATATCAGGAATCTGGATTCAGCAGCTATAAAATTACATCAGGAATCAGGATTCAGAGGTTACGAAATTACATCAGGAGTCAGAATTCACTGGTTATAAAATTACACCAGGAGCCATGATTCAGCGATTATAAAATTACGTCAGGAGTCAGGATTCAGTGGTTATAAAATTACACCAGGAGACAGAATTCAAGTGGTTATAAAACTACATCAGGAGTACTCGATTCAGCAGTAATAAAATTACACCAGTAATCAAGATTCAGCGATTATAAAATTACGTCAGCAGTCAGGATTAAATGGTTATAAAATTACATTAGGATTGAGGAATCAGCAGTTATAAAATTACATCAGGTGTCAAGATTCAAGTGGTTATCAAATTTCATCAGACGTCAGCATTCAGCGATTATAAAATTACATTAGGAGTCAGGATTCAGTCGTTATCAAACTACAACAGGAGTCAGGATTCAGTGGTTATAAAATTACATCAGGAGTCAGCATTCAAGTGGATATAAAATTATATCAGGAGTCTGGGTTCAGCGGTTATAAAATTACTTCAGGAATCAGGAATCAGGTGTTATAAAATTACATCAGGAGTCAGGATTCAGCTGTTATAAAATTACATCAGAAGTCACGATTATGCAATTATAAAATTACTTCAGGAATCAGGATTCAGTGGTTATAAAATTGCATCAGGAGTCAGGGTTCAACGATTATAATATTACTACAGGAATCAGGATTAATGGTTATAAAATTACATCAGGAGTCAAGATGCGAGTGGATATAAAATTGCATCAGTAATCAGGATTCAACGATTATAAAATTGCTTCAGGAATCAGGATTCAGCTGTTGTAAAAATACATCAGGAATCAGGACTCAGGCGGTAATATAATTACATCAGGAGTCAGGATTCAGTTGTTATAAAATTACATCACGTGTCAGGATTCAAGTGGCTGTCAAATTACATCAGTAGTCAGGATTCAGTGCTGATAAAATTACATCAGGAGTCAGAATCCAAGTAGTTATAAATTTACATCAGGAGTCAGGATTCAGCGATTATAACATTACTTCGGGAATCAGGAATCGATTGTTATAAAATTACATCACGAGTCAGGATTCAGTGGGAATAAAATTACATCAGGCGTCAGGATTCAGCTGATATAAAATTACATCAGGAGTCACGATTATGCAATTATAAAATTACTTCAGGAATCAGGATTCAGTGTTTTTGAAATTACATCACGAGTCTAGATGTAGCAGTTATAAAATTACATCATGAGTCAGGATTCAAGTGGTTATAAAATTACATGAGGAGTCAACATTCAAGTGGATT
Source organism: Hemiscyllium ocellatum (assembly GCF_020745735.1). Lineage (NCBI taxonomy): Eukaryota > Metazoa > Chordata > Chondrichthyes > Orectolobiformes > Hemiscylliidae > Hemiscyllium > Hemiscyllium ocellatum. The sequence continues at coordinate 58,073,644 of NC_083404.1, forward strand.
AAGATTACATCCGGAGTCTGGATTCAGCGGTTATAAAATGACATCAGGAATCAGGATTCAGCAGTTATAAAATTACATCAGAAATCAGGATTCAGTGGTTATAAAAACACATGAGGAGTCAGGATTCAGTGGTTATAAAAATACATGAGGAGTCAACATTCAAGTGGATACAAAATTACATCTGGAGTCTGGATTCAGCTGTTATAAAACTACATCAGGAGTCAGGATTCATGCGGTAATAGATTTACATCAGGATCCAGGATTCAAGTGGTTATAAAATTGCATCAGTAGTGAGGATACAGCAATTATAAAATTAATTCAGGAATAATGATTCAGTGGTTGTAAAATTACATCAGGAGTCAGGATTTAGTGGTTATAAAATTACATCAGGTGTCAGTATTCAAGTGGTTATAAAATTACATCAGTAGTCAGGATTCAGTGCTGATAAAATTACAGCAGGAGTCAGGATTCAGCTGTTATAAAATTACATCAGGAGTCACCATGATGCAATTATAAAATTACTTTAGGACTCGGGATTCAGTGGTTATAAAATTACATCAGGAGTCAGCATTCAGTGGTTATAAAAATACATGAGGACTCAAGCGTTAATAAAATTACACCTGTAGTCAGGATTCAGCGATTATAAAATTACATTAGGAATCAGGATTCAGTGGTTATAAAATTACATCAGGAGTCTGGATGTAGCAGTTATAAAATTACATCATGATTCGGGATTCAAGTGGCTATAAAATTACATGAGGAGTCAACATTCAAGTCCATCAAAATTACATCCGGAGTCGGGATTCAGCGGTTATAAAATGACATCAGGAATCAGGATTCAGCACTTATAAAATTACATAAGGAAACAGGATTCAGTAGTTATCAAATTACGTTAGGAGTCAGGTTTCCGTGGTTATAAATACACATGAGGAGTCAACATTCAAGTGGACACAAAATTACTTCCGGAGTCTGGATTCAGCTGTCATAAAATTACATCAGGCGTCAGGATTCAGCAGTTATAAAACTACATTAAGAGTCAGGATTCATGCGGTCATCGATTTACATCAGGATCCAGGATACAAGTGGTTATAAAATTACTTCAGTAGTCAGGATTCAGCAATTATAAAATTAATTCAGGAATAATGATACAGTGGTTGTAAAATTACATCAGGAGTCAGGATTCAGTGGTTAAAAAATTACATCAGGTGTCAGTATTCAAGTGGTTATAAAATTACAACAGTAGTCAGGATTCAGCTGTTATAAAATTACATCAGGAATCACGATTATGCAATTATAAAATTACTTCAGGAATCAGGATTCAGCAGTTATAAAATTACATCAGAAGTCTGGATGTAGCAGTTATAAAATTATTTCAGGAGTCAGGATTCAAGTGGTTATAAAATTACATTAGGAGTCAGGATTCAGTGGTTATAAAAATACATGAGGAGTCATCATTCAAGTGGATACAAAATTACATCAGGGGTCTGAATTCAGCTGTTATAAAATTCCACCAGGAGTCAGGATTCAGCTGTTATAAAATTACATCAGGAATCAGGATTCAAGTGGTTATAAAATTACATCAGTAGTCAGGAGTCAGTGCTGATAAAATTATAGCAGGAGTCAGGATTCAACGGTTATAAAATTACATCAGTAATCAGTATTCAGTATTTATAAAATGACATCAGGAATCAGGATTCAGCAGTTATAAAATTACATTAGGAGTCATGATTCAGTGGTTATAAAGATACATGAGGAGTCATCTTTCAAGTGGATACAAAATTACATCAGGAGTCTGAATTCAGTGGTTACAAAATTACATCAGGAGTCAGGATTCAAGTGGTTATAAAATTACATCAGGAGTCTTTATTCAGTGGGGATAAAGTTACATCAGGAGTCAGGAATCATTTGTTACAAGATTACATCTGGAGTCAGGATTCAAGTGGGCATAAAAGTACATCAGGAGTCAGGATCCAAGTAGTAGTCAGGATTCAGCGATTATAAAATCACTTCAGATATCAGGTTTAGCGGTTATAAAATTACATCAGGAGTCTGGATTCAGAAGATACGAAATTACATCAGGAGTCAGGATTCAGCTGTTATAAAATTACATCAGGAGTCACCATGATGCAATTATAAAATTACTTTAGGAATCAGGATTCAGTAGTTATAAAATTACATCAGGAGTCAGGATTCAGTGGTTATAAAATTACATCAGGAGTCTGTATTCAGTGGGGATAAAATTACATCAGGAGTCAGCATTCAAGTGGTTATAAAATTACATCAGTAGTCAGGATACAGCGATTATAAAATTAATTCAGGAATAATGATTCAGTGGTTGTAAAATTACATCAGGAGTCAGGATTCAGCGGTTATAAAATTACATCAGTAATCAGTATTCAGTAGTTATAAAATGACATCAGGAATCATGATTCAGCAGTTATAAAATTACATTAGGAGTCATGATTCAGTGGTTTTAAAGATACATGAGGAGTCATCTTTCAAGTGGATACAAAATTACATCAGGAGTCTGAATTCAGTGGTTACGAAATTACATCAGGAGTCAGGATTCAAGTGGTTATAAAATTACATCAGGAGACTGGATTCAGCTGTTATAGAGTTACATCAGGAGTCACGATTATGCAATTATAAAATTATTTTAGGAATCAGGATTCAGTGGTTATAAAATTACATCAGGAGTCAGCATTCAGTGGTAATAAAAATACATGAGGAGTCAACATTCAAGTGGATACAAAATTACATCCAGAGTCTGGATTCAGCGTTTATAAAATTACATCAGGAACCAGGATCCAGTAATTATAACATTACATCAGGAGTCAAGATTCAGTGATTATAAAATTACATCAGGAATCTGGATTCAGCAGTTATAATATTACATCAGGATTAGGGATTCAGCTGCTACAAAATTACATCAGGAAACAGGATACAATTGGTTATAAAATTACATCAGGCGTCAGGATTCAGAGGGAATAAATTTACATCAGGAGTCAGGATTCAAGTGGTTTTAAAATTACATCAGGACTCAAGATTCACGTGATTATAAAATTACATCTGGAGTCTGTATTCAGCGATTATAAAATTACATCAGGAGCCAGGATTCAAGTTGTTATAAATTTGCACCAGGAGTATGGATTTAGCGGTTATAACATAAATTCAGGAATCAGGATTCAGTGGTTATAAAATTACATCAGGAGTCAGGATCCAGCGGTTATAAAATTACATCAGTATTCAGGATTCAAGTGGGTATAAAATAAAGTCAGGAGTCAGGATTCAGCTGTTAAAAATTTACATCAGGAGTCACGATTATGCAATTATAAAATTACATCAGGAGTCAGGATTCCAGTGGTTATAAAACTACATCTGGAGTCTGGATTCAGCGGTTATAAAATTACATCAGGAATCTGGACTCAAGCGGTAATAAAACTACATCCGGAGTCAGGATTCAGTTGTTATAAAGCGATTCAGCGATTATAAAATTAATTCAGGAATAATGATTCAGTGGTTGTAAAATTACTTCAGGATTCAGGATTACAGTGCTGATAAAATTACATCAGGAGTCAGAATCCAAGTAGTTATAAATTTACATCAGAAGTCAGGATTCACGATTATAAAATCACTTCAGGAATCAGGAATCAGTTGTTATAAAATTCCATCAGGAGTCAGGATTCAGTGGTTATAAAATTCCATCAGGAGTCACGATTATGCAATTATAAAATTACTTCAGGAATCAGGATTCAATGGGAATAAAATTACATCAGGAGTCAGGATTCAGTGGTTATAAAATTACATTAGGAGTCAGGATTCAGTGGTTATAAAAATTCATGAGGAGTCAACATTCAAGTGGATACAAAATTGCATCTGGAGTCTGGATTCAGCGGTTGTAAAATTACATCAGGAACCAGTATTCAATAGTTATAACATTACATCAGGAGTCAAGATTCAGTAGTCATCAAAATTACATCAAAAGTCAGCATTCAGCGATTATAGAATTGCACCAGGAGTCAGGGTTCAACGATTATAATATTACTTCCAAAGTCAGGATTCTGCTGTTATAAACTTACATCAGGAGACTGGATTCAAGTGGTTATAAAACTACGTCAGGAGTCAGGATTCAGTGGATATAAAATTACATCTGGAGTCAGGACTCAAGCGTTAGTAAAATGACACCTGTAGTCATGATTCAGCGATTATAAAATTACATCAGGAATCTGGATTCAGTGGTTATAAACTTACATCAGGAGTCAGGACACAAGCTGTAATAAAATTACACCAGTAATCAGGATTCAGCGATTATAAAATTACGTCAGGAGTCAGGATTCAATAGTCATCAAATTACATCAGGAGTCAGGATTCAAGTGGTTATAAATTTGCATCAGGAGTATGGATTCAGCGGTTTGACATAAATTCAGGAATCAGGATTCAGTGATTATAAATTGACATCACGAGTCAGGATTCAAGTGGTTATAAAATTATGTCAGGGGTCAGGATTCAGCTGTTATAAAATTACATCAGAAGTCACAATTATGCTATTATAAAATTACTTCAGGAATCAGGATTCAGTGTTTATAAAATTACATCAGGATTTTGGATGTAGCAGTTATAAAATGACATCATGAGTCGGGATTCAAGTGGCTATAAAATTACGTGAGGAGTCAACATTCAAGTCCATCAAAATTACATCCGGAGTCTGGATTCAGCGGTTATAAAATGACATCAGGAATCAGGATTCAGCAGTTATAAAATTACATAAGGAAACAGGATTCAGAAGTTATCAAATTACGTTAGGAGTCAGGATTGCGTGGTTATAAAAACACATGAGGAGTCAACATTCAAGTGGATACAAAATTACTTCCGGAGTCTGGATTCAGCTGTTATAAAACTACATCAGGAATCAGGATTCAGCAGTTATAAAACTACATTAAGAGTCAGGATTCATGCAGTAATAGATTTACTTCAGGATCCAGGATACAAGTGGTTATAAAATTACTTCAGTAGTCAGGATTCAGCAATTATAAAATTAATTCAGGAATAATGATTCAGTGGTTGTAAAATTACATGAGGAGTCAGGATTCAGTGGTTAAAAAATTACATCAGGTGTCAGTATTCAAGTGGTTATAAAATTACAACAGTAGTCAGGATTCAGTGCTGATAAAATTACAGCAGGAGTCAGGATTCAGCTGTTATAAAATTACATCAGGAATCACGATTATGCAATTATGAAATTACTTCAGGAATCAGGATTCAGTAGTTATAAAATTACATCAGAAGTCTGGATTTAGCAGATATAAAATTATTTCAGGAGTCAGGATTCAAGTGGTTAGAAAATTACATTAGGAATCAGGATTCAGTGGTTATAAAAATACATGAGGAATCATCATTCAAGTGGATACAAAATTACATCAGGAGTCTGAATTCAGTGGTTATAAAATTCCATCAGGAGTCAGGATTCAGCTGTTATAAAATTACATCAGGAATCAGGATACAAGTGGTTATAAAATTTCATCAAGAGTCTGGATTCAGCGGTTAAAAAATTAAATCAGGCGTCACAATTCAGTAGTCATCAAATTACATCAGGATTCAGGAATCAGTGATTATAAAATTACCTCAGGGGACAGGATTCATCTGGTTATAAGATTACAACAGGAGTCATAATTATGCAATTATAAAATTACTTTAGGAATCAGGATTCAGTGGTTATAAAATTACATCAGGAGTCAGCATTCAGTGGTTATAAAAATACATAAGGAGTCAACATTCAAGTGGATACAAAATTACATCCAGAGTCTGGATTCAGCGGTTATAAAATTACATCAGGAATCAGTATTCAGTAGTTATATCATTACATCAGGAGTCAAGATTCAGTGGTTATAAAATTACATCAGGAGTCAGGATTCAGCCATTATAAAATTACTTCAGGAATCAGGAATCAGTTGTTTTAAAATAGCATCTGGAGTCAGGATTCAGTGGTTATAAAATTACATCAGGAATTAGGATTCAAGTGATTATAAAATTACGTCTGGAGTCTGGATTCAGCGGTTATAAAATTACTTCAGGAGTCAGGACACAAGCGGTAATAAAATTACATCAGGAGTCAGGATTCAGTTGTTATAAAATTACATCAGGAGTCAGAATTCAGTGGTTATAAAATTACATCAGGAGTCAAGTTTGAGTAGTTATAAAATTACATCAGAAGTCAAGATTCAGTGGTTATAACATTACATCAGTAATCTGGATTCAGCAGTTATACAATTACATCAGGAGTCATGAATCAGTTGTTATAAAATTCCGTCAGGAATCAGGATACAAGTGGTTATAAAATTACATATGGAGTCAGGATTCAGTGGTTACGAAATTACATCAGGAGTCACGAATCAGTTGTTATAAAATTCCATCAGGAATCAGGATACAAGTGGTTATAAAATTACATCTGGAGTCAGGATTCAGTGGTTACGAAATTACATCAGGAGTCAGGATTCAAGTGGATATAAAATTACATCAGGAGTCAGGATTCAGCGATTATAATATTACTTCAGGTATCAGGATTCAGTGGGTATAAAATTACATCAGGAGTCAGGATTCAAGTGGTTATAAAATTGCATCAGGAGTCAGGATTCAGCGATTATAAAATGACTTCAGGAATCAGAATTCAGTGGTTATAAAATTACATCAGGAAGCAGAATTCAGCGATTATTAAATTACATCAGGAGTCAGGATTCGGCAATTATAATATTATTTCAGGAATCAGGGTTCAACTGTTATAAAATTACACCGGGAGTCAGGATTCAATGGTTGTAAAATTACATCTGTAATCAGGATTCAGCATTCAAGTGAATATAAAATTACATCAGGAGACTGGATTCAGCGGTTATAAAATTACATCAGGAATCACGATTCAGTAGTTATAAAATTACATTAGGATTCTGGATTTAGCGGTTATAAAATGACATCAAGAATCAGGATTCAAGTGATTATAAAATTACTTCTGGAGTCTGGATTCAGCAGTTATAAAATTACATCAGGAGTCAGGACTCAAGCGGTAATAAAATTACATCAGGAGTCAGGATTCAGTTGTTATAAAATTCCTCAGGAGTCACGATTCAAGTCGTAATAAAATTAAATCCAGTCAGGATTCAATGGTTATAAATTTACATTAGGAGGCAGGAATTGGCGGATATAAAATTACATCGGGAATCAGGATTCAGTGGTTATAAAGTTACATCAGGAGTCAGGATTGAGTAGTTATAAAATTACATCGGGAGTCAAGATTCAGTGGTTATAAAATTACATCAGGAATCAGGATTCAGCAGTTATAAAATAACATCAGGAGTCAGGATTCTGCTGTTATAAAATTTCGTCAGGAATCAGGATACAAGTGGTTATAAAATTACATCTGGAGTCAAGTCTCAGTGGTTACAAAAATACATCAGGAGTCAGGAGTCAGGATTCAGTGGGAACAAAGTTACATCAGGAATCAGGAATCAGTTGTTATAAAATTACATCAGGAGTCAGGATTCAATGGGAATAAAATTACATCAGGAGTCATGATTTAGCGATTATAAAATTACTTCAGGAATCAGGATTCAGTGGTTATAAAATTACATCAGGAGTCAGGATTCAGTGGTTATAAAAATACATGAGGAGTCAACATTCAAGTGGATACAAAATTACATCTGGTGTCTGGATTCAAGTTGGCATAAAATTACATCAGGTGTCAGGATCCAAGTTGTTATAAATGACATCAGTCGTCAGGATTCAGCGATTATAAAATTACATCAGGAGTCAGGATTCAAGTGGATATAAAATTACTTTAGTCGTCAGGATTCAGCGATTAAAAAATTACATCAGGAATCAGGATTCAGTGGTTATAAAATTACATCAGTAGTCAGGATTCAGCTGTTGATGGATGTTCTTGCCGCTTCCGGGTGTCAGTTTCAGCTGTAGTGGTTTGTATATGGGGTCCAGGTCCATGTGTCTGTTAATGGAGTTTATGGATGAATGCCATGCCTCTAGGAATATGCCATGCCTATATAGGACAAACAGGAAGACAGCTAACAATCCGCATCCATGAACATCAGCTAGCCACAAAACGACACGACCAGCTATCCCTAGTAGCCATACACTCAGACAACCAGGAACATGAATTCGACTGGGAAAACACTACCATCATAGGACAAGCCAGACAGAGACCAGCCAGGGAATTCCTAGAGGCGAACAGAACCACAACATTCAAGTGGATACAAAATTACTTCTGGAGTCTGGATTCAGCTGTTATAAAATTACATCAGGTGTCAGGATTCAGCAGTTATAAAACTACATTAAGATTCAGGATTCATGCGGTAATAGATTTACATCAGTATCCAGGATACAAGTGGTTATAAAATTACTTCAGTAGTCAGGATTCAGCGATTATGAAATTAATTCAGGAACAATGATTTAGTGGTTGTAAAATTACATCAGGAGTCAGGATTCAGTGGTCAAAAAATTACATCAGGCGTCAGTATTCAAGTGGTTATAAAATTACAACAGTAGTCAGGATTCAATGCTGATAAAATTACAGCAGGAGTCAGGATTCAGATGTTATAAAATTACATCAGGAATCAAGATTATGCAATTATAAAATTACTTCAGGATTCAGTGGTTATAAAATTACATCAGAAGTCTGGATGTAGCAGTTATAAAATTATTTCAGGAGTCAGGATTCAAGTGGTTATAAAATTACATCAGGAGTCTGGATTCAGCCGTTATAAAATTACATCAGGCGCCACGATTCAGTAGTCATCAAATTACATGAGGAGTCAGGATACAAGTGGTTATAAATTTGCATCAAGAGTATGAATTCAGCGGTTATAACATAAATTCAGGAATCAGGATTCAGTGGTTATAAAATTACATCAGGAGTCAGGAATCAGTGGTTATAAAATTACATCAGGAATCTGGATTCAGTGGGAATAAAATTACATCAGGAGTCATGATGTAGCGATTATAAAATTACATCAGGAGTCACAAATCAGTGATTATAAAATTACCTCAGGGGATGGGATTCAACTGGTTATAAGATTACAACAGGAGTCACAAGTATGCAGTTATAAAATTACTTTAGGAATCAGGATTCAGTGGTTATAAAATTACATCAGGAGTCAGCATTCAGTGGTTATAAAAATACATGAGGAGTCAACATTCAAGTGGATACAAAATTACATCCGGAGTCTGGATTCAGCGGTTATAAAATTACATCAGGAATCGGTTTTCAGTAGTTATAACATTACATCAGGAGTCAAGATTCAGTGGTAATAAAATTACATCAGGAGTCAGGGTTCAGCTCTTATAAAATGACATCAGGAATCAGGTACAAGTGGTTATAAAATTACATCAGGAGTCAGGTTTCAGTGGTTATAAAATTACATCAGTAGTCAGGATTCAGCTGTTATAAAATTACACCAGGAGTCATGATTCAGCCATTATAAAATTACTTCAGGAATCAGGAATCAGTTGTTTTAAAATAACATCTGGAGTCAGGATTCAGTGGTTTTAAAATTACATCAGGAGTCACGATTATGTAATTGTAAAATTACTTCAGGAATCAGGATTTAGCAGTTATAAAATTACATCAGTAGTCAGGACTCAAGTGGTTATAAAATTACAATTGGAGTCTGGGTTCAGCAGTTATAAAATTACATCAGGAGTCAGGATTCAGCGGTTATAAAATCATTTCAGGAGTCAGGATTCAGTGGTTATAAAATTACATCAGTAGTCAGGATTCAGCGGTTATAAAACTGCATCGGGAGTCAGGATTAAGTGGATATAAAATTATGGATTCAACCATTATAAATTTACATCAGTAGTCATTATTCAGTGGTTATAAAATTACATCAGTAGTCAGAAATCAAGCCATAATAAAATTACATCAGTAGTCAGGATTCAGCGGTTATAAAACTGCATCGGGAGTCAGGATTAAGTGGATATAAAATTATGGATTCAACCATTATAAATTTACATCAGTAGTCATTATTCAGTGGTTATAAAATTACATCAGGAGTCAGAAATCAAGCCATAATAAAATTACATCAAGCATCAGGATTCAGTGGTTATAAAATTACATCAGGATTCAGCATTCAAGTGAATATAAAATTACATCAGGAGTCTGGATTCAGTGGTTATCAAATTATATCAGGAACCAGGATGCAGTAGTTATAAAATTACATCGGGATTCTGCATTCAGTGGTTATAAGATTACATCAGGAATCAGGATTCAAGTGATTATAAAATTACGTCTGGAGTCTAGATTCAGCGGTTATAAAATTACATCAGGAGTCAGGACACAAGCGGTAATAAAATTACATCAGGAGTCAGGATTCAGTTGTTATAAAATTACATCAGGTGTCAGGATTGAGTAGTTATAAAATTACACCAGGAGTCATGATTCAGTGGTTATAACATTACATCAGTAATCTGGATTCAGCAGTTATAAAATTACATCAGGGGTCACGAATCAGTTGTTATAAAATTCCGTCAGGAATCAGGATACAAGTGGTTATAAAATTACATCTGGAGTCTGGATTCAGTGGTTACGAAATTACATCAGGCGTCAGGATTCAAGTGGATATAAAATTACATCAGGGGTCAGGATTCAGCGATTATAATATTACTTCAGGTATCAGGATTCAGTGGGTATAAAGTTACATCAGGAGTCTGGATTCAGTGGTTATAAAATTACATCAGGACTCAGGATTTGGCGGTTATAAAATTACATCGGGTGTCACGAATCAGTGGTTTCAAAATTACATCTGGAGTCTGGATTCAAGTGGGTACCAAATTACATCAGGAGTCAGGATTCAAGTGGTTATAAAATTGCATCAGGAGTCAGGATTCAGCGATTATAAAATGACTTCAGGAATCAGAATTCAGTGGTTATAAAATTACATCAGGAATCAGGATTCAGTGGTTATAAAATTACATTAGGAGTCAGGATTCAACTAAATATAAAAATACATCAGGAGTCTGGATTCAGCGGTTATAAAATTACATCAGGAATCAGGATGCAGTAGTTATAAAATTACATCAGGATTCTGGATTCAGTGTTTATAAGATTACATCAGGAATCAGGATTCAAGTGATTATAAAATTATGTCTGGAGTCTGGATTCAGCGGTTATAAAATTACATCAGGAGTCAGGACACAAGCGGTAATAAAATTACATCAGGAGTCAGGATTCAGTGGTTATAAAATTACATCAGGTGTCAGGATTGAGTAGTTATAAAATTACATCAGGAGTCACGATTCAGTGGTTATAACATTACATCAGAAATCTGGATTCAGCAGTTATAAAATTACATCAGGAGTCACGAATCAGTTGTTATAAAATTCCGTCAGGAATCAGGATACAAGTGGTTATAAAATTACATCTGGAGTCTGGATTCAGTTGTTACGAAATTACATCAGGCGTCAGGATTCAAGTGAATATAAAATTACATCAGGCGTCAGGATTCAAGTGGTTATAAAATTGCATCAGGAGTTAGGATTCAGCGAGTATAAAATAACTTCAGGAATCAGAATTCAGTGGTAATAAAATTACATCAGGAGTCAAGATTCAGTGGTAATAAAATTACATTAGGAGTCAGGGTTCAGCTCTTATAAAATAACATCAGGAATCAGGTACAAGTGGTTATAAAATTACATCAGGTGTCAGGTTTCAGTGGTTATAAAATAGCATCAGGAGTCAGGATTCAGCCATTATAAAATTACACCAGGAATCAGTTGTTTTAAAATAGCATCTGGAGTCAGGATTCAGTGGTTATAAAATTACATCAGGAATTAGGATTCAAGTGATTATAAAATTACGTCTGGAGTCTGGATTCAGCAGTTATAAAATTACTTCAGGAGTCAGGACACAAGCGGAATAAAATTACATCAGGAGTCAGGATTCAGTTGTTATAACATTACATCAGTAATCTGGATTCAGCAGTTATAAAATTACATCAGGGGTCACGAATCAGTTGTTATAAAATTCCGTCAGGAATCAGGATACAAGTGGTTATAAAATTACATCTGGAGTCTGGATTCAGTGGTTACGAAATTACATCAGGAGTCAGGATTCAAGTGGATATAAAATTACATCAGGAGTCAGGATTCAGCGATTATAATATTACTTCAGGTATCAGGATTCAGTGGGTATAAAATTACATCAGGAGTCAGGATTCAAGTGGTTATAAAATTACATCAGGAGTCAGGATTCAGCGATTATAAAATAACTTCAGGAATCAGAATTCAGTGGTTATAAAATTACATCAGGAATCAGGATTCAGTGGTTATAAAATTACATTAGGATTCAGCATTCAAGTGAATATAAAAATACATCAGGAGTCTGGATTCAGCGGTTATAAAATTACATCAGGAATCAGGATACAGTAGTTATAAAATTACATCAGGATTCTGGATTCAGTGTTTATAAGATTACATCAGGAATCAGGATTCAAGTGATTATAAAATTACGTCTGGAGTCTGGATTCAGCGGTTATAAAATTACTTCAGGAGTCAGGACACAAGCGGTAATAAAATTACATCAGGAGTCAGGATTCAGTGGTTATAAAATTACTTCAGGAATCAAGATTCAGTGGTTGTAAAATTACATTAGGATCAGGATACAGGGGTTATAACATTACATCTGGAGTCAGGAGTCTGTGGTTATAAAATTACATCAGCAGTTAGGATTCAGTGGTTATGAAATTACATTGGGAGTTAGGATTCAAGTGGTTATAAAATTACATCAGGAGTCAAGATGCAGTGATTATTAAATTATATCAGGAATCGTGATTCAAGTGGTTATAAAATTACATCAGGAATCTGGATTCAGTGGGAATAAAATTACATCAGGAGTCATGATGTAGCGATTATAAAATTACATCAGGAGTCACAAATCAGTGATTATAAAATTACCTCAGGGGACGGGATTCAACTGGTTATAAGATTACAACAGGAGTCACAATTATGCAGTTATAAAATTACTTTAGGAATCAGGATTCAGTGGTTATAAAATTACATCAGGAGTCAGCATTCAGTGGTTATAAAAATACATGAGGAGTCAACATTCAAGTGGATACAAAACTACATCCGGAGTCTGGATTCAGCGGTTATAAAATTACATCAGGAATCAGTTTTCAGTAGTTATAACATTACATCAGGAGTCAAGATTCAGTGGTAATAAAATTACATCAGGAGTCAGGGTTCAACTCTTATAAAATGACATCAGGAATCAGGATATAAATGGCTATAAAATTACGTCAGGAGTCAGGATTCAGCTGTTATAAAATTACACCAGGAGTCAGGATTCAGTGCTGATAAAATTACATCAGGAGTCATGATTCAGCCATTATAAAATTACTCCAGGAATCCGGAATCAGTTGTTTTAAAATAACATCTGGAGTCAGGATTCAGTGGTTATAAAATTACATCAGGAGTTTGGATTCAGCTGTTATAAAATTACATCAGGAGTCACGATTATGCAATTGTAAAATTACTTCAGGAATCAGGATTTAGCTGTTATAAAATCACATCAGTAGTCAGGACTCAAGTGGTTATAAAATTACAATTGGAGTCTGGATTCAGCAGTTATAAAATTGCATCAGGAGTCAGGATTAGGTGGATATAAAATTAGGTTAGGAGTCTGGATTCAGCCATTATAAATTTACATCAGTAGTCAGGATTCAGGGTTATAAAATTACATCAGGATTCAGCATTCAAGTGAATATAAAAATACATCAGGAGTCTGGATTCAGCGATTATAAAATTACATCAGGATTCAGCATTCAAGTGAATATAAAATTACATCAGGAGTCTGGATTCAGCGATTATAAAATTACATCAGGATTCAGCATTCAAGTGAATATAAAATTACATCAGGAGTCTGGATTCAGTGGTTATAAAATTATATCGGGATTCTGCATTCAGTGGTTATAAGATTACATCAGGAATCAGGATTCAAGTGATTATAAAATTACGTCTGGAGTCTGGATTCAGCGGTTATAAAATTACTTCAGGAGTCAGGACACAAGCGGTAATAAAATTACATCAGGAGTCAGGATTCAGTTGTTATAAAATTACATCAGGAATCAGGATTCAGTGGTTATAAAATTACATTAGGAGTCAGGATTCAACTAAATATAAAAATACATCAGGAGTCTGGATTCAGCGGTTATAAAATTACATCAGGAGTCAGGACACAAGCGGTAATAAAATTACATCAGGAGTCAGGATTCAGTGGTTATAAAATTACATCAGGTGGCAGGATTGAGTAGTTATAAAATTACATCAGGAGTCACGATTCAGTGGTTATAACATTACATCAGAAATCTGGATTCAGCAGTTATAAAATTACATCAGGAGTCACGAATCAGTTGTTATAAAATTCCGTCAGGAATCAGGATACAAGTGGTTATAAAATTACATCTGGAGTCTGGATTCAGTTGTTACGAAATTACATCAGGCGTCAGGATTCAAGTGAATATAAAATTACATCAGGCGTCAGGATTCAAGTGGTTATAAAATTGCATCAGGAGTTAGGATTCAGCGAGTATAAAATAACTTCAGGAATCAGAATTCAGTGGTAATAAAATTACATCAGGAGTCAAGATTCAGTGGTAATAAAATTACATTAGGAGTCAGGGTTCAGCTCTTATAAAATAACATCAGGAATCAGGTACAAGTGGTTATAAAATTACATCAGGTGTCAGGTTTCAGTGGTTATAAAATAGCATCAGGAGTCAGGATTCAGCCATTATAAAATTACACCAGGAATCAGTTGTTTTAAAATAGCATCTGGAGTCAGGATTCAGTGGTTATAAAATTACATCAGGAATTAGGATTCAAGTGATTATAAAATTACGTCTGGAGTCTGGATTCAGCAGTTATAAAATTACTTCAGGAGTCAGGACACAAGCGGAATAAAATTACATCAGGAGTCAGGATTCAGTTGTTATAACATTACATCAGTAATCTGGATTCAGCAGTTATAAAATTACATCAGGGGTCACGAATCAGTTGTTATAAAATTCCGTCAGGAATCAGGATACAAGTGGTTATAAAATTACATCTGGAGTCTGGATTCAGTGGTTACGAAATTACATCAGGAGTCAGGATTCAAGTGGATATAAAATTACATCAGGAGTCAGGATTCAGCGATTATAATATTACTTCAGGTATCAGGATTCAGTGGGTATAAAATTACATCAGGAGTCAGGATTCAAGTGGTTATAAAATTGCATCAGGAGTCAGGATTCAGCGATTATAAAATAACTTCAGGAATCAGAATTCAGTGGTTATAAAATTACATCAGGAATCAGGATTCAGTGGTTATAAAATTACATTAGGATTCAGCATTCAAGTGAATATAAAAATACATCAGGAGTCTGGATTCAGCAGTTATAAAATTACATCAGGAATCAGGATACAGTAGTTATAAAATTACATCAGGATTCTGGATTCAGTGTTTATAAGATTACATCAGGAATCAGGATTCAAGTGATTATAAAATTACGTCTGGAGTCTGGATTCAGCGGTTATAAAATTACTTCAGGAGTCAGGACACAAGCGGTAATAAAATTACATCAGGAGTCAGGATTCAGTGGTTATAAAATTACTTCAGGAATCAAGATTCAGTGGTTGTAAAATTACATTAGGATCAGGATACAGGGGTTATAACATTACATCTGGAGTCAGGAGTCTGTGGTTATAAAATTACATCAGCAGTTAGGATTCAGTGGTTATGAAATTACATTGGGAGTTAGGATTCAAGTGGTTATAAAATTACATCAGGAGTCAAGATGCAGTGATTATTAAATTATATCAGGAATCGTGATTCAAGTGGTTATAAAATTACATCAGGAATCTGGATTCAGTGGGAATAAAATTACATCAGGAGTCATGATGTAGCGATTATAAAATTACATCAGGAGTCACAAATCAGTGATTATAAAATTACCTCAGGGGACGGGATTCAACTGGTTATAAGATTACAACAGGAGTCACAATTATGCAGTTATAAAATTACTTTAGGAATCAGGATTCAGTGGTTATAAAATTACATCAGGAGTCAGCATTCAGTGGTTATAAAAATACATGAGGAGTCAACATTCAAGTGGATACAAAACTACATCCGGAGTCTGGATTCAGCGGTTATAAAATTACATCAGGAATCAGTTTTCAGTAGTTATAACATTACATCAGGAGTCAAGATTCAGTGGTAATAAAATTACATCAGGAGTCAGGGTTCAACTCTTATAAAATGACATCAGGAATCAGGATATAAATGGCTATAAAATTACGTCAGGAGTCAGGATTCAGCTGTTATAAAATTACACCAGGAGTCAGGATTCAGTGCTGATAAAATTACATCAGGAGTCATGATTCAGCCATTATAAAATTACTCCAGGAATCCGGAATCAGTTGTTTTAAAATAACATCTGGAGTCAGGATTCAGTGGTTATAAAATTACATCAGGAGTTTGGATTCAGCTGTTATAAAATTACATCAGGAGTCACGATTATGCAATTGTAAAATTACTTCAGGAATCAGGATTTAGCTGTTATAAAATCACATCAGTAGTCAGGACTCAAGTGGTTATAAAATTACAATTGGAGTCTGGATTCAGCAGTTATAAAATTGCATCAGGAGTCAGGATTAGGTGGATATAAAATTAGGTTAGGAGTCTGGATTCAGCCATTATAAATTTACATCAGTAGTCAGGATTCAGGGTTATAAAATTACATCAGGATTCAGCATTCAAGTGAATATAAAAATACATCAGGAGTCTGGATTCAGCGATTATAAAATTACATCAGGATTCAGCATTCAAGTGAATATAAAATTACATCAGGAGTCTGGATTCAGCGATTATAAAATTACATCAGGATTCAGCATTCAAGTGAATATAAAATTACATCAGGAGTCTGGATTCAGTGGTTATAAAATTATATCAGGAACCAGGATGCAGTAGTTATAAAATTACATCGGGATTCTGCATTCAGTGGTTATAAGATTACATCAGGAATCAGGATTCAAGTGATTATAAAATTACGTCTGGAGTCTGGATTCAGCGGTTATAAAATTACTTCAGGAGTCAGGACACAAGCGGTAATAAAATTACATCAGGAGTCAGGATTCAGTTGTTATAAAATTACATCAGGAATCAGGATTCAGTGGTTATAAAATTACATTAGGAGTCAGGATTCAACTAAATATAAAAATACATCAGGAGTCTGGATTCAGCGGTTATAAAATTACATCAGGAATCAGGATGCAGTAGTTATAAAATTACATCAGGATTCTGGATTCAGTGTTTATAAGATTACATCAGGAATCAGGATTCAAGTGATTATAAAATTACGTCTGGAGTCTAGATTCAGCGGTTATAAAATTACATCAGGAGTCAGGACACAAGCGGTAATAAAATTACATCAGGAGTCAGGATTCAGTTGTTATAAAATTACATCAGGTGTCAGGATTGAGTAGTTATAAAATTACACCAGGAGTCATGATTCAGTGGTTATAACATTACATCAGTAATCTGGATTCAGCAGTTATAAAATTACATCAGGGGTCACGAATCAGTTGTTATAAAATTCCGTCAGGAATCAGGATACAAGTGGTTATAAAATTACATCTGGAGTCTGGATTCAGTGGTTATAAAATTCCTCAGGAGTCACGATTCAAGTCGTAATAAAATTAAATCCAGTCAGGATTCAATGGTTATAAATTTACATTAGGAGGCAGGAATTGGCGGATATAAAATTACATCGGGAATCAGGATTCAGTGGTTATAAAGTTACATCAGGAGTCAGGATTGAGTAGTTATAAAATTACATCGGGAGTCAAGATTCAGTGGTTATAAAATTACATCAGGAATCAGGATTCAGCAGTTATAAAATAACATCAGGAGTCAGGATTCTGCTGTTATAAAATTTCGTCAGGAATCAGGATACAAGTGGTTATAAAATTACATCTGGAGTCAAGTCTCAGTGGTTACAAAAATACATCAGGAGTCAGGAGTCAGGATTCAGTGGGAACAAAGTTACATCAGGAATCAGGAATCAGTTGTTATAAAATTACATCAGGAGTCAGGATTCAATGGGAATAAAATTACATCAGGAGTCATGATTTAGCGATTATAAAATTACTTCAGGAATCAGGATTCAGTGGTTATAAAATTACATCAGGAGTCAGGATTCAGTGGTTATAAAAATACATGAGGAGTCAACATTCAAGTGGATACAAAATTACATCTGGTGTCTGGATTCAAGTTGGCATAAAATTACATCAGGTGTCAGGATCCAAGTTGTTATAAATGACATCAGTCGTCAGGATTCAGCGATTATAAAATTACATCAGGAGTCAGGATTCAAGTGGATATAAAATTACTTTAGTCGTCAGGATTCAGCGATTAAAAAATTACATCAGGAATCAGGATTCAGTGGTTATAAAATTACATCAGTAGTCAGGATTCAGCTGTTGATGGATGTTCTTGCCGCTTCCGGGTGTCAGTTTCAGCTGTAGTGGTTTGTATATGGGGTCCAGGTCCATGTGTCTGTTAATGGAGTTTATGGATGAATGCCATGCCTCTAGGAATATGCCATGCCTATATAGGACAAACAGGAAGACAGCTAACAATCCGCATCCATGAACATCAGCTAGCCACAAAACGACACGACCAGCTATCCCTAGTAGCCATACACTCAGACAACCAGGAACATGAATTCGACTGGGAAAACACTACCATCATAGGACAAGCCAGACAGAGACCAGCCAGGGAATTCCTAGAGGCGAACAGAACCACAACATTCAAGTGGATACAAAATTACTTCTGGAGTCTGGATTCAGCTGTTATAAAATTACATCAGGTGTCAGGATTCAGCAGTTATAAAACTACATTAAGATTCAGGATTCATGCGGTAATAGATTTACATCAGTATCCAGGATACAAGTGGTTATAAAATTACTTCAGTAGTCAGGATTCAGCGATTATGAAATTAATTCAGGAACAATGATTTAGTGGTTGTAAAATTACATCAGGAGTCAGGATTCAGTGGTCAAAAAATTACATCAGGCGTCAGTATTCAAGTGGTTATAAAATTACAACAGTAGTCAGGATTCAATGCTGATAAAATTACAGCAGGAGTCAGGATTCAGATGTTATAAAATTACATCAGGAATCAAGATTATGCAATTATAAAATTACTTCAGGATTCAGTGGTTATAAAATTACATCAGAAGTCTGGATGTAGCAGTTATAAAATTATTTCAGGAGTCAGGATTCAAGTGGTTATAAAATTACATCAGGAGTCTGGATTCAGCCGTTATAAAATTACATCAGGCGCCACGATTCAGTAGTCATCAAATTACATGAGGAGTCAGGATACAAGTGGTTATAAATTTGCATCAAGAGTATGAATTCAGCGGTTATAACATAAATTCAGGAATCAGGATTCAGTGGTTATAAAATTACATCAGGAGTCAGGAATCAGTGGTTATAAAATTACATCAGGAATCTGGATTCAGTGGGAATAAAATTACATCAGGAGTCATGATGTAGCGATTATAAAATTACATCAGGAGTCACAAATCAGTGATTATAAAATTACCTCAGGGGATGGGATTCAACTGGTTATAAGATTACAACAGGAGTCACAAGTATGCAGTTATAAAATTACTTTAGGAATCAGGATTCAGTGGTTATAAAATTACATCAGGAGTCAGCATTCAGTGGTTATAAAAATACATGAGGAGTCAACATTCAAGTGGATACAAAATTACATCCGGAGTCTGGATTCAGCGGTTATAAAATTACATCAGGAATCGGTTTTCAGTAGTTATAACATTACATCAGGAGTCAAGATTCAGTGGTAATAAAATTACATCAGGAGTCAGGGTTCAGCTCTTATAAAATGACATCAGGAATCAGGTACAAGTGGTTATAAAATTACATCAGGAGTCAGGTTTCAGTGGTTATAAAATTACATCAGTAGTCAGGATTCAGCTGTTATAAAATTACACCAGGAGTCATGATTCAGCCATTATAAAATTACTTCAGGAATCAGGAATCAGTTGTTTTAAAATAACATCTGGAGTCAGGATTCAGTGGTTTTAAAATTACATCAGGAGTCACGATTATGTAATTGTAAAATTACTTCAGGAATCAGGATTTAGCAGTTATAAAATTACATCAGTAGTCAGGACTCAAGTGGTTATAAAATTACAATTGGAGTCTGGGTTCAGCAGTTATAAAATTACATCAGGAGTCAGGATTCAGCGGTTATAAAATCATTTCAGGAGTCAGGATTCAGTGGTTATAAAATTACATCAGTAGTCAGGATTCAGCGGTTATAAAACTGCATCGGGAGTCAGGATTAAGTGGATATAAAATTATGGATTCAACCATTATAAATTTACATCAGTAGTCATTATTCAGTGGTTATAAAATTACATCAGTAGTCAGAAATCAAGCCATAATAAAATTACATCAGTAGTCAGGATTCAGCGGTTATAAAACTGCATCGGGAGTCAGGATTAAGTGGATATAAAATTATGGATTCAACCATTATAAATTTACATCAGTAGTCATTATTCAGTGGTTATAAAATTACATCAGGAGTCAGAAATCAAGCCATAATAAAATTACATCAAGCATCAGGATTCAGTGGTTATAAAATTACATCAGGATTCAGCATTCAAGTGAATATAAAATTACATCAGGAGTCTGGATTCAGTGGTTATCAAATTATATCAGGAACCAGGATGCAGTAGTTATAAAATTACATCGGGATTCTGCATTCAGTGGTTATAAGATTACATCAGGAATCAGGATTCAAGTGATTATAAAATTACGTCTGGAGTCTAGATTCAGCGGTTATAAAATTACATCAGGAGTCAGGACACAAGCGGTAATAAAATTACATCAGGAGTCAGGATTCAGTTGTTATAAAATTACATCAGGTGTCAGGATTGAGTAGTTATAAAATTACACCAGGAGTCATGATTCAGTGGTTATAACATTACATCAGTAATCTGGATTCAGCAGTTATAAAATTACATCAGGGGTCACGAATCAGTTGTTATAAAATTCCGTCAGGAATCAGGATACAAGTGGTTATAAAATTACATCTGGAGTCTGGATTCAGTGGTTATAAAATTCCTCAGGAGTCACGATTCAAGTCGTAATAAAATTAAATCCAGTCAGGATTCAATGGTTATAAATTTACATTAGGAGGCAGGAATTGGCGGATATAAAATTACATCGGGAATCAGGATTCAGTGGTTATAAAGTTACATCAGGAGTCAGGATTGAGTAGTTATAAAATTACATCGGGAGTCAAGATTCAGTGGTTATAAAATTACATCAGGAATCAGGATTCAGCAGTTATAAAATAACATCAGGAGTCAGGATTCTGCTGTTATAAAATTTCGTCAGGAATCAGGATACAAGTGGTTATAAAATTACATCTGGAGTCAAGTCTCAGTGGTTACAAAAATACATCAGGAGTCAGGAGTCAGGATTCAGTGGGAACAAAGTTACATCAGGAATCAGGAATCAGTTGTTATAAAATTACATCAGGAGTCAGGATTCAATGGGAATAAAATTACATCAGGAGTCATGATTTAGCGATTATAAAATTACTTCAGGAATCAGGATTCAGTGGTTATAAAATTACATCAGGAGTCAGGATTCAGTGGTTATAAAAATACATGAGGAGTCAACATTCAAGTGGATACAAAATTACATCTGGTGTCTGGATTCAAGTTGGCATAAAATTACATCAGGTGTCAGGATCCAAGTTGTTATAAATGACATCAGTCGTCAGGATTCAGCGATTATAAAATTACATCAGGAGTCAGGATTCAAGTGGATATAAAATTACTTTAGTCGTCAGGATTCAGCGATTAAAAAATTACATCAGGAATCAGGATTCAGTGGTTATAAAATTACATCAGTAGTCAGGATTCAGCTGTTGATGGATGTTCTTGCCGCTTCCGGGTGTCAGTTTCAGCTGTAGTGGTTTGTATATGGGGTCCAGGTCCATGTGTCTGTTAATGGAGTTTATGGATGAATGCCATGCCTCTAGGAATATGCCATGCCTATATAGGACAAACAGGAAGACAGCTAACAATCCGCATCCATGAACATCAGCTAGCCACAAAACGACACGACCAGCTATCCCTAGTAGCCATACACTCAGACAACCAGGAACATGAATTCGACTGGGAAAACACTACCATCATAGGACAAGCCAGACAGAGACCAGCCAGGGAATTCCTAGAGGCGAACAGAACCACAACATTCAAGTGGATACAAAATTACTTCTGGAGTCTGGATTCAGCTGTTATAAAATTACATCAGGTGTCAGGATTCAGCAGTTATAAAACTACATTAAGATTCAGGATTCATGCGGTAATAGATTTACATCAGTATCCAGGATACAAGTGGTTATAAAATTACTTCAGTAGTCAGGATTCAGCGATTATGAAATTAATTCAGGAACAATGATTTAGTGGTTGTAAAATTACATCAGGAGTCAGGATTCAGTGGTCAAAAAATTACATCAGGCGTCAGTATTCAAGTGGTTATAAAATTACAACAGTAGTCAGGATTCAATGCTGATAAAATTACAGCAGGAGTCAGGATTCAGATGTTATAAAATTACATCAGGAATCAAGATTATGCAATTATAAAATTACTTCAGGATTCAGTGGTTATAAAATTACATCAGAAGTCTGGATGTAGCAGTTATAAAATTATTTCAGGAGTCAGGATTCAAGTGGTTATAAAATTACATCAGGAGTCTGGATTCAGCCGTTATAAAATTACATCAGGCGCCACGATTCAGTAGTCATCAAATTACATGAGGAGTCAGGATACAAGTGGTTATAAATTTGCATCAAGAGTATGAATTCAGCGGTTATAACATAAATTCAGGAATCAGGATTCAGTGGTTATAAAATTACATCAGGAGTCAGGAATCAGTGGTTATAAAATTACATCAGGAATCTGGATTCAGTGGGAATAAAATTACATCAGGAGTCATGATGTAGCGATTATAAAATTACATCAGGAGTCACAAATCAGTGATTATAAAATTACCTCAGGGGATGGGATTCAACTGGTTATAAGATTACAACAGGAGTCACAAGTATGCAGTTATAAAATTACTTTAGGAATCAGGATTCAGTGGTTATAAAATTACATCAGGAGTCAGCATTCAGTGGTTATAAAAATACATGAGGAGTCAACATTCAAGTGGATACAAAATTACATCCGGAGTCTGGATTCAGCGGTTATAAAATTACATCAGGAATCGGTTTTCAGTAGTTATAACATTACATCAGGAGTCAAGATTCAGTGGTAATAAAATTACATCAGGAGTCAGGGTTCAGCTCTTATAAAATGACATCAGGAATCAGGTACAAGTGGTTATAAAATTACATCAGGAGTCAGGTTTCAGTGGTTATAAAATTACATCAGTAGTCAGGATTCAGCTGTTATAAAATTACACCAGGAGTCATGATTCAGCCATTATAAAATTACTTCAGGAATCAGGAATCAGTTGTTTTAAAATAACATCTGGAGTCAGGATTCAGTGGTTTTAAAATTACATCAGGAGTCACGATTATGTAATTGTAAAATTACTTCAGGAATCAGGATTTAGCAGTTATAAAATTACATCAGTAGTCAGGACTCAAGTGGTTATAAAATTACAATTGGAGTCTGGGTTCAGCAGTTATAAAATTACATCAGGAGTCAGGATTCAGCGGTTATAAAATCATTTCAGGAGTCAGGATTCAGTGGTTATAAAATTACATCAGTAGTCAGGATTCAGCGGTTATAAAACTGCATCGGGAGTCAGGATTAAGTGGATATAAAATTATGGATTCAACCATTATAAATTTACATCAGTAGTCATTATTCAGTGGTTATAAAATTACATCAGTAGTCAGGATTCAGCAGTTATAAAATTACATCAGGAGTCAGAAATCAAGCCATAATAAAATTACATCAAGCATCAGGATTCAGTGGTTATAAAATTACATCAGGATTCAGCATTCAAGTGAATATAAAATTACATCAGGAGTCTGGATTCAGTGGTTATCAAATTATATCAGGAACCAGGATGCAGTAGTTATAAAATTACATCGGGATTCTGCATTCAGTGGTTATAAGATTACATCAGGAATCAGGATTCAAGTGATTATAAAATTACGTCTGGAGTCTAGATTCAGCGGTTATAAAATTACATCAGGAGTCAGGACACAAGCGGTAATAAAATTACATCAGGAGTCAGGATTCAGTTGTTATAAAATTACATCAGGTGTCAGGATTGAGTAGTTATAAAATTACATCAGGAGTCATGATTCAGTGGTTATAACATTACATCAGTAATCTGGATTCAGCAGTTATAAAATTACATCAGGGGTCACGAATCAGTTGTTATAAAATTCCGTCAGGAATCAGGATACAAGTGGTTATAAAATTACATCTGGAGTCTGGATTCAGTGGTTACGAAATTACATCAGGCGTCAGGATTCAAGTGGATATAAAATTACATCAGGAGTCAGGATTCAGCGATTATAATATTACTTCAGGTATCAGGATTCAGTGGGTATAAAGTTACATCAGGAGTCTGGATTCAGTGGTTATAAAATTACATCAGGACTCAGGATTTGGCGGTTATAAAATTACATCGGGTGTCACGAATCAGTGGTTTCAAAATTACATCTGGAGTCTGGATTCAAGTGGGTACCAAATTACATCAGGAGTCAGGATTCAAGTGGTTATAAAATTGCATCAGGAGTCAGGATTCAGCGATTATAAAATGACTTCAGGAATCAGAATTCAGTGGTTATAAAATTACATCAGGAATCAGGATTCAGTGGTTATAAAATTACATTAGGAGTCAGGATTCAACTAAATATAAAAATACATCAGGAGTCTGGATTCAGCGGTTATAAAATTACATCAGGAATCAGGATGCAGTAGTTATAAAATTACATCAGGATTCTGGATTCAGTGTTTATAAGATTACATCAGGAATCAGGATTCAAGTGATTATAAAATTACGTCTGGAGTCTGGATTCAGCGGTTATAAAATTACATCTGGAGTCTGGATTCAGTTGTTACGAAATTACATCAGGCGTCAGGATTCAAGTGAATATAAAATTACATCAGGCGTCAGGATTCAAGTGGTTATAAAATTGCATCAGGAGTTAGGATTCAGCGAGTATAAAATAACTTCAGGAATCAGAATTCAGTGGTAATAAAATTACATCAGGAGTCAAGATTCAGTGGTAATAAAATTACATTAGGAGTCAGGGTTCAGCTCTTATAAAATAACATCAGGAATCAGGTACAAGTGGTTATAAAATTACATCAGGTGTCAGGTTTCAGTGGTTATAAAATAGCATCAGGAGTCAGGATTCAGCCATTATAAAATTACACCAGGAATCAGTTGTTTTAAAATAGCATCTGGAGTCAGGATTCAGTGGTTATAAAATTACATCAGGAATTAGGATTCAAGTGATTATAAAATTACGTCTGGAGTCTGGATTCAGCAGTTATAAAATTACTTCAGGAGTCAGGACACAAGCGGAATAAAATTACATCAGGAGTCAGGATTCAGTTGTTATAACATTACATCAGTAATCTGGATTCAGCAGTTATAAAATTACATCAGGGGTCACGAATCAGTTGTTATAAAATTCCGTCAGGAATCAGGATACAAGTGGTTATAAAATTACATCTGGAGTCTGGATTCAGTGGTTACGAAATTACATCAGGAGTCAGGATTCAAGTGGATATAAAATTACATCAGGAGTCAGGATTCAGCGATTATAATATTACTTCAGGTATCAGGATTCAGTGGGTATAAAATTACATCAGGAGTCAGGATTCAAGTGGTTATAAAATTGCATCAGGAGTCAGGATTCAGCGATTATAAAATAACTTCAGGAATCAGAATTCAGTGGTTATAAAATTACATCAGGAATCAGGATTCAGTGGTTATAAAATTACATTAGGATTCAGCATTCAAGTGAATATAAAAATACATCAGGAGTCTGGATTCAGCGGTTATAAAATTACATCAGGAATCAGGATACAGTAGTTATAAAATTACATCAGGATTCTGGATTCAGTGTTTATAAGATTACATCAGGAATCAGGATTCAAGTGATTATAAAATTACGTCTGGAGTCTGGATTCAGCGGTTATAAAATTACTTCAGGAGTCAGGACACAAGCGGTAATAAAATTACATCAGGAGTCAGGATTCAGTGGTTATAAAATTACTTCAGGAATCAAGATTCAGTGGTTGTAAAATTACATTAGGATCAGGATACAGGGGTTATAACATTACATCTGGAGTCAGGAGTCTGTGGTTATAAAATTACATCAGCAGTTAGGATTCAGTGGTTATGAAATTACATTGGGAGTTAGGATTCAAGTGGTTATAAAATTACATCAGGAGTCAAGATGCAGTGATTATTAAATTATATCAGGAATCGTGATTCAAGTGGTTATAAAATTACATCAGGAATCTGGATTCAGTGGGAATAAAATTACATCAGGAGTCATGATGTAGCGATTATAAAATTACATCAGGAGTCACAAATCAGTGATTATAAAATTACCTCAGGGGACGGGATTCAACTGGTTATAAGATTACAACAGGAGTCACAATTATGCAGTTATAAAATTACTTTAGGAATCAGGATTCAGTGGTTATAAAATTACATCAGGAGTCAGCATTC
This sequence comes from Hemiscyllium ocellatum, assembly GCF_020745735.1. Lineage (NCBI taxonomy): Eukaryota > Metazoa > Chordata > Chondrichthyes > Orectolobiformes > Hemiscylliidae > Hemiscyllium > Hemiscyllium ocellatum. Next base: position 58,100,445 of record NC_083404.1, read on the forward strand.
AGTGGTTATAAAAATACATGAGGAGTCAACATTCAAGTGGATACAAAACTACATCCGGAGTCTGGATTCAGCGGTTATAAAATTACATCAGGAATCAGTTTTCAGTAGTTATAACATTACATCAGGAGTCAAGATTCAGTGGTAATAAAATTACATCAGGAGTCAGGGTTCAACTCTTATAAAATGACATCAGGAATCAGGATATAAATGGCTATAAAATTACGTCAGGAGTCAGGATTCAGCTGTTATAAAATTACACCAGGAGTCAGGATTCAGTGCTGATAAAATTACATCAGGAGTCATGATTCAGCCATTATAAAATTACTCCAGGAATCCGGAATCAGTTGTTTTAAAATAACATCTGGAGTCAGGATTCAGTGGTTATAAAATTACATCAGGAGTTTGGATTCAGCTGTTATAAAATTACATCAGGAGTCACGATTATGCAATTGTAAAATTACTTCAGGAATCAGGATTTAGCTGTTATAAAATCACATCAGTAGTCAGGACTCAAGTGGTTATAAAATTACAATTGGAGTCTGGATTCAGCAGTTATAAAATTGCATCAGGAGTCAGGATTAGGTGGATATAAAATTAGGTTAGGAGTCTGGATTCAGCCATTATAAATTTACATCAGTAGTCAGGATTCAGGGTTATAAAATTACATCAGGATTCAGCATTCAAGTGAATATAAAAATACATCAGGAGTCTGGATTCAGCGATTATAAAATTACATCAGGATTCAGCATTCAAGTGAATATAAAATTACATCAGGAGTCTGGATTCAGCGATTATAAAATTACATCAGGATTCAGCATTCAAGTGAATATAAAATTACATCAGGAGTCTGGATTCAGTGGTTATAAAATTATATCAGGAACCAGGATGCAGTAGTTATAAAATTACATCGGGATTCTGCATTCAGTGGTTATAAGATTACATCAGGAATCAGGATTCAAGTGATTATAAAATTACGTCTGGAGTCTGGATTCAGCGGTTATAAAATTACTTCAGGAGTCAGGACACAAGCGGTAATAAAATTACATCAGGAGTCAGGATTCAGTTGTTATAAAATTACATCAGGAATCAGGATTCAGTGGTTATAAAATTACATTAGGAGTCAGGATTCAACTAAATATAAAAATACATCAGGAGTCTGGATTCAGCGGTTATAAAATTACATCAGGAATCAGGATGCAGTAGTTATAAAATTACATCAGGATTCTGGATTCAGTGTTTATAAGATTACATCAGGAATCAGGATTCAAGTGATTATAAAATTATGTCTGGAGTCTGGATTCAGCGGTTATAAAATTACATCAGGAGTCAGGACACAAGCGGTAATAAAATTACATCAGGAGTCAGGATTCAGTGGTTATAAAATTACATCAGGTGTCAGGATTGAGTAGTTATAAAATTACATCAGGAGTCACGATTCAGTGGTTATAACATTACATCAGAAATCTGGATTCAGCAGTTATAAAATTACATCAGGAGTCACGAATCAGTTGTTATAAAATTCCGTCAGGAATCAGGATACAAGTGGTTATAAAATTACATCTGGAGTCTGGATTCAGTTGTTACGAAATTACATCAGGCGTCAGGATTCAAGTGGATATAAAATTACATCAGGCGTCAGGATTCAAGTGGTTATAAAATTGCATCAGGTGTTAGGATTCAGCGAGTATAAAATAACTTCAGGAATCAGAATTCAGTGGTAATAAAATTACATCAGGAGTCAAGATTCAGTGGTAATAAAATTACATTAGGAGTCAGGGTTCAGCTCTTATAAAATAACATCAGGAATCATGTACAAGTGGTTATAAAATTACATCAGGAGTCAGGTTTCAGTGGTTATAAAATTACATCAGGAATTAGGATTCAAGTGATTATAAAATTACGTCTGGAGTCTGGATTCAGCAGTTATAAAATTACTTCAGGAGTCAGGACACAAGCGGTAATAAAATTACATCAGGAGTCAGGATTCAGTTGTTATAACATTACATCAGTAATCTGGATTCAGCAGTTATAAAATTACATCAGGGGTCACGAATCAGTTGTTATAAAATTCCGTCAGGAATCAGGATACAAGTGGTTATAAAATTACATCTGGAGTCTGGATTCAGTGGTTACGAAATTACATCAGGAGTCAGGATTCAAGTGGATATAAAATTACATCAGGAGTCAGGATTCAGCGATTATAATATTACTTCAGGTATCAGGATTCAGTGGGTATAAAGTTACATCAGGAGTCTGGATTCAGTGGTTATAAAATTACATCAGGACTCAGGATTTGGCGGTTATAAAATTACATCGGGTGTCACGAATCAGTGGTTTCAAAATTACATCTGGAGTCTGGATTCAAGTGGGTACCAAATTACATCAGGAGTCAGGATTCAAGTGGTTATAAAATTGCATCAGGAGTCAGGATTCAGCGATTATAAAATGACTTCAGGAATCAGAATTCAGTGGTTATAAAATTACATCAGGAATCAGGATTCAGTGGGTATAAAATTACATTAGGAGTCAGGATTCAACTAAATATAAAAATACATCAGGAGTCTGGATTCAGCGGTTATAAAATTACATCAGGAATCAGGATGCAGTAGTTATAAAATTACATCAGGATTCTGGATTCAGTGTTTATAAGATTACATCAGGAATCAGGATTCAAGTGATTATAAAATTATGTCTGGAGTCTGGATTCAGCGGTTATAAAATTACATCAGGAGTCAGGACACAAGCGGTAATAAAATTACATCAGGAGTCAGGATTCAGTGGTTATAAAATTACATCAGGTGTCAGGATTGAGTAGTTATAAAATTACATCAGGAGTCACGATTCAGTGGTTATAACATTACATCAGAAATCTGGATTCAGCAGTTATAAAATTACATCAGGAGTCACGAATCAGTTGTTATAAAATTCCGTCAGGAATCAGGATACAAGTGGTTATAAAATTACATCTGGAGTCTGGATTCAGTTGTTACGAAATTACATCAGGCGTCAGGATTCAAGTGAATATAAAATTACATCAGGCGTCAGGATTCAAGTGGTTATAAAATTGCATCAGGAGTTAGGATTCAGCGAGTATAAAATAACTTCAGGAATCAGAATTCAGTGGTAATAAAATTACATCAGGAGTCAAGATTCAGTGGTAATAAAATTACATTAGGAGTCAGGGTTCAGCTCTTATAAAATGACATCAGGAATCCGGTACAAGTGGTTATAAAATTACATCAGGTGTCAGGTTTCAGTGGTTATAAAATAGCATCAGGAGTCAGGATTCAGCCATTATAAAATTACACCAGGAATCAGTTGTTTTAAAATAGCATCTGGAGTCAGGATTCAGTGGTTATAAAATTACATCAGGAATTAGGATTCAAGTGATTATAAAATTACGTCTGGAGTCTGGATTCAGCAGTTATAAAATTACTTCAGGAGTCAGGACACAAGCGGAATAAAATTACATCAGGAGTCAGGATTCAGTTGTTATAACATTACATCAGTAATCTGGATTCAGCAGTTATAAAATTACATCAGGGGTCACGAATCAGTTGTTATAAAATTCCGTCAGGAATCAGGATACAAGTGGTTATAAAATTACATCTGGAGTCTGGATTCAGTGGTTACGAAATTACATCAGGAGTCAGGATTCAAGTGGATATAAAATTACATCAGGAGTCAGGATTCAGCGATTATAATATTACTTCAGGTATCAGGATTCAGTGGGTATAAAATTACATCAGGAGTCAGGATTCAAGTGGTTATAAAATTGCATCAGGAGTCAGGATTCAGCGATTATAAAATAACTTCAGGAATCAGAATTCAGTGGTTATAAAATTACATCAGGAATCAGGATTCAGTGGTTATAAAATTACATTAGGATTCAGCATTCAAGTGAATATAAAAATACATCAGGAGTCTGGATTCAGCAGTTATAAAATTACATCAGGAATCAGGATACAGTAGTTATAAAATTACATCAGGATTCTGGATTCAGTGTTTATAAGATTACATCAGGAATCAGGATTCAAGTGATTATAAAATTACGTCTGGAGTCTGGATTCAGCGGTTATAAAATTACTTCAGGAGTCAGGACACAAGCGGTAATAAAATTACATCAGGAGTCAGGATTCAGTTGTTATAAACTTACATCAGGATTCAGCATTCAAGTGAACATAAAATTACATCAGGATACTGGACTCAGTGGTTATAAAATTACATCAGGAATTAGGATTCAAGTGATTATAAAATTACGTCTGGATTCTGGATTCAGCGGTAATAAAATTACATCAGGAGTCAGGATTCAGTGGGTATAAAATTACACCAGGAGTCGGGATTTGGCGTTTATAAAATTACATCGGGTGTCACGAATCAGTGGTTACAAAATTACATCTGGAGTCTGAATTCAAGTGGGTATAAAATTGCATCAGGAGTCAAGATTCAGCAATTACAAAATGACTTCAGGAATCAGAATTCAGTGGTTATAAAATTACATCAGGTGTCAGGATTCATCAATTATAATATTATTTCAGGTATCAGGATTCAGTGGGTATAAAATTACATCAGGACTCAGGATTCAGCGGTTATAAAATTACTTCGGGTGTCATGAATCAGTGGTTACAAAATTACATCCGGAGTCTGGATTCAAGTGGGTATAAAATTACATCAGGAGTAAGGATTCAGCGATTATAAAATGACTTCAGGAATCAAGATTCAGTCGTTATAAAATTACATCAGTAGTCAGGATTCAGCTGTTATAAAATTACACCAGGAGTCAGGATTCAAGTGGTTATAAAATTACGTCAGGAGTCTAGATTCAGCGTTTATAAAATTCCTGATGAAGGGCTCTGGCCCGAAACATCGAATTTCCTGTTCCTTGGATGCTGCCTGACCTGCTGTGCTTTAACCAGCAACTCATTTTCAGCTACTACTTTATAAAATTATGTCAGGAATTTGGATTCAACTGTAATAGAATTATATCAGGAGTCAGGATTCAGCAGTTGTAAAATTACATCAGGAGTCAGGATTCAAGTGGTTACAAATTTGCATCAGGAGGATGGATTCAGTGGGTATAAAGTTACATCAGGAGTCAGGAGTCATTTGTTACAAGATTACATCCAGAGTCTGGATTCAAGTGGGCATAAAATTACATCAGTAGTCAGGATTCAGTGCTGATAAAATTACATCAGGAGTCAGGATCCAAGAAGTTATGTATTTACATCAGTAGTCAGGATTCAGCGGTTATAAAATTACTTCAGGAATCAGAATTCAGTGGTTACAAAATTGCATCAGGAGTCAGGACTCAAGCGATAATAAAATTACATCAAGCGTCAGAATTCAGTGGTTATAAAATTACATTGGGAGTCAGGATTCAGTTGTTATAAAATTTCGTCAGGAATCAGGATACAAGTGGTTATAAAATTACATCTGGAGTCAGGATTCAGTGGTTACAAAATTACATCAGGAGTCAGCATTCAAGTGGATATAAAATTACATTAGGAGTCAGGATTCAGTGGTTATAAAATTACATCAGGATTCAGTGGCTATAAAATTACATCAGGATTCAGCATTCAAGTGAATATAAAATTACATTAGGAGTCAGGATTCATTAGTTATAAAATTACATCTGAAGTCTGGATTCAGTGGTTATAAAATTACATCAGGAGTCAGGATTGAGTAGTTATAAAATTACATCAGGAAGCTGGATTCAGTTGTTATAAAATTTCGTCAGGAATCAGGATACAAGTGGTTATAAAATTACATCTGGAGTCAGGATTCAGTGGTTACAAAATTACATCAGGAGTCAGAATTCAAGTGGATATAAAATTACATCAGGAGTCAGGATTCAGCGATTATCATATTATTTCAGGTATCAGGATTCAGTGGGTATAAAATTACATCAGGAATCAGGATTCAGCAATTATAAAATACATCAGGAGTCAGGATTCAGTGGTTGTAAAATTACATCAGGAGTCAGCATTCAAGTGGATATAAAATTACATTAGGAGTCAGGATTCAGTGGTTATAAAATTACATCAGGATTCAGCATTCAAGTGAATATAAAATTACATCAGGAGTCAGGATTCAGCTGTTATGAAATTACATTAGAAATCAGGATTCAGTAGTTATAAAATTACATCAGGATTCTGGATTCAGCGATTATAAAATTACATCAGGAATCAGGATTCAAGTGATTATAAAATTACGTCTGGAGTCTGGATTCAGCAGTTATAAAATTACATCAGGAGTCAAGATTCAAGTCATAATAAAATTAAATCCAGTCAGGATTCAATGGTTATAAATTACATCAGGAGGCAGGATTCAGTGGTTATAAAATTACATCAGAAATCAGGATTCAGTGGTTATAAAATTACATCAGGATTCAGCATTCAAGTGAATATAAAATTACATCAGGAGTCTGGATTCAGTGGTTATAAAATTACATCAGGAATCAGGATTCAGTAGTTATAAAATTACATCGGGATTCTGGATTCAGTGGTTATAAAATTACATCAGGAATCAGGATTCAAGTGATTATAAAATTACGTCTGGAGTCTGGACTCAGCGGTTATAAAATTACTTCAGGAGTCAGGACACAAGCGGTAATAAAATTACATCAGGAGTCAGGATTCAGTTGTTATAAAATTACGTCAGGAGTCAGGATTCTGCTGTTATAAAATTTCGTCAGGAATCAGGATACAAGTGATTATAAAATTACATCTGGAGTCAGGACTCAGTGGTTACAAAATTACATCAGGAGTCAGGATTCAGTGGGAATAAAATTACATCAGGAGTCAGGATTCAGTGCTGATAAGAGTACATCAGGAGTCAGGATTCAAGTGGATATAAAATTTCATCAGTAGTCAGGATTCTGCGATTATAAAATTACTCAGGTATCAGGATTCAGTGGTTCTAAAAGTACATCAGGAGTCTGGATTCAGTGGGTATAAAATTACATCAGGAGTCAGGATTCAGTGGTTATAAAATTACATCGGGAGTCACGAATCAGTGGTTACAAAAATTACATCCGGAGTCTGGATTCAAGTGGGTATAAAATTACATCAGTAGTCAGGATTCAGTGCTGATAAAATTATATCAGGAGTCAGGATTCAGGGGTTACAAAATTACATCAGGAGTCTGGTTTCAGCGATTATAAAATTACTTCAGGAGTCAGGATTCAGTAGTTATAAAATTACATCAGGAATCAGAACACAAGTAGTTATAAATTACATCAGGAGTCAGGATTCAGCGATTATAAAATTCCATCAGGAATCAGGATTCAGAGGTTTTAAATTTGCATCAGGAGTCAGGATTCAGTGATTATAAAATTACATCAGGAGTTTGGATTCGAGTGGTTATAAAATTACGTCAGGATTCAGTGATTATAAAATTACATCAGGAGTCAGGATTCAGTGGTTACATATAAAATTATATCAGGAGTCACAATGGAGTAGTTATAAATTAACATCAGGAGTCAGAATAATGTCTTTGAAATTCTAATTTGCAACAATTAAAGAGATAGCGATCTGGGTCAGGCAGGCACTTTGGTTGCTTCAAGAGGACTGGGTGAGAATAAATCTGGAAAAGTATGGTTTGCTTGCAGGGCTGCTTATCTGGCAGTTTACATAGGAATTTAGGAACAAGAATTGGCACTTCACTTCCTCATGCCTGTTTTGCTATTTAGTTAAATCATGACTGATCTATATCTTAACTCCGTTCACCCTCCTTGCTTCCATAATCTTTATGACAAGAAATCTCAGTGTTGGATATTTTACATTAACCGAACCTCAATAGTTTTCGTGACAGAGAGATTTTCCAGATTTCCATTGGCCTTTGTGTGAACAAATTGCCCCTGGTATCACAGACAATGATATCAGCCCTGGCCAACATTACTCTCTGATCCACCCTGTGCCTGTTGGACAAGGTGGCTTAAAATTGCCCCACAGGATTTGGCCTGAACAGTGTTGCTTACATAAAATTGCTTTAGCATTCCCTATTTAATGTTGAATTCCTCAATGGTACTTCACTCTTTGTCAACTAATTATTAATAGACATAATCTCTTGTATTCCTTCTTCCGCTTTGATTGTATCAGAATATTGTTTGTCCTCTCTGCGCTCCTCGTTTAAGTTCCCTTTTTACATGCATCATGTACTTCGTGACTAAAGCAACAAGGAAGGTTTTCTTTATTTCAGAATATTAAATACTTCGGGTACTGGAAATCTGAACAGAGAACACTGTAAACATTCAGCGCTTCAGGCAAACCCGGTGAAAGGAGCAAAACATTTGATGCTTCATGATTTTAATAAATATTTGGATGACATATGTAAAGGACTAGAGCGAGGAATAGATTTTATCCAAAGTTGTCCTTTTCCCTCTTTCTGCTTCTGAAAGGATTGACTATAGTAAAGAGGCATTCACTATTCAAATACAAATGTGGAGAGGAATCATTGTCAGGCTATTTAATCAGAGAGAGCAATCACAGACAAGCCCAAACCATTCCTCATCTGCTTCAGGAATTGATGGATAAGGGCCAGCAGCAAGAAACTAGCTGGAATTTTCTCCTCCTGATTCAGGGAGAAAGTGAGTGGGATTTTTGAGGCCAGTTCATAGATCTTTACTATCTGGTGCCCCAGCTGAAGTCAGATAATTTAGTAATATTGCACTGTGACTTAAAGAGCTGAGCCACCGGACAACTCTTTAAAGAAAATGTTTAAATGGATTACAGCCAGCGACAACAAACATGGCTTGCATTTATATAGCATTAACTTCATTGAACATTCCAAGAAGGATTATAAAACAACATTTAAGACCGAACCATATGAGGAGATATTAGTGCAGATGACTAAAAGGCTGAGTAAAGAAGTCAGCTGTGGACTGTTTTAAATGTGGAAAGTAAGGTAGAGAATTGGAGATGTTTAGGCAAAGATATTTGATGTTTGAATTATTATTGTCATGTGCACCTAGGTACAGTGAAACATTTTATTTGTGTGTAGTACAGGCAGCTCATACCATACAAAGTACACAGGAGCAACAGAATAGAGCAAGGAAAACAATATTATAGCTGCACAGAAGGTGTACAAAGAATAAGGTCAACATTAAGTTTGAAATTTGAGAGGCCATTCAGAAATCCAATAACAGCAGGAGAAGCTATTCTTGAATCTGTTGGTACATGTGTTTAAGCTTTTCCATCTTCTGCCCGACTGAAGAGGTTGGAAGAGATTTTAACCAGGTCGGGTGGGGTCTTAAATTACGTTGGCTGCCTTTCTGAGGCAACAGGAAGTGCAGAGGGAGTCAACAGATGGAAGGTTGTGTAATGAGCTGGGTTGTGTTCATAACACTCTGTAGTTTCTTACTGTCCTGAGTACAGCAGTTTTCACACCAAGCCCATGATGCATCTGGATAGAATGCTTTCTACTGTGTGCATTTATATAAATTGGTGGGGGTCATTACAGATATGCCAAATTTCCTTAGCCTCCTGAAGAAGAACTCTAGAACTCAAGTTCCTGGATTGGTGGTGCTGGAAGAGCACAGCAGTTCAGGCAGCATCCGAGGAGCAGTAAAATTGATGTTTTGGGCAAAAACCCTTGAACTCAAGACCTTGAACACATGGCCACTAGTGGTGATGCCATTAAAGTCAGGGGGAGTGCAAGAGGCCAGAGTTACAGGAGTATATCTATCGTACTGATTTGTAAGACTGCAAGATGCTATGGAGATAGTGAGGGATGAGGTATGGAAGGATTTTTTTAAAAAATGACAAATTTAAAATCGAGGCATTACTTAAACAGGGGTTCATATTGACTAATGAACAGTGGAATGATAGAATCCTTACAGTGTGGAAGCAGACCATTCAGCCGACTGAATCCACACCGACCCTCCGAAGAGCATCTCTGCCAGACCCACAACCCCACACTATCCCTGTAATTCCACATTTCCCACGGTTAATCCTCCTAGCAAGTGTGATTTGGTTTGCATTAGCACATACTCCTTGAAAATGGTGTCTCAGGTAGATAGAATAGTGAAGAAGGTGTTTAATATGTTTTTCTTTATTGGTCAGTGCATTGAATATAGGAGTTGGGAGGTCATGTTGCAGCTGTAAAGGACATTGGTTAGGCTACTTTTGGAATATTGTGTGTGATTCTGGTCTCCTTCCTATTGGAAGGATTTTGTGAAACTTGAAAGGGTGTTTCCAGGGTTGGAGGATTCGAGCTGTAGGGAGAGGTTGAATAGGCTGGGACTGTTTTCCCTGGAGCATTGGAGGCTGTGAGGAGACCTTATAGAGGTTTATAAAATCATGAGGAACATGGATAGGGTGAACAGATAAGGTCTTTTCCCTGGGTTGGGGGAATTCAGAAATGCAGGGTATTGGTTTAGGGTGAGTGGGGAGAAGTTTAAAAGGGACCTAAGGGGCAACATTTTCACACAAAGGGTGATGTGTGTATAGAGTTAGCTGCCACAGGAAGTGGTGGAGGCTAGCACAATTACAGCATTTAAATGTCATCTGGATGGATGCATAAATAGGAAGGGTTTAGAGGGATATGGGCCAAATGCTGGCAGGTGGGACTAGATTAATTTAGATATCTGGTTGGCATGGATAAGTTGGACCAAAAGGTCTGTTTTCGTGCTGTACATCTCTGTGACTCAGTGACAGACTGCAGAGATCTCATGTTTACAATGACCTGCAGCAGCTTAAAGGGGATACAACAAGTATAATGGCACGTGAGAAGAATTATGGAAAGTTAATAATCCAGCAAGGGGATGGGAACCAAAATTGTAGGTTGAGTATAGGAAAGGTTGAGAGTAGAGAGGTCCAAAATCAAGTTTCAGGGACGCAAGATGGCACCAGCAAACAAGAAGTTGGTTTGAAGTGTATCTACCTCAACGCCAGGAGCATCCGGAATAAGGTGGATGAACTTGCAGCATTGGTTGGTACCTAGGATTTAGATGTTGTGGCCATTTCGGAGACATGGATAGAGCAGGGACTGGAATTGTTGTTGCAGGTTCCAGGGTTTAGATGTTTTAGTAAGAACAGAGAAGATGGTAAAAGAGGGGGAGGTGTGGCATTGTTGGTGAAGGACAGTATTGAAGTTGCAGAAAGGATGTTTGGGGACTCATCAACTGAGGTAGTATGGGCTGAGGTTAGAAACAGGAAAGGAGAGGTCACCCTGTTGGGAGTTTTCCATAGGCCTCCAAACAGTTCCAGAGATGGAGAGGAAAAGATAGCAAAGATGATCCTTGATAGGAGTGATAGAGACAGGGTAGTTGTCAGGGGGGACTTCGACTTTCCAAATATTGACTGAGATCACTATAGTACAAGAACTATAGATGGGTCACTTTTTGTCCAATGTGTGCAGGAGAGCTTCCTGACATAGTGTGTAGACAGGCCAATGAGGGTCGAAACCATATTAGATTTGGTACTGGGTAATGAGCCCATCCAGGTGTTAGACTTGGAAATAGGTGAGCACTTTGGTGATAACAATCACAATTCTGTTATGTTTACTTTAGTGACAGAAAGGGATAGGTGTATACCACTGGGCAAGAGTTACAGCTGGGGAAAAGGCAAATACGATGCGATTAGGCAAGAGTTAGGAAGCATAGGATGGGGAAGGAAACTGCAGGGGATGGGCACATTAGACATGTGGAGCTTATTCAAGGAAAAGCTCCTGAGTGTCCCAGATAAGTATGTAACTGACGGGCATGGAGGAAGCTGTGGAGCTTGGGAGCCGTGGTTTACGAAGGAAGTGGAATCTCTGGTCAAGAGGAAGAAGAAGGCTTATGTTAGGATGAGATGTGAAGGCTCAGTTAGGGAGCTTGAGCGTTACAAGGCAACCAGGAAAGACCTAAAGAGAGAGCTCAGAAGAGCCAGGAGGAGACATGAGAAGCTGTTGATGGATAGGATCAGGGTAAACCCTAAGACTTTCTATAGGTATTTAAGGAATAAAAGAATGTCGTGAGTAAGATTAGGGCCAATCAAGGATAGTAATGGGAAGTTATGTGTGGAGTTAGAGGAGATGGGGAAGCACTAAATGAATATTTTTCGACAGTATTCACTCTAGAAAATGACAATGTTGTTGAGGAGAATACTGAGAAACAGGCCACTAGACTAGATAGGATTAAGGTTCACAAGGAAGAGGTATTAGAAATCCTGCAGAGTGTGAAAGTAGATAAGTCCCCTGGGCCAGATGGGATTTATCCTAGGATCCTCTGGGAAGCAAGGGAGGAGATTGCCGAGCCTTTGGCATTGATCTTTAAATCGTCATTGTCTACAGGAATAGTGCCAGAAGGCTGGAGGAAAGCAAATGTGGTTTCCCTGTTCAAGAGACAATCCAGGTAATTATAGACCAGTCAGCCTTACTTCAGTTGTTGGTAAAGTGTTGGAAAAGGTTATAAGAGATAGGATTTATAATCATCTGGAAAAGCATAATTTGATGAGGGATAGTCAGCACGGTTTTGTGAAGGGTAGGTCATGCCTCACAAACCTCATTGAGTTCTTTGAGAAGGTGACCAAACAGGTATTTGAGAGTAATGTGGTGTATATGGATTTCAGCAAGGTGTTCGATAAGGTTCCCCACAGTAGACTATTGTACAAAATGTGGTGGAATGGGATTGCGGGAGATATAGCAGTTTGGATCAGTAATTGACTTGCTGAAAGAAGACAGAGGGTGGTGGTTGATGGGAAATGTTCATCTGGAGTCCAGTTACTATTGGTGTCCTGCAAGGGTCAGTGTTGGGTCCACTGCTGTTTGTCATTTTTATAAATGACCTGGATGAGGGCGTAGAAGGGTGTGTTAGTAAATTTGCAGACGACACTAAGGTTGGTGGAGTTGTGGATAGTGATGAAGGATGTTATAGGTTACAGAGAGACATACATAAGCTGCAGAGCTGGGCTGAGAGGTGGTAAATGTAGTTTAATACGGACAAGTGTGAGGTTATTCACTTTGGTCGGAGTAACCGGAATGCAAAGTACTGGGCTAATGGTAAGATTGTTGGTAGTGTAGAGGAGCAGAGAAATCTCGGTGTCCAGGTACACAGATCCTTGGAAGTTGCCACCCAGGTTGACAGGATTGTTAAGAAGGAATACAGTGTTTTAGCTTTTATTAATACAGGAATCGAGTTCCGGAACCATGAAGTTATGCTACAGCTGTACAGAACTCTGGTGCGTCCGCACTTGGAGTATTGTGTACAGTTCTGGTCACCGCATTATAAGAAGGATGTGGAAGCTTTGGAAAGGGTGCAGAGGAGATTTACTAGGATGTTGCCTGGTATGGAGGGAAGGTCTTATGAAGAAAGGCTGAGGGACTTGAGGTTGTTTTCGTTAGAGAGAAGAAGGTTGAGAGGTGAGTTAATAGAGACATATAAGATAATCAGAGGGTTAGATAGGGTGGACAGGGAGAGCCTTTTTCCAAGTATGGTGACGGTGAGCATAGCTTTAAATTAAGGGGTGATAGATATAGGACAGTTGTCAGAGGTAGTTTCATTACTCAGAGACTAGTAAGGGTATGGAATGCTTTACCTGCAAAGGTAGTAGATTCGTCAACCTAAAGTCGTCATTGGAGAAGCATATGGACATACATGGAATAGTGTAGGTTAGATGGACTTCAGATTGGTATGACAGGTCAGTGCAACATTGAGGGCCAAAAGGCCTGTACTGCGCTGTGATGTTCTATGTTCCAAGTTCTATGTTATCTCTCCGCAAAGTTCCTGCAAATTCTGCAGGGATGATATCATTGAATCGTAGAGTAGATATAGCAAAGAAAGAAAACTACTCAGTCTGTTGAGTTCATATTGGCTCTCTGAAACTGTGCTCCACTAGTTCCACTTCCTCACCCTTTCCTCTTGGTCCTGTAAATATTCCTCTTTTAAGTGCTTATCTGAAAGTCATGATGAGTCGGCACCAGTACCATTTCAGGTGGTGTATTTCAGATTCTAGCCATTTGTTACATCAAACAATTTTCCCTCATGTGATCTTTGATCTTTTGCAAATCATCTTCTCCTCCCAAACAGCACTGCTTTAAAAAAGCTGTCATTTGCACAGTGGTAGTGACCCTATATCTACCCTGCTTTTCCAATCTATCCATATAACCATTCCAGTAATTTTTTTCTGCACCCTATCTAATGACTTTGCATTCTTCCTAAAGTGAGCTGCTCCACATTAAGCACAGTACTCCAGTTAAGGTTGAACCAAGGTCCAACTAAGGTAATAGCTTATTGTAATTCTGTGTTTTCTACGTCTCTATTTATAAAGTCCGAGATTCCAAATGTCTTATTATCCAACTTCCTTGCACTGCCACCTTCCATGATTTGTGCACATACACTCAGATCTCTTTGTTCCTGCAGCCCCCTCTATTTTCCACTCATTCTTTCTGCCAAAAGATATTCCTATATCATTCTGGTTTAGATTTCCTACAGTGTGGAAAGTGGCCCTTTGGCCCAACCAATCCACACCGACCCTCCGAAGAGCTACCCACCCAGACCCAGTTCCCTCTGACTAATACACCTAACATTACGGGCAATTTAGCATGGCCAATTCACCTAACCTGCACATTTTTGGACTGTGGGAGGAAACCGGAGCACCAGGAGGAAACCCACACAGACACGGGGAGAATGTGCAAACTCCAATCTGCATTAAATTTCACCTGCCCTATTCTAATAGCCAATCTGTATCTGATAAATATCTTTCGTTATCCTCCCCATTGTTCATGATGTTTCAAGTGTGCTATTGGAAAATTTTGCAGTTGTACCCTGTACAGCCAAGTCTTGGTCATTAATATATATTCCGAGAAACTGTGGAATTAACAACCTCCCTTGAGGACTCCAGTGTGTGTCTGCTTTCAGTTCAAAATGCAAACACCTGTCACTACTCTCTGCTTCCTGCCACTGAGACAATTTTATATCCACACTGCCATTGTCATTTTTATTCCATGGGCTTCAGTTCTGTTGAACACATCAACCATATTGGTCTCATCAAGATTTGGTAGGACAAATCAGGGCAGGTCTTAAACACTTAATGGCAATGTCCTGGGAAGCATTACTGAACAAAGAGACCTTCGAGTGCAGGTTCATAGTTCCTTGAAAGTGGAATTGCAGATAGACAAGGTAGTGAAGAAGACATTTGGTAAACTTGCCTCTGTTGGTCAGTGCATTGACTATAGAAGCTGGGAAGTCATGTTGCTACTGTACAGAACATTGGTTAGGCCACTTTTTGAATACTGCTTTTAATTCTGATCTCCATGTTATGGGAAAGATATTGAACTTGAAAAGGTTCAGAAAACATTTACAAGGATGTTTCAAGGTTTGGAGGGCCGGAGCTATAGGAAAATCCTTAACAGGCTGGAGCTATTTTCCATGGAGTATCAGAGGCTGTGGGGTGACCTTATAGAGGTCTATAAAATCATGAGGGGCATGGATAGGGTGAATATTCAAGGTCTTTTCCTTAGAGTGTGTGTGTCCAAAACTAGAGGACATAGGTTTATAGTGATAGGGGAAAGATTAAAAAGGGACATAAGGGGCAACTTTTTCATGCAAAGTGTGGTGTGTGAAAGGAATGAGCTGTCAGAGGAAGTGGTGGAGGCTGGTACAATCACAAGATTTAAAAGGCATCTGGATGGGTATATGAATAGGAAGGGTTTAGAGGACCAAATGCTGGCAAATGGGACTAGATTAATTTAGGATACCTGGTTGGCAAGGACTAGTTGGACCGAAGGATCGGTTTTCATGCTGTACATCTCTATGACTCTTTGACAGAGGACAGTTGAATTGTCTAATTGGGAGCAAGCTCCCATTACCTGCCATGTTACAGTGGGAAGAGGCTGTACTGATGACAAATAGTTCCCAAGGAAAACTACTGCTGAGTCAGCAGAAGGATGGTAGCTGGAGCAAAGTGAACTCAAAGATATTATGAATGACTGGAAAAGGGTCAATGTCATTCAGAAAGTGAGTGGCACTTTTGATTGATCATTTGGCAGCAGGTCCTACACTACCTTGCAATAACTGGCTAATGAGTTCACAGGAGTATAGGGCCATCTAATCCAGTGTGCGAGATGGGAGGTCGGGTGCAAATAGTCAGTGGCAGCTGATGCTCCAGCAAGTGCTGCCTGCTCTGGATCACTAAGGCCACCTTCCCTAGAATCAGAGAAGTGCCTCAGCAAGTCTGGACAGAAATACAAAGGAGGTCAGCAGCTATGGAGTCAGCTCCTGAATCTGCATCCAGTACTGCAAGTATGCCAGTGATTTTATTTGCCTTGCCAAGCTGTGTGACAAAGCTTGTGGGTGAGCTTCATAAAGAGAAAGCGGCCTTCCAGATGGTGATAAGGAGATGACAACATATCCTGTTGGAGACATGGCTGCACCTTGATTAGCAGCCTTGCTGCTTTTGCTGGGCCCCACCTGATCCCTGCAGTGTGATTATCTACAGGTCACATTTGTGTGTCCCCATTTTGGATTGCTGGTGTCTCATGGGCATTATATTTGAGTCTATGGGGACACCAAACCTTTGTTTTTGTGGCCACAAGACAAAATGGCACACAACAACAGAGAGAGGCAAGGTCTGCTTAGATTTGACAGCCTCATCCTCACACAGGATGCCTCAAAGTTTTCAGGGCAGCAGTGCGGTTGTGGATGGTGAGACAGGAGTGCTAACCCATGAGGATAAGAGAAAAAGTAAAAGTGAGCAAGGATATATCCAGCTCACACAAAAGGTGCAGTGCTCATGTGATAGCTGCTGGATATATGGAGTTGAATGAGGGTAGGCATCCTTCACTGCAGGGTAAAAGATATGGGTGCAACCACCTCCGATCGGTCAGATTGCCACACTTTATTTTTTCTGGGGCCTTTTCTTTAGTATGATCTATCTACTTCCAGGAAAAAAAATCCCATCTTGTAGAACTGCTGGACAAATTGGAGTCTCTATGTATAGCCTTCCTCAGTTTTCCCAGCAAAATGAATGATTTCTATCAGGATTTCACCCACTCCATCAGTCAGCTTATGTCCTCTTAAATTCAATGACCATACTCTTCGCAAACTCCCAAATTGTGTGTCAACTGCAAGTTTTGAAATTATGCCCATACATCTAAGTTTAAGCCAAATAATAAGTATCCAGAAAGTGATGGTTCCATGGCATATAGCTCTGATATATATCTTCCGCATTTAAAAGCAACTGTTTAGCCCACTGTCTGTTTCCAGTCACTTGTCTCATTTTGTATGCTTGCCATTACTGGCCCTTTTGTCCCATGGACCTCAACTTTGTTTCAAAACTTATATGTGGCAATTTGTCAAAACTCTTTGGACGTCCATAAATAGCCCAACGAACATATTTCTCTTATCAACTCTCTTTGTTATGTCACCAAAAATTTAATCAAGTTAGTTAAGCATGATTGGTACTTACCAAGTTCACATTTGATTTTGTTTGTCAACCTTTAACCAGCCCTTATTGTTTCGAGTAGCTTTCTCACATCTCAGTGACTGGAGATGGCATGCCTGTATTACCTGCCAGGCATATCCTTACATCCTTTTCAGAAGAAAAGTGAGATATTTGCAATTTTCCAGTCACCAAGAATCTTGTAGTTTGCGACTCCCTGAAGACTATCGAACATCTGCAAGGCACAAGTCAGGAGTGTGACAGAAAACTCCCCACTTACCTGAAGACAACTCCAACAATCCTCAAAAAAAACCACCCATCTCAAAGATGTACTGCAGAAATTCACTGAGCTCCTTACATAGGACTTTCCAAACCCACGATTGCTACCATCTAGAAGGTCAAGGGCCGAAGTTAAACGTGAACGCCACCACCTAGAAGATCTCTTCCAAGTCCCTTACCATCTTAACTTGGAAATATTTCACTGTCTTTTCAGCATGACTGGGTCAAAATCCTAGAATTCCCTACCTAACAGCATTGTGGGTCTACCTACATGGAATGGACTGCAATGGTTCAAGAAGACAGCTCATCACCACCTTAATGAGGGCTACTGAGA
Source organism: Hemiscyllium ocellatum (assembly GCF_020745735.1). Lineage (NCBI taxonomy): Eukaryota > Metazoa > Chordata > Chondrichthyes > Orectolobiformes > Hemiscylliidae > Hemiscyllium > Hemiscyllium ocellatum. Next base: position 58,118,418 of record NC_083404.1, read on the forward strand.
ATGGGAATCATGACACCCACATTTCACCATTGAATAAAGAAAGGAAAATAATTGAACAACATTTACAAATTGCTTAAAACAGTAGCTTCCAAGATGGCTGAATGTTTACATAGCTGTACACTAAAAATTCCAAAACTATTCAGCCTGTCTAGAAGTAACCCACCAGAATCAATCAACTTTAATGATTCTGAATGGCCCATTCACAAAACATCTAGACAGCACCTGTGCATTCAACTGAATGTGAAGCAAGCCATTTGATACAATCAGTTAGCATAATGGATTCTGGATGAGAAAAGACCCCTCCAGCCATAATCTAATTATTTTTAAACAATGGGCCTGGAATCAGCTTGCCGTAAATAGAATTGGATGGTTTGTCAAAGGGGATCAAGTGACGAGCAAATTAACATTCTTTATGTTTTAGGAGACCATCATTCTCCATATCCATCAGAAGCATAATAGAGACCCTCATTCTCTCTCGCTTTCTCTCTCCACTAATCCTGGAGCCTGCAGTCACATGCTGTGATTAGCACCTTAAAACAATTAACCCAGCAAACTAGAAGGTAAGACAGAAATCATCCATGAACATTGTTAAATCGTCACAACACCGAATCAAGAAAGGTCATCGAGTCCAAAATCACCCAAGTTATCAATCTTAATTTCAAACTGACTTTTAAACAATTCCATTTTGGTACTTACTTCTGTGTTTGCATGTAAATTTTGTGAGAGCTAGAGTGCTTTTAAAATTATTTTTACATATGAGTTGTAAAATAGAGTGTACATTTTTGTTTTAAAACTTGAGAAAATCTACTAGGGTTTTGTAGTCATAGTGGTTACATATTTGGACTGAATAGGCAAACAAATTAATAAATACCTAGGACAATATCCAGGCTTCAGCTGAAAAGTGGGAAGCAACATTTGCACCACACAAAAGCCAGACAATGAACTACCTCTAATAAGAGACAATCTAACCATCTTCTTTTGATATTCAACCGTCTAATCACCACTGAGTTCCCCAGTATCACTATCCTGGAGGTTACCATTGTCCAGAAACTAAATGGGAATAGCATATAAATATGCTTGTAGGAGAAAATGAGGACTGCAGATGCTGGAGATCAGAGCTGAAAATGTGTTGCTGGAAAAGCGCAGCAGGTCAGGCAGCACCCAAGGAGCAGGAGAGTCGATATTTCGGGCATGAGCCGAAACGTCAACTCTCCTGCTCCTTGGATGCTGCTGACCTGCTGCGCTTTTCCAGCAACACATTATCAGCTATACATATGCTTGCCATAGAATGAGTTGTTGAGGACTCCAGATCTCGATCGGGTTTAAAAGGATGAGGGTGGGATCACATAGAAACATGCAGAATACAGAGAGGTCCGGATAGAGTGGATAGGGAGAAGGTATTTCCACTAGTAGAAGAGACCAGGACCTGAGGGCACATCCTCAAAATGAAGGAATAGCCCTTAAGAACTAAGATGAAGAAGAATTTCTTCAACCAGAGGGTGGTGGATCTGTGGAACTCATTGCTGTAAAAGGCTTTGAATGTCAAGTCATTGAGTGCATTTAGGACAGAGATAGATAGGTTGTTGATTAGTAAGGAAATCAAAGGTTATGGGGAAAAGGCAGGAGAATAGAGTTGAGAAATAGATCACCAAATGACCTAGCTCTGCTCCTATATTTATGGTCTTTATACAGTGACTACAAGAGTAGGTCAGAGTCTAGGAAACCTGCACTGAGTGACTCACTTCCTCACTCCCCAGGGACTGTTCACTATCTGCAACACAGAAGTCAGGAGTCATAGAGTCATAGAGATATACAGCATACAAACAGACCATTCGGTCCATCCTTCCCATGCTGACCAGATATCCTATATAAATCTAATCCTATTTAACAGCATTTTGCCTTCTAAACCCTTCCTATTCAAATACTCATCCAAATGCCTTTTAAATGTTGTAATTATATCAGCCTCCATCACTTCCTCTGGCAGCTCATTCCATACTCGCGCCACCCTCTGCATGAAAAAGTTGCCCCTTAGGTCTCTTTTATATCTTTCCCCTCTCACCCTAAACCTATGTCCTCCAGTTTTGGACTCCCCCACCCAGAGGAAAAGATTTTGCCTATTTACTCGATCCATGCCCCTCATGATTTTATAAGCCTCTGTAAGATCACCCCTCAGCCTCCGACACTCCAGGGAAAACAGCCCCAGCCTATTCAGCCTCTTCCTAAAGCTCAAGCCCTCTAACCCTGGCAACATCCTCATAAATCTTTTCTGAACCCTTTCAAGTTTCACAACAGGCTTCCAATAAGAAGGAGACCAAAACTGCACACAATATTCCAAAGGTGGCTGAACCAATGTCCCACACAGCCGCAACATGACCTCCCAACTTCTTTACTCAAAGCACTGACCAATAAAAGCAAGCATATCAAACACCTTCATCACTATCTAATCTACCTGCGACTTCATTTTCAAGGAACTATAACCTGCACTTGTTCAGCAACACTTCCCAGGACTTTACCATTAAGTATATCAGTCCTGCCCTTATTTCCCTTTCTGAAACGTAGCACCTCACATCCTCTACTTCCCTTGTTCTTCAAAGTGGTCGAGGTCATTGGTTGGAAGATGCTGTCGACTGAACTTTGGCATGTTCTGAAATTTGAATACTTTAGAATTCTCTATCCTAAAGGACTGTGGAAGCTGAATTATTGATTATGCTAAAAACAAAAATCGATATATTTCTGCAGTCTAATGACATTGTCATGATGTGGAGATAGTGTGGCAAAGTGGCACTGAGGTAAATGAGTAGCTGTGATCCAAATGAATGTTGGAGCAGGCTTGAAAGGTTGAATGGTCTATTCCTCTTCCAGTGTCCCAGTACTGCATTTTGGTGCATCAAATAACTGAGTTAGAAACAAATCTGTTCACTATACTAATACAAATCAATCCCAACTAAGCTTCTTTATTGACAAAACCATTCAACCTTTTGGAATAGAGAATGAAACTAAAGCCCTGGCTCCAGACTTTGGGAAGGCAAATATTAGCTGTGAAGTACAAGTTAAAATTGAAATTTCAGCTGAATCTACTTGAAGGTTCATAGACATAGTGAGTTTTTTTTAAGTACAGGAATATTAGCAAAGCTGCAAACAAAATATATAATCAGAGAAGACTTACAAATACATCATGTCCTATTAGTACAATCATGGGTTTCCTCAGATATTTGAGATAATTTTAAAGGATATAAAATTCTTACATTTCTTCCAGATCTAAAGAATATAATCAAGCAAATCTTTGAGATCATCATTGCAAGATGCAGTCCCATGTTTCAATCTTATGGTCCTATGAAAAACTATATTTAAAATCTTATATCTGTATACATTACACTTGCTTATAAATTTACTTCTGTTTTCACATTCCTGCATTGACTTTTTTTCTATTATAAAGCACGTGTCTGCATTTACAATAAAAAATTCTCAATTAAACATTTTTCCACTATTGTGTGGTGGAATACTGACCACTTGCAGCTCCAACAACTCTCAGGAACCTTAACACCATCCAAGACAAAGCAGCATATTTAATTGACACTACATCCAAAGATATTCACTTCCTACACCATAGACTCTCTATAGCATCAGTGTGTACTATCTACTAGATGCATTATAGAAATTCACCAAGGATCCTTAGAAAGCATCTTTCAAATCCATGAATATTCCCATTTAGAAGGACATGGGAACACCGTCAGCTGCAAGTTCCCTTCCAAGGCACTCACCATCCTGACTTGTTCAGTGTTCCTGGTCAAAACCCTGGAGTTCCTTCCTAAACAGCAATGTGGATCTACCTACCGCAAATGGACTGCAGTGGTTCAAGAAGGCAGCTCACCACCATCTTCTCCAGAGCAACTAGGGGTGATAAATATTGACTGGAGAAAGTGAGGACTGCTGATGGTGGAGATCAGAGTTGAAAAGTGTAGCAACCCAGTCAGTGATGTGCATATCTTTTGTGTGAATAAAAGAAAATTATTTTCCTTAAAAATTAAGAAACCTGCTGCTGTCAACCAAGGAATAGAAAAAGAGGGGAGCCATCTACCACTTCTTAACTGACTGTAACACTTCAGTACAACCAACCTTTCTAATGAATCCTCTTGATCAATTTTTAGCACAACCAGGATTTCACAATGACTCCTCTTTCACAATGACTTCTCATTGGCACTGTTGCCTCACAGCGTCAAAGACCTGGGTTTGATTCCACCCTCTGGCCACTGTCTCTGTGGAGTTTGCACATTCTCCCCTAATCTGCGTGGATTTCCTTCAGGTGCTCTGGTTTACTCCCATAGTCCAAGGATGTACAGGTAAGGTGGGTTAGCCATGGGAAGTGCAGAGTCACAGGGATAGGTCTGGGTGGGATGCTCTTCAGAGGGTCAGTATGGACTCGATGCGCCTGCCTCCATAAGGTAGGGGTTCCATGATTCTATGACTTAGCAGCAGCTCCTTAGACTGAACAATCGGCACTAGCACCATTTCTCTTTTTGCTATGTATAAATGACTTGGATCACAGAAAACAGACTGGAATTTTTAGTTCTAATTCTGATCAATCTAAACTGGAAATAGTAGTTTTGTTTCTAATTAAGCTTTCAGACACATTATGACAGACCACTGAAGCAAATGGGGAATGGTATGCATACCTCCTGGACCAGAGTTGAGGATGTTACCACTGCACCACAAGAAACCCTCCAGGAAGAATAGCTTTTTTTCTATTTTTGAAAAATATATACAGAAGTGCTCTAAAACACAACAGAATGCATTACTTTTCATTACTAAACAGGGAAGAGAAAGTGAGGACTGCAGATACCGGAGATCAGAGCTGAAAAATATGCTGCTGGAAAAATACAGCAGGCCAGGCAGCATCCAAGGTGCAGGAGAATCGACGTTTCAAGCATAAGCCCTTCTTCATTACTAAACAGCCCATGGTATTGTTCATTTATTAACCAGCACCAGTAAATCACCCATGTTTCCCAATTGATTAACTCACATTTGTCCCCATTAAAGGCAATGCAGACCATCAAAATGAGGGAGAGGTAGGGAGGTGGTTAAATCAAAATGGATTTACAAGGGGATATAAAACACTGGAAAAGAATATTTTTGGTAAATCAACTTGTTCAGACACATGTCTGGGGCAGGTGGGACTTCAACAAACTTCCTTGCATAGAGATAGGAACATTACCACTGCACTACAAGAGTTCCTGGAAAGAATTGTAAACTGTGAGGATGGAATTAATCAGCTGCAACATGTGCATGCAAGTGGGTGGTGGAAAATAATGCACACAAGTGATACATTCAAAAGTCCAAAGATGTGGTGGATTGGCTATGCTATAGTGTCCAGGCTTGTGCAGGTTGGATGGATTAGCCATGGGAAATGCAGGTTACAGGGATAGGGTAGGGGTGTGGATGTGGGTGGCATTCTCATTGGACAGTTGATGTGGAATTGATGGGGCAAATGGCCTGCTTTCACACTGTAGGGATTCTATGAATTTATCATTCTATCATTCAGGCAGAAGCAATAGGGTGAGATGGTATCTACATAAATGCAGTTGAAAATGTGTTGCTGGAAAAGCGCAGCAGGTCAGGCAGCATCCAAGGAGCAGGAGAATCGATGTTTCGGGCATGAGTCCTTCTTCAGGATTCCTGCCTGACCTGCTGCACTTTTCCAGCAACACATTTTCAGCTCTGATCTCCAGCATCTGCAGTCCTCACTTTCTCCTCTACATAATGGCACCATTCTAAAGAGCTTTCAGTGACAGTATGGCCTGAGAGTGCAATTGGATCAATTGTTGAAGATGGTAGGACAGCTTAGAAACTGCATAGCAAAGCATATGAGATTGCGGCCTTCATAAATTTAGACATTGATTACAAAATCAGAGAGGTTATGTTGGAATTTAACGGAAAATGCTTGATTCAGCCCCAACCAATTCTGGTCTTTACACTTTACAGAGGTACGAGTCTTTGAAAGGATGCAGAGAATATTCACTTGAATGTTTCCAATGACAATAAATTTTATTTCGAAGGTTATGTTGGAAAAGCTGTGGTTGTTCTCCCGAAGCAAGTTACACACTACTATCAAATCTCTCTTCAATGTAAGATTATGAAAGACATGATAAACTAGACAAGGAGGAACTGTTCCTATTAGCTGACAGTACTAGGGAAACATAGATTTAAGGAGTTGAGCAAGTGACAAGGGGAATGTGAAGAGGACATTTTTAACATAGTCAATGACACCAATTTGGAACTAGTACAAATGAGAATGGTGAAAGTGGAAACAAACTATTATTTCAAAAGGAAATTCAATAGGCAATTGAAGAAAATAATCATGTAGAGCTAAGATAATTGAGGGGGAAGTAGAACTGACTGGTTTAATTGGGCCAAATGGCCTTCTTCTGTGCTGTAAATGATTCAATGTACTTATCAAGCTCCTCCTTCTGGATTCCAATTTAAGCCTCACGACAGGGTTTGGGCACAAGACCTAATGCTGACATTCCACGCTAGAGGTAGAGGGAACATTACTCCGCGTGAGATGTTTTGGAAGATATGTAAAACTGGGGTGTCATTTGCATGCTTAGGTGGATGTAAAAGATTCGATGGCACGATTTCAAAGATGAGCAGGGGAGTTATCTCTGGCTAATTTCTCAATCAAAGCCACAAACAGCAGCTTATCTGGTCATTGTCACAATACTGTGTGTGGGAATTTACTCAGTACATATTAATGCCACATTTCCCATATTACAACAGAGAAAAAACACTATAGGGTAAGTTTTTGAAATGTTCAGTGGTCATAAAACTCCATGCAGATGCAAGGTTTTCTTTTTCCTGAAATTAATTTGTGCTATTCAAATGGAACAGAAGAACTCCTTTACATTCAGAACACAGTTGAACCTTCTTTGCCTGTATTCCTGTTTGTTTAGTTACATTTTTTCCATTGCAATATCCTCCCATACAGTTCCCTGTTTTTGTAGCTCTTCACGTTACTTTGAAGCTCACTGAATATCAAGTTTTAGTTGAACTAATCACAGCCCCACCCTGCTCCCCACCCAACCCCCTGAACAGAATCCTCCAACCTAACTTGGCAATGACCCTTACTGAGCTCCAATGAATAGAGTTGTTGTAGGAACAATGAGTGTGACTGATCTCTGGAAAGTCAAGCTATCTTATATTGTCTTCAGGACACTGGTCCAGATGCCCAGTCTGAAACATAATCTAGCTACTCTGCTTTCTTGAAAACTTAACCCATTGAGGGCTAGATTTATTTCAATAAAAGTATGTTAAATATATATTACACCAAAGTCCCTCTGTCACATCATTATTTGGAACCCAAAATGTCAAAAGTGCCTCTAACCATAAACTGTGCTGTGGAGTATTGATTGGTAGGAGCCATTCACATCTTCCTCAGCCTGGCATTTATTTTCCTCTTCTTCTGAGAAGTGACATTCCCAATGGCAAATCCTCTATTGTACTGTTTCTGACATGGGTAGGAGTTGAAAAGTGAGCTGCGAGGAGCAGAAAATATGATTCCCGGTCAACAAAAACAACTGGGAAAGAAAGGTTTTAACTGCATCTATTAATGTTGAATCCACAACATCTTGGACTGATTAACATCACATATGTCGAATCATTGGGCCAAGTGCCCTTTCCCATAATGCGTGATATTTGTAGACAACTGTTTCGTACTGGCACCAATAAGAAATAAGTGATGAACAAAAACCAACAATGAGTAAAAACATTTTAAAAATGGTAAATATGTACAAACTGGAATGCATTCCCTGAGAGCCTGGTGGAGACCAATACAACTGGGGCTTTGAAAGGGAATTGGAAAATACTAAAAGAGGAAAGAAGTGCAGGGTTACGGAGAAAGGGTAGAGCATGGAGACCAGCTGAATTATCTTTGCTGAGAGCCAGCAAGCACATGATGGGCCAATGACCTCCTTCCTCACTGGAAGCCTTCCATGAATCTAAACGAGTTGAAAAGGTTGAACATTGGCCCACTAAATGCTGGGAAGTGAAAGTGCATGTGTTGTTCAGTAGTACAGCATTAGGTTGTGATGCCCCTACAATTTATAGGATTCTGATTTAGACAGTGCCTATGCTTTGAAAGTATTTTCGGTCATTGTAACATGATTTGGGACATCCTGTATTGTGACAGGTGCTTTGAAAACCTCTTTCATTCCTCTTATTGCTCAGTGGAAGATTCGTTAGTTCCCCAGTACCAATGGAATAGGTGAGGATGTAAAATTGGTCACTCTGCATTTTGTTGGCCGTATTCTCCTCCTTAAATAATGTGTGGGTATGCTGTTGCAATCAAGCTTCATGACAATGACAGACTTAACATTATGCATTTTCCAAACGTATCACCTAAGCCATACCAGGAGGTAATGCCAACATTCATGACCAGTTTTACTTGGGTAAGAATAAGTCCAGGAAATACTGCAACGTCAAGCAATGAATTGGCAGCTCCCCATGGGTGGAACTTGTCAATTCATCAGAACCATTTTTCGTAAACTTGAAACTGTCATGGTTAAATTTCTGCCAACACCTGTCAATTTCCATCCATGTTCAAAGGAGCTATGCATGTGTAATCCAAATCAAAATGATCTTGTTGACTCCTCCAAGATATTTCATATTGCTAGATTCCATTACTTTGTGGCACAGTGGCTCAGTGATCAGCACTGTTGCCTCACAGTGCCAGGGACCCAAGTTCAATTCCACCCTTGGTTGACTGTCTGTGTGGAGTTGGCACATTCTCCCCATGTCTGCATGGGTTTATTCCTGGTGCTCTGGTTTCCTCCAACAATCCAAAGATGTGTCGGTTAAGTGGATTGGCCATGCTACATTGTCCATAGTGTCCAGGGATGTGTAGGTTAGCCATGGGAGATGCAGGGTCATGTGGGTCTGGGTGGGATGGTCTTCAGAGGGTCAGTGCAAACTCTATGGGCCAAATGGCCTGCTTCCACATTGCAGGGATTCTATGAATATTCACATTACAAATATGTTAACATGTAATTGCTTTATTCAAGTCTGTTCGCAGTCATGCAGCAAAGATCTTGTAAGATGCATCCCTTTATGCACAACTTCCACTCAATAAATCTCCCAGCTAAGCATGGTCATCTTAATTATGAGAACTAGTTTCAGTCAATATTTCTGGATAAAAATAGTTTGAGGGGATTGGTGCTCTTGTGCTGTTTCCTTCACTTTACATACAGGTGGCTGGTTTGTTTGCTGCCTTCAGGCGGATTTGCATGTGTTACCTATTCAAACTGTCTGTTCAATAGGCAACAAAAGGCACCTTCTTAAAGAGTACACAGTTACACTTAGGTGCCAGTATTATGTAGTTTCTCAGTAAATAAGAACTGCTTCTTTCTACAGTGAGGTTATGAAAAATTCTTTGTCAGCCAAGCACAAGATTTGACTTGACTTGATATATCCATCAAATGACAGATGTGGCTAAGGACAAGAGTTCTGTCCAGGATATTTAGTTTTGGCAGCATTAAAATCACTAGTATAACTTCAGAAGGAGGAGGCTATCAGTTATCAGATTTGCCCTCTGGGCAATCAGGAGGCCCACTTTCCTCTTCACTAAAGAGGAATAACATATAAATAAAAACTGAGTTTAAACTATGCACGTCATTTCAAATTTCACATATGGTGTATTGTGAGATTTTAAAAGCTAATTTGAGTATAAATATGCTTGTGGGTCATATTGCACAAAGTCTTATTGCTGCAATAAGCACTGCTATTGTTCTGCCCTATTAAAACATTTACAATGTGAAGGTGACCTGAATTCAGATCCTGAAGGGCTAATTTTGTTTTTGTGGCAGAACTGCATTGACAGAAAAACATAACACATGTGTAAAATGAATGATTTATAAAACACTTCTTAGATTATAACTTTAGCTTATAATATCTGTGCTGCACTATCTACATCATGTTTGAAAGGCAAGTTCTTAGAAATCGACAGGATCACAGATTGCTGTAGTCCCGCCACTTGACTGCAATCTCTATGTTCTATATTTACTCCTTAATTCTGGATTTGTTGGCCTATTAACATGTCATTTCTGTGCACTGCTTATTCAAAAAAAACATCTGCAGTGACAATGCTGCTTTCTTTCAAATAGATTATCTTGTGTGGAAGTTTAGGCTGGAGGTTCTCAGTAGATTATACTTATATTTTGTGGAAGTCCTTCTGAAAAAAAGTTGGAAACCAATGATATATTTAACTACTGTTGCACAATACAATCTGAGATGTAGGCAGATCTAATAATACTTGTCAATAAGAACCTGTATAAAGGGAAAAGAAATGCATGGATGTATATCTCAATATGAGGTGCCCCATTATTTGGATTAGGCCTGCCTCTGACAATTACCTGAAGGTTTATGGAAATAAGTGAATTATTTGTTTAAACAACAAAAAAGCATTAGTGACTGTCCAATTTGCTTTGGCTGGAACTAGCTGGCACAGCTTCAATTGTGAGCCTTGAATAATTAGTTTAGAGGAGCCAAAATTCGAGAAAAACAGAATAGAATCCTATTGCCAATCAGAGGCTGGGAGTTCTGCAGCAATAACTCACTTCCTGACTCCTCAAAGCGTGTCTGTCATCTCCATGGCACAACTGAGGACAGTGACAGAACCCTCTCTGCTTGCCTGAATCTGTGCAGCCTCAGTAACGTTCAAGAAGTCTCACACCATCCAGAACAAAACAGCCTGCTTGATTGCCACCCCATTTAATACTTTCAACATTCACTTCCTCCTCCACTACCAATGCACAGTAGCAATAGTGTGTACTATCCACAAGACGACCTGCACCAAGGCCCCTTTGAGTGTACCTTCCAAACTCGTAACCTCTATTATCTAGATGGATAAGGACAGCAGGCATAGGGTACCATTTCCAAGATTAAAATCATTGACACACTATGCCCCTTGGCCATTGGGACAACATTGACCCTCTGCAGAATATCCTATCCCCCTAACCTCACCCCCACCTCCACCTCCATACCCCTAACCCAAATCTTCCCCCACTCCCCGAACCTCACCCACCCTTTAACCCTACACCTTCCATAGCTAATCTACCGAACCGACACTTCCCTGTACACAATTAGCATGGCCAGTCCACCTAACCTGCATCTCTTTGAACTGTGGGAGATAAGCAGAGCACCCCAAGGAAACCCACACAGACTTAGGGAGAATGTGCAAACTCCACGCAGACAGCTGCCTGAGGGTGGAATTGAACTCGGGTTGCTGGTGCTATGAGACAGCAGTGCTAACGACTGAGCCCACATGCTGTCTTCTCCAAACCAACCACTGTCCTGTTTTGAAACAGGATCAGCATTCTCTCACTGTTGTTGCATCAAAATCCTGGAATTCCCTTCTTAACAGGAACGTTGCCTTCTTTACATTTCAAGGACTGCAGCAGTTCAGGAAGGCAGTTCACCACCAATTCTTCAGGGCAATTAATGATCAGCAATAAATGGTAGCTCAGCCAGCAATGCACCCATCCCACTTCTAAATAAAAAAAATTGATTTTCCTTCATAGCATTACCCATTTTCTATCAAGTGCCTTTATCTTTAAATAGTAAAGGTAAGATTGGCTTGCTATGGTTTTTTTTAATCAATTCCATTTTTGTGGGATGTGGGCATCACTGGCTGGCCAGTCAGTGGCTGCTCTTGAGAAGGTGGTGGTGAGTTGCGTTCTTGAACATCTACAGTCCACCTGCTGTGAGTTGACCCACAATGCCATTAGGGAGTGAATTCCAGATTTTTGACCCAGCCACAGTGAAGGAACAATGATATATATTTCCAAGTCAGGATAGTGAGTGGCTTGAAGGGGAACTTGAAGGTGGTGGTGTTCCCATGTGTCTGCTACCCCTGTCCTTTGAGGTGGAAGTGGTCTGGGGTTTGGAAGATGCTGTCTGAGGATCTTTGGTGAATTTCTGCAGTGCATCTTGTAGGCATTGCTGGTACTCAGCATCGGCAGTGGAGGGAGTGGATGCTTGTAGATGTAGTGTTAATCATATGTGCTGCTTTGTCCTGAATGGTGTCAAGCTTCTTGAGTGTTGTTGGAGCTGCACCCATCCAGGCACGGTCCTGACTAATGCATTGTCGATCTTGGATGGGTTTTGTGGAATCAAGAGGTGAGTTAGTTGCCACAGAATTCCAAGCCTCTGACCTGCTCTTGTAATCATAGTGTCAAGTCCAGTTGAGTTTCTGATAAATGGTAACCCGCAGGATGTTGATAGTGGGGAATTCAGTGATGGTAACACCATTGAATGTCAAGGGGCAGTGGTTCAATAGTCTTTTATTGGTGATGTTCATAACCTGGCATTTGTGTGGCGTGAATGTGTTGAGTATGTCTTTTCAATTCGGACAGAGTCAGAAGTCACAAGACATTGGGTTATAGTCCAACATCCAGCAGTGCTTCGAAAGCTTGTGATTTCATATAAACTTCTGACTTTGCCCACCCCAGTCCAATACTGGCACCTCCACAATTGGGATAGGGTAGGACTTCTTCCAATGTGGGAAATCGCCCACTGATGGCTATATATCCAGGAGCTGATATGTAAGGAGTTGGCCTCCCTGGCAACCCCAGTGAGTGAGGCCAGCGACTTACTGGTGAGTCACTGGTGAAGATAGTCAACTGCCAAGCTGCCTGAGGAAAATACTTTCTTGTTGCAAGATGCAAGGATAGGAATATGTGAAGTCCAAAATGTTTGAAAACCTTTGTGAGAAGAAATTATGTGCACATTATGGAGCAAGGCATCAAAGTGAGCGACCAGAAAGCTATAGCACATCTTATGATCAATAACTAAATTCAAATGTTTTGAATCTGTTTCAACTGGGTTAAAGTATTAGACTTCAAATGGATGGAAATGTTAGTTTTCCCTATGTTTACCTTTCATTAACATCAAATCATCAAATGCATTTACATCAAATCACCAAAGTCACCTCAGGTCAGTAAGCCAACTTGATGGATGGAATTCCACAATTGAAAAGTGAGAATTCTGCAAAAAGGTAGAAAAATTTTTCATCCCTGTAAATCCTTCCTCTTGCTGAAGCAGCCTTTGTGTGGCCATACTTTGACAGTATTTGCACTGGTCCCCTCTTCATCTGGACACTTTAGCTGATCTTAAAATACTGAACCTTAGGACCTGAAAGGGCTAATGCAGGAGTGCTAGTGGAAGATATGTCTCCCTCATTTAATTTTAATCCAATGCAGATGTACTTTGAGTTTTCAGATGTGTTTTTGGCTGTTAGCTGTTTTCTCCAGAAATGGATATATCATGAGTTTGACAGTACATGACATTTCTAAGTCTTGCAGACATTCCAAGTCTACAAGAAAACTAGTGAAACAAATCTGTGAATCTTTCTTTCTTTCCTAGGTAGCATTCCTAGTTGATTATTTTCTCCCAGCTCCTACCCTTTGCTCCGTCTAGCTAATGTGATTGTGATTGAGAATAATTAGCTACACACAAATCACAGCATGAACATAATTGTTAGTCATTGTAAATATACTATGAATTGTGCAATAACTTCTCCATGATATTTGTCCAGTTACGACACAATCAGGCTTACTGCTTTTGCCATAATTGATTGAATACTCTTAGTGTTCACATTTGAACACACATTCTACAAGCAGCACTTGGAGCAAAGTACATTCGAAATACTCTGGAGGGACATATATTGCTTATGAGGAGAATGTAAGTAGAGTTAGAATGAGCATTAGAATTCAATGTTATTGTCATGTGTACTCACATGCGGGAGTACATGAGTACAGGGAAAAATGTACACTGTCGCCATTCCATCTTAGGTACAAAGGTATGTAGGTACAAAGTCTTAGATTCAAAGTGGAAATAAAATAAAGTTAAAAGTTAAACATCACAGTCCTTCTTAGCATTAAGTAGAAAAGTTAAAACAAAAGTCAAAAGTTCAATAGTCTTTCTTAAGTGCTTAGCCATGCTGAGTTTGTACTCTTTACAAGGACTTGATTTCCTCCACTGCGGCCCGCTGTCTGCTAGATATCGGGCTGTCTGCTCTCAATACCTCCACAGATGCCAGAACTGTCGGTTTACACAGGCTAAAGGAGTGAGCAAGGACATAGCAGATGGAATTTAATCTAGATAAATGTGAAGTTATCCACTTTGGTTAGAAAAACTGAAATGCAAAGTACTTATCAAACTGTGAAAGACTGAGGAAATATTGATCTCTAAAGGGACCCAAACATCCTTGTCTCAAAGTCACTGAAAGCTAACATACAAGAGCGGCAAGAAATTAGGGAGACAAATGATACATTGGCCTTCATTGCAAGTGGATTTGAGTACAGGAGTAAAGTTGTATTGTTTTAACTGTCATTGTTGGTTGTCCCTCAATCCAGGGATGACATGTCCTCAGAGTCATGTGCTCTTGCTGTGGGTCTCCATGTGACTGACCTGCAGATCTTTGGGCAAATTGATTCATGTACATTCAGGTACAGAAGCAATTAGGAAAAGAAATGGTATTTTAACCTTTATTACAAAGACAGTAATATGTTTGAGTAAAGAACTCAGGTTATAATTGTACAATGTTTTTGTGACGCTATGCCTGGGATACAGAGTGCATAAACAAAATCAGAAGTTGCTGGAAAAGCTTAATAGGTCTGGCAGCATCTGATAAATTAAAGAGAAATCAAAATGAACTGGTTCTGGGGAAGGGCACCTGCCATGTAACTTTAACTTTTCACAAATGCTGCCAGACCAGCTGAACTTTTACAGCAACTTCCATTTTTGTTTCTGATTTACAGCATTTGCAGTTCTTTCAGTTTTTATTTTGTACAGTGTGCAGTCTTCATCTCTTCACATAAGCTGTATGGGTGGATGGTTGGGAGGAAAGCAATGAAACTAGACCAGATCCTTAGGTGACAGGGTTATCCTGTGTGGACTTATTGAATAGACTAGGTCTACATTTCCTCAAATATAGGATGTTTCCCATAGCTCGAGAGAGGGCTGCTGAAAAAGCACAGCAGTTCAGGCAGCATCTGAGGAGCAAGAGAATCGACATTTTGGGCAAGAGCCCTTCATCAGTAATCTTTCCTATAGCTGGCATTTCTTGGAGTCATTGTCTCGGAATAAGTTGTTGACAATTGGAGGTGGAGAATGTTATAACAGAAAGAGTTATGAAAGAGTTAAGAGCAGAAGAGTATGTTCCAAAGAGTTGTGGGTGTTGGGCGCATTCAAGACAAAGTTGAGAGCTTCCTGGAATTAAAGAATGTATTTAATGTGGGAAAATCAATTTGAGGTGGAAAATCTGACGTCATCATGTAGAATGGTGGAGTAAACTCAAAATGCTAATCCTCATGTTATTTGTTATGTTCTTAAAATAGTGAGCAAATCCTTAAGATTTGTGTTCTAAAGTACCCAGACTGATCCCAGGCTGTAATGAGAATGGTACAGCGGTATTGTCTCTCATCAAAATGTGGGTAAATATATTATATTTACATTGTTAACAACATACTGATTCAATGCTTTTAATTGTAATCCAGGTGCTGTATATGTTTTCAATGTCAATACATCTTGTAACTTAATAAGGAGTTTATTTTGTGACAGAAGACTGTACCTAGTTTAATTCACGGAAGTGAACTACCTTATGGCTATTATCAGTCTCAATTTCAGACAGATATGACACCATTATTATAAGACAGAGATACTTGGTAGAAATGTAGGGGTTCCAAAAATGGGACAAGGATCACATTTGTGTAACTAATATTCAGTTAGGAAATGTCAGTTGATTACAAGGTAGGCTGTGTGGCAACTTGGAGTTTCCTTCACATTTCAATGATTTCAGCAAGCAGTCAGTGCTACATACTATTGTTTAGTGGGATGCATCAGTCGGAGGACCACTATGAGCCAGCTTAAAGCCCCTTTTAAAGGGGTAGTGCATTGTGGCTGGAACAAGGGCTAGTAGAAGCCCAGATTAGTATGATCTTCAATAGTTTTGGGTGCTGCACTACAGGTCTTGGGGACAGAGGTAGAAAGCAGGAGAAATAGCCAGTGTCCACAGGAGACATTCCATAGAAGACAGTAGAAGCAGATTGCTGTAGAGTTCAATGTCAATGATATGGACACAAAAAAAATCAATGATCTCATATGAGTGGTCAAGGTCAGAGAATACATCTTCAAATTCTATTTGTACCAATTGAACACTGATTTTATTGGATCAGAAAGCTGCCAATATAATACCCTTATTCAAAAAGGGAAGGAGGCAAAACATAGGTACAACGTAGGCCACTCAATACCTGTCATTTGCAAAATGTTCAAGCTGAACCTCATGCATTTTGGTGAAGACTGAGTTGTGTTGAGTTTTTTTGGAAGGTTTCTCACTGCAAGGTCTAATGAGTTCACTTGGCCAATCTTAACAGATTTGCCTTATTATTTACCTACCCTGCCCAATGGCATCTCTCACATCCAATTTTGTACAACCCCTCAGCTCCAAATCATTGATAATTCAATCTTCAATTAGTGCTTGTTCAAACAGTTGTTCAAACAGTTGTTTATATACAGTCATAGAGTCTTAAAGATGTACAGCACTGAAACAGACCCTTTGGTCCAACTCATCCATGCCAACCAGATATCCTAAATAAATCTAGTCCCATTTGCCAGCATTTGGCCCATATCCCTCTGTACACTTCATACTCATATACCCATTCAGATGCCTTTTAAATATTGTAATTGTACCAGCCTCCACCACTTTGACTGGTGAATTCCATACACATACCATCCACTGCATGAAAAGGCTATCCCTTAGGTCCCTTTCAAACCTTTCCCCTCTTACCTTAAACCCATGCCTTCTAATTCTGGACTCTCATACCCCAGGGAAAAGACCTTGTCTACTTCCCCTATTCGTGCTCCTCATGATTTTATAAATCTATATAAGGTCACCCTCAGCCTCTGACACTCCATGGAAAATAGCCCAAGATTATTCAGCCTCTCCCTATAGCTCAAACTCTCCAACCCTGGCAATATCCTTGAAAATCTTTTCTGAATCACTTCAAGTTTTGCAACATCCTTCTTATAAAGAGAGAACAGAATTACACACAATATTCCAAAACTGACCTAACCAATATCCTGTACAGTTGCAACATGACCTCCCAACTTCTCTACTCAGTGCACTGAACCATAAAGGCAAGAATACCAAACACCTTGTTCACTATCCTGTCTATGTGCGATTCCACTTTCAAGGAACTATGAACCTGCACTTCAAGGTCTCTTTGTTCAGCAACACTCCCCAGGACCTTACCATTAAGTGCATAAGTCCTGCCCTGATTTGCCTTTTCAAAATGAGGCACATCACTTTAATTTAATTTAAACTCTATCTGCCATTCCTTGCCCATTGTCCCATCTGATCAAGATCCCATTGTAATCTGAGGTAGCTTTCACTGTCCACTACACTTCCAAATCTGTTGTCATCTGAAAACTTACTAACCATACCACCTAGGTTCATGTCCAAGTTATTTATATAAATTATAAAAAGTAAGCTATTTCCTTTCAAAATATACAACCACTCTTTCAAACACTGGTTTTAAGATACTCTCCCACTTCAGTCGACAGTGTTTTTTAAAATAAACACTAAATAAAAAGACAAGGCCCTTACAACTGTGAGTCTTTAATGGGTAGCTGACGAAACAAAGTGCTAAAAGGTAAGGTAAGGCAAGGCATGCAGGTAAGCGTTAAATGGCAGGTAGACCATGAGTAAGCAACCCTGAGATGCTGCCTGGTGCAGTTGGTGAACTGAGTGTCGGTCCTAATGTGCAGTGTCCTTGCATCAGCTTTTTAATGGTCCGCCCAAAGTGCAGCAAGGCAGTTGAGAAGCACATTTCAAGTGAATTGGTGATGTGCCACAATGGTTTGGAGAAGCTGGAACATGACCGAAACCAAATGTCCGTGGACATGGGATACATGCAGTCACAGTCCATGGAGTGTGTCCTTAAACATTGGTGTTGAATGTCCAAGATGGAGGCGTGGAGGAGCAAGCATCGAGTTGGAGTCTTTATTTTCGGAAACCTCAATTACTATTTCCACCCAATGGTATTAGAATAGAAGAATGCATATTGATAAGAAGAGATTCCATAATATTGTTAACAATAAACCCCATTAATAGTCCTCCTGCTGTTCACTAGAAAGAACCTTGACATTTGGACATTTGTTGGAAAATGCATCAAGAAAGGCCTTGCTTGACCTATCTGGAGTACTGTGTGTGGTTCTGATCGTCCTGTTATAGAAAGCATATTATTAAGTTGGAAAGTGTTCAGAAGAAATCTGCCAGAATGTTCCAGGAATTGAGTTACAGGGCGAAGCTGGATTGGCTGGGACATTTTTTACTGGAATGTAGGAGGTTGAGGAGTGACCTTACAGAGGTTTATAAAATCATGAGTAAGGGTGGACAATTTCAAGACTAGGGGACTTTTTCTAAGGTGAGAGAGAAATATTTTAAAAGATGAAGAGCAATTTGTTTACACAGACAGTGGTTCATGTGTGGAATGAATTTCCAGAGGAAGTGGTGGATGTGGGTATATTTACAACATTTAAAAGTTATTTGGATAAATTCATGAATAAGAAATGTTTGGAGGGACATGGGCCAGATGCAGTCAGGTGGGACTAGTTTGGTTTGGGATTATGGTCGGCATGGACTGGTCGAGAACTGAAGGGTCTCTTTCTGTGATGTATGACTCTATAACTCTATATTTCAATGACTCTGTGACTCTTACCCATTCTCTGAAATTTCTCGTCATATCCAGGACCTTATGACATTCCACTCATCGTGTTTGCTACCAAGATAATAAGCACTGAGCTGTATGACTCAAGCTTAATGGTCATGCACCATTGCACATTCAGGGACGGTAATCTCTTTTCACTCCAGTGTAGGGCAATGTTGATACTGGCAAAGCAATGTTCCTATTGTCTCTTCTCACTCATTTTTCTCTGGCAAGAGAACAGGAATCGTTACTCTCACTGAATAGAGAGCCTCAGTCTTTTACACAATGCCTAATAACAAACCACAAGATATTCTAAGTATCTCCAGCTCCAGTTTGGAATGAGAGAGATCATAGCAACTTGTTATACAGCGTCGGGTGTCACCTTCACAGTCACTGACTCTGCGCGGTACTCAGCCTGCTCGGAGTTTTTCTCTGCAGTTGCTGTAGGTGGCAGATTTCAGAGGGAGCATCCTTTTTAAAGTGCTGACATTGCACACATTGCCCCTCCACCCTCCTGCTCTCCATGGTCTCTGTTCCCTCACCAGGTCACACTACATTTGAAAGGGAGTACCCTTTAGTGCAGACTTTGCTGGGAGCAATTGATATTTGTGGAAACCACAAAGTCAGAAAAAGATCCTTCAGCACGTTGACCATACACTCCCTACCTACCTTTGAAACCTTAAACAGCAACAGAAAACAAAAACTGCCATCATCACCACTACACATTTGGTATTTGTTTACCGCCCTTATCATAACAAATGTTCAAGGCATTTCCTAGGAGCATTAGTGGGTAAAATTCAACACTGAACCACATTCAAACACTCAAAACATGTAGTATCAAAACAACAGTTAGAAGAAATCTTCTAGCAGCTAAACTGTAAGTGATTGATAATCCCTTTGAACATCACTGATGGGTGTTCTTTCATACTGCTGAATGTATATTCAGCTGTGTGAGATTAAGGAAAGGTTGGTGGCTGGAACACTGAGTTCCAAAATAGCACCACTGATGTAAAATCAGCTTTGCACATTGATTGACTCCATAGCCAACCTGCTCTGCCCTATCACCAAAGGCTGTTCATTACACGTGCTAATGCCTTCACCAATGTGGTGTCATTTGTTCATGTGACACAGAGCTTTGTGCCAAGTCACAGTGGCAATAACATGTAGCATGTAGAAGATGCACTGCAATGCCACACAAAGATTTCCGCAACAGGAAATTCAAACATGGAGAATTTCAGATATATTGAACACTCAGAATATATTCTGCTATGTTATTTTCCTTTCCAAAATGGATAATTTCACATTTTATTCCAAAGTACTCAATCTGTTCTGTCATGTTCTTATCCAATCACCCAATCTATAGAGTTCCCTAGCAACAAAGGCTTTTTTACATTCCACACTATAAATTTTCAAACTCCAAAACATTTCCCTTAAATAACAGCATAATTTTCCAATTTACAGCAAGTCCAAGCCTGGTTTATTTGAAGGACTGAATGGCATTTTCCCGTCCCTTTTTCTTACATTTTTATCTTCTCTTTGGTCAATCTATTTCTTGGAGCTTTCTTACTGTTCTAGTAAAGCTTTGATCATCACTAGTGAAGTTGTACATTTAACAATGCTAGCCATGACATGCTTTCATTGCAATACATGTGAAACTTGTCAGAGCAAGTTGCCATAGTTCTTTTACAAGCCTGCCTGTTGCAATGTACCATTTATGCAGTCTACCATGAGAGAGATTCATGATAAAGTATCATAACTGAAAAGAAACAGCAATGCAGCAGATTTAAGAGAAAAACAAGTCACAAGATGTTTCTCAGTGACTTGAAGTTAAAATAACAAGATGCTGAGCCATAGAAGAATCTACCAGAGACATGATCAAAAACGAGTGTTAAAGAAGGCCAAAAAGAGCAAAAAGGAATGGGAAGGTTTCAGATGGAAATTCTAAGGTGATGTTACTAAGTAGTTGAAAACAGCACAATTGTAGTGCAGGAGAAAGTGAGCACTGCAGATGCTGAAGATCAGAGTCAAAGAGTGTGGTGCTGGAAAAGCACAGCCGGTCAGGCCGCATCTGAGGAGCAGGAAAATCGACATTTCAAGCATAAGCCCTTCATCAGGAATCCTGATGAAGAGCTTATGTTTGAAACGTCGATTCTCCTGCTCCTCGGATGCTGCCTGACTGGCTGTGCTTTTCCAGCACCACACCTTTTGACAATAGTCGCGCAGGACGAGAGCAAGATTGCAAAGATCCAGAAAAATCAAAAATTAAAGAGGTAAAAATTAAAGGGGTAAAAATTAAAGAGGTAAAATCTTGTAGAATTGAAGCACATGTGGGCAAATGATAGGATCCGAAAACAAAAATGAAAACGTAAAATTTGAGGCAGTGACGAAAGGGAATCAGAGTGGTTCAGTGAACAAGTGAGCGATAGGCAAGCAAGATAGATTAGGACATGGACAAGAGTTTTGAATAGACCTGGAGTACTTGGTGTACATTAGTCTGGAGATAATGAATGCAAACTCATGTATTTCACTGAGAAATGTACTGAGGCTTGGACAACGATAATTGGTGTTATGCAGATGGAGGTCGGTAATAGAGAATATTTTTGGTACAGCCTGAATCACTATTAAGGGCAGGGAATGGAATGGAATGACAAGTAGACTTTGGAGCAAGGGCCCAGTCAATAGCTTCTGTCCTTACTGTGCTTAGCTGGATGAAATCGTGGTCCATCCAAAATTCAAACAAGCCACATAAGACCACAGAGGCAGCAGAAAGGCCAAGACATTGGGTGGAGAAGAACAGCTAGGTGTCTTTAGCACATATATGAAAAGAAACTATATGTTACTGATTGGTATTAGAGCGTTGTTTTTTTGGACTGGAGATGTTTGACCAGCAGCACGCCACAAGGATCGATGTTCAGTCAATTGCTTTTCCTCATTTACATAAATGATTTAGATGTAAATTTAGAAGGCATGATTAGTACGTTTGCAGGTGACACCAAAATAGGTGGTGTTAGCCGACAGTAAAGACGTTTATCTCAAAGTACAATTGGATCTTGATCAGATGGGCCAGTGGGCTGAGGAGTGACAGATGGAGTATATTTAGATAATTTGAGGTGCTGCATTTTGGTAAGGCAAATCAGGGCAGGAGTTATATAGTTAATGATAAAGCTGTGGGGAGTGTTGATAAACAAAGTGACCCTGGGGTGCAGGTGCATAGTTCCTTGTAAGTGGAGTCACATATAGTTGGGGGGTGGTGAAGAAGGCATTTGGCTTGCTCACCTTCATTGATCATAAGAGTTTGGAGGTCATGTTGTGGCTGTACAGGACATTGCTGATGCCACTTTTAGAAAACTGTGTACAATCCTTGTCAAACTTCTTTAGGAAGAATGTTGTTAAACTTGAAGGGGTTCAGAAAAGATTTACAAGGATGATGCTGGGACTAGTGGGTTTGAGCTATAGGGAGAGTCTGAATAGGCTGGAATATTTTTCCTTAGAGCATAGGAGGCTGAGGGGTGATCTTCAAGAGATTTATAAAATTTTGAGGGGCATGTATAGAGTGAATAGCCAAGGTGTTTTTCCTAGGGTGCAGGAGTCCAAAACTAGACGGCATAGGTTTAAAGAGAGAGGGGAAAGATTTAAAAGGGACCTAAGGGGTAACCTTTTCGTGCAGCAGGTGGTGCATGTATGGAATGAGCTGCCAGAGGAAGTGGTGAAGGCTGGTACAATTATGACGTTTAAGAAGCATCTGGATGTGTGTATGAATAGGAAGGGTTTTTAGGGATGTGGGCTAAATGCTGGCAAATGGCTCTAGGTCAGATTGGGATGTCTGGTTGGCATGGACGAATGAACTGAAGTGTCTGTTTCCATATTGTATGACTCTATAACTCTTTGACTATGTCTTTGAACACACTTACTAATGGGCAGCATAAAGATGAGGAGCCAGGATCCTCAGGGTCTCCCTGGGTAAAAATGCAGTGGTGTATGGTGAAACAATGTTTCAATGTTCTGGTAATGATCAGCCAGGTAAGAGTAGAAGTTTTTTTGAAAAATTGTTTGCGGGGTGATGTGGCAAGGCTAGCATTTATCGCCCAACAGGCAGTTAAGAGTCAACTACATTAGTTTGAGTCCGGAGTCACAGGTAGGCAAGACAAAGATGACAGATTTCCTTATCTAAACAACATTAGTCAACCACGCAAGGTTTTGCAATGATCAAGAAGCCAACTTTTGATTCCTGATCTTTAGTCAATCGAATTTTCAGCAGTTGCCAAGGCAGGATTTGATCCCATGTCTCCAGAACATTAGCCTGGGACTAGTCCAGTGACATCATCACAATACCAGCCACTCTCTACTTTGAGGGCAGATCTACAGAGATAAAGAAGATGGTTTGAACTTGATAAAGGCTGCAGAGTTGTTGAGGAGGGTTTGTGAGCAGTAACGCCCTACAGTTGCAATTAGTGAGAATAGTGTACCTGGTTAGGGCAGTTTCAGTGTTGGAACACAGAATGAAAAACTGATTAGAAGGATTTAAACAGTATTTGTTGGAAAGGCTATCATTGAATTAGAGATGACAGCATGTTCAAAATTTTGGAAGGGAAAGGGAAATTGAAGGCAGCATGATAATAAGTGAAGTTAGAATGTATGACGATAAGTTTTGTTTTGAGGAAAGAATGGACAAAAATAATTAAACTGTATATCAGCCATGGTCCTCTGGCAGCACTTGTGGCCAATCAGAAGGTTGTGGGTTTAGGTCCCCTGCAGAAAATTTGAATACATACACTGGACTGACATGTTATTATTGTCCTGTAAATATGTTTAAAGTCAACTCAGATGTTAAACTGAGATTTTGTACACCTTGGTGGTAGACATATAAAGTTCTATTGTATTATTTGAAGAAAAGATTTTTTTCACTCGCAGATGAGGGCATCACTGGCTGGGCCAGCATTCATTACCCATCCCTTAATGCCTAGAGTGCAGTTAAGCATCAACCACATTGCTGTGGGTCTAGAGTTACATGTAGTCCAGACCAGGTAAGGATGACAGATTTCCTTTCCTAAAGGATGTTATTGAACCAGATGGGCTTTCCAATAATTGACAATGGATTCATGGTCATTGTTAAAAATCACACAATACCAAATTACAATTGAAAGTACTAGCTTTCAGAGTGCTGGTCCTTCATCAGTTAGCTGTGGAGCAGGATCATAAGACACAGGACTTATAGCAAAAATCTTAGTGTAATGCAACTGAAACGATACATTGAACAAACCTACTTTGCATAGTCAATGTTAGAACCTAAATTCCAGATTCATTTTATTGAATTCCAATCCCACCAACTGCCAAAATGGGATTTGAACCCAGATCCCCACAATATTAGCTGAGATTCTGTATTAATTATGCAGTGATAAAAGCACTAGGACATTGCTTCACCTATAGAGAAACTCTCCTGGTTTTCTTGCCAATATTTGAGACCCACTACTTCCATGATGACCGTAAATGGTAAAGATTTAATCAAAGTATGCAGAGTACTAGATTTACCTATGTGATGGTTAACAGAAAATAATGATCAGGTCTCTGCATTTAACAAGAACTAATTTGTTTTACAAATAAGTAAGTTCCACTCACAACTAAACCAACCTTGAACTATCAACCTATAACTAATTATGAAGTATAACAATACTAACTAAAACTCTAACTCCCGTATGGATCCGCATATGTATTGTTCAGTTCCACAGTCACTGGTTAGAGGCAAAAGCATATATCAAATGATGGGAGAGGATAACTGATTAATTCAAGTTGACAGTCACTTTGCTATAGAGAGTTTCTGGTTCTTTCAGTCTGGGGTCTTCTGCCCCTGGGATTGCTCACACACACCAGCTACCCAGGAACCAATCAGAGAATTGTCATCAGGCAGATGACTTCTGGCTTCCAGAACTGGTCATAATCTTACAAACCAATCGGCAATCTGTTGTCAATCGAATTTCAGTCTGGGTACACATAGAGTCATAGAATCGTAGAGATATACAGCATGGAAACAGACCCCTTGGTCCAACTCATCCATGCTGACCAGATATTCTAACCTAACCTAGTTCCATTTGCCAGCACCTGGCGCATATCACTCTAAACCCTTCCTATTCACATACCCGAGGTACACATACCTCGGTCCTGTGTCATCTTATCTCTCCTTCCGTGTTGTTTGCAAAGCAATACTATAAACACAACTCACAATGAGTTCTAGCATCTATTTTTTTAAAGAAGTGCAGTAATACCTTCTTAGTCTTTGATTTAAAAAACAGCATTGTTTTCAAATTTGAGATTGGTTCATTTATCTCAAGCGTTATTTGAGGTATACTCAATGTGTATATTTCTCTACAAAAATACAACTGAATACATTGGCTGTCAAGCTCTTTGTGATATCCTGGGGTCACGAAAAGTGCTACTTTAATACTAGTTCATGTTCCTTCCTTCTTGGTATTAAATTTTCAGTAATTTATCAAAAACTACACCGTGTGTCACATCTAGGGTTAGGCTAGCAGAAGAAATTTAAGAAGCCAATACTGTTTGATCTGCTACATGTGTTTGATCTGCTACACTTGCTAAAAATGCAATCCCCTAAAAGTGGAATGAGCAAACAGTATCAACTCATTGCTGCAAAATAAAAGGCAGAAGATACTCGGAGCACTCAATTACAGGCAACCAGCATTTAAAAAGGAACGGAAGAAAAAGCAGAGGTTACTTGTGGTCGTTAATAAATGGGGAAAAAATTACCATGGATGATTTGGTGAAGGAGGAAAAGAAACATTCAGTTACGTGTAACAGCTGTTCTGATTGTAAAGGCAAAAACATAAAAGACACAAAATGCAAAAATAAAACACACACACACACACACACATACACACAAACATGAGAGAAAGCCTAGTGTTTGCCTGGAAAATAGAAGATAATTAAACATTTGGAGCTGTGGTAACAATATGAAAGAACAATTAAAGACATTGATGGGGCAAGGAGAACAGAAAGAAACCTGGCAAAATAGGCTCCAGCAGTTCTGATGCTTGAGAAAAGGAAGAAACGGGTTGATAAAAAAGCTGCAGGCCACCCACCATTGGATATAGGATTGCCATGTCACTGGGCTAGTAACCCAGAGGTCCAGGCTAAACAGCTGAGGATGTGGGTTCAAATCTGTGGGCATTTTCTCAGCTGGATCAGGAGCAATTTGTGCTGGCTCCTTCTCAGAGATCGACTCTCCGAAAGGGATTAGAGCAAGAAAGGAGAACAGAAATGGACAAATCGAATAAGCAGCAGCCTGCAACAGTTCTATATGCTGCTTCCACCACCTTCTCTGGCAATATATTCCAGGCACTCACCACCCTCTGTGCGAAAAACTTGCCTCACACATCTTGTTCAAACTCCCCCCTCGCATTTGAACCTGTGTCCTCTAGTAACTGACCCTTCCACCCTGGGAAAAAGCCTTATACTTTCCAATCTATCCATGCCATTCACAATCTTATAAATGTCTATTATGTCATCCCTCAACCTTCTGCATTGCAGTGAAAACAAACCCAAACTTGATAAAAGTGAAAACCTGAAGATCAGATATGGTGAAAATGCTTTGTTGCCTATACAGAAGTGGAGACCATTCAGCTTGCTTCTAGCTATGGGCTCTTTGGCCACATCTGCCTCTGATTGCTCAAATCTTTGGTATTTACATAGGAAGATGAATCAATGGAGTCTCCGATGGTGGAACCAAAAATGACACACATTGAAGATATGTGCCCAGATTTTGTACTCATGTTATGGACCAGACCAAACACCCTCAAAATATATGCAAAAGATAACCCTTACTTATTCTTATTTTTAAAGGCAAGTGCCAGTTCTGGATGCAATTCAATTGGTCAAACTACCAGTCTTGAAGCTTTACACATTTTATTCATTCACTGTAGTTAAAATATAACAAAATAAATAAGAAATTGGAATAACTTAACACTATTAGAAAACTTAGAATAATAAAGTATTTAACTACTAAACAGTAACTGTACCAATATAGTAACATCCTATAAACACACCCTTGGCAAAAGCAAATTCAGTAAAATAGATTGTCTCACAGGCAAGTCGCCAGACCAGGAGGAAAGCATTATGAGAAAACTCAGAGAGAGAGAGTAGCAGGGAGAGATGTACTACAGCTTCCAAACCCAGCTTCAAGAATCCAATGTTTGCTACAGAAAAAATAAAACAATAAATTCTAGTACTGGGAGCTTGATCCCATCCTTTCAAGCTGCTTCTATTGTTCCAACTTAAAAAAAAACTCCAAGGCCTCACAAACTGTTTATTTTATTGAATTCATTAAAGAGCTCTTCACCTCATTATTAAAGCCTCTCCTCAAATACTGCCATTTACAAAGGCAAAGCTCAGCTTTACAATGCCCAGCCACTACAAGGGATCTGGAGCATGTGTGAGCAGAGCTAGCAATATCTACAGTCAGTCAGATTGAAGAATTCTTAGGCGCCCTGGTGGTAAACACCTCAATAATATGCCCTTCATGTGCTCCAATTATGAGTCCCTTGGTGAGGTAATAGCATAGTTACATTTCTCGAAGAGCAGGGCAACTCAGGCAGTGACTTCTTGATTACTACATTTTCTGCACAGGTATGGATGTTTCTGTTTAATTTACTCTTTAATAATAGACTACCTTGTCCCTTTTCTGTTGCAAAATCTTGGCCCACCTAAATGATGCTGAGGAAAATAACTCAGTGTTAATTTTACAACTGTCCACTGGGAATGGGTTGACCAACAGTAACGTGAGTTCAGCTTTATCTTCAGTCATTCATAGCAATACCTGCACGTATCTGAGTGCAGGGTTATTCATCCTGAGGCTTAAACAGGAGCGGCCTGATCTTGGTGGCTTAGTGAATTTCTCCAGTTGTGGTCAGTGTTAATAACTCTGGGCATGAAGGTGATAACCAGGATAATTTACATCTCATCTTTGTCCACCACTTCGCAATGCCAATGGGTCTTAGTTCTGTTCTCCTTCATGTGCAAACTTTATATACTATGAGTTGCAAAAAATTAAAGTGAAAAATTGTCAAATTGTAGCATTGTACCTACTCTCCTGTCACAAAAAAAAATTGCTATGGTTGGAAGGGATACAGGGCACCAATTTAGGGTTGCTTCATAGCTAGGAAATGGAAGGTATTTGTTTACATTGAGTACGCAGCACAGAAACAGGCTACTTGGCCAAACCAGTCAATGCAAGCCCCCTGCTCCCATCCTTCCTTCTTTAACAATCAGCAGTTCATTCTTCCTCATTTATTTGCCTAGCTTCTTTTTGAAAGTATCTAAACATTTTGTTTCATGTACTTCCTAGTTCCACAGCGAGTTGCCATGAGTTCCACACTCTCAGCACTTTGTGCTGAAAGAACCTTCCTCTGGCATTCTCTATTTGATTTCTTTCTGTCCATTTTAGACTCTAAGAGTCACAGAGATGTACATCACGGAAACAGACCCTTCGGTCCAACCCGTCTATGCCAACCAGAGATCCTAACCTAATCGAATCCCACCTGCCAGCACCCAGCCCATATCCTTCAAAATCCTTCCTATTCATATACCCATCCAGATGCCTTTTAAATGTTGCAATTGTAACTTATCTTATATCAATGGCCTCTAGTTCTGCTGTTCCCAAAGAGTAGAAACATTCTCTCTATGACAGTCTTCATAATCCTAAAGACCTTCAGCATGCCACACTTGACTCTCTACAAAAGAAAAGAGCATCAGATTGTTCAGTTCTTCCCAAATCATAACAATGACTAGACTTCAAAAGTATTTCTTTGGTTCTAAAGCACTTTGGGACATCTAGTGGTCATGAAAAGTGTTTTATAAATACACTCTGTTTTAATAGATTGACCAATGAATCTACTGATTTATCTGCCTATCAACTAACCTTCCTGCCTTTCAATTTACCTATCTACTGGGGCCAAAATAATTAAATTTCTTCAGGACTCTTCTTGAGAATTTCTTGAGGGCTAGTTTTTGATTGTTAGGGTCTCATTTTTGGCTTCAGAGATTCCTTTTTCACTCTCACTCCCTCATTTATATAATTATGTTGGCTTTTTGGGTAGGTGCTAGTTTCATTGAGTTTCATGGGAGGTTTCTCTCTGCAAGGCCCAGCAAGATTTCTCACCACATCTTAGAATAGAATCGAATACAATAGAATTGAATAGAATAGCCTTCATTGTCATTCAAATGAGTGCCGAGAAAAGTTTATAATGTTGCCTCTCAGCACCATCCTAGGTACACGGTACCTAGGTACAAATACTTTAGTGTGTTATACAGAATTGAAATAGTAAAGAAAAAGACTAGCATGGGAATATGGCATTAAAAAGTCCAGAATGGGAATATAAAGTATCTTGAAAGTACTCAAGTCATTGTCCTTTTTCGCTGAGTCCATGCGCATTGGGCTTCAGAACATAAAGCCATGCTGCTTCCACGTGTTAGCCTCTACCTAGGACTCCCCACCCCCCGTCACCCCCCCACCCCAACAGCTGGCCTGGGCTCACTCTGATCCCGCTCACCCTACAGCCACAACTCGTTCCAGGACTCGGCCTGCAATTGCTCTGCTACCAAACTCACCTCATTAACTATCTACCCCCATCAGCTATGTGCCCCCTTCCGTCTGGTTCCAGCCACATTCTATCACTCACCATGCCAAGAGCAAGCTGCCAGTGCTGGGTACCCTGGAATAGATGGCCATCTCTGGTTTCAGCATAATTTTTAACAGAACGTTGTATGCCCGGATATATACCATTAGTCTACAGCTGCCCAGTCTCTTTCCTGAAATTGACAGCGAACATGGCAAACAAGGAAAAGTTGGCATCTCACTTTGCAAGCAGCAATCTGGAGGTGCGGGTGGATGGGATGTTACAGAAGCAAGATGTCCTCTTCTCCAAGGAGCATCAGAGAAGGCCACAATTCCAGACCATGCCAGTTTGATCCAAGGCCACCACCCAGATCAGTGCAGTTTCAGCAATCTGGAGGAATGCACAGAAATGTAGGAAGAAGGTCAATGACCTTCTCCACTCTGCCAACCACCATCTTCATAGAATTGTTACAGCACAGAAGGACCAGCTCTTCAAAGAAGCATCATTATGTAATACCAATCTCCTGCTTTATCCATACACTCTTGCATACCACTTCAATCTAAATAATCATCCAATGTCCTCTTGAGTGCCTCAATCGAACCTTTCATAGAAGAATGAAGAGACCATATGGCCCTTCGTGTCCACACTGCCCCACAGAAGAACATCACACTCATTCTTGCTCTTATAAATGGGAGAATTTCTCCCTATCTACTCTGCTCAGCCTACTCGTGATTTTGGATACCTCTATTAAATCTCCACTCAGCCTTCTGCTCTGCAAGGCAAATAGTCCCAATTTCTTCAATCTATCCCCATCACTGAAGTTTCTCATTCCTGGAACTATTGCTGGAATCACCTAGTCTTCAATATCTCACACTTACCCTCTCTCTTCTGCTGCACCCTCCTCTCACCAACACTCATGCTCTACCATTCATTGTTGCCTGCAACATCTTCCCTCACTCACTCATCTTCCCTCACTGACAGTGTGCTAAGCTTCCAGGCTTTGTGTGTGTATACGCGTGCATGCGAGGAGCATGTTCTGAGATTCTGTTGCATACTGACCAACATGGGGCTTCTTCACATCCAGAACAAGCTGATGTATTAAGGTATTCACTCTGACTTCCATTTGGAGAATTCTCGGTGCCTAGTTTGCTTGTAGTACATGATAAGATAGCCTTGCATTAATGAAATGAAATTTGCTAACTTGCCGTGATTCCTGGAATTTAGTTAAACGATGCACCAGATCTTTCCTGATGATAAGATAGGCCTTGTTGGTGTTGTTGATTCTGACACATTTATTGCCATAACCCACATTATTCAGCTCCCTTTAAGATTCCATCCAATGCACCAATACTTTGTGTACTTATGTTGACATGTGGGACATTTGGACATGCACAGTAGCAAAATTAAAAGCATAATCAATATCCTTGGTGTTATCAAACTTCCAATAAATGGAAATTCATAACCTTTAAGGAAAACATGAATTTCATAGATACCATATACTTAAATTGGCATCATGTTCTTCAATAGACATCAGACAGCAGATATTAAATAGCAACAGAAGTATTTTTTCAGTAGAAAAGTTCAGAGATGACCAGCTTGTGATTGGAGAAGGCAGCTCCTCACTATTCTTAATTTCTACACATGGGAGAAAATATTCTTTCATCACCATTTCATTGATATTCCCATGGCATTTTGGGTAATCCAGGATGAACTTACTTCCATTTTGAGTGGTGCTGCTAACCTATTGATCCATTGATCAATTGATCTATTGGTCCACTTATTGACATATTGACTTACCACTCTTCAGGCATGCTAGCCTGCCACCTATCTACCTGTCCATCAATCTACTGTCCAATCTAACCAACATACCAACCTATTTTCTGTCCTATTGACTTGGGTTTGATTCCACCCTCAGGCAACTGTCTGTGTGGAGTTTCTCCCTGTGTCTGCATGGGTTTCCTCTGGGTGCTCCAGTTTCCTCTCACAGTCCAGAGATGTGCAGACTAGGTGGATCATCCATGGGAGAGGCATCATTACAGGGATAGGGTAGCAAGGGTGGATCTGGTGGGATGCCCTTCTGAAGGTCAGTGTAGATTTGATTTGATTTGATTCATTGTTACATGTACCCAGGCATAATGAAAAGCTTTGTTTGTGTGTGCAACAGATTGGGTTATTGAACTGAGTAAGGCATACAAAGTTACAGCTGCACAGGAAATGTACACAAGCAAGATCAGCATTAGATTTGTAATTTGAGAGGTCCATTCATCAGTCTAATAACCGTAGGGAAGAAGCTGTTCTTAAACCTGTTGGTACGTGTGTTTAAGCTCCCTTATCTTCTGCCAGAAGAGGTTGGAAGAGAGCATTACTGGGGTGGGAAAGATCTTTGATGATGTTGGTTGTTTCTCTGCAACAACAAGAAATGTAGATGGAGTCAATAGATGGAATGTTGGCTTACATGATGGTCTGGGCTGTGTTCACAACTTTCTGTAGTTTCTTACATTCCAGGGCAGAGTAGTTGCTGTACCAAGCCATGATACACCCAGATAGAATGCTTTCTATGGTGCATCAGTAGAAGCTTGTGAGAGTTCTTATGAACATGCCAAATTTCTTAAGCTGTCTGAAGAAGAAGAGGCATTGTTGTGCCTTCCTGACTGTTACATCTATAAGGGTGGCCCAGGAGAGGTAAATGAATGATTGAATCGAATTGAATTTATTGTCACATGTACCAAGGCCACAGTGAAAAAGCTTTGTCTTGTGAGCAATACAGGAAGATCATAGAGTTAAATAGGATACGTAAGTAAATGATAGGTAAACAGTGACAAAACAAAAACAGTGGTACAAGTGACTACTAAAAGTTTGTGAGTCCATTCAGTATTCTAACAACAGTAGGGTCAAAACTGTTTTGAAACTGGCTAGTGCACATGTTCAGGCTTCTGTACCATCTTCTTGATGGTAGAGGTTGTAGAAAAGCATTGCCAGGGTGGGATGGATCTTTGAGAACGATGGTGGCCTTTCCTTGACAGTAGGCCTGGTAGATGGATTCCATAGATGGGAGGCTGGCCTTTGTGATTGTCCGGGCCAAGTTCACCACTCTCTGTAAACATCTCCAATCTTGAATGGTACAGTTGCCATACCAGGTAGTGCTACATCCAGGCAGAATGCTCTCAATGGCGCATCTATAAAAGTTGACAAGGGTATTCGCCATAATGCCAAATTTTCTCAGCTGCCTAGGAAGAAGAGACGTTATTGGGCCTTTGTAACCAGTGCGTCCATATGAAGAGTCCAAGAAAGCTTATTGTGGATGACTAGCCCCAGGAGCTTGATACTCTCCATCTCTGTGCTGTTAATGTGTAGGGGCAATGAAAGTCAATAATGAGTTCCTTGGTTTTGCTGGCATTGAGAGCTAGGTTGTTCTCAGTGCACCATTTCTCCAAGTCTTCCACCTCCCGCCTGTAGTCAGTTTCATTGCTATTTGAGGTTCGATCGACTATGGTGGGGTCATCAGCGAACTTGTAAATGGCATTAGGCTGGTATTTGCTGATGCAGTCATGGGTATACAATGAGTACAGTAGGGGGCTGAGTATGCACCCTTGGGGGGCTCCAGTGTTGAATATTAGTGAGGATGAAATATTGTCCCCAGTCTTCACTGATTGTGGCCGGTGGGTCAGGAAATTGAGGATCCAGTTGCAGAGAGTGGGAATTAGTCTGAGATCATTAAATTTTGTCATCAGTCTTGAGAGGATAGTAGTGTTGAAGGCTGAACTGGAGTTGATGAATAGGATTCTTACATAACTGTCCTTGGTGTCAAGATATTCTAGGGAAGAGTGAAGGGCAAGTGATACGGCATCTGATGTGGATCCGTTTATCGTCATTCCTAGGAATTTGACACACTCGACCCTCTGCACCTCAGCTCCATTGATGCAGATAGGACCACGTCCTCTCCTTTCTTCCTGTAGTCGATGATCAGCTCTTTAGTTTTCGTGACATTGTGGGAGAGATTGTTATCTTTGTACCATGACACCAAGCATTCTATCTCCTTCCTGTTTTCTGTCTCATCATTGTTTGATATCCGGTCATCAACGGTGGTGTCATCAGTGAACTTGTAGGTGGCAATCAGACAAAATTTGGCCACACTTCATGAGTGTACAGGGAGTACAGTAGGGAGCTGAGTACACAATCTTGCAGGGTGCCAAGGTGAGAATGATCAAGGTGCTGTTTTTTATCTTCACTGATTGTGGTCTGTGGGTAAGGAAGATGAGGATCCAGTTGCAGAGGGCAAGGTCTCAAAGTTTAGAAATTAGTTTGGATGGGATAATAGTGTTGAAGGCAGAACTGTAGTCGATAAGTAGAAGCTTGATATAGGCATCCATGTTATTCAGATTTTCCAGGGATGAGCATTGGGCTAGGGAAATGTTTGGCCATGGACCTGTGGTTCTGGTAGGCAAATTGCAAGGTATCAAGCCAGGTTGGGTGGCTAGAGTTCACGTGGACAAAATGACCCACTTGCACATTGTAGGGATTCTACATACAGTATTTACTAACCCAGCCCCTTACTGATCTAACTACCTATTTTGCTTGCTACTTCCCAATTGTTTTTCTCTTGATTGGGAGATCAGCACTTCATGTTATTAGACCTTCAGATAAGACAGGAAAATGAAGAATGGGTAGCACTTTGATTACAGATAGTATTGCAACATTATTGAGAGAGGTCATAGATACGGAGAAATAACCATCTTTTGGTTGTTGTTGTTTTCAGTACTGGGCTTTTCAGTCCTATTTTGAGTAGTATCAGACTTGGCTTGATACTACAGTATCTAACAACAGTAGGGTCAAAACTGTTTTGAAACTGGCTAGTGCACATGTTCAGGCTTCTGTACCATCTTCTTGATGGTAGAGGTTGTAGAAAAGCATTGCCAGGGTGGGATGGATCTTTGAGAACGATGGTGGCCTTTCCTTGACAGTAGGCCTGGTAGATGGATTCCATAGATGGGAGGCTGGCCTTTGTGATTGTCCGGGCCAAGTTCACCACTCTCTGTAAACATCTCCAATCTTGAATGGTACAGTTGCCATACCAGGTAGTGCTACATCCAGGCAGAATGCTCTCAATGGCGCATCTATAAAAGTTGACAAGGGTATTCGCCATAATGCCAAATTTTCTCAGCTGCCTAGGAAGAAGAGACGTTATTGGGCCTTTGTAACCAGTGCGTCCATATGAAGAGTCCAAGAAAGCTTATTGTGGATGACTAGCCCCAGGAGCTTGATACTCTCCATCTCTGTGCTGTTAATGTGTAGGGGCAATGAAAGTCAATAATGAGTTCCTTGGTTTTGCTGGCATTGAGAGCTAGGTTGTTCTCAGTGCACCATTTCTCCAAGTCTTCCACCTCCCGCCTGTAGTCAGTTTCATTGCTATTTGAGGTTCGATCGACTATGGTGGGGTCATCAGCGAACTTGTAAATGGCATTAGGCTGGTATTTGCTGATGCAGTCATGGGTATACAATGAGTACAGTAGGGGGCTGAGTATGCACCCTTGGGGGGCTCCAGTGTTGAATATTAGTGAGGATGAAATATTGTCCCCAGTCTTCACTGATTGTGGCCGGTGGGTCAGGAAATTGAGGATCCAGTTGCAGAGAGTGGGAATTAGTCTGAGATCATTAAATTTTGTCATCAGTCTTGAGAGGATAGTAGTGTTGAAGGCTGAACTGGAGTTGATGAATAGGATTCTTACATAACTGTCCTTGGTGTCAAGATATTCTAGGGAAGAGTGAAGGGCAAGTGATACGGCATCTGATGTGGATCCGTTTATCGTCATTCCTAGGAATTTGACACACTCGACCCTCTGCACCTCAGCTCCATTGATGCAGATAGGACCACGTCCTCTCCTTTCTTCCTGTAGTCGATGATCAGCTCTTTAGTTTTCGTGACATTGTGGGAGAGATTGTTATCTTTGTACCATGACACCAAGCATTCTATCTCCTTCCTGTTTTCTGTCTCATCATTGTTTGATATCCGGTCATCAACGGTGGTGTCATCAGTGAACTTGTAGGTGGCAATCAGACAAAATTTGGCCACACTTCATGAGTGTACAGGGAGTACAGTAGGGAGCTGAGTACACAATCTTGCAGGGTGCCAAGGTGAGAATGATCAAGGTGCTGTTTTTTATCTTCACTGATTGTGGTCTGTGGGTAAGGAAGATGAGGATCCAGTTGCAGAGGGCAAGGTCTCAAAGTTTAGAAATTAGTTTGGATGGGATAATAGTGTTGAAGGCAGAACTGTAGTCGATAAGTAGAAGCTTGATATAGGCATCCATGTTATTCAGATTTTCCAGGGATGAGCATTGGGCTAGGGAAATGTTTGGCCATGGACCTGTGGTTCTGGTAGGCAAATTGCAAGGTATCAAGCCAGGTTGGGTGGCTAGAGTTCACGTGGACAAAATGACCCACTTGCACATTGTAGGGATTCTACATACAGTATTTACTAACCCAGCCCCTTACTGATCTAACTACCTATTTTGCTTGCTACTTCCCAATTGTTTTTCTCTTGATTGGGAGATCAGCACTTCATGTTATTAGACCTTCAGATAAGACAGGAAAATGAAGAATGGGTAGCACTTTGATTACAGATAGTATTGCAACATTATTGAGAGAGGTCATAGATACGGAGAAATAACCATCTTTTGGTTGTTGTTGTTTTCAGTACTGGGCTTTTCAGTCCTATTTTGAGTAGTATCAGACTTGGCTTGGCATTTTTCAGAAGGCCATTTGACTTACTGGACAACTGTATATATATATATATACTGTAATATGCCATATTTGTAGTTAAAATCTATTTTTAACAGCCTCCACATCCCTGGACAATTTTAGCATGGCCACCCCACCTAACATGCACATCTTTGGACTGTGAGAGGAAACCCACATAGACACTGGGTGAATGTGCAAACTCCACACAGACAGTTACCTGAGAATGGAATCAAACCCAGGTCCTTAGCACTGTGAGGCAGCAATGCTGACCACTGAGCCATTGTGCCTCCCCAAATTGTCGAACCACTCAAATGAATTTAAAAGACCCCTTGGAATAATTTGAAGAAGAACAGGGAAGTTCACCTCTGCCCAAGCTAACAATTTATCTCCAGAATAACATAGCCAAAACTGATCATTTATTCACGTATCTTACTGTTGTTAAACAAAATACCCCTGCGCTCAAAGCGTCTTTACAATAGTGATTACTCCTCAATAGCACTGCAAGAAGCACTTTGAGACTTCTTGTAAAGATGAAGCATGCTATACAAATGCAAGTTCTTTTTGTCCACTGTTTAATTGCTGCTACCTGCCTGGGGAATTTCATTTGTGAAATGAACCGAGGAACAGCAAGACAAGGATATAAATTTTTGAGACGATTTCATTATAGATGTTCACTTTGTGGTTCCTCTTTTTGTAGTAAGAATCTTCAAATTACCCGGAGGCAACATATTGCATCTAAAAGGTATAGCAACATCAAAAGCCCTCTCTGCCAGTCAAGCAAACTTCTGGAACAACAGGACAACTCTCAAATCCTTGATATGTTTTGATTGTGTCATATGGTTTAAACTGATCATGGGAAAAGTAAGTTCATTAATGAATGAACTCTTACTTAGGTAATTAAGCATGAGTCATACAGAACTGACTATGCCAGAACAAAAACCAGTTTGACAGAAATTAAGTGAAACTCTTTTTCAATGACTTAGTATTTACCAATTCATACTTATCCAAGCAGGGACTGACCTGGCACCAGACTTTTTTGTGCTTCTTTAGTCTTTTTCCACTTTTAGAATGGTGGAACATACTCACTTTCTGAAGGTTTCTTGGAAACTGTACAAGAGACATATTGATAAGATAGATTTGTTCTATGCTTTCTGTTTGGATGGGGAGACAAAGAAAATGTTGAACAATACATGATGCAATTTGGACCAAGTGTCCACCATTCAGTGCACATCAGAGAGAAAGGTGCCCATTATGGTGCTTTGTCCTTGATCTCTAGAATGTTGAAATTGCAAGCAATGGATAAGCATTTCAACAAGAGTGCTTTATCAATATTAATGTGGAAGGTCTACCCTCCAGGGCTCAAGGAAAACTTCAGAGTAATTAGACAACAGTGGAAATTTAATACACATTCAATAAAAACAAGATATGCTTTCAATAAACAGCACACACCTTATCTTCTGGATGCTACACCAAGGAACCCACACAGAGAGCAGGGGGCACCCTCAGTGACATCAATGTCGATAGCAATTAGCAATTTGCATGCCTTTTTACAGAAAACTTCCAATGAACAACTATTACACTTTATCTGGCATGAAAATTGTCTTATGAGGAAAAGTTGAGTAGGTTAGATCTATACTCGTCAGAGTTTGGATAAATGACAATTGATCTGATTGAAATATGTAAGATTTTTATGGGATTTGACTGAATGGTGTCCCCTCTTGTAGATACAGGGGAATCTGGAATTGCTTAGGAATATGGAACTGCCCATTTTAAGACAGAGAGGAGGATGAATTTCTTCTCTGAGAAGATCACTAGTGCTTGAAATTCTCTTTGCCAGAGAGTAGTGGACTCTGAATGTCTTCAAGTGGGAGTTAGATAGATATTAGACCATAAGATAAAGGAACAAAATAAGATCATTTGGCCCAATGAGTCTGCTCTGCCATTTGATCATGCTGATATGTTTCTCAACCCCATCTTCCTGCCTTCTCTCTGTAATCCTTGATCTTCTTACTAGTCAAAAACCTCTCCATTTCTGTCTTAAAAGCACTCAATGACTTGACTTCCACGTCGCTCCATGGCAATGAGTTCCACAGATTAACTAGACTCTGGTTGATGGACAAAGAAACCAAGAGGGGAGCAGACAGAACAATGAAGTTAAGACCATAGGCTGATCAATCATGATCTTACTGACTGGTGCAGCAGGCTTGATGACAGTATAAAGGGAAGGAGTCCAACTGTCTGAGGGTGGAATGGTCACCTGTGAGTCATTGAAGAGCTGTTAACAGATTGGAGATGGGATAATTTGTGTTCCCTAAAGGGCAGAAGTCTCATCCCCAAAAGAGAATGAAAAGCCGGTAGCTCTCAAAATACTTGTTCCAGCAGGAGGGTAACCACTGCCAGCACTGCATGTGAGCCATGAGGAGGCAAACTGAGGTGGATCACTACTTCACACATGGTAGCAGCAGGTGAGGCTATTAGGGGCAGGCATTGAGGAGCTATGGAGAAAGGGCAACCAAAGAAAGATATTAACAGCTTTAAACAGGAGAACCCCGAATGGGTGTGGGGCCAGTTAAGGATGGATACTCCTCTCCCCATCCACCATCAGTCCGCAAAAGAAGTGTAGATGCTGGAAATCAGCAACGAAAATGGAAATTGCTGGCAAAGCTCAGCAGGACTGTCAGCATCTGGAGAGAAAGGAGAGTTAATGTTTCGAGTCCAGCGACCCTTCCTCAGAACTGATGGTAGCTAGGAAAAAGTTGTTTTTTGCGCGGGGGGATGGGGGGAGGTAGAGTTCAAAGAGAGAGAAGAATTATTAGACATACAAAAGAGTGGATAACTGTCCAACCCAGGTGAGTGAATAGCTGCTAATGGTGTCTATTAGTGGCTAACAATAGGTTGTGTGTAACAGTAGACCATGTGATATCTAGGCAAAAGTGAGGAGAGCAGATACTGGAGATTAGGGTCGAGAGTGTGACACTGGAAAAGCAAAGCAGGTCAGGCATCATCTGAAAATCAGGAAAATTGACATTTTGGGCAAAAGCCCTTCATCAAGAAAAAGCCTGCTGTGTGTGGGGGTTAGGATAAGAATGTGGGAGAAGGTGCTTCAAGACCTAAAATTGTTTAACCCAATATTGAAGAAGACTGCACAGTCTCAAACAGAAAATAACATGTTGCTCTTCTAACCTGTGCTGAGTTTTGCTGGAGCACTGCAGCAAGTCTGAGACAGATTTTCTGAAGTGCAGGCAACATGCAACAGCTCATAGCTACCCACAGTCCTCTGGAACCTTCTTCCACTTCTCATCCCCCTGACTTTATCCTCTCTCCCAACCCCACCTCCTGTTGTGCATTTACTATCCCTCTGGACCTTCCACTCTCCAATGCTGAATGTTCTGTATCCAGCTAAGGTCTGAGTTTTATCCTTTTGCATCCTCACCTTAATGAATTTAGGGCACATCATGACACTGGACTCTTCTTCCATCATATTGGCCTCCATGTACATTTCCTTGGATGACAGACCTCTCTCCATCCCACAGAGCCCTTCGCCCACCTTGAATACTCTCCATTCAACTGGATCCCTACCTTTGGTCATTTACCTGCACCGACCTGTTCATTGAGAAATGTTGACATGACATTGGTCACCTCAATTTCTCTGCCACCTCCTCCCCTCACCCATTCCAAACTATCTCCCTGGAACTGACTGCACTCCAGGCTCTCTGATCGAACCCTGACTTTGTAATTAAGCCTGCCAGTAAGGGTGGTGCTGTTGTAGTCTGGCAAACTGACCTCTACATTGAAGAGGCTGAGTGCCAACTCTTGGATACCTCCTACTATCTCCCTCTGGACCATGATCCCACCATGGAACACATTGTGTCAAATACAGTCACCAACCTCATTTTCTGGTGAGAAGCTGGCCACCAAATCCACTACAACCCACTGACTCCCACAATTACCTTGACTACTCCTGA
The DNA here is from genome assembly GCF_020745735.1 of Hemiscyllium ocellatum. Lineage (NCBI taxonomy): Eukaryota > Metazoa > Chordata > Chondrichthyes > Orectolobiformes > Hemiscylliidae > Hemiscyllium > Hemiscyllium ocellatum. The sequence continues at coordinate 58,158,498 of NC_083404.1, forward strand.
TGAAGGGCTTATGCCCGAAACGTCGAATTTCCTGTTCCTTGGATGCTGCCTGACCTGCTGCGCTTTTCCAGCAACACATTTTCAGCTCTGATCTCCAGCATCTGCAGACCTCACTTTCTCCTTCTATACATTCCTCACACCCTGCTTCCCATAAAGAATATTCCATTCTCCCAGTTCCTCTATCTTCATCGCATTGTTCTGATGATGCCAAATCTAACAAAGGGGCATCGGAAATGTCCATCTTTTAGCTTAACCAAGGACTTTCCAATACTGTAATTGACAGGGCCCTCAGCCAGCCCTGACCCATCTCCTGCACTTCAGCCCTCACCCCTCTCTTCCTTCAATAGCAATAGGGTTCTCCCTTGTCCTCACCTACCATCTTACAATCTTACATTCTTAAGGTTCAAAATTCAGTAGTAATTAAATTGCGCCCAATTCATGCTTTCAAAGTCAAAAGCTAAATTCAATTTACATGTACATTTTAACTTGCACTATGTTGAAATAATAGCTCCTTGTCTGCAAGGGGTTGAAGCTCCTTCACTTCCTTTCCCTATTGCTTCTTTGTAACACTTCCTTTGCTGTTGATGAGTCCTCCTCTTTGCCTCTCTGGTGATGTTGTTTTTCCAAGCACAGAGAGTTTTCTTCTTATTGTTGATGAGGTTTTGGATGATCTTGTTAGTCTCATTGAACCAATTTTGTTGTTTCCTGATCTTGTGGCTGATGGTTTTTTTCAAATCATGAGTTGTTGGCTGTCTTCAGCTTTTCCCTGATTTCTTCTACTCAATTAAAATAAACTCTTTGGATATTTGGATGAAGATTTTTGTCCATATCTTCGACAGACTAAATTGAAACAAGTATAAGTACAGTAATGAGCGAGGGGGTGAAAAGGCAAGGGGTTCAGCAATTTCATTGGAAAGTGGCATGGAGGTGGGTGGGAGTGGCACTGTTACGAATAATGGAGGAGTCGCCAAAGACATCCGGAGGGAATGGTACTTGAGGAATGCTGACATTGGAGGAGAGGGGAAGATATGCTTGATGGTGGTATCTTGCTGGAGTTAGAGGAAATGACAGAGGATGATTCTTTGAATATGGAGTCTAGTGGGGTTCAAAGTGAGGACAAGTAGAACCCTATCATTGTTCTGGGAAAGAGAGGAAGGAATGACTGGAGATATGGGTTGGACAAAGCTGAGGGTCCTGTCAGCCACAGGTGTGGAAGTCCTCATCCGAGAGAAAAGGAGCACCCGTGGCGGAAGGTGGCATAATCAGAACTGGTGCAATGGAAACTGGGAAAATGGAAAGGAGTCCTTGAAGGAGTAGGCTGTGAGGTGGTGTAGTTGGTTGATGGGTTTATAGTGGACATATTTTTAGATATTTATAGATAGCTTTGTTCTTTTCACCTCTGTTTTTCTTTTCTGTAATAAATTTTTGTTTTATTGTTAAAACCAAATCTCCAGGCTGAAGCCCTTATGTTTCAGTGAAAGAAATCATGGTGAATTAAAAAAGGCAAAATATGATCTATTAGTCCAAATTTCATTCTGGGATCTGACCTGTCAAGTCATTACTCTCTGTCGGGATTCTGTAATTCCATGGTTCTATGAACATCAGCAGGGATCATAGCAATAGTTCTCTCCGAAAAATCACACCATGAGTCCTTTTCTCTGCAGCTGCTCACTAAGTGATCTGTGCATTCTGTAGTTATCTGTATAAATTGTATGCATTTGGAAGCTTAATTTGATTCTGAATTAGTCTTCTAATGTGGTTGATATATTTTGGGGATCTTTTAGCTCTTTGGCTATTAATCCTGATAAATTAAGACTATGTAAATCTCCATCCCCAATTGCTAAGCAAATCTTTGTGTTGCTTATCTGCATCAGACATGCCAGAATCTAGAAACCATAGTTGAAAGTATAGTTTTAATATGCGTTAATTTAACAGAAGTTCTGCTGTATCCCAATTTAAACTATTGATTTTGAGGACATTGTAACAATATGCCTTTGGCTATCACTTGCTATCCATCCAGCACACACGCTGGTCTTTTGCTTTTCTCAGTTAGGTAAAAGTGGCCCCTTCATAGTGGTTTGTCTGCTACCCATAAAGCTCTGTTTACAATGCTCTCTGGTGCTGTAACAAACAAAGGCAGACGGTTGTCTTTCACATGTCAGCATGATTTAAAACTGTCGACCATGTGTTTCACCTGTAGGTTAATTTGCTGGCTGACTGTTCAAGAAAGATAGGGTTCATCAGCACTGTTCATTATGTTATGTTTATGATAGTTGTCCATTAATCATTCGTTCATCATGAATTGATTAACTCCCTTGGTTATTTTATTTAAATCAGGTTTATAAATTATGAAGCAGGCTTTACAGAAACCAACTGATTTCCGTATGTGCAGCTTGCAAATACAAAACAGACTAACTGCTAACAGCTATACACAGTATACAGACGGGTCATGACATCCTTAAAGGCGAGATCTCTTAAAGGTAAGGTGTACATACAACATGTTTAACCTTAGCATCACTAAACATTGCTGTGAACAGGCCTAACATTCCCTGCAATTTGGAAATGATCTTTATTGGCCAATACTAGTTAAACAGCATGACCTGTCTCCTAATAAAGAACTTTTGTTACATGTACTGACTACACTAGTCTTACCAGTGCCTGCAGGCAGTATTTGGTCTGTCATTCCAAAAGATGGCTGGAAAACACTCAAGTAAAATGACACACAATTGCAGTTGAATATACTACTTCATATGAGCTACATAAAAGAACAGCATACAGTTATCCAGTAAGATCTTTTCATACCAAAAAAAAACCTATCCTTGCCACTATTCCAGGCAAAAATGGATTTTCAGGCTATCTGTCTGTAAGATGCCACTTGTTATACCTTCCCCTCCATATGGTCCTCTGGAACTATGGTGACTTTACCTTCCTCCAGACAAGACTTTGATCTATTGAGTTATCAGTTAGTTCCCATCTTGAATAAAATATCATCTCCTTGATGTGAGGCCTGCGTAGTTAATCATTCAGCGAAGCCCCTTTCGTTGTGTACTGAATGAAAACTGTCTGATCATAATAGCAGCAAATGCCCAGAGTCAAGCTGAACAAATCCCATCATCTCAAAGCCAAAGAGTTCTGTGAAAGTGATCAAGTTTCACACTCTCAGACGAAGTGAGAAACAAATACATGTCTGAGTAGGCAGAATGGAAAAATAATATCATCCTCAGCAGCAGAAATCACTCAAGATGCTTTACACACTGCATGCTCATAAATCCCTAGCACTAGCCTCCACAGCTGATTCTGACAACAGATGTGACTTATAATTCTAAAGTTATCCCAACTGTTATGCGAATGAAAAAGTAGAAACTTACAGCTGAGACACCGTTGGCCCTTGTTGTCATGTATTTAAAGGATGTAATAGGTATGTCACAGAAAAGATACTGCAAGGAAATAGGAAAAGTTGAATTTTGGGACAAAAATCTAGCAGAAATTACTTTCTTCTCTAAAAATATTACTCAACCTGATTCATCATAGGAAATGATACTAAAAAATGCATTGATATGGTCCCCATTTTTGAATATATTAACTCATTACATCGCCAATTTGCATTTATATTAACACCAGTAGAAGCTGGGTCATTGAATGTGCCCATGCCTGGGCTAGATGGATTTTTGTTTGACAAGGAAGTCATAGCTGTAAGAAATGAACCAGGCAAGGAGTTGAGGTCATAGTCCCCCTATTGAATGGCCTCAAGGTATCAAATGGCCGATGCCTGCTCTTAATCCTTGAGTTCGTGAATAGTACTTTGATTGTATAAAGGCATTATCACAAGTGTCTGATAACTTGTGCAACATGATGCTTGGTAGTTATATTACAGCTTTGTCCCTTGCCAATAAACAACATTTATTATAAAATTCAAATGAATGTTTAGCCTTACATGAGGATCACAACGTTGTTATATCTTATCATATGAATGAGATGTATGTCAGATTTTCCTGTAATGTTGGAACTAGTGGAATGTTGCACACAGAACCCTAACTCCGAATTCCCATACATTTTCATTTGTGTTATGATTCTTCACTGTAACTAACATTAGATTTTCCTGCTCCTCGGATGCTGCCTGACCTGCTGTGCTTTTCCAGCACCACACTCTTGACTCTAATCTCCAGCATCTGCAGTACTCACTTTGGCCTAGATATTGAACATGTCTAGCTAACTGAGCAAATTCCCAGTGTATTTGAATAAGGCAATAGTGACAGAATGATGTTACAAGGCACTTTCTTTTATCATTAATGCTGGACACACCTACTTTGCATTTCTGTCATGTCAGCTTTTAACAGACCTCCTCGGAAATACAAAATTGTTAAATACTTAAATGAAGAACTGGACACAGACATTTTGTATCTCATTCTTGTGGACCGCACGGTGGCACATGGTTACCACTGCTGCCTCACAGCGCCAGAGACCCGGGTTCAATTTCCCCCTCAGACAATTGTCTGTGTGGCGTTTGCACATTCTCCCCGTGTCTGCATGGGTTTCCTCCAGGTGCTCCGGTTTCCTCCCACAGTCCAAAAATGTGCAGGTTAGGTGAATTAGCTATGCTAAATTGCCCATAGTGTTAGGTGAAGGGGTAAATGTAGGGGAATGGGTCTGGGTGGGTTGCTCTTCGAGGGTGGGTGTGGACTTGTTGGGTTGAAGGGCCTGTTTCCACATTGTAAGTAATCTAATCTAAATTCATCCAAAAACTGGCAACATCTTTCCTAATCCTCACTGCTGAAATATTAAGACATGAGCAAATCATTGAAATATTCATATTTTTACTCTTAAAAATATCCAGTTTACTTATCTTGAGCCTATGCTTGAAATACACTTGTTTAATTTAATGAGAACATATTTTTAAATGTATCGCTCAGGTGAAGTGCCAATACATCGTGATCTTAGTGTCAATTACTCCAAAACCACTCAAGATCTTTTTTATCCCTGCCATCATGCACCTTTTAGACCATTTAACAATTGTAGCCTAAATGAGGCAGGAGCAAGGTGAGGACCCTGGCTATCTACTTGAAAATTTGTGCCATGATTTCTATGCAAGGTATCAGAGCTGTGTTTTGAAGTTGTGGTTCATAATTTTCCCGCTAAACCTCCATTTCAATCCAAGCAGCATTAATGCAACTCACGAGAATGGGTAAGCAGTGCACGTTTTTCATTATGAACATCAAAGATTAATTACTAGATTTATTATTTAGATGACAAAATGGTTCCATAAAGGAGCAACAATTTGCACTTTGCTCATAATTCCTGCATAGTGCGGCAATATTTTGTATTATTGCTGTGCAACTGTCAAAGGTTAAGAAGGATTCTGCAGGTGACTTATTCAACAAGGGTACTGCCCAGGAGTATTCAACTGCAAGGGTACAGATATGCTTCGAAACATTTGATTAGATTACTTACAGTGTGGAAACAGGCCCTTCAGCCCAACAAGTCTACACCGACCCTCCAAAGAACAACCCACCCAGACCCATTCCCCTACACCTAACAGTACAAAACATCAATTTCCCTGCTCCTCAGATGCTGCCTGAACTACTGTGCTTTTCCAGCACCACTCTAATCCAGAATCTGGTTTCCAGCATCTGCAGTCATTGTTTTTACTATCGGTAATTTAGCATGGCTAATTCACCTAACCTGCACTGGTTTGGACTGTGAGAGGAAACCGGAACAAACCCACACAGACACGGGGAGAATGTGCAAACTCCACACAGTCAGTTGCCTGAGGTGGGAATTGAAGCCGGGTCTCTGGCGCTGTGAGGCAGCGGTGCTAACCACTGTGCCACCTATTAATAAATAAAGCTGCAATCTTCATTGAATTAAATTATACTCACAACACCTTCCAAAAGCCTATAAGTTGGCAATGTGATAGTTTACACATGGTCATGCATGTGAGTCACTAGATGCTTGTTAGCACAAATTAAATCATGTCCAATTTAAGATGCATTTTCTTTAATATAGTTGGGGAGAATGGGCAAGAACATTTGATATAAACAATACCCTGTTCCTAAAGGTATTTGGCTTCCATTAAAACTTGGTCACGAGTGATGACATTCTCCCTAAAGTAGTTTGTTCTTCATTGAAGTCATGGTGCTTCTGCCTTCTAACAATTATAAAAGTGGACATTCTTCATGTCTGAGCCTGCATTTGACTTTTGATTGACTATCAAAAATTGGGAGTTGAGAGGTCATGATATGGAAGTGCCGGTGTTGGACTGGGGTGGACAAAATTAAAAATCACACAACACCAGGTTATAGTCCAACAGGTTTATTTGGAAGTACTAGCTTTTGGAGCGTTGCTCTTTCATCAACTGAGGTGGCTGCAGGAAAAGTGGGTTGCAAGAGTAAAGTGTGAGGGGTACTAACAATATAAAGTAGTGAAAGGTCACTTCACGTGGTGGAGATAAAATAGGCAGCCGAAGGGGAAAAAAATGGGCAGCCTAAGGGAAATGGCAAGGTGAAAGATTCAGTGGTGCGAACGAGTAGAAAATCTCAAATGAAGGATGAAGTTTAGGGGAGATAGCAAGGTTTTGGATTCAGAGGAGAATGAAAAACTGTTGAGATGGAGATTGAATTTGATAGGGATGTGGGATAGTTTGAGGGATTAAGGAGGGAAAAACAGCTCAGGGCGGGGCTGTAGATAATGAGATTTTAAAAGAGAGGATAGAGAATGAAGTATTTAAAAGAAGGCATCAGGAACGAATGGAACAAGAAGATTAGTGAGTATCCCTCCCCCATTTGTTCAGTTACAAAGCAAATGTAACCAACATAGAAAAGACGTCACAATGTGTTCGTTCTGTAGACTTTATTCACTCAGCTGCTGAAATATTTCCTGTGCTTTTTCTGACATTGCGGACCTCAGCTTCATGTGTTGTTGTGTCTAGGGATGGAATGGTTTGCAGTCTTTACTGCTTGAAGTATTTTCTGGTATTTGGAATGTCATCCGCATTGGAATTAGCTAGACAGCTCCACAAAATCCTTTGTAGTTTCCTTTCAGGTCCATAAGTCAGGACATTGATTCTCTGAATCATTGTACCATCTGACCATAACAAATTATCAATTGAAACAGTCAGACAAATATTCCACCAACAAATAAAACAATTTACATTTGTATAGTACTTCTCACAGCCACCTGATATCTCCTTACAACCAGCGAAATATTGAAGCATAAGTGCTGTTGTAATGTAGAAAACACAGCAGCCAATCTGCACAGAGCAAGCTCCTACTAACAGCCTTGTGGTAATGACCAGAGAATCTGGTTTATCTTATGGTGCCGATTGAGGGAGAAATATTGACCTGGATATTGGGGGAGTGCTGTTTCTTCTCCTCACGTTTGTTCCCATGGGCCTTTTATATCCAACAGAGCAGGCACATGAGGTCTCAGCTTAACATATCCCCGGTACTGCATTGGACCATGAACCTTGATTTTTGTGCTCAAGACCTGGAGTGAGATTTTAAACTGGAATCTTGTGCCTCAAGCGTGAGGTAGCTGCTAAATAAATGGCAGTGACAAATAATGAAACATAAACCTTTATCTTTAATTGAACATTCTTGCCAGGATAAGATATGACAGGTCTGATATTCCAACTCGGTTACACAATCATAAAGCTCAGGATACAAAGGTAACACTGTGTGTGCACTGACAGAGAGCCCCAGGTCACCCCAAATATTTTCACTGAAGCCTATAAGGCGATGGGACTTTCACCAAACACTCAGCAAAGTCCACTTCCACCCTGCTTCCATTGCAAAACACTTATTCCCATTGATTCAAATCAAAAGGAGAGATCTTGAAAAATGTGGAGCATTTCTGTGTCCTGGGAGCTTAGAGTCATAGAGATGTACAGCATGGAAACAGACCCTTCGGTCCAACCCATCCATGCCGACCAGATATCCCAACCCAATCTAGTCCCACCTGCCAGCACATGGCCCACATCCCTCCAAACCTTTCCTATTCATATACCCATCCAAATGCCTCTTAAATGTTGCAATTGTACCAGCCTCCACCAATTCCTCTGGCAGCTCATTCCATACACATATCACCCTCTGCGTGAAAAAGTTGCCCCTTAGGTCTCTTTTATATCTTTCCCCTCTCACCCTAAACCTATGCCCTCTAGTTCTGGACTCCCCCACCCCAGGGAAAAGACTTTGTCTATTTATCCTATCCATGCCTCTCATAATTTTGTAAACCTCTATAAGGTCATCCCTCAGCCTTCGACGCTCCAGGGAAAACAGCCCCAGCCTATTCAGCCTCTCCCTGTAGCTCAGATCCTCCAACCCTGGCAACATCCTTGTAAATCTTTTCTGAACCCTTTCAAGTTTCACAACATCTTTCCAATAGGAAGGAGACCAGAATTGCATGCAATATTCCAACAGTGGCTTAACCAATGTCCTGTACAGCCGCAACATGATCTCCCAACTCCTGTACTCAATATTCTCAATAAAGGAAAGCATACCAAACACCTTCTTTACTATCCTATCTACCTGCGACTCCACTTTCAAGGAGCTATGAACCTGCACTCCAAGGTCTCTTTGTTCAGCAACACTCCCTAGGACCTTACCATTAAGTGTATAAGTCCTGCTAAGATTTGCTTTCCCAAAATGCAGCACCTCGCATTTATCTGAATTAAACACCATCTGCCACTTCTCAGCCCATTGGCCCATCTGGTCCAGATCCTGTTGCAATCTGAGGTAACCCTCTTCGCTGTCCACTACACCTCCAATTTTGATGTCATCTACAAACTTACTAACTGTACCTCTTATGCTCACATCCATATCTTTTATGTAAATGACAAAAAGTAGAGGACCCAGCACCGATCCACTGACACAGGCCCACAGTCTGAAAAACAACCCTCCACCATCACCCTCTGTCTTCTACCTTTGAGCCACTTCTGTATCCAAATGGCTAGTTCTCCCTGTATTCCATGAGATCTAACCTTGCTAATCAGTCTCCCATGGGGAACCTTGTCGAACGCTTTACTGAAGTCCATATAGATCACATCCACTGCTCTTCCCTCATCAATCTTCTTCATCAAAAAACTCAATCAAGTTTTTGAGACATGATTTCCCATGCACAAAGCCATGTTGACTATCCCGAATCATTCCTTGCCTTTCCAAATACATGTACATCCTGTCCCTCAGGATTCCCTCCAAACACTTGCCCACCACCGATGTCAGGCTCACTGATCTATAGTTCCCTGGCTTGTTCTTACCACCCTTCTCAAACAGTGGCACCACGTTAGCCAACCTCTAGTCTTCCAGCACCTCACCTGTGAGTATCGATGATACAAATATCTCAGCAAGAGGCCCAACAATCACTTTTGTAGCTTCCCACAAAGCTCTCGGGTACACCTGATCAGGTCCTGGGGATTTATCCACCTTTAACCGTTTCAAGACATCCAGCATTCCCTCCTCTGTAATCTGGACATTTTGCAAGATGTCACCATCTATTTCCCTACAGTCTATACCTTCCATATCCTTTTCCACAGTAAATACTGATGCAAAATATTCATTTAGTATCTCTCCCATTTTCTGTGGCTCCACACAAAGGCCGCCTTGCTGATCTTTGAGGGGCCCTATTCTCTCCCTAGTTACCCTTTTGTCCTTAATATATTTGTAAAACCCCTTTGGATTCTCCTTAATTCTATTTGCCAAAGCTATCCCCTTTTTGCCCTCCTGATTTCTCTCTTAAGTATACTCCTACTTTCTTTATACTTTTCTAAGGATTCATTCCATCTATCCTGTCTGTACCTGACATATGCTTCCTTCTTTTTCTTAAGCAAACTCTCAATTTCTTTAGTCATCCAGCATTCCCGATAGTTACCAGCCTTCCTTTTTACCCTGACAGGAATATACTTTCTCTGGATTCTTGTTATCTCATTTCTGAAGGCTTTCCATTTTCCAGCCGTCTCTTTACCTGCGAACATCTGCCTCCAATCAGCTTTTGAAAGTTCGTGACCAATACCGTCAAAATTGGCCTTTCTCCAATTTAGAACTTCAACTTTTAGATCTGGTCTATCCTTTTCCATCACCATTTTAAAATGAATAGAATTATGGTCACTGGCCCCAAAGTGCTCCCCCATTGACACCTCAGTCACCTGCGCTGCCTTATTTCCCAAGAGTAGGTCAAGTTTTGCACCTTCTCTAGTAGGTACATCCACATACTAAATCAGAAAATTGTCTTGACGAAGATGGAAATGCACAGTAAAATTCATCATTGGCTTCAGCCAACAGATATAAAGGGTATCCGAGGAGCAGGTTCATAAACCTGGTCAAGGTTTGCCAGGAAGCAATGATCTCCAGTGGGGCCGGATTTTAAGATATGTCCAATGTTTTATCAGGTCCAAATTGGCTTACAATTGGGCAGACCTCCCAACTCCTCCCTCATTGATGGTAAAATTACAGTGAGGCAGGGGCAGGTTGACACCATGAATGGTGCATCTGGCATAGTATACAATTTTGCAACTCTTCTCAACATCTCACCTTCACCTCCCCCCGACCCCGCCACCCCCCCCCTCACCTTCACCTCCCCCCCCTCCTCATTGTCAATCTCACAGATTTATAAAATCTAGCCCCCATCTCTAACCTCCAGCAATCCCACAAACTGTTTTACTGTTGATGGTTATGCTTTTGTCTGCATAGGTCTGAGGTCTTGCAATTCCTTCCTAAATTTTTTGTCTGTCTACCTTCCTCTTCTTCTTCTTTGAGTATCTACTTGTTCAAACAAGTTTTTGGTCATCTGTCCAAATATCAGTAAAGGGAGAAAGTGAGGACTGCAGATGCTGAAGATCAGAGTTAAAAAGTGTGGTGCTTAAAAGCAAATCTGGTCAGGGATGTGGTGAAGAGTGTATGCTTGAAACATCAACTCTCCTCGGATGCCGCCTGACCAGCTGTGCTTTTCCAGCACCACACTTTTTGACTCAAATATCACTAAATGTGACTGTGTCAAATATTGCTTGATAATGTTCCTGCGAAGTGCCCTATATTACAATAAAGATTCTATACAAATGAATATTATTGTTGATTATGTAACAACCTTTCTTAAAGCTTAGTTCTGAGAGGTTTCAAGCCATGTTTTCACACCATCATCAAAGGTTGTGAGTTGTAAATCCTCTGGAATACGCCATTACCACAAATGGAGAGTTGCTAAAAGGAGAATTTTAAACTACATCCTGTCTCCTGAAAAGTGAGTTCAACCAGCCCTAACTGAGCCAGGAATACACCCAGTGTCAATATATGGATAATATGTTATTTTTCCTGAATTTAACTGTTGCTTGGCCACAGTACCTTTGAAATAACACTCTGTGAAATTTTCTATTTTTCCCAGCCTTGGAGGTTGTGTGTGTCAGTTAATTTTCAAGAAAGATGATTACATAGATTTTAATAGTTTAAACATTTTGTTAATAATTTTTACATTTTTGCATAAGCTTTTTTGTAATGAACTCATTTATTACTTGCTAAAGAAACCTAGCTGATTTGTTTCTGATATTGAGCCACATGCAGTTTGTTGGACATTAATATATTAAAATTTACATTTTCACCTCCTTCTAAATTGAAACTTTTTTGACTTAGTGTGGAATCAGACATCGAAAGGAATCAATTACCCACTCCTAACTTGGTCATAACAGTATGAATATTGCTCGCAGCTTTTGGGAGTTTGCAACAGATAAAGACTTAACACAATGAAAGTACAAACTATTAACTTTTATTAACTTTAACCTATATATATAGAGCATGGTAGAGAAAGTCATCATTAACACCTTATTTCATCAGGTCCCTTATAATTTGACATCACCATGTTGTAGTTCCTTATTTATACAATCAGTAACTACGGTTAAAAGTATTGGTACAGTTAAACCTTTGTTCAACAGTTTCGACTGTCTGTATCCCATGCCATTTACATTTGTTATTTTAGGCAACAATATAATTTCCTATTAAATAAATTATGGATTCACAGACTGTGGCAAAGACTGTTATTCTAAATAACTCCAGGGTAGAAATTTATCTTTCTAAACTTTTCTCAAGTGAATTCTGAAGAATATTTATTCATATTTACAATTACCTAATGTTTGCCCTTCCTTACTACAAGGAGACCCACCAGTGAAAAGAACCCAGCATTGATTACCTTAATATAACACTGAATAATCATGAAGTCCTCTATCAGATCACAATTTAAATTTCTCAACTCTAGTTTACAAAAATTCCCTTCATTGACATAAATTTGGTAACATCTAAATGCATCCATACTGCTTTTTTTCCATTGTTTTTACATCTTTCTTAAAATAGGGTGCCAAAACCACAACTACAATCAAATCAGAAATACCACTCTTTGGTGTATCCTCTACTATAGTCACTCATTTGATGCCATCTCAGCTCTCCAATGTAAATGGCTAACACTACATTGCCATCAAATCTCTCACTGTGCTTTATTTCAATCTCCCACTTTTGGAATGGGGAGTCAGCACCCACTTTACTCATAGTTAAACTGATGGTGATATCCTCAAGTAATGCTGGCACAACACTTATATTCGGTGCTCTCATAGCTCAGCTCACTGCTCCACTCAATACTCCAGTCACCGCTCCACTTGGCACTTAGCTCAGAGAGTGGAGCAGGGCAGTGAGCAGGAGGGACCGGGGCTGTGTGAACATTATAATCCCAGGATTTGAATTGAATTAAAAAGAATTTCTATTGTCACAGAATCAAGGAAGTGTTATGGTGCATATGGAGGCTGGCAGCACAGAGTTAAATATTTGTAAATAAGCAACATTGGTTTAACCCGAGCTGGAGTTTTGCAGAGGGAGTTTCCCTCGAAACCCAGTGTAGCTATGCCATCTACTGGCAGCAATGATTGAGACAGTCAGCCTAAATACAAATAAAAACTGTAAAGACTAAAAGTGAAAGAGAAGCAGAAAATGCTAGAAATATGCAACAAGACAATAACCAGTCAAAAGTGGAAAATGCCATTTAATGTTTCAGAATGGATAGAAGGATATAAGAGAAGTTTAACATGGAGCTTCTCAAATATAAAGCTGCAGGAGTGAATGATACATAGGTATTTATTATACTCCCAAAAATTGAGAGGAAAAATGCTAAAAAATCATAAGTTAACAGGGGCAGTGACTGAGTGTAAGAACCAGTAAGCATCTCCTTAAAAGTGAGAGAGATGAAAACAAAGCACGATGAGAGATTTGATAGCACTAAGTCCATATACTGGGTGCAAAACAGGCATGCAAGCATCAAATATGACAGGAAGCCTATCATATTACTATCACTAGTTCCTGCCACCTCACTGAAACAAGAAATCTGTGCTGTTGACGTCTTTGATGTGCGTCTGGAACAGGAAGTCAACACCCATTCTGCCCATATGTTAATGCATGGTTCTACTGATAGTGATATCCTCAAGTCATGCTGAGATCACATTTGTATTTGGTGCTTTGTCAGCTCAGCTCACTGCTCCACTCAATACTCCAGTCACTGCTCCACTTGGCACTTAGCTCAGAGAGTGGAGCAGGGCAGTGAGCAGGAGGGACTGGGCTGTGTGAACATCATCATCCCAGAATTTGATTTGAATTGAAAATAATTTCCATTGTCACTGAATTACAGAAGTGTTATGGTGCACATGGAGGCTTTTTGGTCCATCATGCCTGCACCAGCTCATTAAATAAGCTTGTCTAATTATTGGTCCTATTTCTGAAGAATAGTTAGTTATATTTACAGCTATCTGCAGTGTTGCTGGAGGTGCCATCACATGCATTGAAACTGCATGGGTTTTGGATGCATCCTCTGCAATTGTAGTATCAGCAAACACATCCTACTGATAATTGCAACAAGATAAGCAGCCAGGGCTGTGTATCTTATACACATGTTAAGCTCTTTGTATATAAAATGCAGAGAGTGATGATGGTTGAGGCATCTTTGCATGAATCAGCATGCTCTGATTTTCATGAGTATCAGCGTGGTCTACCATCCATCTTTAAAGGAATCTTTGGAAGCACCTAAGAAATAGAAAAGTATTTTATAAATAATGATTGTCTATTGCCCACCTCCTTTTGGAATGTTACCTTTGTAAGGTAAGTCTGGAGAGAGTTATAGTGGTAAATGTTGAGGTTCATTGTGAGCAGCTCTGTAATACAGGGCAGTGTGTTCCACAATGATTCCCAAGGATTCCCATCAAGGTAAACATCACTTGGTGAAAGACACTCTTTGGTCTGCTCAAAATTTGCTGGTTTTCAAAAGAAATGAGTTGTATACAACTGACTGTTTAATAAGGAAATTCATGGTGTTGTAGTAATATTATTTGATTTGCAATATGGATGTTCAGGTAAATGATCAGGGAATACAGGTTAAAATCCTATCACAGAAATGTAGAATTTAAAATTCCAGTAATGATTCTGGAACTAAAAGCTACACTCAGTAATGGCAATCATGACAGTATTGCCAATTATTTAAAGACAAATGTAAGGTGCTATATTCCAGATTCAATCGATTAGTTACACCATTCGGCTTTAAGCAAAACACACTTTATTCTTACACCTAAAGAAAACTAAAGAAAGAAGAATCAGTATAACTTTACATCTATTGCAAATCTTAACAGAATAATAGATTATTTTACTACTAAACAGCAACTGTTCCAATACAGTAACATCTCATCTCCACACCTTTGACAAAGGCAAATTCAGTAACTGGATTGTCTCACATGCGATGTTTCTCCAGTCAAGGAGAAAAGAACACCCAGAGGAAATTCTGGCAGAAAGCTAGAGAAGGATGAACAACAGCTTCCAAAGACAACTTCAAAAACCCCAACAACTACTGAAAGCTAAACTAAAACCCTGGTTCTGTAGGAACCTGACTCCATCTGTTTATGCTGCATCTTTGTTCTAACTTAAAAAAACACAGGCTCTCACAAACATTACATTATTGGCTTGGAAGACACAATTCAACACCTCTCACTGAAAACCTCTCTTCAAAAAAAAGAGGATAAAATGTGCCTCACAAAGCCATAGTATCATCACAGAAGGCAACAGAATCAAATGAGAAGTTCAGAGTCTAACTGTTTCAGAATGGACAATAGATCTCCCACTAGACTGTGCGAAGAAGAGAGCCCAATAAAAAAAAATCTGTTCACTTCATAGAAACTTATGAAGTACTATAAAGGGATAGAAAGAGTGGATGCCATAAGATGATGTCCTGATTAGGAAATCTAGAGTGAAGGGATGCAATTCAATTTAAATGGGAAGTCACTTTAAATGGGAAGAAATGAGAAGCAATATTTTTTATTCAGTAGGTTGTGAATGTTTAGAACACTCAATCTCCAGGTGTTGTGGAAGTTCAATCAATTACTCTATTTAAAGTAGAGATTTCTAAATACCAGTGATGTGAAAGGGTATAGGTTGTTTTGCTATAACGTGCGTTTAGTCAGCTAGAATTGGCTATAACACGATCGACAAATTGTGGACGTTGTTTGGATAATGTGAACTTTCTACTGAACAGGTACAATGATTTTCTACTAGTAATCTTCTACAGCATGATTTTCGATGATGGTTTAACACAGCATGGTTTTTTATACCATGAGGTTACAGAGGAACACAACTGTCCTGTTATGGCAGAATGCCCTGTATGATGATGTGGGATAAAGGCACTGAAGTCAGCATCAGCCATTACCATATTAAATGGGGGAGCATGATCGTATGTCAGAATGGTATACTCTTCCTTACTATGTGGACATTCACTCCCACATGGTCTCAATAGCTTAGCCAAATACCAACAGGAGGGATTGGTGGTGGAAATTAACCCAAGACATCCCAGATGGTATCCAACACTCTGGGCTAGGGAATACAGTGATTTATGAGAATCATTAACAAACATCTCTGAGCAAACATCTTCAGAATTAGAATTAGCTTTACTGTCACATGTACTCACATGAGTACAGTGAAAAATTTACAAGTCAACACTTATGGCGCCATCTTAGGTTCAACGGTACCTAACTAAAGATTCTTAAGTACAGATTCTTAGGAATATATTTAACAAGTATAATATCATAGGAATAAAGTAGAAAAGTAAAGGAATAAAAAGTTCAGTAATTCACTCATTTAATGTCTTTCCAGCAAACACTTCCAACAAAGTGGATCAGTTTCTTGAAGTCAGCAAACTGCTTTCCAAATCCTGGTTATGCTTTTGTTTCTTTCCTGTGATGTCCTAATATTATTTATATTCTAGATCTTTCTGTTGACTCCTCTGTAAATTGCCCTTCCTTTTCTTCATTGACAGTTGCCACTAGACAAAGTGAAAATTTTCAACAATTCTCCATTAAATGTACTTCAGCAGATGATTAGCTATCTCAGAATTCTTGCACATCAGCGGCTTTCTTGAAATTAAGTTTAGCTTCTCTCAGCGGACATGCTGTCACAGAAGGATCTCTTGCTCCTAAGACAATTCTACCTCTGATGAAATCATCCTTCAGTTTCCCAAACTTGCAAAGTTCAGCTAGATGTCTCAGTCCAACATAATGATCTCTTGTGTTATGCTCATAACATTATAATACCATTTGTAAAGGGCAGAAGTCTTTATTTGTCTTAGGGACCTTTTTTCTTATTTTCTCAAAGTGTTCGGTTTTCACAGGCAGAGTTATCATGGATGTTTTTGCATTCTCAGTAAATTATTTATTAGATAATGCATTCAAATAGTAAAAGATTGTGTCAATAAGTTGAGTAAGTCAATGTGAAAGACGTAGCAGGGAAAGCAGATGAACTCAAGGCATTGTTCGGAGCATCGGACTGTGATATCATAGTGATTGGAGAAATTTGACTCAGGATGGACAGGACTGGCAGCTTAATATTCCAGAGTATAGATGTTATAGGAAAGATAGAAAGGGGAGCAAAAGAGGACAGGGAGTGGAATTTTGATTTGTGATAACATTACAGCTGTACTTAGGGAGGATATCGCTGGAAGTAGGTCCAGAGAATTATTTGGATGGAACTGAGAGATAAAAAAAGGGAAGATCACCTTAATGGGATTGTCCTACAGATCCCACAATAGTCAGTGGGAAATTGAGAAGCAATTAGTGTTAAGGGCTTGGTTAGAGAAGGATTTATTAAGTATGTACAAGAAAAATTTCTGATTCAGGTATGTGGATATACCTACTAGAGAAGGAGCAAAACTTGACCTACTCTTGGGAAATAAGGCAGGGTAGATGACTGAGGTGTCAGTGGGGGAGCACTTTGGGGCAAGCAATCATAATTCTATTAGTTTCAAAATAAAGTCAGAAGTCAGACGACACCAGGTTATAGTGAAGGACGCCTAAAGGTTTTGAAGGACGGCCTCAGACTTCACCTGACGAAATGGCTGCACTCAGAATGCTTGTGATTTCAAATAAACTTATTGGACTATAACCTGGTGACATTCGACTTCTGACTTTGCCCACTCCCGATCCAACATTTGCACCTCCACCTCCGCATCAAGTTTCAAAATAGTGATGGAAAAGGATAGACCGAATCTAAAAGTTTAATTTCTAAATTGGAGGAAGGCTAATTTTGATGGTATTAGGCAAAAATGCTCCAAAGGTGATTGGGAGTAGATATTCGCAGATAAAGGGACAGTAGAAATGGATCTGGAGGGACAGGATTTACATGTATTTTGAAAAGCAAGGACTGATTAGAGACAGTCAGCATGGCTTTGTGTGTGGGAAATCGTGTTTTATTAATTTGATTGAGGTTTTCAAGAAGTAACAAAAAGGATAGATGAAGGCAGAGCGGTGGACGTGATTTATATGGACTTCAGTAAGGTGTTTGACTAGATACCTCATTTGAGACTGGTTAGCAAGGGTAGAGCACATGGAATACAGGGAGAACTAAACATTTGGATAAAGAACTGGTTTGAAGGTAGTAGACAGAGTGTGGTGGTGGAGGGTTGCTTTTCAGACTGGAGGCCTATGACCAGTGGTCTGCCACAAGGATCGGTGCTGGGTCCATTGTTTTTCGTCATTTATATAAATGATTTGGATGCGAACATCAATGGCATGGTTAGTACATTTGCAGATGACATCAAAATTGTTTGTGTGATGCACAGCAAAAAAGATCATCTCAGAATACATTGGGACCTTAATCAGATGGGCCAGTAGGCTGAAGAGTGGCAGATGGAGTTTAATTTCGATAAATGTGGGATGCTGCAATTTGGAAAGGCAAATCAGGGTAGAACTTATACACTTAAAGGTAAGGTCATGGGGAGTGTTGCTGAACAGAGACCTCAGAGTGCAGATTCATATTTCCTTGACTGTGGAGCCGCAAGTAGACAGGATAGTGAAGAAGGCATTTGGCATGTTTGTTTTATCAGTCAGTGCATTGAGTGTATGGGTTGGGAGGTCATGTTGTGGTTGTACAGGACAGTGGTTAGGCCACTTTTGGAACATTGCATACAATTCTAGTCTCCCTGCTATAGAAAAGATGCTGTGAAACATGAAAGGGTTCAAAAAAGATTTACGAGGATGTTACCAATGTTGGAGGATTTGAGTTATCAGGAGAGCCTGAATAGGACTGGGGCTATTTTCTCTGGAGCGTCAGAGGCTGAGGGGTGACCTTATAGAAGTTTTTAAAATCATGAGGGGCATGGATAGGGTGATTAGCTAATGTCTTTTCCGAGGGTAGGGGAGTCCAAAAGTAAAAGTTTTGGTTTAAAGTGAGAGGGCAAACATTTAAAAGGGGCCTAAGGTTAACCTTTTCACGCAGAGGGTGGTGCGTGTATGGAATGAGCTGCCAGAGGAAGTGGTGGAGGCTGGTACAATTACAACATTTGTAAGACATCTGGATGGGTATGTGAATAGGAACCGTTTAGAGGGATATGGGCCAAATGCTGGCAAATGGGACTAGATTAATTTAGGTTATCTGGTCAGCATGGATGAATTGGATTGATGAGTCTGTTTTTATGCTGATCAGCCCAATGACTCTATGACTCGATCTGAACTCACACAAAAGTAGAATTTGAAGAATTCATCAAAGAAGGCATTTGGCATGCTTTCTTTTATTGGTTAGAGTATTGAGTAAAGGAGTTGGGAGATCATGTTGCGGCTGTACAGGACACTGGTTAGGCCACTGCTGGAATATTGCATGCAATTCTGATCTCCTTCCTATCGGAAAGATGTTGTGAAACTTGAGAGGATTCAGAAAAGATTTACAAGGATATTGCCAGGGTTGGAGGATCTGAGCTACAGGGAGAGGCTGAACAGGCTAGGGCTGTTTTCCCTGGAGCATCGGGGTGACCTTATAGAGGTTTACAAAATTATGAGGGGCATGGATAGGATAAATACACAAAGTCTTTTCCCTAGGGTCAGGGAGTCCAGAACTAGAGGGCATAGGTTTAGAGTGAGAGAGGAAAGATATAAAAGAGACCTAAAGGGCAACTTTTTCACGCAGAGGGTGGTACGTGTATGGAATGAGCTGCCAGAGGATATGGTGGAGGCTGGTACAATTGCAACATTTAAGAGGCATTTGGATGGGTATATGAATAGAACGGGTTTGGAGGGATATGGACCAGGTGCTGGCAGGTGGGACTAGATTGGGTTGAGATATCTGGTCGGCATGGACAGGTTAGACCGAAGGGTCTGTTTCCATGTTGTACATCTCTATGACTCTATGACTCTACAACTACCAACTACAACTTACAACAACTAGCATTCAGTTCCTATATACCACAATATTTAAGTTGGTAGAAAACAACAGATAACAACAGTTAACCACAATTTTTTTGAAAATAACTGATATATCTTCCGTAAACTTTCACCAAAAATATACCTTCCACAAACTGGAGGGTCATAGCACATGAAGCTGACAATTTGCTAAGAAGCAAGGTTTATTATGCATAAACGGAATAAAATCTATTTTATATCAGAGTTTTTAATCATGATCTTTATACAAATATCAGCAATAAAGATTCATCCTTTTTGGCCCGCAACAACAACTTTACTGATACTCAGAGTCATCCTGTTATTGTGTTAAAGTCCCTTGTTAAGTTGACATGGCTGTACTTGGTTTCTCTCTTTCAAATATCTGCATTCACTCAATGAGAACTTCTTTAGTTACTGTCTATGTAGAATTTGAACATTCTCCCTGTGTCTGCATGTGTTTCCTCTGGGTGCTCCGGTTTCCTCTCACAGTCCAAAGATGTGCAGATTAGGTGAATTGGCCATGCTAAATTGCTCATAGTTGATTAGATTAGATTAGATTAGATTACTTACAGAGTGGAAACTGTTCAGGGGTGTGTAGGTTGGCTACATTAGTCAGGGGTAAATACAGGATAATAGGGATGGGGAATGGGTCTGGGTGGGTAGCTCTTTGGAGGGTCGGTATAGACTTATTGAGCCGAAGGGCATGTTTCCACATTGTAGGGATTCTTTGATTCTATGTTTCGATGATTCTATGATTAAACTGTTGACATGGCTCACTGAATTCTTAATTGGAGTTTCTTAGAGTCCTCTTCAACAGTCTTCTCTTTCTGAAGCTTCTCAGGCCTTATTTCTCCTGTCCTGGCTATACTAGATACCGTATTTTGATTGTTACAGATCTTCTTGTCCAG
Source organism: Hemiscyllium ocellatum (assembly GCF_020745735.1). Taxonomy (NCBI): domain Eukaryota; kingdom Metazoa; phylum Chordata; class Chondrichthyes; order Orectolobiformes; family Hemiscylliidae; genus Hemiscyllium; species Hemiscyllium ocellatum. Next base: position 58,179,099 of record NC_083404.1, read on the forward strand.
AAATAAACCTACACACACACTGTCTGAAAGAAACCTCCACACTCATTGAACTTCTGGATAGTTCTCTCTCTGAAAGAAAACTATTTCTGTCTGTCTCTGTCTGCTTGTGTCTGAGGGCATTTTGTTGTTAGATGTTGCCATGTACCTTGCAGCCTCTTTTAGGCCCCAACACTCTGAGCAGCATATCCTCATTATGGGCCCAGAAGAAATAACTCCCAACTCAGCAAAAGGCAGCAAGCTTTTAGCTCCTGGCCCTGACTCTTGTCAAAGGTGTCCCCGGCAACTTCTTCATTTCCAGCTCTTACTTACCCAATTGGTAGTTCCTGCTCCAATGTTGACTGTTTCTCTTCAACATTGGAGCAGGAGCTAATGAACCTATGACTGAAGGAGCAGCTCCTCACTAATTCTACTTATAAGGGCAACTTTTTGATATTAAATCAGGAGGAATTTCCAGTTCATTGTCCAACCTCTGTTCATGACCCTAGGAGCAAGTGGTGAAAAATTCTAAACCATAATGATCCATTATCATTTCTGTCCCATATAAATTTTCAAACTTAAGTTTTAATTATTTTTATTTATTTTTTAAACAACTGGTGTTGCTGCTCTTATTTACATAACATGACATCAGCGGTCACATGGGCATTGTAATCCACAGTATACAAAGGTATTTAACTAAATAAAGTTGAAGAATATGGGCCAATTCCTCTCCACCCTCTAATGAATTTTTAATCTCAGCTTTTTACTATCTGAAGGCCCTTTATAGAGACCCTACCTCCCCCAGCAGGAAATGGTCAATGTGCAGATTGTTACTGACCCAGTGTGGGATTGTTCACAACACCTATGTGGATAAATTAATCATTTGCCTGATGACCCTTTGGACAGACAGTGGCTAACGCAATAAAGAAACATCCCAGCCAATATTATCGTCAAAATATCATCTAATGAAAATAGATGATCAGGTCATTATGCAGTGCTTTCTATGACATTCCTTAGTGCACAATTCACTTTTATATCTTCCCTATCCTACAATAGTGACTACATTTTGAATTGACTTCATTGCTTGCCCAGCACGCTACGACACCCTAAGGAGATGAAAGGTGTATATAAATGCAACTTAATTCTCCTTTCTATATAGAGAGTTGAGTGTAAAGTTGCCGATCCTCCTGGATGGTTGAAGGGCCATCCTGAAAGGATGCCTGGTCTCTCAGGAGCAAGCTGTTGACAACCTGGAAGAGCAATACTTTGATGTTCTAGTTTGTATCTTATGATTCCAATGAGCTGATTGGCCGATTCCTGTTCTGTATCATTCCAGCTGGCTCCATTGGTCTGTCAGCTAATAGTACAATCAGGCATGGCTCAATCTCTTGTGGCTGACCAATATTCCCATTCCTTTTTTTAATTCTTTCATTGGACGTGGCCACTAGCAATTTGAAGACCATTCCTACTTGTCTTTGACCTGAGTGGCTCAGAGGGTAGATAAGAGTTAATCACATTTGCTGTAGGCCCAATCAAGTAAGAACATTGGATTTCCTTCCCGAAACAGAATTCGTCAACTGAATGGATATTTATGATAATCAATTAGTTTTATGGTCACCATTACTGAAGCTCACTACTACTCCAGATAGATGAAGGAAGGGCTGCAGATGTCATATTCATGGACTTTAGTAAAGCATTTGATAAGGTTCCCCATGGTAAACTAATGGAGAAAGTGAAATCACATGGTGCGCAGGGTGCTCGAGCTAGGTGAATACAGAACTGGTTGAGCAACAGGAGACAGAGAGTAGTAGTTGAAGGGAATTTCACGAAATGGAGAAAGGTGACCAGCGGTGTTCCACAGGGATTGGTGCTCGGGCCACTGTTGCTTGTAATATACATAAATGATCTGGAAGAGGGCATTGTTGGTCTGATCAGTAAGTTTGCAGATGACACAAAGATTGGTGGAGTAACGGAAAGCATAGGGGACTGTCAAAGAATACAGGAGAATATAGATAGACTGGAGAGTTGGGTGGAGAAGTGGCAGATGGAGTTCAATCCAGGCAAATGTGAGTTGATATATTTTGGGAAATCTAATTCTAGAGCGAATTATACAGTAAACAGAAGAGCCTTGGGAAAAGTTGATGAGCAGAGAGATCTAGGAGTTTAAGGTCCATTGTACCCTGATGGTTGCTGCACAGGTCAAGAAGGTATATGATATGCTTGCCTTCATCGGACAGGGTATTGAGTATAAGAGCTGGCAGGTCATGTTAAAATTGCACAATACTTTGGTTTGGCCACATTTAGAATACCGTGTACAGTTCTGGTCGTTACATTACCAAAAGGATGTGAACGCTTTGGAGAGGGTGCAGAGAAGGTTTACGAGGATGTTGCCTGGTATGGAAGGTGCTAGCTATGAAGAAAGGTTGAGTAAGTTAGGTTAATTTTCATGAGAGAAGAGGAGATTAAGAGGCGACCTGATTGAGGTCTACAAAATCATGAAGGCCATAGACAGGGTAGATAGAGATGAGCTTTTTCCCAGGGTGAGGGATTCAATAACATAACAAATAGCGTCTTATACTTTCAAGGTGAGAGCTGAGAAGTTTAAGGGGGATACATGCAGCAAATACTTTACACAGAGGGTGATAGGTGCCTGGAATGCATTGCCAGCAGAGGTAGTAGAGGCAGGCACAGCAGATTCATTAAAGATGCGTCTGGACAAATGCATGAGTAAGTGGGGAGCAGAGGGATACAGATGCTTAGGAATTGGGCAACAGGTTTAGACAATGGATTTGGATCAGCTCAGGCTTGGAGGGTCAAAGGGCCTGTTCCTGGGCTGTACATTTTCTTTGTTCTTTGTTCTTTAGTAGTTGAAGTTAAATCCCACTAACTGCCATGGTGAGATTTGAAGCATGTCTCCTTCGCATTAGCTTGAGCTTCTGGATTACTAGTCCATGTTGTGTATGTCTCACAGTCTGTATACCTTAAAGAGACATGCTTGAGATATCATCGCAGCATGTGACCTGAAGGTGTAAAGATGTCATAATTCCATCTGACCCCAAGATCATGGAGCATGCCTTCCTACTAGAAACATATACCTCTGTTACAGTCTATTGATTTTATATTAGCCCAGATATTCAGGAGTCTGGGTAATGAAATGTTTGTATATAATAAATAACTGTATTAAAGTCTATTGGCATCTTCAAACCACAGTATCCACTTAGTTTCTTTTGATATAGGAAACAATATAAGCATCATTGCACCAAGTAAATCACCAGGTCAGCAGGTCCAATATCTTCATGTAATTAAGTAATTAAAGACCAAATGGATAACATAGAATTAAGGCAAAGGGGCAGTTTCTCACTCTTAAGTAACATTAATTTCTGTGAGTACAATCAGCTATATGATGTGTAGATATGGCATCAACAACCAAGAAGACAGGGTGAATTTATTTTTGACTGAGTGTCAGTTCTTTCAAAATGCAAGAAATTTCTGAGTGTACCTTACTTAAAAAAATAAAAGAGGCTGAAGTTACAACTGCAAACAAAATTAAAGGCTACAGACCTATACTGAAGCACAGTGAATGCTTTACCTCTCTCTCTCTTCAAAATATACAAACATGAGAGACTACAATTGAAAAGGGCCAATTGGACATGAAAGCACATTCTCCAAAGTGTCCCCAGAGGAAGGTATAGCTTGAAAACACTAAAAAGAACATTTTTCTAACTTAGGAATGCTTACCTGTGCCCTTACATCAATTAGTTCAGCCTTTTTCTTTCTCCAAGTTGATGTGAAAATAAAAAAAAGCCCACTTGATATCATCATTCCATATTTTGGTACAAAAGGTGGATAAATCCCCAGGACCTGATCAGGTGTACCCGACAACTCTGTGGGAAGCTACAGAAGTGATTGCTGGGCCTCTTGTTGAGATATTTGTATCATCAATAGTCACAGGTGAGGTGCTGGAAGATTGGAGGTTGGTAAACGTGATGCCACTGTTTAAGAAGGATGTAAGGAGAAGCCAGGGAAGTATAGACTAGTGAGCCTGACCTTGGTGGTGGGCAAGTTGTTGGAGGGAATCCTGAGGGACAGGATGTATTTGGAAAGTCAAGGACTGATTAGGGATAGTCAACTTGGCTTTGTGTGTGGGAAATCATGTCTCACAAACTTGATTGAGTTTTTTGAAGAAGTAACAAAGAGGATTGATGAGGGCAGAACGGTAAATGTGATCTATATGGACTTCGGTAAAGCATTCGACAAGGTTCCCCATGGGAGACCAATTACCAAGGTTAGATCTCATGGAATACAGGGAGAACTAGCTATTTGGATACAGAACTAGCTCAAAGGTAGAAGACAGAGGGTGGTGGTGGAGAGTTGTTTTTCAAACTGGAGGCCCATGACCAGTGGAGTGCCACAAGGATTGGTGCTGGGTCCTCTACTTTTTGTCATTTATCTCAATGATTTGGATGCAAGCTAGGAGGTTCAGTTAGTAAGTTTACAGATGACACCAAAATTGAAGGTGTAGTGAACAGCGAAGAGGGTTACCACAAATTACAACAGGATCTTGATCAGATGGGCCAATGGGCTGAGAAGTGACAGATGGACTTTAATTCAGATAAATGCGAGGTGCTGCATTTTGGGAAAGCAAATCTTAGCAGGACTTATACACTTAATGGTAAGGTCCTAGGGAGTGTTGCTGAACAAAGGGACCTTGGAGTGCAGGTTCTTGGCTCTTTGAAAGTGGAGTTGCAGGTAGATAGGATAATGAAGAAGGCTTTCCTTTATTGGTCAGAGGATTGAGTACAGGAGTTGGGAGGTCGTGTTGCGGCTCTACAGGACACTGTTGGAATATTGCATGCAATTCTGGTCTCCTTCCTACCTGGAAGGTCTTGTGAAACTTGAAAGGGTTCAGAAAAGATTTGCAAGGATGTTGCCAGGGTTGGAGGATTTGAGCTATAGGGAGAGGCTGAACAGGCTGGGGCTATTTTCCCTGGAGCGTCGGAGACTGAGGGGTGACCTTAAGGAGGTTTACAAAATCATGAGAGGCCTGGATAGGATAAATGAGCAAAATCTTTTCCCTGGGGTCGGGGAGTCCAGAACTAGAGGGCATAGGTTTAGGGTGAGGGGGGAAAGATATAAAAGAGACCTAAAGGGCAACTTTTTCACACAGCGGGTGGTACGGGTATGGAATGAGCTGCCAGAGGAAGTGGTGGAGGCTGGTACAATTGCAACATTTAAGAGGCATTTGGATGGGTATATGAATAGGAAGGGTTTGGAGGGATACGAGCCAGGAGCTGGCAGGTGGGACTAGATTTTGTTGGGATAGCTGGTCGGCATGGACGGTTGGTCTGTTTCCATGCTGTACATCTCTATGACTCTATGACTCTATGTCTCCAGTTAGCAGTGGTTTACTAATATCCTTTAGGGAACAAACACTCTCTTCATTATCTGGTCTGGCCTACATGTAGTTCCAGACCTATAACAGACCTACAGATTCAACTTTTAAAATGGTAGCACAGTGGCTCACTGGTTAGCACTGCTGCCTCACAGCGCCACGGACCCAGGTTTGATTCCAGCCTCGGGTGACTGTCTGCATGGATTTTGAACATTCTCCTCGCGTCTGCGTGAGTTTCATCCGGGTGCTCCGGTTTCCTCCCACAGTCCAAAGATGTGCAGGTTAGGTGAATTCGTCCGGGGAAATGTAGAGTCATAGGGTTGTGGAATAAGTCAGGATGGGATACTCTTCAAAGGGTTGGTGTGGACTTGTTGGGCCAAATGGCCTGTTTCCACACTGTAGGGATTCCATGATTCGATGAACAATGTGCTTGATGCTTAAGTTGCTTCTGAAATGGTCAATAAAACCACTCAGTTGTTCCACTACTAAAACATCTCAAGAAGGGAATGAAAACCACCTGGCATCAACTAAGGCACCAGAAATGACACTGGTAAACTCAGCCTTATCAATCCTGTAAAGCCGACCTCACTGACATCTGAGAGCTTATCCCAAAATTGAGAAAATTATCTCATAGAGTTAGTTAAGCAACAGCCTGACATAGTCACGAAATCATACCTTACAGACAATGCCTCAGACCCACCATCACTATCCCTGGATATGTCCTGTCCCACTGGCTGGTCAGGCCAGCAGAGGTAGTAGCACAGTAATATACAATTGGGACAGAGTTGCACTGGGTATCCACCCTATTCACTTCTGATTCCATCTCCATTCAAAGCAACAAGTCAAACAATTAAAAGAAATCTTGTACTGATTACCCATGTACTGTCCACCCTCGGTTGATTAATCAGTACTCCTCAATGTTGACAAAAACTTAAGGGAATCATTGAGGATGTGAGGATGCAGAATGTGGGATCTTCAAAGTCCACTATCAAGAGCGGAAGGAGTAAGTGGAACAGAAGTTAAAGCCAGGGATAGATTTTCCTGAGTGCTATGAGATTAGAGATCAAAAAACACAAGGCAAAAGGAGCTATAGTGGGTGTAGAGAAGAGAATAAGTACAAGGTAGCAGTTAATATCATGTGTTAAAAGCAGAAAAAAGGTCAGCTTTGGCTGAAAGCAAAATCCAGCAAATATACCGACACTTTACAGGGAGTTGGTGGGGGGGGGGGGGGGGGGGGGGGGGGGGTGGGGGGAGGGAGAGGGAGGTGGAGACATTTGTGAGCAAAAATCAAAGTAGAGGACAGAGTTTGTTCCTCTGGAGTTGCTGAACTCAGTATTGAGTCGAGTAGGCAGTAATATGTTCTCTATGTTTTTGACCCAGTTACACCTATTTGCTATGCCTTAGCCATCTCTGATTTCTCTACTTCCCAACCAAAGGTAGTCACTGAGATAGGCCTTAATGCCACTGCCTGGAAACTGACCTTCACATGCAGACACAGTCTCTCCCACTGCTGTGAAGACTGACATTGAACTTTAATTGAATCTTTCAACCCACCATTGGTGACATTTTGACTTCAGCCTACCAATGCAGTCAGAAGGTCACAGAAACCTTTTCTTGTTCCTCACTTCTTCAACTGAGTAGATGCAACACCACAAGAAGTCACAAAACTGAATGGACGTGTTGGCATAGTGATACTGTTAACTGGGCTCATAATTCAGAGTTTCAGCTTAATGCTCTGGGAACAATAATAAATTGAGAACTATAAGTAGGCCTAGTTCAAGTGATCACAAAAATATGAGGTTTTATAGTTGTAAGAACCTACGGAATTCACTTTAATAAATCAAATCCCTGCCCTCATTTTCGGAATTCTGTCCACAATGCCATGCTTCTTCTTCCGGCTTACAGAACTCAAAGCAGGAGACCCCCTCGCAGATACAGGTCCAGTGCTGCTCAGAGGAGGCAGAGGATCAACTCTGGTGCTGTCTGGAATTGGCTGATTGGGCCATGTTCAAATAATCTGCAGGTACCTTGGATGTGTACATCACCACCATTACAGATTTTATTAGCAATTGTGTGGAGGACTGCATACCGAGGACATCAATCCAGGTGTTCCTCAACAGAAAACCCTGGATGAACCAGGCCATACAGAACATGGTAAAAACCAGGCATGAGGCCTTCAGATCAGGAAACGCACTCAAATATAAGGAATCCAAGGATGGCCATCGCAGAGTCATTAAGACAGCCAAGGACCAATACTGAACCAAACTAGAGACTCAGACAGACACCCAGCAACTATGGCGAGGACTGGATGACCTCATAGGTTCTAAAAAGAATCAGCTCAAGATTGCAGATGATGACACATCCCTCCGAGATCATCTCTACGCCTTTTATGCTCGCTTTGCGCAGAATTTCAGCAGAGGGGTAACACCTATTCCAACAACTCCTGATGAACGTATCCCAACAGTCCCTGCACCAGAGGTCAGATCAGTTTTCCTTCGTGTGAATCCAAGGAAAGCAATGGGACCAGACGGAGTAGCAGGCCATGCACTCATTGCATGAACAGATCAACTGGCAGAGGTCTTCTCAGACATCTTGAACCTCTCTCTGCAACAGGTCACTGTCCCTGCCTGTTTCAAGAGGGCCAACATCATCTCTGTGCCTAAGAAAGCTCATTCAGCATGTCTCAATAACTACCGCCCAGTGGCCCTAACTTCGGTGGTCATGAAGTGCTTTGAAAGGTATGAGTCAACTCCAGCCTCTCCACTATTCTTGACCCACTCCAATTGGACCAACAGATCCACATCAGATGCCATATCACTTGCCCATCACTCCTCCCTCGGACATCTTGACACCAAGAACAGCTATGTAAGAATCCTATTCATTGACTACATTTCAGCCTTCAACACTATTATCCCCTCAAGACTGATGACTAAATTTAATGATCTCAGACTAAGCCACACTCTCTGCAACTGGATCCTCAGTTTCCTGACCCACAGGCCACAATCAGTGAAGATTGGGGACAATATTTCATCCTCACTAACACATTCAACACTGGAACCCCTCAGGGATGCACACACAACCCCCTACTATACTCACTGTATACCTATGATTGCGTCACCAAATGCCAGACTAGTGCCATTTACAAGTTCGCTGGTGACACCACCATAGTCAGTCAAATCTCAGATGGCAACGAAACAGACTACAGACGGGAGGTGGAAGACCTGGAAAAATGATACACTGAGAACAACCTAGCTCTCAATGCCAGCAAAACCAAGGAACCATTATTGACTTTGGGTGGGATGCTACTCATGCCCCACTACACATTAACAGCACTGAGGTGGAACGAATGGAGAGTGTCAAGCTCCTGGGAGCAGTCATCCACAACAAGCTTTCTTGGATTCTTCATGTGGATGCACTTGTTACAAAGGCCCAACAACGTCTCTTCTTCCTCAGGCAGTTGAGGCAATTTGGCATGACAGCGAATACCCTTGCCAACTTTTATAGGTGCACTATCGAGAGCATTCTGTCTGGATGTATCTCTATCTGGTATGGCAACTGTACCATTCAAGATCGTAGACGGTTACAGAGAGTGGGGAACTTGGCCAGGACAATCACAAAGGCCAACCTCCAATCTGTAGAATCTATCCATCCGGCCCACTGAATGCTGCCAGCATTCTCAAAAATCCATCCCACCCTGGCAATGCTTTTCTACAACCTCTACCATCGGGGAGAAGGTACAGAAGCCTGAACACACGCAGCAGCCGGTTTTGAAATGGTTTCTACCCTACTGTTGTTAGAATACCGAACGGACTTGCAAACTTTTAACATCCATCTGTACCTGTGTTTTTGTTTTTGCCACTGTTTACCTATCATTTACTTAGAGTAAAAAGTGAGGTCTGCAGATGCTGAAGATCAGAGCTGAAAATGTGTTGCTGGTTAAAGTACAGCAGGTTAGGCAGCATCCAAGGAACAGGAAATTCGACGTTTCGGGCCAGAGCCCTATGCTACTTAACTCTATGATCTGCCTGTACTGCTTGCAGGTCAAAACTTTTCACTTGCCTTGGTACACGTGACAATAAGTTCAATTCAGTTGAATTCAATTCAAACAGCCCCATTCTATCATCGCTGGCCTATATGAGTCTCCAGATCCAGGGCATTGTGGTTGACTCTTAATTGCTCTTAATCAAGCCACTTACCCTACCAAAATAGGACCAAGAACTGCCATCCTGGAGATCTGAAACAAAAGCAGAATTTGCTGGAGAAACTCAGCAAATCTGGCAACATCTGTGGAGAGAAATTAGAGCTAATGTTTCAACTCACTGTACAAAACTGCTACAGAAAATATAAAAATCAATAAAAGTGAATGAACCACAAAGCAGAATCAACTTTTCAGATAATCCTTCTTCAGAACTAATTGCAGCTAGGAAAAGGTTGGCATATATGCTGAGGACACAAGGTGTTGGGATGGGAGGGTGGTGGGAAAGAGTAAACCATAGGTGAAGATGGAGCCCATAGAGAGAGAGTGAGAAAACAGCAGTAGGGCAGACAAAAAAATGGATAATAGTGAGCCAGGGAGATAGAAAAGCTATCTCCCTGGCTCACTATTATAGGATAGAAAATGGGTACCATTAATGAGTGAAAATGCTATGAGAGCGGCCCATGTAATGAGAGGGCCAGGTGTGTGTGTGTGTGTGTGTGGGGGGGGGGGGGGTTGGTGACAAAGGACATCAAAGAAGTTGTTCAGGCTCTAAAATGATTGAACTCAACGTTGAGTCCTGAAGGCTGCACGGTTGCCTTGTAGAAAATGAGATGCTGTTCTTTCAGCTTGCGCAGGGCTTCACTGGAGCCCTGTAGCAGGCCTAAGACAGAAAGATGGGTGAGGGATCATGGTGGTGTGTCGAATTGGCAGGCCACTGGAAGCTCGGGGTCATTTTTGCAGATGGAATGCAATTGTTCTGCAAAACGATTGCCAATCCCTTTGCAAAATATTTGGAACTGGCCCTTGCATTACCATTAGTGTCAATTTAGGTAAAGCTTAAGATTAAAAATGGCAGGAGATCTCAGACCAATGTTATGCTCCTCTTGCTCAATGTGGGAGCTCAGGGATACAGCAGATGTCCCTGGCTCCTTCACGTGCAAGACGTGTGTCCAGTTGCAGCTCTTGTTAGATAGCATGATGGTTCTGGAGCTGTGGATGGACTCACTTTGGAGTATACGTGATGCTGAGGGAGTCATGGATAGCGCATTTAGTGTGTTGGTCACACCACAGATTAGGATTGCTGAGGAAGAAAGGGAATGGGTGACCAAAAGGCAGAGAAAGAGCAGGAAGGCAGTGCAGGTGTCCCCTGCTGTCATCTCCCTCCAAAACAGATACACCATTTTGGATACTGTTGGAGGAAATGGCTCACCAGGAGTCGGCAGCGATAGCCAGATTCATGGCACTGTGGCTGGCTCTCCTGTTCAGAAGGGTGGGTAAAAGAGTGAGAGGGCTATAGTCATTGTAAGGGGAGTAGGTATGCATTTCTGTGGCCATAAACAAGACTCCTGAATAGTATCTTGCCTCCCAGGTGCATGAGTCAGGGATGTCTCGGATCAACTGCAGAAAATTCTCAAGGGGGAGGGTGAACAGCTAGTTATCATGGTGCATGTAGGCACCAATGATATAGATAAAAAAAATTGGATGAGGTCATACAAGCTTAATTTTGGGAGTTAGGAAACAAGTTAAAAGGTAGGACCTCAGAGGATTGCTACCAGTGCCATGCGCTAGTCCGAGTAAGAATGATAGAATAATCAGGATGAGTGCATGGCTTGAGAGTTGGTGCAAGAGGGAGGGGTTCAGATTTTTGGGACATTGGGACTGGTTCTGGGGGAGGTGCGCTATTACAAATTGGATGATCTACATCTGGGTCGGGCTGGAACCAATGTCCTTGGGGGCGCTTTTGCTAACGCTGTTGGGGAGGGCTTAAACTATTGTGGCAGGGAGATAGGAACCAAATGAGGAGGTTAATGGACAGGAAGATGTAATAACTAAAGCCTGTAAGTAACTAGATAGTGAAGTCAGTATGACTAAGGAGAAAAGTAGGCACAAAGCAGATGATGAAAGCTAAGAGACTGGTGGTCTAAGTTGCATTTGTTTTATATCGAGAAGTGAAGTAGGTAAGGCAGATTAACTTGGGGCTTGGATTTGTAACTAGGAGTATAATAGTATTGCTATTACTGAAGCTTGGTTGAGGGGAGGGCATAATTGGCAACTAAATATCCCAGGATATTGATACTTTATGCGGGATAGAGAGGGAGGTAAAAGGGGTGGAGGAGTTGCTCTCTGGTCAAAGAGGATATCACAGCTGTGCTGAAGGAGGGCATTATGGAGTACTCGAGCAGTGAGGTGATACGGGCAGAGCTCAGAAACAGGAAGGGTGCGGTAACAATATTGGGATTGTACTACAGGCCTCCCAATAGTGAATGTGAGATGGAGGTACAAACATGTAGAGAGATCATAGAAAGATGTATGAGCAACAGGGTAACGGTGATAGGAAATTTTAATTTTCCCAAAATTGACTGGGATTCACTTCGTGTTAGAGGTCTGGATGGAGCAGAATTTGTAAGAAGCTTTCAGGAGGGTTTTCTAGAGGAGTATGTAAATAGTCCAACTCAGGAAGGGACCATACTAGACATGGTGTTGGGAAATGAGCCCAGCCAGGTGGTTGAAGTTTCAGTAGGGGATTACTTTGGGAATAGCAATCACAATTTCATAAGTTTTAGAATGCTCGTGGACAAAGGCGAGAGTGGTCCGAAAGGAAGAGTGCTAAATTGGGGGAAGTCCAGCTATACCAAAATTCAGCAGGAGTTGGGGAATGTAGATTGGGAGCAGCTGTTTGAAGGGAAATCCATATTTGATATGTGGGAGGCTTTTAAAGATTAGAGTTCAGGAGAGATATGTTCTCGTGAAAATGAGGGATGGAAGTGGCAAGATTAGGGAACCATGGATGACAGGTGAAATTGTGAGACTAGCTAAGAGGAAGAAGGATGCATACATAACGTCTAGGCGACTGAAGACATTCGAAGCTTTGGAAGAATATCAGGAATGTAGGACCAATCTGAAATGAGCAATTAAGAGGGTCATGGGTCATGAGATCTCCTTAGTGAGCAGGGTTAAGGAAAACCCCAAAGCCTTTCATTCATTTTTAAGGGACAAGAGGGTAACTAGGGAAAGGATTGGCCCATTCAAGGACAAAGGAGGAAAGATATGCATGGAGTCAGAGAAAATGAGTGAGATTCTTAATGAGCGCTTTGCATCAGTATTCACCAAGGAGAGGGACATGGTGGATGTTGAGATTAGGGATAGATCTTTAGTTATTCTAGGTCAAGTCGGCATAAGGAGGGAGGACGTGTTGTGTATTCTAAAAGGCATTAAGGTAGACAAGTCCCCAGGTCTGGATGGGATCTATCTCAGTTTACTGAGAGAAGCAAGAGAGGAAATAGATGGGGCTTCAACAGATATCTTTGCAGCATCCTTGAACACAGGGGAGGTCCCAGAGGACTGGAGAATTGTTAATGTTCTCCCCTTTTTTAAGAAGGGTAACAAGGATAATCCAGGTAATTATAAACCTGTGAGCCTGACATCAGTGGCAGGGAAGCTACTGGAGAAGATATTAATGGATAGAATATATACGCATTTGGAAGAAAATGGGCTTATCAGTGATTGGCAGCATGGTTTTGTGCAGGGAAGGTCATGTCTTACAAACCTAATAGAATTCTTTGAAGAGGTAACAAAGTTGATTGATGAGGGAAAGGATGTAGATGTCATATATATGGATTTTAGTAAGGTGTTTGATAAGGTTCCCCATGGTAGGCTGATGAAGAGGATGAAGTCACATTGGATCGAGGGTGTTCTAGCTAGATGGATAGTGTTTTGAATATATGGGTGTACTATACCTTTAAGAGAGTAAAAGCTAGCAGTGACAGCACCAAGACAGCACCAGCTCAATAAGACTCAATGTAACATGTGGCCCAGCTACTGGAGTAGCTGATTGCCTGGAAACAACAAAACAGACTCAAATTAGGCCAATCAGTTTAAATTATACCCTGAAAAATACCAAATTCCAATCAAGTTTGAATTTAGTATATTGACAATCTTAAAATCCAATGACACAATCCGATGCTTTAGGGTATAAGATCAGGGAAAATTGAACAGTTGGGAGGAGAACTGTCACAAGACCAACAGCTGTAGATTGCTAGTCAGAACTTGTTGAGAGGCTCCAATCTAGAGAAGAAGTATGCACAGAGAAAAGCCTCAACACTGAATTGGAGAGCCAATCTATCAACAAAGACAAAGAACAGATTCGGCTGCTGGCTGGTTTTAAAATTTGAATTTTCCTATAAATCTAAATTGGGAGTTTTATCAGGCAGTATTATAGAAGGGAAGGGGAAGATAGCTTAGAGAAAGGAGGTGTAAATAGTTCTGAGTTAATTATTCTTTGTTGTATTTGAGAAGTAAGGTTGTTCATTTTTACTTTAAATAGTTCTTGGCCTCTCAACTTTTCACAGATTACTGTACTGGATAAATCTTTTCTGTGTTGCTGGTTTAAATTAAGCAGGAGGGTTTAGCCCGCGTCATAACAATAGAGAACTGGTTGGGCAACAGGAGACACGGAATAGTAGTGGGAGGGAGCTTCTCAAAATGGAGACCTGTGACCAGTGGTGTCCCACAGGGATTTGTTCTGGGACCACTGTTGTTTGTGGAATACATAAATGACTTTGAGGAAGGTGTAGGTTGCCTCATTAGCAGGTTTGCAGATGACAATAAAATTGGTGGAGTAGCAGATAATGTGGTGGAGTAGCAAATAGTGAAGGGGACTGTCAGAGAATACATCAGAATATAGATAATTGGAGAGTTGGGCAGAGAAATGGCAGATAGAATTCAATCTGGAAAAATGCAAGGTGAATTATACAATAAATGGAAAAATCCTGGGGAAAATTGATGTACAGAAAGATCTGGGTGTTCAGGTCCATTGTTCCATTGAAGGTGGCAATGCAATTCAGTAAAGTGGTCATGAAGGCATACAACATGCTTTCCTTCATCGGATGGGGTATTGAGTAGAAGAGTTGGCAGATCATGTTACAGTTGTATAAGACTTTGGTTCAGCCACATTTGAAATACTGCATACAGCTCTGATCGCCACATTGCCAAAAAGATGTGGATGTTTTGGAGAGGGTGCGGAGGAGGTTCACCGGGATGTTGCCTGATATGGAGGGTGCTAGTTATGAGGAGAGGTTGAGTAAATTAGGATTATTTGAATTGGAAAGATGGAGGTTGAGGGGGAACCTGATTGAGGTCTACAAAATCATGAGAGGTGCAGACAGGGTGGATAGCAAGAAACGTTTTCTCAGAGTGGAGGACTCAATCACTAGAGGTCATGAGTTCAAAGTGAGAGGGGAAAAATTTAGGGGAGATATATGTGGAAACTTCTTCACACAAAGCATGTTGGGTCCCTGGAATGTATTGCCAGCGAAAGTGGTAGGGCTGGGAATGATAGCATCATTTAAGATGTATCCAGACAGATACATGAATGTACGGGGAGCAAAGGGATACAAATCCTTAGAACTAGACAGCAGGTTTAGGTAGATGATATGGATCAGCGCAGGCTTGGAGAGCTGAAGAGCCTGTTCCTGTGCTGTAAAGATTTTTGTTCTTTGTTCTTTGTTATAAATGAATTTGGATTCACTGCTGCTCCTGCATAATTGGGGTTTCAGTAGTCCTAATAATACGTAAAGCTCCAAAGTGCATTTGGCCAATCTAGACTTTGTGTCTTGCAGGCTTAAATGCAAGATGCCCAACTGGAGCTTCCTTAAGATTTGCTCTCCAACAATAGATAGAGCAGTAACTGTGTATACCTCCACTATAAGGAGTGGCCATTTACCAGGAAAGTTATCCTAATTGAGGCCACTTTGGGAGCAGTGAAACAATTTGGCTGTATCAATTCTTCATCTTCAAACTGATTTATTTGCAAAACAGTATCTTGAAGTGACTTCGCTCTTTGGCCTCCGCAATATCCTTGTCTGAGACAGAGTGTAAGACTACAAGTGTGGCATGGACATTCTTTTTTCTCACTGTATTGTGGAGAAACTTCTCATCCATCTCTGGAACCTTGCAGCCTCTAACTCCAATCTTCCTTTCTTGGCAATAACCGGTATTCTCTTGCATTATCCGTTGGGACTTGACTCTGTGGTGTGGAGGTCACCCAAAGTCAAGGATGCTACCATCTACAAATACTTGCAGCTCCTAAGCCTCTTACTCTACATTTCACGAGAAAAGGGCACTTCTAGTATTTTCCAGATTTGTTTCAGTCAGTGGTTTCCTTTGGGTCACATTATCATTAATTCCACAAACTAAGTAATCCATTAACATTTCCTGAAGTGCTGACCAGACACACAGTGTTCCATTAATTTCCATAGTTTCATTAAGAATTCAGTAACTTGTTCCCCAGAAAGTTTAGTTGCCATGTTGCAGCTATAATGCTGAAACATAACGGATGGTTTGAGATCATAGTGGTCCATTACTACATCTATCAAAGGATGTTGACTCCGGGGCTGCTTTAAGATATTGAAAGTCAGGGCCCTAAAAGCAGTCAAGAGAATGACCTTTGTTATGATCCCTTTTGCCTGAATAAAGTATTTCATTCTTTTGGCTTACTGAGGCTAATCCTCGACACCAGGCTCCAATTTCCCAAACAGTGGCATTTTTAATATTCCCCAGTCATGGTCTTACTTGGTTTATTGAAAGACAAGTGTGTCTGAAACTTTTCTTAACTCTTATCACCAATGTAATAACTGAGGATGCCTGAGTGGAAAGGAACATCATTTATTGTTGAACACCAAAATAGAGCCACTACTCACGGCCTGGGACAGACAGTTCTGCAGACCCATCCCTGATCCTGCTTTATTTTGTTTTGTTTTGTTGGTTGATAGACAAACATTGATCTGGAAAGCAATGAGAATTTTCCAGCAATACGCATGTTTTCACTATCAATATCCACTCACCATAGGTTAGATATTTTCCTAATCAACCTGCTCAGGGATGTTATGATACACCACTGGAGCAAGTGGGACTTGAACCTGGGTTGTCTGGCCTATGGGCATGGACACTGCCACTGCAGCACAAGGGCCCTCCTGGGTCTTACAAAAACCTGAACTTTTTTTTCCCACCACCAAATCACGGTGAAATGTTTTCCCTCCATCTATTAACCATCACCAGTAGATCACCCACGTAGCCGTTGATGCATAATATCAAAATAAGTGAGAAGCCATGAAAAACCAAGATGAGTAAAAGGTTTTCTTCTATTCGGAGGGCTGTGAATATTTAGAATTCTTCATCCCCAGATGCCTCTGGAAGTTCAGACTTCAAGTATGTTCAATGTAGAGATGAATACATTTTTAACTACAAGTGTTTAAAGGGGTATGGAAAAGTGTGAAAAAAGACATTGAAATGAAAGACCAGCCATGATCATATTGGATAGCAGAGCAAATTTAGGAGCCACACATTCAGTATATCATCATCTAGGGTACTGCTACAATCTCTGTGGCACTGCATTGTTACATTTTGCCAACCTGAAAATGACCCATTTGTGCCTAACACTTCTTGTTAGCTGAGCAGTACTCTATCCATGCTAATATGTTAACCCCTACACCATGAGCTGTTATTTTGTTTGTAACCTTTGCTGTGACATCTTATCGAATGACTTCTGGATGAAAATCAAAGCACACCAAGTATGTTTAGGAAAGTCTCTTCTGTTATCCATACTGAGATGGTGTCAGAACACAAGAACAAAACATTAGTTGAATGCAGCTGCGATGTATTCAATTTGTGTGACATCTAAGACAATACTGTAGTATTTCCAGGGACAGGTAGAAGAAATGAACAATCAAAGCTCTTCCTTCATTCTTATTGCTGCTCATCTGCTGCCAACTCCATTTCCTCCTCCTCTCATCTCAATTGTTTTTGTTATTATTTGACAATGGACTGATTTTGGAGTAATTTATACTAAATTGTTACTCTTAAACTAAACTAAACTCAGAAAGGATGAAATATATAGAGCAACAATCTGCTGGGAATATCAATTAGATCTGGAGGAATCCATAGAAACACATTAGCTTGATACAATGGAAATTCAATTAGACATTCCAATAAATATTCACACCTGCTAATTTAAAAAGTTCTCAAGTGGTCCAATTAACAGTATGGCAGCACAATATTAGTTTTTTTATATATGTCGTCTCTTTGTTAATATATACTTTTATAATTAAACTACAGTGAAAAAATCCGCTCAGTGTAAACACTGCTTTCCTTAGTCAGAGTGATGGAGAATCTATTCCTTTGGCAAACGCTAGTCTCAGAACCCGAGTTTGATACCATCCAAATTCTGGTGATGTAATTGCATATATAATTTGAATGCAATTTTCATTCGTTTATATGATGGATAAATTTGCATTTAAATGTCAACTTTGATCTAGTCGGGCTTTCACTTCCTCTTCTTTGCTATTTGCTATTTGAAGGCTTGGGCCCCAGTGTTGACAAGGACAAGTTTTGCAAGCGGCAGGGGTGGTGGAGGGGTGGTTGTAGGGGAAGGTGGGATGGCGGGGATGATGTAGTTAAAGGGTTGCATTTGGGAACCTCTCTGACCGTGCAGTGGCATGTCAGCCTTGATTTTTGTACTCAAGTGTTGATGGGGCAAGAATGATTAATACCAAGGAAGTAGTAATTGGTCTTATTACCAATGCAGTACAGGTATTAAGCTTTTCACCCAAGTTGACCTTGCCTCCAGTGACCTGCCTGGTTTCCTACCTCATAGCCTGGAAAACTAAGTCAGCGAAAGTTATACCAACAAAACATATTAAATCCAAGGTTCCCAGTCTCATAATAATACTTAAATTGCCAATGAGCCTCCTTGGTATAAATTGGCTGTCACAACCTGTCCTGGCTCTGTTTACCCAGGAATGCAGGTTGGAGACATGTTGACACATGTTTGAGATTTTATATACTTCTACATCAAGGATTTTCAAAGATTACGTTAAGTCATTGAATTCTTCCTAAATCAGGCTGCTTTTCCTGATTTCTTCCCATTTTACATTTAATTTCTATCAGGTTCAAACCTTCTTTGGAGGAGGTTGCCATTGCTGAACACTCCATTAAAGATAACAAAAGCATGCTGACCTAGTGAAATGAGAGGAACTTTCTCAGTGTAAAAGGACAAAAAAAAATGACAGGACATAATATTCATTACAATTAAATTCACAATCCCTTCAATTATTTACTTCTGCATGGTAAAATTCTTGCTACCTTCTCCCCCTTGAAACTAATTTCAATGGAAATGCAGACAATTATTGGCCAGCGAATGAATTTAAAAAGTTGATGTGAATGGAGAAACGGTCTAGGAAGCATTAAAGAGGCGTAATAGTGCTGTCACTTTTTGCTCATTCAGAATATGAGCACCACATTGTCATTTTTATCTAACGTAAGTTCACATTACCACAAGACATAGGAGCAGAAGTCAACCAACAGCCCATTAAATATCCTTTGCCATTTATTGAGATAATGGCTGATCTGAACTCCACTTTCCTGCCTTCTCCCTATAGCTCATGATTCCCTTGCTGATTAATCCATCTATCTCAGCTTTGAAGATACTTAATGTCTCAGCCTGAGGTAAGAATTCCACAGACTGACTATCTCCAGAGAAAAAAAACTCTCTCATCTGTCTTAAAGAGCCGACCCTTATTCTGAATTTATACCCTCTAGTCCAAGACTCTCCCCCAAAGCGGAATGAACTTCTCCGCATGTTTCCTGTCAATTCCCTTCAGAATCCTATAAATGAATTTTTCATCAAGCTCTATTGAGCTCACAGTAGCCATTTCATGTCATGCTGACTATCAGGTAACTTAGTATGTCTAAGATCTGTTTTTCAGTGCAAATTTGTCATTTAGTCTCACATGCTATTTGCTTCAGATGTGACAAATCATGGACAAATGCACATAGGTATCGCAAAGTCATTTTGACATCAGATTTAAGTTGTTTTTGGACTTTTAGATGACTTTATTTAAATGATTGGGGTGGAGGTATTGATGGGTCAGGGTGTTGGGGTGGTAGGGATATTTGGAGATCTTTACTCATCACTTCCTGAATGGATCTAATGTCTTCCTTAATCTTCAAATGTGTTTTTTTTCTCTCAAGAAATTCACAGACTGGGATACAAAGATCTCTGAGAAGAAACTATATATTCATCTATACTTTCCTGATTGTCACTGGAATATACATTAATATTGGATTCACATCTTTTGAGGAATTACACCCAGGAAGTCAATTCCAATTCATCTAAACAAAATAATGGCTTTGGAATAATTCTGATTCAATATTATAAGGTTCCAGTTTCACGTTTCATGGAATTACCATTAATTACCATTTTATTTCATTCATGATCCCTGAAAGATCTTTACTGTCCACTGCATCATTCAAGGCAGAAACACACTTGATAAATCAACATTTTGTTTGTTTGTTTTCTTCTACATGGGCAAGAGTTTGAAAGTTAAGACCAATGTGCACTGCCTCAGTAAGTGTGTCAAGCTGCACAAACACATGTGATGTCCCTAGCCTTAGTACTACTTTCTGCACTTCTGATAGAGTGTGAATTTTTCACATGGATCAATGATGCTCCTGTGATCACATATATTGACTGTTCATGAAAACCATACATCCTCAGGCTGCTCAATTCATGTCTACACTTTGTGACTGCAAAGTTGGAGGACATGCCAGCTAGGAGCAGTGCTGCATTCATTTGTCAGTCTGCAGGAGGTCATTAAAGCACTGTGGCACAGATTGAGGTCTTCTTCATAGCACATCCACTCACCCCACTGCCTCTTCTAGTCAAGAATATTTGGTCTGGCTAGCTGGCCTTCTCCTGCTGCTTTCTGGGAAGAGAATGTCACAGTGTTTGTCCTGTGTTTCCAGGATTGCCTGAAGAGAGGCCCCACTAAAGTTTACACCTTCCTCTCCTTCTGTCAGTTATTGCTGCTGATTCCTTTTCAAAATGCACAAGCCTCACATCTGTCCCACCTCGTCCATATCTTTGCTGTCTACCTACCTCTCTCCACCCTTAAACGGAGTCGTCTGGCCGTTAATTTCGGTAGTGTTTGTTTAAACCGCATTGGGCATTAGAAAACGACATAAGATAGGAACCCAGAAAAACAGCCAGGCACTTGAACCCGGATTAAACTTCTGCCCAGATATTGGACAAAAATAAATTCTTAATTTGCAGTCATAGTCAGGAAACTTGTACAAATCAACAAACACTTTCACAGTGTGTCACAGAATTATTCCAGTGCAGAAGCAGATCATTCATCCCATCACTCAGAACGTTTCATTTAACATCATTTTATTGCCATTTCCTACTAACACTATGCTCTGTTCTTTTCGAACTAAAAGGCTAACTCCAATTTCATGCACCAATTGAACCTGCCTCTACCTCTCAGGGTGGTATGCTCCAAACCATAAACACTCACTTCATGAAAGATAGCTTTTCATGTTGCTTTTGCTCCCTTAGACAATTACATGAAATCTGTGCCCTCTTATTCTCGATCCTTTCTGGGGTGGGAGGATGTTCTCCCTTACCACTTTGTCTAGATGCCTCATGATTTTGTATACCGTTACCTGATATCCTCTCATCAATGTCTTCTCCAAAGAAAATTGTTCCAGACCCTCCAATTTTTCTTCATAACCTCAGTGTCTCATTCCTGGAACTATTCTTTTTCATATGTTCATACCCTTCTCCACCCTCTCTAATGTCTTCACATCTTTCTAAAGTGTGGCACACAGAACCACACACACACAACCCCAGCTGAGGCCAGAATAAAGTAAAAGTCACCATAGTTCTTCCTTGGGCTGCTCTCTTATTAGACAGAGACAACTAAGCCTGAGGGTCACAGTTGAAATTGAGAGCCCTTCATGGCAACCTCAGCCAAAGTGGGGATTGAACCAAACTGTTAGCATCACTCTGCATTGTAAACCACCCACCCAGCCAACTGTGCTAGCTGAAACAATGCTTTCTACAAGTTCTACATAACTTTGTTGCTCTTGAACTCTTTTGCATCTATTTAGAAAGCCTAGGATACAGTTCGCTTTATTAACTGCTCCCCCACCCTGTCCTGCGATCATTAATAACTTATGCACAGTTACACAGGTCCCACTACAACTGCATCTCCTTTTGAGTTGTACCCTTTATTGCATATTGTCTCTCTGTGTTCTCCCCATAAAAAATAATTACCTCACCTTTCTCCGTATTGAACACAGGCTGAAATTCCAGAATCCATCAATTTTCCTTTCATACAGTAATTTTTGTATTTCATTCTGCTTGGCTCAGAAGAACCCCTGGTTTCAACTTCATGTTTTTCTCCTTTAATCTTTTGAACTCTCATCTCAGCAGTATTTTAGTTCTCTAACTTCCAATATTTCTCTGAATTCTGTTCTATTGCTGAAGTCCCCATGTGTAGTTAGGAGAGCTCACAATATTGAAAGCATTCCTAGTTTCTAGAGTCACTGAATGATAGAGTTTTACATCACGGAAACAGACTTTTGGTCCAACTTGTCCATGCAGACCAGACATCCTAAACTGATCTGGTCCCATTTGCCAGCATTTTGCCCTTATCCCTCTAAACCCTTCCTATTCATATAACCATTGAATATTCTTCTAAAAAATATTTTTGTTGAGAGGAAAAGATTTCTTTTTATAAAATTACAAAAGTACAACAACAATAAACCAACAAAAACCTTATTCTAGATTTAAAAAATTTAAAACAGAAATAAAAAAACATAAACAAAGCAAAACTATACTCGTGTGCAAGATAAAGAGTCTAGTAGAAGTAAAAAATAAATAACACCACTCAGCACAACAAAACAATAGTTCCCAACCTTTGAGAGCAATGATTATTACACCTGCACTTATTCTTAATTCTTCCTCTCGGGGTACCAAGTTCGCTAAATCAAGTTGTCATGGCTACACAAAAGCCTTAATTAAAATGGCAGACAAATCTGTGTCTAGGTAATCCAAAAAAGGGCTACCATGCCTTCTAAAAATTTTCAGTTTTTTGGTGCACAACATATTTGTGAGGAAGTCCAGGAGGATATGTTCCATGATTAGCTTACACTAATTGGATAGACCCAAGGGGGTATCTGAAATATCAAAATGTGTTTCCTCGCGCAGAAAGTAAAGATATTAAATGTTTTCTCCTATAAGTATCTAAAGAAGATAAATGGGCAGTCCCAGGAGAAGAGAGATTGGGTCCATCTTAACTTCGGTCCCCAAGACCCTCCCTATTACTCCTGCCACAGCACTCCAGTATATATGAGGCTTGTTGAAAGACCACAGACAGTGAGTGAGAGTACCAGCACTTATTTTACACTTGGATACTCCCACCTTAAATTTCGAGAGATGGTCTGGGGCCAGATGGAGAATCTTCAACTGCATGGCATGGGTCCTGTTATAGATCGAACTCTTTGTCGCATTTTCAGAAATATCCCCCATGTCTCAGAGGAGATCTCAACTCTTCCAGACCTCACATAGTCACACAATATCATCCAAGGGGCCGCCCCCTCAACAACTGATAAAGAGTACTAACTGAGTGAATGCTCTTAGCATGAAGCACCCGCTTCTCTGTATCAGATCTGTAGGAATCGGTCAAGAGTGTAGTTCTTCTTTGAACAAAGTCCCTAATCTGAAAAAAGTGCAAAAGGTTTCTGCTGGATAATCCACACTTGCGGCTTATTTGGTCAATGGACATCATTGTTTCACCTCAAAAAAGTCACCCAAATAGGAAATGCCCCTAGCTGCCCAGAGTTTAAACCCTGGGTCCATTATCTCTGGCCAGAATCCTGGCATCCCAACTATAGGGGTAAGAAAAGAAGTTTCAGATATATTACCCTCACTTTGCCACATTGACATCCACGCTTTGACAGTATTAATAATTACTGGATTACGGCAGTATTCCATAACTGTCCTCATTTTATCTAAGAACAATAGGCTACCTAAGGGGACACTTTGCCTGGGAGGCCTCAATACCCAACCATATTGTTGCCGGGTCCTCACAAGCACAGTTGCTCACAAAATAAAATTGATATCTTCTAATGTCCAGGAGGTCCACTCCCCCCAACCCTTGGAGCAATCACAATTTGGTGAGCTTAATAAGGAGCCAGATAAATGAGCTAAACCAGCCATTAAGTCTCCGAAATGTTGTCTGAGAAAAATCAAAGGGAGCATTCACATAGGGTTAACAAATGAGGAAGGACATTCATTTTCATAAGGGCAACTCAACCTAACCAGGACATTGGAAGGGCCGTCCATCTTTGAAGATCTTGTTTAATTTTGTCAAGCAAGTGGACAAAATTAGTCTTAAATAACTGATCAAAGTCAGGAGTAACAAAAATACCTAAATAAAGAAAACCCCGTTGTGACCACTTAAAGGCAAACCACGACTCACCGTCAACGTCTGATATTCGCCCAAGGCCTCCCATAGCCATAGCCTCTAATTTTGAAAAATTAATCTTATATCCCGAAAAGGAGCCGAATAAATTAATACTTTGTATCAAATGGGGTACAGAAGCTTCTGGATTCGACAAAAAGATAAGAACATCATCTTATGTAATGTGATCTTATGTGCATTTGATCCGACCCATGGGGCAGTTATGTTAGGATCCCTACGGATAGCCTCTGCCAGTGGTTCAATCACCGACGTAAAGCGTAAAGGTGAGGGGAATCAACCTTGCTGACTGCCCCTATAGATACTAAAATTACTGGATCTTACTCTATTGGTGAGAATCTTAGGTAGAGGATCACTGTAAAGGAACTCTAACCACTTAATAAAGACTTCACCTAGACCAAACTGTTCCAAGGTGTAAAAACGATATGGCTACTTCATCCGGTCAAATGCCTTCTCTGCATCTAAAGAGATCACTAATTCCTGAACCAATTGCTGCTGACACTCATTACATTAAGTAACCTCCTGACATTGTTAGAGATCTGCGGTCCTCTTTAACAATGGAAAGCAACACCGTTTTTAGCATTAAGGCAAGAGTCTGGGACAAAATTTTAAAATAAGAATTTAGAAGCAAGGGGAGCCTTTAAGAAGCACAGTCCTCCGGGATCTTGCCTTTCTTGAGGATGAGCGAGATATTTGCCTCTCTCAAGGATGGCGAGAGGCAATCATGACTGTACAAGTAATCGCATATGTCCAACATCAGCCCTGACAATATATTTATAAATTCTCTGTAGGATTCACGAGGGAGACTATCAGGGCCAGGAGCCTTTCCACTTTGAATCTGCTTCACTGCCTCCTGTATCTCTTGCACGCACTGTTAAGGGGCATTAAGGAGAGACGCCTGTTCAGAGATTACTCCTGGAAGATCCAGGTTCTTAAAAAAGGACTCCATCTTAACCCATCTGTCCTCACAGCCTTCTGACTGGTATAATTCGGAGTAAAATCTCCAAAACGTAGCATTGATCTTTTTAGAATCACAAGTAGGAATCCCAGTGCCTTCCCTGATTGAAGTAATAGATTGTGTGTGTGTGTGTGTGTGTGTGTGTGTGTGTGTGTGTGTGTGTGGAGGGGATGGGAGTGGGGTGCAGTGACGGTGGTGTTATTCTTTTTCCTGGCCAAATATGCCAGATATTTGCCCGGCCTACTGCCATGCTCAAAAAAACCTTTATTTCACAAAAGAACGTTCCTTCCTCACTATCTGTGTGAGCATGGAATTCAAGATGGACCAAAGAGTTGTGACCCACTGCAACTTAGCCATGATGGCTGTTACTCCCCCTTCTGTCACTTCCGACTGGCAGAGTAAGAGATAATTATTCCACCGACATAAGTCTTCGCCGTCTCCCAGAGAATAGACGGGTTACTAGCTGTATCCAAATTGATGACCGAGAATGCTTTAAACTCATTAGAAAAATACTCGATGAACTTACTGTTCTTGAGAATGAAGGGATTTGTTTACCAGTGCTGTGAACCTGTTACATTGTCCTTAATCTCAACCTCTAAATATACTGCTACATGATCGGAAATGGTGACATTCCCAATTATGCAGGACATCACCAAATCCAAAAAAATTGAGGGGGCTAGGAAAAGATCAAAGATCTTGTGCGGATTAGAAAAAAAACATAAAGCCCCTACCCACAGTAGGAGACGCCTCCAACATCCACCAGTCCCAATTCCACACATAAATCAACTCGCTGCTTAGATTACAGAGAAAGTTTTGGGGGTCCTTTGGGCATTTTCCTGTGGGATCCATAGATAGTTAAAATCTCCCCCTATAATAATATACTACGACCTAAGGGTGATCAATTTGGAGAATGCATCTACCAGGAGTTCAAGGGGATGCGGAGGGGGACAATAAACATTCAAAATACCATACAATTCACCGCATATTGTGGCTTTAAAAATTACAAACAGCTTATACTCATCTTTAATATGATCTAGTAACTTAAATGGGAGATTCTTCCAAATAAGTACGGCCTCTCCCCTGCTCTTAGTATCGAAGGATGAAAAAACACCCAATCAACCCTATCATGCTATAATTTCATATGTTCCTTATCATCAAGTTGGGTTTCCTGCAACAGGGCAATATCAACCCTCTCCTTATTAAGACTCAAATGTACCTTTTTCCTCTTGACCGGCAAGTGACTCCCTTTAATGTTCCAGGTATACCATTTGAGAACCCAGTTAGCCATGATCCTCTACAACAACCTCTGAACTCCCGAGAAGAAGAACTCGACTTACAAATCACTGAGTATAAATGAAAATAGCCTCATGGCGCCTAAAAACTACACACACTAAAACTACTACACCTAATAAACTAACAGAACTTCCAAAAACTACACCTACAAGAAACCAACAAACTAAACCAAATGCAAAATACAAAAGGCACTTAATGGGGGATTCTACCCAGAGAACACAGGGGCTGCTTACACATCCCACATGCACATTCGTAACTCCTTCCAGCTTGAGCCACAGCCCAAATGGAAGATACAGACTATAGGGAAATAGATGGTGACATCATGAAAAATGTCCCTATTACAGAGGAGGAAGTGCTGGTTGTCTTGAAATGCATAAAAGTGGATAAATCCCCAGGACCTGATCAGCTATACCCTAGAACTCTGTGGGAAGCTAGGGAAATGATTGCTGGGCCTCTTGCTGAGATATATGTATCATTGATAATCATTGATAGGTGAGGTTCTAGAAGACTGGAGGTTAGCTAACATGGTGCCACTGTTTAAGAAAAGTGGTAAGGACAAGCCAGGGAACTATAGACCAGTGAGCCTGAAGTTGGTGGTGGGCAAGTTGTTGGAAGGAATCCTGAGGGACAGGATGTATATGTATTTGGAAAGGCAAGGACTGATTAGGGATAGTCAACATGGCTTTATGTGTGGAAAATCATGTCTCACAAACTTGATTGAGTTTTTGAAAAAGTAACAAAGAGGATTGATGAGGGCAGAGCAGTAGATGTGAGCTATATGAACTTCAGTAAAGTGTTCAACAAGGTTCCTCATGGGAGACTGGTTAGCAAGGTTAGAGCTCATGGAATACATGGAGAACTAGCCATTTGGATACTGTGGGTGACATGGTGGCTCAGTGGTGCCTCACAGCACCAGGAAGCCAGGATCGATTCCCGTCTCGGGTGACTGTGTCGAGTTTGCATATTCTCCCTGTGACTGCGTGGTCTTCCTCACACAATCCAAAGGTGTGCAGGTCAGGTGAATTGGCCAGAGTGTTAGGTGCATTAGGAGACAGTGAGGTCTACAGATGCTGGAGATCAGAGTTGAGAGTATGTTGCTGGAAAAGCAGGTCAGGCAGCAACCGAGGAGCATGAAAATCAACGTTTTTCAGGACTTGGGGATTACAGTGAAAGAGGGACTCATTAAGATCTTTGTAGAGAAAGGAGGAGAACTTCTTCAAGGTAAGCATGCTTGGAAGAGGGTTCGCAGTAAGATTGAAATCAACTAGGAGACAGTGAGGTCTGCAGATGCTGGAAATCAGAGTTGAGAGTGTATTGCTGGTGAAGCACAATAGGTTAGACAGCTGTTGTGGTTCTGTTCGCCGAGCTGGAAGTTTTTGCTGCAAACGTTTCATTCCCTGGCTAGGGAACATCATCAGTGCTATTGGAGCCTCCTGTGAAGCGCTGCTTTGATGTTTCTTCCGGTATTTATAGTGGTTTGTTCTTGCCGCTTCCGGGTGTCAGTTTCAGCTGTAGTAGTTTGTATGTGGGGTCCAGGTCGATGTGTCTGTTGATGGATGTTCTTGCCGTTTCCGGGTGTCAGTTTCAGCTGTAGTGGTTTGTATATTGGGTCCAGGTCCATGTGTCTGTTAATGGAGTTAGTGGATGAATGCCATGCCTCTAGGAATTCCCTGGCTGTTCTCTGTCTGGCTTGTCCTATGATGGTAGTGTTTTCCCAGTCAAATTCATGTTCCTGGTTGTCTGAGTGTATGGCTACTAGGGATAGCTGGTCGTGTCGTTTTGTGGCTAGCTGATGTTCATGGATGCGGATTGTTAGTAGTCTGGCTGTCAGTTCTGAGACGCTCCTGACGTATGGTAGTGTGGCTAGTCCTTTTGGTTGTGGCATGTCCTCGTTCCGTGGTCTATCTCTTAGGCATCTGGTGATAAAGTTGCGTGGGTATCCGTTTTTGGCGAATACCTTGTATAGGTGCTCCTCTTCCTCTTTTCGCAGTTCTGGTGTACTACTGCGACCCTTAGGACTCATAACAGCACACAAGCCAACTTCCACACTCAGACAACAACTCACTAGAACAAAGGACCCAATAGCCAGCACGAGCCAAACTAATGTAGTTTATAAAATACCATGCAAGGACTGCACAAAACACTATATAGGACAAACAGGAAGACAGCTAACAATCCGCATCCATGAACATCAGCTAGCCACAAAACGACACGACCAGCTATCCCTAGTAGCCATACACTCAGACAACCAGGAACATGAATTTGACTGGGAAAACACTACCATCATAGGACAAGCCAGACAGAGAACAGCCAGGGAATTCCTAGAGGCATGGCATTCATCCACTAACTCCATTAACAGACACATGGACCTGGACCCAATATACAAACCACTACAGCTGAAACTGACACCCGGAAACGGCAAGAACATCCATCAACAGACACATCGACCTGGACCCCACATACAAACTACTACAGCTGAAACTGACACCCGGAAGCGGCAAGAACAAACCACTATAAATACCGGAAGAAACATCAAAGCAGCGCTTCACAGGAGGCTCCAATAGCACTGATGATGTTCCCTAGCCAGGGAATGAAACGTTTGCAGCAAAAACTTCCAGCTCGGCGAACAGAACCACAACAACGGACACCCGAGCTACAAATCTTCAACCAGACTTTAGGGTTAGACAGCATCTGAGGAGCAGGGAAATCGATGTTTCAGTGCATTAGTCAGAGAGAAATGAATCTGGGTGGGTTACTCTTCAGAGGGTCGGTGTGGAATTGTTGGGCCAAATGGCCTGTTTCCACATTGTAGGGAATCTAAATAGAACTGGCTTTAAAGTAGAAGATAGAGGGTGGTGGTGGAGGGCTGTTGTTCAGACTGGAGGCCTGTGACCAGTAGAGTGCCACAAGGATCGGTGCTGGGTCCACTACGTTTCGTCATTTATATAAATGATTTGGTTATGAACACAGGAGGTACAGTTAGTAAGTTTGAAGATGACACCAACATTGGAGGTATCGTGGACAGTGAAGACTTTCACCTGAGGATCTAGATCAGATCGGCCAATGGGCTGAGGAGTAGCAAATGGAGTTTAATTTAGATCAATGTGAGGTGCTGCATTTTGAGAAAGCAAATCTTAGCAGGACTTATACACTTAATGGTAAGGTCCTAGGGAGTGTTGCTGAACAAAGAGAATTAGGAGTGCAGGTTCATAGCTCCTTGAAAGTAGAATCACAGGTAGAAAGGATAGTGAAGAAGGCGTTTGGTATGCTTTCCTTTATTGGTCAGAGTATTGCGAATCGGAGATGACATTGGTTTGGCCACTGTTGGAATATTGCATGCAATTCTGGTCTCCTTCCTATCAGAAGGATGTTGTGAAACTTGAAAGGATTCAGAAAAGATTTACAAGGATGTTGCCAGGGTTGGAGGATTTGAGCGACAGGGAGAGGCTGAATAGGCTTGGGCTGTTTTCCCTGGAGCATCGGAGGCTAAGGGGTGACCTTATGGAAGTTTATAAAATCATGAGGCACTGGGGTAGGATAAACAGACAAAGTCTTTTCCCTGGGGTAGGGGAGTCCAGAACTAGAGGGCATAGGTTTAGGGTGAGAGGAGAGAGATATCAAAGAGACCAAAGGGGCAACTTTTCATGCAGAGGGTGGTGCGTGTATGGAATGAGCTGCCAGAGGAGGTGGTGGAGGCTGGTACAATCACAACATTTAAAAAGCATTTGGATGAGGTATATGGATGGGAAAGGTTTAGAGAGATATGGGCCAATTGCTGGCAAATGGGACTAGATTAGGTTGGGCTATCTGGTTGGCATGAACGAAATGGACTGAAGGCCTGTTTCTGTGATTTACATCTCTATGACTCTATAATGCCCTCATGATTTTATAAACCTCTATAAGGTCACCCTTCTGCCTCTGATGCTCCAATGAAAAAGCCCCAGCCTATTTAGCCTCTCCTTATAGCTCAAATCCTCTAATCCCAGTTACATTCTTGTAAATTGTTTCTGAACCCTTTCAAGTTTAACAAGATCTTTCCTTTAGCAGGGAGGTCAGAATTGATCACAGTTTTCTAAAAGTGGCCTCATCAATGTCCTGTACAGTCAACATGATCTCCCAACTCCTATACTCAATGTATTAACCAATGAAGGTAAGCATGCCAAAGCCTTCTCCACCACCCTGTCTACCTGTGACTCCACTTTCAAGGAGCCATGCTCCTGCACCCCTAGGTCTCTTTGTTTGGCAATATTCGCTAAGGCCCCACCATTAACTGTATAAGTCATGACCTGATTTGCCTTACCAAAATGCAACATCTCACATTTTACTTAACACCATCTGCCACTCCTTTAAATGATGGCATTCTTTTATCCTCTTTATGTCATCTCCCTTTTACTGATCCCCTAATAGTGCCATATTACTCACAAACATCTACCTGTTTTTGTCTAAGTTTGATTTTGTTTAGTTATTTAAATCCAGATTCAGTCTGTCATTCATCAGTATATATTCCCTTCTGCTTTATCTGAAAAACTGAATGGACTGGATTTACATTTCCTGGTGAGGTGAGGCCTAGGTGGATTAGCCATGAGAGATACAGGGATAGGATGGGGGAGTGGGATGCTCTTCAGAGGGTCAGTGTGAACTTGATGGACTGAATGGCCTGCTTTCACACTGTAAGATTCCATAATTCTATGATTCTACTCTTTCAAATGGAGATTTAATCAAAATGTCAAGAATCCCCAACACCACCCCCATCTGACACTCCTGGGATGGGGACAGCATTGGTAGAATACTGAGTAAAGCCCACTCTATTCTTTTGAAATACCCTCTCCCTTGTGTTTTCAAAGGGAGTTAAACATGCTTTCTGTCTTTTTTTTCTTCAGTTCTGATGGAAGAATCTAAATCAGTCTAAAACATTAACTCCGTTTCCCTCCATAGATGCTGCCTGACATGTTGAGGTATCCCCTGCAATTTTTTGTTCTTATTTCAAATTTCCAACATCCATAGGATGATGCTTTTGTGCAGAGTGAATTTGGAGTCTGTTAAGGCAGTCTGCTCAATTGTTCAACACTGATTCCATGTTGGTAACAAGCTTTTTCTGTTTCCATGGTGATGACACAGCCCTGAATCTTGATGACATGTTCTCAATGTAATTGGAATGTAGTTTTTAGCATATTTTTCCAAATTCTGATCGTGAAGAAAGAACATTAACTTAAAAAATCTGAATACAAGCATAAACTGGCAGTCTTACTATTAAACCTTGATAATAATTAAGCTTTTATTGAAGCAAAAGTGAGAATTAACAGAGAACAGTATTTGAACAATGATTTACAAAGAAGCATAGTGGTTCCTGTTGCCCATTATAATTTCTCATCTGTTCTTTCTGGAATACACATGGTCCATTTATCTTTCCTCACCATAAAATGGAGCTACACAAAATTTCATTCTCTTCCACTGCTCCCATTCCCCTCGATCAGGGATCCAATAAGCTCCAAGGTCAGAACAGGCTTGAGCCTCCATTACAAAGTGTCTGTTGACACCAGTGACACAATGATATCAGCCAACTGAGCATGTTCACCTGCGTTTCTTATCAGATTGCAAATGTGCATGCAAAGCAATATGAAGCTGATTGTAAAATGCTTCTTTAGAAATTCTGAAACAAACCCAGAAAGTGCTGGAGAAACTCTGTAGGGTCTGGCAACATCTGTGGAGAGAGAAACAGAATTAATGCTTCAAGGCCAATGTGACTTCTTCAGGACTGAACAGGGTCAGTAAACAGTAGAGGCAAAAGAGGGGCGAGGAGAACAGATGGTGTGGAGGCCAAATGCAAAAGACAAAGGAGTTACTAATTGTGCGAAAGAGAAGTAGAGTTGTAAAATGGAGTGTAAGTTAAGGTGTGAAACGGAGAAAATGGACCCTCTCAAACTGAGACAAAAGACAGTAAGAAGATGAGACTGTTGGAGAGGGAGCAGTGTGGAGAATGTAAGAAAATTAGATGACATATATCATGTGACCAGATTCTGAAGAAGTTGTAGAATTTAATATTGAGACCTCGAGGCTGTAAACTCACAAGTAGAAATGAGATGTTGTTCTCGGAGCTTGCATTGTGCTTCATTGGAACACAGCAGCAGGCCCAGAAAAGAAATGCTCACACGAGAACAAGGTGATTTCTTGAAATGTCAAACAACCAGCAGGTCAGGGTCATTCCAACAAACAGAGCAGAGATATTCTGCAAAGCAGTCACCCAGGCAATGTTTGGTCTTGCCGGTGTAAATGAGACCACATTATGAACAGCAAATATAATTCACCATATTCCCAGAGTGTCACTCTCTCAACAGGGAGAGGCATCTGGTGGTGGTTTTAACCTGAGGGGCACCACGTCCCAGGGGAGGTTGAGAAGATGAGAGCTTTATGGTAACATCAGCTAGTATGGGATGTGAACCTGCACTACATCAGAAACCAGCCATCCAGCCAACTAAGCTAATAGACCCCTTCCTGTGGACAGAAAATATAGTAGACTAGATTAAAAGAAGTACAAGTAAAATACTGGTTCACATAGAAGGTGTGTTTGGAGTGTTGGATAGTGAGGAGGGAGGAAGTGAATGGGCAAGTGTTACACCTTCTGTAATTGCATGGAAGGTGCCAAGGGAGAGTGAGGGGATGTTGGGGGAAGTAGACCAGAATGTCATTCAGGGAACAGTCCCTGCATAATGTTGACGGTAGAGGGGAGTGAAAAGCATCTTTGATGGAGACATCCTGTGTGATGTGGCAGAAATGGCAGAGGATGATCGATTGAATATGGATATTAGACAGATGGAAAGTCAGGAGAAGGAGAACCCTATCAATCTGGGAAGGATGCAGAGATGGGGGAAGATGCATCAAACATGGCTGAAGGCCTGTCCAGTGAGAGAGATTCCTCGGTTGAGGAAAAAGAAGTCGGGTCAGAGGCAGCTCAGCAGATGGTGGCATCATCGGAACAGATGTGACAGAGTTGGAAAAACTTGAGAGGATGGAATGAAATCCTTAAAGGAAGGAGGGTGTGAGGAAGTGTAGTAGCGGCAACTCTGAAAATTGTTGAACACTTTTCTCTCTTCACCGATATACATTTTCATAAGCTTAATACATTTTTTGGTGTTGGTCAGGTTTTTAAACACTCAATTTCAATTTACTTCAGAGAGGTTGCTGCTACTGCACATGATCTTATGTGTCAGAGAACACAGCCGAGCACCAGCATTTTCTGTTTCCATGGTGATGACATAAATTAGGGCTTTGATGATGAGTTCTCTCTGCATTTAGAATTTGGCTTTTAATGTGACTTCCTCTATATCTAACAGAGGAGAACTAAGACAAAGTCAAGAAAAGCATACTGACATAATGAAAACTATAAACAAATAATCGTAATATTTAACAGTGGTCTAGTAAAGCTTAATACTGAAAAATAATATGAGGAATTTTGCTGGTTATGTTTTGCTGACTAACTTAAGATTCACAGCCCCACAAACATGAACCAAATAAAGACAGAGAAAACTCAGAACCTTCCCTGTTCTTTTCAGTTAGCTTTCTTAGGAAAAGAAAGGGGAATTCTATCTTGCACGTGAGTACTCATTTGGCATTTAGCAAGCAGTCTGAAATCAGTTGTACATTTTCTTCATTTCTCTTGGTGTTGGGTTGCTAGCTAGGTTAGCATTTGTTGCCCATCCTTAAATGCCCTTGAGAAGGTAGTGCCAAGTCATCTTCTTGAAGTACTGCAGCCTGTCTGCTGTAGGTACATCATCAGTGCTGTTAGGAGGGGCATTTCTGCATTTTGATCCAGCAATAGTGAAGGACCAGCAATATAGTTTAAAGTCAGGATGGCATGTTGTTTCAGGAGTAATTTACATACAATAGTGTTCCTAGGTATATCCTGCCCTTGTCTTTCTGGAGATCATAGGTTTGGAAGGTAGTATTAAAAGGGCTTTAAAGAGTTGTTGTCGTGTATGTTGTACATTGATGCTCTGCCTTCACTGTGCATTGGTGATGGAGGGGCTGTCCTGAATGGTGTTGAGCTCCATGGGTGTTGTTGTAAATACACATGTTGAGGCAAGTGTTCCAGCTCACTCCTCATCTGTGCGTTATAGTTAGCGGACAGGCACTGGGAAGAGAGAGTATGTGACTTGGTGCAGAATTCCCAATCTTGGACCTGCTCTTATCCAGAGATTATTATTCTTGAGGTTCTGCTCTGCAATTTGGTGTCTGGCTCCTCATACTGAATAAGCAGAAGTTATTACCTAACCTCCTAATTTTTTGATACCCACATGGACCATAACAATTGGGTTCTAATCCTCTTGCTTCAAGTCATATCCAGCCCGGAGAAATTGCCACAACACTTGGTACTAATTGGACAACTTTGTCTTCTGGATGCTTGCTCTAGGCTGTGAAGAACAGTTCCAATTCCCTTACCATCAATGTATATCCCAGATATTTCTCTTTACTGGCAGCACTTGAAACCAAATGAACCATGAACCAAAGTGCCCTGGTCAGTCATCTCATCCTCCCTACGGACGTTGCTTTAGAACACACAGGCAAGTATCTCAAGCTTGTTTGATCATTGCAAGGGTTGAGGCTCCTGCACTACAGCTATCTCTGACTCGCTAATCTACCTTACTCATGGTCACATTCACCATTCCCTTATTACAGATGGAATTGCACTGCCCTACCCTAAAATGTGCGGCCACCTTTTGGACAAAGTGTCCAGGTGTCAGCTCTGGAGATGAGTCACATTGACTTTGAAAGATTAACTCTGCTTCACTTTACATACGTGTTGTCACAGAGTTTCTCTCATGTTTTCTGTTGTTATTTCAGATTGCCAGCATCTACAATATTTTGCTTTTACACCAGTTCACTATCTCTCAGGTGGAATTTCTGTTATTTTCGATATTTGCTGCAAATGTGTTTGCCCTGGAATACATTTAGGTCATTCAATATTCACAGCATTTTACTTTTTTTGTGTGCAGGTACAGCACGGTCAGAGTATGGAGTACAGGAGTTGGGAGGTTACGTTGCGGCTGTACAGGACATTGGTTAAGCCACTGTTGGAATATTGCTTGCAATTCTGGTCCCCTTCCTATCAGAAAGATGTTCTGAAACTTGAAAGGGTTCAGAAAAGATTTACAAGGACGTTGCCAGGGTGGGAGGATTTGAGCTATAGGGAGAGGTTGAACAGGCTGGTGCTGTTTTCCCTGGAGCGTCGGAGGCTGAGGGATGATGTTATAGAAGTTTACAAAATCATGAGGGGCATGGATAGGGTAAAATAGACAAAGTATTTTCCCTGTGTTAGCGCAGTCCAAAACTAGAAGGAACAGGTTTAAGGTGAGAGGGGAAAGATTTAAAAGGGACCTAAGGGGCAACTTTTATACACAAAGGGTAGAGCATGTGTGGAATGGGCTGCCAGAGGGAGTGGTGGAGACTGGTATATGAAAGGAAGGGTTTAGAGGGAAATGGGCCAAGTGATGGCAAATGGGACTAGATTAATTTAGGATATCTGATTGGCATGGATGAGTTGGACCGAGGGGTCTGTTTCCGTGCTGTTATTCTCTATGACTTTAAGCAGCAAGCAAATGAAAATTAAAATAATCTTCATGTTAGTAGCATCAGTTAATTTAAATGTTAACTTGACATGGAGAGCATTCCTAATCTCTTCTTAATTACATTTCAACCGATAGAGCAGAAAAAGCCTGAGTTTAACATCTCATTGAAAAACTGATACCCCTGACAGTGCAGCTGTCTCTCTGCCTTAATTATATGGAGGTGCTGTGTTGGACTGAAGTGGACACAGTGAGTCGAAACCACCCACCATGTATATGGCAGGTACTCATGTGACTTGGTCGGTGTTGTCTGTCTCATATGCTGCAGGCAAGGTTGCCTCGAAGCATGGTACATTGGTGAGACCAAGCAGACACTACGACAATGGATGAATGGACACTGCACAACAATCACCAGAGAGGGGTGTTCCCTCCCCGTCAGAGAACACTTCATCAGTCAGACACATTCAGTCTTGGACCTTTGAGTGACTGCCCTCCAGGGCAGATTTTGGGATATACAACAACACAGAGTGGCCAAGCAGAGGCTGATGGCCAAGTTCGGTACCCATGGGGATGGCCTCAACTGGGACCTTGGGTTCATGTCACACTACAGGTGACCCCAGTACGCTATACACACTCTCACACAGAAGCACACATACACACACATTCTTACATACTCACCCACTCATGCAGACCCTCTCTCATACGCTATCCGTGTGACACACACATTCACACATACACACTCTCCCTCTCTCCCTCACATGCATGCATACGCACATATAAGTCTATGGGGTGAATTTACATTTGCAAAATTGTATTTGCAGATACATTCTAATTTGTTCAAAAACACACAATCAATATTTTATATAATCCATGTGAAATTTTATAAATTCCTACTTTGGAAATAGAACCAGTCTGACTCAAGATTGGAATACACATAGACTCTAACCTCACACCTTCTGTGTTCTATGATCCTGCCCCACTAGCGACCTGATGTAGGAACAGTGCTCTGAAAGCTTGTACTTCCAAATATACCTGTTGCACTATAACTTGGTGTTGTGTGTTTTTCAACTTGATTATATCTATGTGTCTGGAATGGAGGCTGAATCAATACCCTTTTGATTTAGGTAAGAGTGCTGCACTGAGCAATGACTGGCACTTATTTACAATACTCCCTTTCAGTAAAGGTGAATTATTGACTATCTGAAGCAATTTATATTTATCAAGATAAACTTACTATAGTTTTGTGAAGGTGAGGTCCTGCCTCACAAACCTTATTGAGTTCTTTGAGAAGGTGACCAAACAGGTAGATGAAGGTAAAGTGGTTGATGTATTGCATATGGATTTCAGTAAGGAGTTTGATTAGCTTCCCCACTGTAGGCTATTGCAGAAAA
This sequence comes from Hemiscyllium ocellatum, assembly GCF_020745735.1. Taxonomy (NCBI): domain Eukaryota; kingdom Metazoa; phylum Chordata; class Chondrichthyes; order Orectolobiformes; family Hemiscylliidae; genus Hemiscyllium; species Hemiscyllium ocellatum. The sequence goes on from NC_083404.1 coordinate 58,216,188, forward strand.
TATGCAGGCATGGGATTGAGGGTGATTTGGTAGTTTGGATCAGAAATTGGCTAGCTGAAAGAAGACAGAGTGTGGTGATTGATGGGAAATGTTCATCCCGGAGTTCACTTACTCGTGGAATACCACAAGGATCTGTATTGGGGCCACTGCTGTTTGTCATTTTTATAAATGACCTGGATGAGGGTGTGGAAGGGATGCGTTAGTAAATTTGTGGATGACACTAAGGTTGGTGGAGTTGTGAACAGTGCGGATGGATGTTTCAGGTTACAGAGATAAGCTGCAGAGCTGGACTGAGAGGCAACAAATGGAGTTTAATGCAGAAAAATGTGAGGTGATTCACTTTGGAAGAAGCAACAGGAATACAGAGTACTGGGCTAATAATAAGATTCTTGGTAGCGTAGATGATCAGAGATCTCAGTGTCCACGTACATTGCTCTCTGAAAGTTGCCACCCAGATTGATAGGGTTGTTAAGAAGACGTTCAGTGTGTTAGCTTTTATTGGCAGAGGGATTGAGTTTCGGAGCCATGAGGTAATGTTGCAGCTGTACAAAATTCTGGTGCGGCTGCGCTTGGAATATTGCATACAGTCTGGTCACCGCATTATAGGACGGACGTGAAAGCTTTGGAAAGGGTTCAGTGGAGATTTACTAGATGTTGCCTGGTATGGAGGGAAGGTTTTATGAGGAAAGGCTGACGGACTTGAGCTGTTTTCATTAGAGATAAGGTTGAGAGGTAAGAAGAGATGATTAGAGGATTGGATAGGGTGGACAGCGATGGTGATGGCTAGAACAAGGGGACATAACTTTAAATTCAAGGGTAATAGATAAAGGACAGATGTCAGAGGTAGTTTCTTTACTCAGAGTAGTAAGGGTGTGGAATGCCCTACCTGCAACAGTAGTAGACTCACCAACTTTAAGGGCATTTAAATTGTCATTGGATAAATATATAGATGAGAATGGAATAGTGTAGGTTAGATGGGCTTCACATTGGTTTCAAGTACAAGTGACAGTATATTAAATAAATAATTCTTTTGCAGTGTTAAGACAGAAGTCACAATATTCAAGAAAACAAGATTCTTCACAAAAAAATTGTTAGATATGCACATCACACAGAACAACTGGAGATGCAACCAGTAATCCTGGCTAGATAATAACTTCATCTGATAAGACCCAGTGAATAATTTATTAGAATTGCTTTGCACTTAAAGAGCAAAGTACATCTTAAGTGTTTGCTCATCCTCAGTACACACTGTACTGAATTATTTAAAATTTCAATAACAAAATAAAGAATTCCTATCATGTAGATTGCTGCATGTTAACAACAACTAATTCATTGGCAAGGGCCACTCTTACTATGAAGTTTTAAAAAGTGTTAATCCCAGTATTGAAGTGATTGAATAGCATTGTTGTAAAGTTGTCGCTCAAAATTAATCACAAGTAAAATCATCTAAATTACAAACCAAAAATTCCCTTGAAAATGTTCTATTGAATTAGACCTAAAGGTTACTACTATTCAGGTAAATCCAATAAATTTACTTTAGGTAAACCACTGACTAAATATAAAGACCCAACAGCATTAGATCATAATCAAACAAAAACACAGAAGCAATTATAGTTCTTAAAGTTTGTATCCTGGGTCTCTGTGATCCATTACTCATATTGTTGGTAGCTTCAGATGGGCTGGTCATATTGATCAGTGAATGGTCTGTAAACCTCTTAAAATCCTCTCCTTTCTCCATCTTTGTTAATACACACCTCTCTGACTTGATCACATATTTGCTGTTTCCTGTTACAAATTATAGAAACATACATTTATTTACATTCTGTTACTTGATTCCAATCTCTTTGGAATGCTTTCAATCTTGATTTGCGCATGTTGCATCTTCACATAATTCAGTGTCACCAGCCTATTTTGTACCATTAGAGGAAGGACTTCCTCCATATCACGATAAACAGTCGAACAGCAGGCAACCCTATGCACCTTCACAGAGAAATACATGTCTAGTCAACAATATTTGAGACAGGCAGGATAGCTATATTTGCCTCAGTAATAATATGATCCTGGCTCCTAGTTTGTTTAATTTTCTTTTATTTATTCATGGCCAGCATGCATTGCCCATCTCTAACTGTCCTTGGGAAGGTGGTGATGCTGTATTGCCTCCTTTCTTGAAATATCATAATCCGTCTGGTGGAGGTGCTCCCATGAATGTAGTGAAGTAAGGAGTTCCAGGATTGTCACCAGTGACAAAGAAGAGATAATCATATAATTTCAACTCAGAATGATATGTGATTTAGGCAGGAACTTGTAGATAGAATCATTGAATCCTTACAGTGTGGAAGCAGACCATTTGGCCCATTGAGTCCACACCAACTCTACAAAGAACATCCCACCCCACTCTATCCCTGTAGCCCTGCATTTCCCATGGCCAATCCACCTAGCCTATACATCCCTGGACACTATAGGCAATTTAGCCTGGGTTAGTTAGTGGGTGTCGAGCATAGATGCTCCACGAACCAGTCCCCAAGTCAGTGTTTGGTCTCTCTGATACAGATGAGACCATATCGAGAGCAATGGATGCAGTAGATGAGGTTCAATGACATGCAGGTGAATCTCTGTCGAATCTGGAAGGATTGTTTAGGGCCTTGGACGGAGGTGAGAGGGAAGGTGTGGGGGGGCAGGTGTTGCACGACTTGTGGTTCCAGGGAAAGGTAGTGGGTGTGGTGGAGAAGTTGGTGGGGAGTGTGGAGTTAACTGAAACCCTGAAGCCCTTCTTCAGGGTTTCAGTTAAAGGCATCCTCAAATACGGAGGAGAAACTACGGTCCCTAAAGTAGGAGGATATATATCTGGGATGTCCTGGAGTGGAATGCCTCATCCTGGGAGCAGATGTGACAGACCTTCCGGTTGCCCTCCACTTTAATTACCCCTCCCACTCTCCCAGTGACACGTCCATCCTTGGCCTCCTCTACTGTCGGAGTGACAGCAAATGGAATCTGGAGGAACAACACCTTATATTTCTGATTAAGGGTCCTGACCCGGAACATTGACTTTCCTGCTCCTCCGATGCTGTCTAACCAGCTGTGTTTTTCAGTTCCGTATTTTATTGACCCCTACCTTATATTTCACCTGCAAGGCCTACAGCCCAATGGCCTCAACGTTGACTTCAAAGCCATTCCTCCCCAGCCTAACCCATGTCTAGCTCCACCCCTGCTCCTCACCTTGCTGAACTGTTCTTACCTGTCCATGTTCCTAGTCACCTGTCTGCTCCACCCTTCCCACTGACTAATCACAATAACCCTTTACCTGCAGACACTTATCACCACCCCACTTATCCTTCTCCCAGCCCGAACCCCCATCCCTCCATTTACCTCTGGGGTCCCCTCCCCCTTCCCAGTCCTGAAAAAGGGTTTCAGCCCAAAATGTTGACTTTCCTGCCCCTCGGATGCTGTCTGACCTGCTGTGTTCTTCCAGCTTCACGTACATTAATTGATTCCTGGTCTGGTAATGCCTAATTTTCAAGCTCTCTTCTTGTTTTTAAATGCCCTCCACTCCTCATCTTTAACTGAATTCAACAGTATCAATATTATACATTCTCTCAAATCTGAAACTGTCACGTAATTCAGTAAATCAATAGTGTGAATGCTAAGCATTCTCTGAACTGAGTACTGTGATGAGTGTGAGTGTTCCTAAACCCTGAGTGTGACCCTTGCTTGTTCTCCGAATTGGAGGTGCTGGTGTTGGACTGGGGTGTACAAAGTTAAAAACCATCTGATAAAGGAGCAGCACTCCAAAAACTAGTGCTTCCAATTAAACATGTTGGACGATAACCTGGTGTTGTGTGATTTTTAACTTTGTTCTCTGAAAGTAGCAGAGTGTTTCTGCATTTAAAGTCAGCCAGACAATGATGGATCGAATTACTCAAGGCAGAGATCTTGGATTACTTGATGGTTGTGTTTATTTGTGACTGAACACTAGGGGGAGCATTTCCTGTATATGCACACTGTCAATCTCAGTCTCAGTGTCCAGGTCCACTGCTGTATTAAAATGAACAAGTACACTTGACGCAGACCAATAGTACTTTGCAGTCAATTACAAGTTTTTCTATCCACTTTATCTATCACCTATCAATAAATCCCTCTGCAAAATATGTTTCTTATGGTTCAATGAGTGCTGAAGAAATATAATTGAGAAATTTTACTGAATATGTTTTTGAATTACCAATGACTTGAGAAACATGAAGAATTGTTTTTAATATTTTTGGTACAAAATGATTTTGAACAAAATGCTGAAGAAGAAATGCATTAGTTCATGTAGGATTTAAACAAATGTCCTTGGGATTAGACGTCCATCTCTCAGCTAACTGCAGCTGGGAGAGGGTTCCCCGTACAAAGCACTAATGGATGAAAAAATAGTACTTAAATAAGTTAGCAACTAGGGAACCAAGTTTGCACAGCAGACTGAAGACAATAATCTCTGAATATTTAGTTGTAGTAGGAAATGTTTGCTCACCGGTATTTAACGTCAGGCAAGTAATCAGACAATTTAAATATAGTGGAGGGGTCAAGAGAGCTATTGGTGAGGTAGAATAGTATATCATTATTTGGAGGTGCCAGTGTTGGACTGGAGTGAACAAAGTTAAAAATCACACACCACGAACAGGTTTATTTGGAGGCATTAGCTTTCGAAACGCTGCTTTTTCATCAGGTGATTGCGACCACTTGATGAAGAAACAGTGCTTTGAAAACTAGTGCCTCCAAATAAACCAGTTCGACTATAACCTGGTGGTGTGTAATTTTTAACTTAGTATATCATTAGCATTCTAGTAGAACCTGATGTGTTTGAGTGAAGTTGAAGGAGCATGCAGATAAGTAATAAGAGCTGTTCAAAAAATGGATTATTGGATGACACCAGAAGTAAGTGGTAGATTGGGAAGAGAAACCATTGCAAGTGAATCAACAGAAGGAGGCAGGTTAGGAAGGATCAAGAGGGATCATTTACCATAGTCACAGTTACAGAAGACGTCAATTATGACTTTGGTCAAAGCTACTTCAGTGCCAGGAATCTGATTGAAACATTCAAACATGAAAACATGGAAACAGGACTGAAGAGGCAACAAAGGCAAGAACTTTGAGGAGGGGCAGCGCGGCCACTCAGTGGTTAGCATTGCTATCGCACAGTGCCAAGGACCCGGGTTCGATTCCAGTCTCAAGTGACTGTCTGTGTGGAGTTTGTATATTCTCTCCGTGTCTGCATGGGTTTCGTTCCACAGTCCAAAGATGTGCAGATTAGATGACTTAGCCATGCTATACTGTCCATAGTCTTCAAGATTGTTTAGGCTAGGTGAATTAGTCAGGGGTAAATGTAGAGTACTAGGGTGGGGGAATGGATGTGGGTAGGATACTCTTCAGAAGGTCAGTGTAGGCTTGTTCCAAATGACCTGTTTCCACACTGTAGGGATTCTATGACCCTATTAAAGAGGTTGGAGATGACATGATAATTTGCGAGGATGGATGTGTCAAAAGGATTTTTTTGAGGAGAGAGTTGAAGATTCTTGTGTTATGTCTAATGGTCAGTATGTCAGTTTAGTAAGGTCCTAGGGAGTGTTGCTGAACAAAGAGACCTTGGAGTGCAGGTTCATAGCTCCTTGAAAGTGGAGTCGCAGGTAGATAGGATAGTGAAGAAGGCGTTTGGTATGCTTTCCTTTCTTGGTCAGAGTATTGAGTACAGGAGTAGGGAGGTCATGTTGAGGCTGTACAGGACATTGGTAAGACCACTGTTGGAATAATGCGTGCAATTCTGGTCTCCTTCCTATTGGAAAAATGTTGTGAAACTTGAAAGTGTTCAGAAAAGATTTACAAGGATGTTGCCAAGGTTGGAGGATTTGAGCTAAAGGGAGAGGTTGGGGCTGTTTTCCATGGAGCGTGGGAAGCTGAGGGGTGATCTTATAGAGGTGTACAAAATTATGAGGGGCATGGATAGGATAAATAGGCAAAGTATTTTCCCTGGGGTCGGGGAGTCCAGAACCAGAGGGCATGGGTTTAGGGTGAGAGGGGAAAGATATAAAAGAGACCCAAGGGACAATTTTTTCATGCAGAGGGTGGTACGTGTATGGAATGAGCTGCCAGAGGATGTGGTGGCGGCTGGTACAATTGCAATATTTAAGAAGCATTTGGATGGGTATATGAATAGGAAGGGTTTGGAGGGATATGGGCCGGGTGCTGGCAGGGGGGACTAGATTGGGTTGGGATATCTGGTCGGCATGGACGGGTTGGACCGAAGGGTCTGTTTCCATGCTGTACATCTCTATGACTCGATGACTCTATGTGCTCATGGCGTTATCACTATATAATAGTATGTGACCTAAGAATATAAAGGGCCCAGACAGCACTTTACTTAGGATCACCTAAAGCATAACACTGTATTAGAAACAGGCCACTCTTCATAACCAAATAGCTCAATGTGAGCCCAACACTAATGTGCTTATGAATATAATATTCGTATTCATTAATGAACTATAATAAGCATTTGTTGGATTTCACAATTTCACAATATCCACACCAAATGTCTTATGTTCTCAAGGATGACGCAAGCATTTCTGCAACAGGTGAAAATAGCCTGCTGGAGACCAAACTTATGTCAATGATCTTTTTTCAAACGGGCAGAGACAACTATTAACAATATCAGCTAACATGGAGTGAGGAAGGGAAGTTAGATGGTCAGCACTTGAGGAGAAGTGGATGGAACAGGAGATGGATCTCATGGACAAGATGAGTTTGGAGACTGCATGGGGATAGATAGCAGAGATATTGGGGAAAGGTGTGAGTTCAGGGCTGGTGCATATGATACTAAACCATATAAAAAGAATAATAACCCTTTCAGTGGGACACGGGATAAATGATTAGCCCATACAGAGATGACAAGGGCCATTTCTGCTTTTTGCTTTCTTTTCTTTGCCTACTATGGAGAAGTGCCAAAAACCAAGCTT